>NC_067195.1:9290286-10019661 GCF_000699445.3 Schistosoma haematobium
AGTCATAAATTTACTTATCCTTATTACTTATTGATGTAAAAACTAATAAATTTAGGTAAATTTAAGTTTCGATTAAATGGTTAATTGTTTTTAGAAAATCATAGAGAAAATTTTTTTCATGTAGGTAAAGTATATATCGGTATATGAGAATAATTATTTTTGTAAGAAGGTTGATAAGTAGGTAGGTAAGTAGGTAGGTAGGTAGGTAGGTAGGTAGGTGTGAATGTTGCGGGAACTAGAACAGAACACAAGCAATTAAACATTTATGAAGTGAACAGTGAATGATGTTGGAAAACTATAGTTAAATTTTGAAATGATGAGTGATAAATTTATTTTAATAGTGTAAAATTTAGTGCTTACAAATTATAATCAGTTGTACTGTAGTGGTCGAATAGTTGGGGTAGGGCAAAACTAATTCATTGTTTTGTAGAGAATGTCCCCATGAAAATATGAAAATCATATATTAAACACTTCATTTGTACATTTTCCATTAGTTATCTTTTATAAACTTTATTGTTCTTTCATTCCTGTTGTTATTACAATCACTCTCTATTTACATTGTTGTGTTTGTTTAATTTGATTTACTTAACCTTCTGCTCTCAGGCATTCCACTTCTCATCGATGTTACATACATAACAAATCAGCGGTGTACTATTAACATCGCCTGGGAACTTTCTAGAGTTACTCCAAGTCTCAATTCAGGATAAATTAGGAGGATTGGGGATGACGTTACCAACCCCGTCATATAGAAAAGGAGCTTGATAAAAATATGCTAACCAGAAAAGCTCATTTCAGTCACATAAATTTTGCGACAGAAATCGGAAGCAGACATCAAAAGAATGAATACCACTTATCACTAATTGGAGAGGGAAGCCCAGAATAGAGTTGGTTGTAGATTGTTGAACGTTGTTCTGTGTTCCATGTGGGGTAGCAGGTGTAAGTATGATTGCAAATAACGTGCATTATTATTTGTAATCTGACCTTGAATGTTCTGCATAAGAATGTGAGAATATACTCAGTTATAAGTCAATTATATTACAAGTGTATACATACATACCAGTTATATAGACAGAAGTAAATCTAGACGTGATTATGTTTGTAACTATTAAATTCATTTTTGTGACGATTGACTTTACCACATCACGCAAATGAAACTAAATTTATTTTATTTTAATTATGAAGTCACGTGGGAATTGATCGTTTAGAGTATTGAAAATGTTTTACACACTCACACATCTATTGATGAATCTCACTTATTAACTGTGCATATTATTACAAAACAGTCTGATTACTTAATGAGCAGTGTATTCTAACTGTGAAGCTATTATTCTTATCTCAAATCATAACAGTGAATCAAGATAAATTGCTCATTTCCAAAGTTTGAAATCGATTTATTTTGATAATTTTTACTTTTATATAAAATTACAGTTATACTGAATGTTTTTCTCTTGTTAATCTCTCATCATGTATCTGACTAATCTTTGCTTGACAGATTGATGGATGTGATAATAGATAGTTAGAAAAGGTGAATTTTAGTACTAACACACGAAAACTGATATCTCATATAATTGGTCCAGTTTATGAATTTGAATGAAGTCAGAACAACTATTGAAGTTTCAATTGTTGTTCTGACCTTATTCAAAACTCAAATTACAGATTATCATGAACATTCTCTTAAATGAACATACTAACTACACACCATTGTATATCAATCAAAAAAGACTAACTAACGGTTATAGAACAATGGGTTTTGAAAAGGTCAATTTCACTCATAAATACACTCATTAGTAATATTTACTGAATAGCTTGAAAAAATTTACAGTAAATGACTCAATAAAACAATTCATTGTCTTTTTAATCTATTTGACAGTGGTTGATGACATGTAGATGATAAAAAAGTGACACGTTTAAGTTAATTTTTACGAAAAGAATGTTAAAAAAATACTTCTTTACTACTCTTTGTTACTCTACTCATGATCAACTTAATACAATGCAAAGAACTTTATTTAATAAGCGCAAAAATTTTAGGTAATTGAGAAATGAATTAACAATAAATAATGATCAGTATAGAGTTATGGAGTTTGTTGAGCTTAAATTAATATTATGAATGAATTAATGTTAGACCACGGTTGAAAACCTGGACAGTCACGCAATTTTGTGGATTGGTCACAATTCGAAATTAACATCATCGGATATCAGCTCAGTGATGTAGAGGTTGTCCTAGGTTCGAGTCTTGTATACAGGATCATAGACATGCGCTGTTGAAGAGTCCTATATTAGGACGAAACGATCATCCAATACTTCCAAGTTTCCAATAATAATGTCTAATTGATAAGATGGAAAGAAAAGTTAAAATTCGTTTGATTTACTCATTATAAGTTTTGTTCAACATTATTACCGTTTTGATTCAATGTAATGATTACTCAATGTAGTATTCGGTTTTGTTTTCTCGTATGATATTTTATTCTGTATAATATACGATATTCTTGTATTCCATTGAAATGAACTATGCTCAGTATGTGATTTCTTATAACTTTATGTATTTTTCATATATGTGAATTACATTCTAATTATTATTCAAAATGGGTATACAAATGAGAGTATTTTTGATTAGGGTCGCCGACACTGTCTGGAATAACATTCCTTTCACTAGTCTTCTGTTTTCTCATTACGACTTAAAAGGTTTCTAGCCTTCTAATGCTCAAGTTAAATATGGTGTATCAAGAATAAAGGCTCTAGATATAACACTAACAATAATCCATTCATAATATCAATTTAAACTTAATTGAATAATGACATTATTAAAACAAACCAAATCAATAAACGATGAGAAACTAATAATCAAAAAGAACAGAAAAGAACAATTCAAATTAAACCTTCATTTTGCTAAATGAATCTGGTCTAATGACATAATGTCATCATTTTGACATTGTATATAATTTTGATAACTGTCATTACTAAATAAGTACACACTATTGATATTACTTATTCACAAATACATCGAATATAGTTACTGTGTAGATAAATGAATTCAATGAATGATATACTTATGTCAATCATGACTTAAAAGTCAAAGTACAATTGAAACATACATATATCATTATTAATTATTATATAAGTAGTACATGATATGACATATTTTTTAAAAAAATTGAATTTTTATCATAAACGTAATAATTTTATTCTCTGATAATTTTGTTTTTGTTTTTTGTATTTGGACTGTCAGAAAATTAATTTTACCGCACTTCGGATTTTTGAAAAGAAAAACAACAACAACGACAACAACAACAGTAACAACAACCATACAATAGTGACAAAAATAGTTGGCGGTGAAATTAATCGATGTGGGTTGTTTTTGTGTTGTTGTTGTTTTTAGATTTAAAAGTCGCTATGTTGATAAAATGTTAAGAAACCGAAATATATATATATATATATATATATATATATATATATATATATATAAAGATTGACATACAATATGAGTCAGTTACGTGTTTCATGTATGATCATAGAGATAAGTGTTTATTAGTTAGAAAGTTAAAAGTATGTGTATAAATATTTTCAAAAAAACTTAGATTAAAGTAATAGAACATTAAATTGACAATGAGTATAGTATATACTTTTAGTTAATATCTAATTTATCTTATGGTATATCAGATAAGTACATCAGCTTAATTGATAAGTGTAAATGTAAACTTTGAATCAGAAGGAGTTTTATGGAGATTGTAGTAATTTCAATAGTTGAGATCATGAAATAGTAATTCATTGATGACAATCATGGAGATGTCACTCAATTTCGTGGATTAGTTAAAGTTAGACATTAACACCGTTGGATAACGGACAGCTAAGTGGTCTAGTGGTTAAACGTTCTCGCGCTAGACTGACAGGTTATGGGTTTGAATCCCGCGAGGTGATATCGTGGATGCGCACTACTGAGGAGTCCCACAGTAGGACGAAGCTGCCATCTAATGCTTATAAGTTTTTCATAATGATCTAACTTAAATTGACTTATGATTTCAACTATTGGAATCACTACATTCTCCACAAAACTTCTTTCGATATTAAATTTATTTTTATCAAATCAAGATCAAATATAGTATACGGTTTCTGATATAACCTTGAAAATAATCTTGTCAATCCTGGGTTGGAAACTCATAAGGCGTGATCGTGGATGCGCACTACTGAAAAGTCTCACAATAGAACGAAATGGCCGTCCAATGCTCTCAGATTTTCCATAGTAGTCTAGCTTCAATTGACTTATGATTTCAACTACTGAAAAATAAATTTAATTTACTATTTAAAAAACTTATCCATTATTCTATATTCTAACAAACATACAATAGTTATTATTAGCTTTATTCAATATTATATTTTTGGTACAATATAGAATTCACAGCGTAAAGTACTTCAACAAGTTTCCGTTTCTTTCTTCTTGGTCGGTCCTGGCGATAAATATTGAGTGATCGCCAGTTAGATGTTAGCAGTTCAGTAAATGAACATCTGAATAATGTGCATTCTTTTCGCTGTATATTGTCAGCAACGACGTTGGCTCCTATTGAGTTTTTTGTAACTTTGACAACGAAAGGTTGTACACTTTTCAGAAACGCAGCAGAATACATCATGCGATTAATAAACATAATGATATATTAAAACAAACAAAAATAGATAACTTGTTGAAATATCTAGATGGCAGGAACAGGTAGCCCAGATGCTCAAGTAGGCCGCCCTTGTTGTGCCTGGGTAAGCACTACCCAAATCGGCAACGCTTCTGGGGTATCATCCACTGATGGATGTGACTGAGGAATAGTTCAATCATTCAATAAACTATATTCTTTTATACTTGCGAATCTTCTATCAGCTAGTTATCTTATAGCTTAAACATTTTTTGGAAAATATCTCCAGTAAAAACCAAACAAACAAACAAGGCATTTTACAATACATTATTGATAGATTCTGTCGACCTCTTTCTTCTATTTTTTCCTCTCTTTCTTAATCATGTCAGTTAACCATTACATAAGGATTTAACGGTAAGTTTATTATTATTGTCAAAAAAGAGAGAAAAAAAGAAAAGAAAGAAAAAGAGAACATGAAATGTAACTTCATTTTATCATAAACAGAAATAGAGAAATTTTCATTCAAACAAAATCACTCATCAAATATGTATAAATTAATGAGTGAATTAATTAAAAATGATTTTAATCAAATCACACACACAAAAGAAAAACGGGAAAGAATGAAAGAAAGAAAGAAAGAAAAAGAAAAAAGAACGAAACAACAAACTGATAAATGAACAAACAATAAATTTTGTAATTACTTGCAATCGTCTTACTACGACTATGAAAAAAGGCAAAAGAAAAGGAAAACATTTCATGACAAATCAGTATATCTATATTGTTTTTGTTGATAATAGAATCTAATTACAAGAAGAAGAAGAAGAAGAAGAAGAAGAAGAAAAGGGGATAGATTTTTCAGACGATGTAACTAATAAATCATAAATAAATAAATGAGTGAATGTTGAATGGTAGCAGCGAACTTTATTACTCACTTTCCCTCTATCTCCCCTCCTCTCCTAAACTTACATACACATACACACAGACACTTTTTGTTCGGTGTACTTTTCTAACTGATACACATATATAAAGAGCTAATAGATATGCTCATAGTATTGAATAAAGTTAAATATTGAAGAAGAAAAAAAACACATTATAATAATACATATATACAGATGGCAGTGAAATGTTTGTCTATGGGTTTGACTGTTTGTTTGTTCTTCTATTTTGTATCCCCATTTCTCTTTTATTTACAAATGATCATAAATCATTAGATTTCATTGATTTATTGCTTTTTATGTGATTTTAAAATTAACAGTTTACACCACCGCATAATTGTTTGTTTGAAGACTATATATTCGTGTGTATATGTGCATGTGCATTTGTAAGTAAAAGTAGGCGATAATGTCTACTACTAAAAAATGAACTGAATAATTTCATGTCTTTGATTGTACAACCGATTATTTGTATTTGTATGTTAGAATAGAATTATTTACATTGATCATGAACCGATCAGTGTTAGGCCACCATTGAAAATCTGGAAGCACTGAACGGCCGTTTCGTCCCAGTATGGAACTCAGGAGTTCACATCTACAATTCCGCACGGGGAGGGGGAAAACTTCGGTTTCACGTGAACCTTTAACTTCTAGACCACTGAGTTGGTATCAAATGGTGTCAATGTCTATTTTAAGTCAATCAACGATGTCAAACGGCCATGTTCCATTGTTTTTGTGGGTAACTGCCTCACACCCGACATGGTTAAACTCTACTGGTCGTGGCTTTTCATTAGAACTCCGGGAAGCCTTCTTGAAGCTAGTAAGTAGTGAGAACATGATAATTTTCAATTTGAAGTTGTGGAGATTGTTGGATTTCATTGAAAGAGTCCCATACTAAGACGAAACGGCCGTCCAATGCTCCCAGGTTTTTTCAGTTGTACTATAACACTACTGGGTTCATGATTTCAATGAAGTTCAACAACCTCCACAACCGAAAACTGAAAAAATACGCTTATATTGTAGTTAACCGAATCAATTTTTAAGATTCCTTGTTCCGTTCGGGCAGCATCGTATTGATTAATTCGAATATTGAGTAATCTAGTTAGTACATGCATCATGCAAATAATGTATCAAATTTATGACATTTTCATATGTAGTGTTTATTATAGATTGATCCCATTTGTCATACAACTGGAAATAGGGGAATACTAGAGATACTTCGTTCTAATAGAAGACTTCACAGCAATGTACACTCATAACCTCGTCAGGGATTGAATTTAAAATTTTCAGTTTATACAGAAAAAACCGTAGAATCACTGACTCAGGCTCTGGTGTTATTCTTCCAACTTCAGTCAACGACTTTGGTGACAACTGTTTAACTTGCGGCATGTCTGAACTCCTATGGTAAATTCGACGGAACGGCAACTTACAACAACGTTACAAAGTTGATAATTTACATGTTAATATGCGATAGAGAAGACTAAACTTTCTAGACATTTGTATATTCAGAAAAGATGATTTAAAAATGCAAACCATAACAACTCTGGTTATATAGTAACATCCAATGACCTTCGGATGGATGATGGAATAGTCACACTAAAAGTGACGGCATCCAATCATACTATAGCAAAGGTTATTGGAGGAATATGAATTTAAAGTGTTGATGAGATTATCTTTTGATGAAAAGACTGATATGCAATGACCAAAACTAGATAAACTAAGCTCTCCTTAGCAGATTTATTCGTATATTCGCTGTCATTTGATGAGAACCATTTTCCTGGATTTGTTTAAATCGACGAGATATTTTGTCATATGACCTGAGAACCTCTAATGGCAAGGGACAGATATTACGTGGTTGAAGATATACGATAGAAAACTCTGGATCTAGTTTTTGTGCTGTCCATACTCGCCATTGAGGCGCACCTGTAATCTTGATTGAATAGAAGCTCAAAGATCAACAAGGATTACTCAGTTTCATTAATCAATGATCAAATAATTATAAATATCTCAGTCTTATAGAAGGTTAGTCACGGCCCGTATACCTTTTTGGTTATGCCCCAAACCGCGATGCTGGACGACGTTGGTCCTAATTCACCAAGAAGCATCAATTACCTCAAGATTATGGGTACTCATAGCTGACGAGTGTCAGATGGCACAATAGTAAGACTTAGAGTTTCTAGTCCACTATATCCAATCGCTTAAAAAATGCGGATCTTTTGATGGACACAATAACTCTTAATTGTTGAATCAAAATTAAGCATTTTAGAGTTTATTAGTTAAAAACATTAGTTCCATCTAAAACATCCTTGTGATTATCAAATGATTTTGAATTGGTTTAAAAAAGCTGATCAATCTCTTGTAGATTAATGTGCATCACTATAACTTATTCGCTAAATTAAATTATTTGAAAATATCTTTATCTTGTCAGTAAAATAATATATTACAATTTATATAATTAATTATTCAAGCTTGTTAACTCACATGTGGCATAGATCACCGACCAGTAATCTCCAACTTATTCTGTCTTGTCCGCTCCTTTACATTTGCTCTCAAGTACTATATATTCTTTAGATGTCTAACTCTGATTTCCTGTCTTTTGATTCTTGGTCTACCTCTTCTCTTCTCACATTAAGCTGTTCAAATTGGGCCTTAGTTTGTGATGTAGTTTGATAATAACAATGTGTACTATGCACCACCAGTATCTCAATTTTCCCCTCAGCGGACAGCTCGTTTGTTCTCTGTCATAGCAGATTATCGCTGATGATCCCTGACCAATGACTCTAGAATATAACATTACCCCTGCCAGAATATATTTTAGTAAATTTTAAACTATGATGTAGTTTTTTCTGGTTTGTTGTTGATATTTCTTTGAGATATATTGATTTCCACAGGTTACTGCTTCTCATTAGAATTCCAGGAAATACCTATTGAAGCCAGTCACTAGTGAGCATATGTTGATTATTATCAGGAGGGTTTTGTGGATATTATAGTAATTTCAATAGTTGAGATCATAATTGAATTGAAGCTACACTACCATGGAAAACCTGGAAGTACTGGAAGTTCATTTCATCCTATTGTGGCACTCCTGAGCAGTGCGCATCCACGACCCCATCACTCATGATCTCAACTATTGAAATTACTATAATATCCACAAAACCCCGTCTGCTATCTTTAAGGAATACAGTATTACAATAAATATTAAATAACTACTGATTAGTGAACATTGACCATATTTTTATATATCAGATGTTCATCTAAGCTATCAACAATCCCATTAGTATATGAAAAATTGAATAATAAACTTTTTTCAATGAAAAATTGTCACAATTTCAATGTCACCAATATTTTCCAAACTTTATACTCTAGTTTTTTTCTTAATTCATATATTCAATGACCCTGGAAAAATTATTAAACCATACAATAGACTAAACTAAAACGTATATATATATATATACTAACCTTGTGTTGATGGACACATTTAAGAAATACATGTGTATATAAATCTGTATATTCCTATATTACATATATCTAAGGCAAATAAATCTTTTATCTATCTGTCAATCAATTTGAAATATCCTCAAATATGAATGAATTGAAGAAATGAATCAAGTAAGATTAACTAACAGATACTTTGCTTCATTCTGATGACAGAACAGTCAATCAATTAAAGTGATATAAAATAATAATAATAGAGGTAATAATAATAATAATAATAAAATAATTGATTGATTAACAAGTTACAAATTTGAGTAAATTCTTTTCATCAGTGAAACAAAAAAAATTATTTAACAGTCAACCATCATGTTTAATAAGTTATGTTTTACCATAAAATCAATAAACTAAGTAAGAAACTAATAAAGGGTAATATAAACTGTTATATTTTATTAAATGATCAATTTGATACATAAAGAAACCTAAGAATTGAAACAATATCTGATTGTGTTAATTGGTCAATTGATATAAGAGACCTAGGTCTGAGTCTTGAGTTTGAATCCTGAGTGAAAGATCGTCAGTGCGCATTACAGTGGAGTCTTATACTGAGACGAAACGGTCATTCAGTGCTTCCAAGCTTTCAGTATTGATATAGCATAGATTGACTCGTGAATTCAACTATTAAAATAGATACAAGTTGGAAATATGCGGATTAAGAAGTTGAATGTTTTAAACTCCATCGTGTCATTCACTCAGTTACTGAGTCCAGATAGCCACTAATTTGTGTAATGGAGTACTAGCCATTATCCAGCTCTCCTTTTAATGCTTTCAACTTTAAGGAATATCGAGGCAATCCTCACATGATGAACATATACCAATAAGCGATTAATCAACTTCAGTCCTAAACATCAATGGGAAGATTCAAGAAACCAATACAATGCGAATTAGTTAATAGTTTTAATTTTCCATTGATTTATAGCTAATGTCATTCTGTAAAATAAAGTTACTTTTAATTAGGAATATAGGACTTCTAAAAATTTATCTTTTAAACGCATTACTTTAGAGCCATCATATTTACAGCAAAAATAGTGACTGGCTTCAAAAGGTAGTTCCTGGAGTTCTATTGAGAAGTAGTGAACAATGGAGTTCAACCGGGTCATTTGTCAGATAGTGGCTCACGGAAGACAATGGTGGATTTATCACTCAATTTCGTGGATTAGTTAAAGTTAGACATTAACACCACTGGATGCCGGCCAGATCAATGGTCTAGTGGTTAAGCGTCCGCGTGCGAGACTGATAGGTCCTGCGTTGGAATCTCGTGAGGTGATATCGTGGATGCGCACTACTGAGCAGTCCCACGATAGAACGAAGCTGCCGTCCAATGCTTCCAGATTTTCCATCGTGGTCTGGCTTCAATTGACTCACGATTTAAACGATTGAAATTTTATAAATATTTACAGTTAGTATTGAGATATTTCAATGAAAAATTCGTGTTGTATTATATGAATAGATAAATTATAAAAATGATTGAGATCTCAATTGTTCAGTTTTCAATCCTCTATGAAATCAAACTAAAACTAACCAACTAGATCTTAATAGATCACGTTTTCAAAACATAAACAGATAACTATCATATAAAATCTATAAATCAAAATGAAATTTAAGTAACTATGGTCGTTTTTACTAGTAGATAATTAATTATTGTAATAATGAATATTACTATTCTTTCTTACTTAAGTAAAGCACATAAATTGATTAACCATAATCTATGTTAATAAATGGATTAACTTCAGAAAAGAAAACAATAATAATAATAAACCACCCTTCTGAGATTCTTTTCATCATAGAATGGAAATAGTTATTTGTTTTAATATTAATCAAATAAAAACTTCATATTTTTAAATGATGGTTATTCTATTTAATTATACTCATATATCCGTACAGATAACCTTGCCACTTGAAAGTAAAAACAAACGATCTCTGCTCATTTATCATAGAAACAATTGTAAGACTAAATTTTATTAAATGGCGCCCTTAAAAAAACAATGATTCTCTAAGATATTGTATATTAGTTATAATATTGGAGCGCATAAATTCAAAGTCACTCATAAGCAACAACAACAACACCAACACTGAAAAAGTAACCCACTGGTTTCAGTGTATAGTTTTCATCTATCGAATAAATGTTTCACCACTATTATTATTCTTTTTTGTTTTTTGGTTTCTTTGAAAAATACATATTATAAGATGTGATATATTAGACTATATGGATAAACATCTAATATTTCGGAAACATCAAAAGAATTCATTAGTGTTTATAGGATTACATTTTCATATATGTGAAAAAACTTTAATAAAACTCTATATGTAATGATATGTAGTTATAGTAGATTATAGTTATTCATGTATCTTAGACGATATATGTATATGTATTATTGAAATGAAAGCATTTATAGTGTATTATTGAAAATTACAGATTATTGTTATATAATAACCAGATAACCTGATAGTGAAAACATGAGTACTTAATTAGTAAAGAGTTATATATTTATAATGAAATATTTGTCTAGTGTTTAAGGGTTGATATTTTTCACTATGAATTCCTGAGTAAAACTTACTCATTTTATGTGAATTCATACTCAATACTTTCGTTTATTTACCGTAAAGTGATGAGAATAATAGGTTAGTATAGTGCATAGTAAAATAATCTTTGAACTGAATTAGGAACATTTTTTGAATTGACTTGGTGTTGTTTAAGACTGCAAGTGATCAGTCTCTTGTTGGCATATGTGTATATTGTGAGGATTGCCACAATATTACCTTAACCTATAAGTATTCTAAGCAAAGATGGATAATATCTAGTAGTGGAATAAAGTTTGATGCACGTTTTGTTTTGTTTGGGACTGGTCAACTGGATGTGTCTGCATCTGAGTTAATGTTCAGGATGGGACTCGAACCTAGTGCCGTTCTCTTCAAACACCATCGCGTTATCCACTTAGCTACTGGATTCCACCGCTAGCCATCAACCATATTTCGAATGTTCACTGAAAACGCGGAATGCGTAAAAATGTTTTAATTTTTATACCATACGCTGGACTGTTGCTCCTTATCTTGACTTTCCAGCAACAGTGGGAGTGGACGATGAACTGTGACTGTTCAACACCTTTGAACTAGATCACTTTGATTTAATGATAGGATTCAGTTAACCATTTTAAAATTGTGTATATCTCAGATACATAAAACTTCACGACGAAGCATTTTTCACATAATAGTTTATTAGGATCTTCAATGAAAGTTTATTTCATGTTATTAATCAACAGATATCAAATATAAACTAGATTTTATAGTTGAATTCATGAGTCAATTGAAGCTAGACCATAATGGGAAACCTGGAAGTACTGGACGACCATTTCGTCCTAGTATGGGACTCCTCAGCAGTGCACATCCACGATCCTGCCTCACGAAATTCGAAGCTAGGACTAGATTTATATTTTAAAAACGTTAATAAAAAGCTATGGTTTTTCTCATTTTCCCTCTACTAAAATGATTTTAGGATGTACTTTCTTCCCAAAGACAGAGTATGTATTTCAAGTTATGTTAAAATAATAATGATTCCTACACTTTCTATGGAACCTTCGAGAAACTATTCAGCAGATAAATACCAATTTTAACTCATGAGTAACTATTCTGGTTTACTTATTACTTAACATTTTAAGAACGAGATTTTTTACACCATGTATTTGTTTGTTGTTTTCATTTCTTTTCATTTATACTTTTCACTGTCTGGTTATTTACGCACTTTCTATTAAGTAATTCTCGAAAATATTTCGTACTTATGATTTCAAAAAGTTTGTTTATCTAAGTTTGACTTCCTTTCTACGTTGAACTATTGACTAGAATTGTTATTATTTTATTATTCTTATCTTTACTACTAGTACATCTGTCCTCTTACTAGCAATGTATACTTTTTACCCATTATCTGTAGTTATATAATGTGTTTCTCCTCTACCATTGACTCAATAATTACCTTGATTAGTTCAATTTTTCATATAAATGTATATTAGAATAAAGCTTGTTAACGACCAAAGTGAAAACAATATTGTTCGCTCACATTTGCATTGTACATATATATATTACAATGGAGTTGCCATATTATATATTTATAGAAAATTTTTACAACAGGATAGTATACTGTAAATTTAAATATTCATAATCTATGCAAATCGGTTACAAAAACTACACACGTATTTTTTATATTGAGATAATCGATGTTAGACCACCGTTGGAAACCTTAAAGCACTGGACGGCCGTTTCATCCTAGTATGGGACTTCTCGACAGTGGGCATCCACGATTTCTCACGTGGATGCTCGAACGTACAACCTTTGATGTCGTGCACAAACTCTTAACCTCTAGGCCATTGAACCGGCCGGCACCCAACGGTATTAATGTCTAACTTCATGATCTCAATCAAAGACTTAACAATTAGATTATGGTTGGAGGTAGTTGACAGGAAACCTTGGACCCGGATTTTGTGTTACTTGGCACTCGTCCGCAAGGTGTGCCTGTAATCTTGAGGGAACTGGTGCTTCCTGGCGGATTCGACCTCGTGTCACCCAGCTTCACAGTCAGAGACGTTACCACTAAGCTATCCGAGCCGCGACCAACCTTCTGCAGGACTGAAATGTAATCACATTTGATTAATCACTGGGTGACGCGGGATTGATCACTGGGTGGCGATCAATCAATTGTGATTACATCTCAATCATACGTGAGGTCGGTCGCGACTCGAATAGCTCAGTGGTAACGTCTCTGACTGTGAAGCTGGGTGACACGAGGTCGAATCCGCACTAGAGGATGATGGGTGTTTATCCTCTAATCTTATTGGGTCCCTTGATTGCATTTGCTTGTGCAACCACTTTGGTATATGTTCACATACCCTAATTTTGGTATTGCGATTGCTCTTCCCTATGTATGTGTGACCACACACACATTTAAATTGATAAAAACAATGGAGTGTGACCCAATCGTTTTCATATCTTTTAGGTTATGGATTAAGCATGGACCTTGTTCTTTCTTTGATAATGACCTTCTTTGCACAATATGCCTTGTCAATGACTGACTTAAGCCTTAAGTCTTTGTTTCAATAAAAGGCTATTTGAATCACCTCTAAATAGTAAGGTGATATAGGCAGGCTTTTTTCTGCCAAAGCTATAGTAGGTCTCACTGTATCATGAACTTTTCATCTATTTATGAATTTCAGAGGATAACCATTTTCCATTAATGTTTTATTTAATGACTTAACATCATCATCAATGACGTCATTTGTATAAATACGGTCAAGCCTATTGAATGGGAACCTTATCAAACCACGTTTGTATTGCACGGGGTAATAACTATAATAACTAAGGTATTGACCTGTCCATGTTGGTTTTCTAAAAATGGATCGTTTAATTGATCGGTATATTATTCCATAAAACATAAATACTAATTAGGTTGAATAAGAAATAAACATGTTGATGATAGGAATTAATTCATTTATACAATAAATGAATTTTTGTTCATAGATTATTTTCAGAATGGGTTTTGTGATTTTTAGAAATTCCACAGGTTGAAATCATGAGTCAGTTGAAGCTAGACCACCTGCTGAGGAGCCCCATACTGAGACGAAACGGCCGTCAAGTGCTTCCAGGTTTTCCATGGTGGTCTGGCTTTAATTGACTCATGATTTCAACCTGTGAAATTTCTAAAATACTCCACAAAACCCATTCTGATAATAATCAACTGCTCACTAGTGACTGACTTCAGGAGATACTCCTGGAGTTCTACTGAGAAGCCGTTACCAGTGGAGTTCAACCAGGTCTGTTGTGAGTTATCGGCTCACTGAAGACAATGGTGTACGATGGCGCAATTTCGTGGATTGGTTGAAGTTAGACATCAACACCGTTGGATGCCAGCGGGCTCAGTGGTCTAGTGGTTAAGTGCTCGCGCGCAAAAACGGCAGAGCCTGGGTTCGAGTCCCGCGGGGTGAAGGGTCGTGGGTGCGTAGACTATTTATTTATTAATAAGATTATCATATTCAGGTATGTAGGCTTCATTCTAATTGTCTACTAATCCATTTTGACTTATTATTTTAATCAATTGTATTTTACTATTAGTTGTCATGGTATTAGTTTGGAACATTTCTATTCTTTTACACATATAAATGATTGATTAAGAATGTAACATATTCATTATGAAAATTAGAAAAAAAAAGAAGGAATACAGTTAAACCTTTTGTTCATTTTTTTAAATAAAAAAAAGTTAAACAACAACACGCAGACACAGATTGCTTTAGGCTAAATATATTTTTAATTAGTTTTTAAATAGTTCAGTAATTGAATTATATGGTCAAACAATGAATTTGAAATTATACAAGTTGTATGATCTTCTTAAATGCCACCCCCTATGCTCATAATAATTATGTGCTCACTGATGGCTAACTTCAAGATGAAACTCTTGGAGTTTCACTAAGAATTGATGACTAGTGGAATTTTGAGAATGTCAGCTGTGAGACAAATATTCACTACAAGCCTTTTGAGAGAGAGAGAGAAATGAGTAGTGTCGGTATATAATTGAAGTTAGACATATATACCATTGAATGTTAAGTGTTTTCTAAAGATCAAGTGATCGTGTGCAATGCCGAAAATACTAGGTTTGATCCTCGATAATGTCGTAGATGAGTAATTTTGGAGAGTTCCATACTAGAGCAAAACAATTATTCAATATTTCTTGGTTTTCAATGACAGTCTAGCTTAGATCAGTTCGTAATTTAGATTATGACTAGTTTATTTTTTATGACTGGATATTTAGTTCAATATTAATGTTAATTAGTCAATTAATTTTAGGTATTATCCAAGTTAAATTCACTTGGTGTTGTTTTACTCGTATCTTCCCATCGTTAATTAGGACTGCAATTGATTACTTTCATGTTGGCACATATGCATCATGTGTAGATTGCCTCGATATCGCCTTTAGTCACAAGCTTTTTAAGCAAAGATGGATAGTGGCTAGAAGTGGACTCAGTAGGTAAGTGGATAACGCGATGGCGTTTGAAGAGCACGGTACTAGGTTCGAGTCTCATTGTGAACATCAACTCTGAGATGCAGGTACATCCAGCTGACGAGTCCCAAACAGAACAAAACGTGCATCAAACTGGATTCCACTACTAGCCACCATCCATCTTTGCTTAGAATGCTTGTGAATTAGGGAAATACCGAGGCAATCCTCACAGTATTCACATATTCCAATAACAGACTGATCAATTACAGTCCTAAACATCACTGATAAGATTCAAGCAAAACAGCACGAATTGAATTCAAATTCACCACATGGCACAAGCTTGTGGTTTTCAGGACTCAGTAGGTAAGTGGATAACGTGATGGTGTTTGAAGCAAGTGGTACTCTGTTCGAGTTCCATTGTGAACATCAACACCGAGATGTACGTACATTCAGTTGACTAGTCCCACACAGAACAAAACGTGCATCAAACTGGATTCCACTACTAGCTACTATCCATCTTTGCTTAACCCAACCATATGAAATACGTGCTAATTGTTATTAATGGAAAATTGTCATAGATTAGATAATACATCATATCATAATTGAACTGTCAATCTTCTAATTCTATTATCAGTTAGAAACTTAAATATAGAAGATAAAGATCTGACTTATAATTTGAATAATCAATTATAATTGAGAATAATATTATTTGTCAAATATGAAGTATCATTATGATCAATGAAGTTGATAAGGAATTTTTGTTGTTGTTACTTTTTTGAAAAAATTTCAATTTATTATCTCTAACCTCTTGATGTATTTTACCCCTAAACTAAACGTGTATTCATGTGATTGAGTTTCTTTTTTATGTTTTTTTAAAATTATGTTACTATATGAAAACATTTCTTAAAATATATATAATGATCAGTGAAAAATATTATAAATTTGATTCATTATTTTACATTATACATTAAATGCATTTGATATAACTGACTCATTAGAAGATGTAAATGAATATAAGCATGATTAACTATTATAAATCCATTTAGTGTTGTTTACTTATATATCATCGATAATTGATCAGTATCTTGTTAGTATCTGTGCATATTATGAGGATTGATTTAATATTGACTTAGGTCATAAGCATTCTAAGCAAAAGGGCGATAGTAGCTAGTATTGGAATTGCAGTTTGACGCGCGTTTCTTTCTATTTGGGACTGGTCAACTGGATTTACTTGTATCTCAGAGTTAATGTTTATTATGAAACTCAAACCTAGTGCCGTTCGTTTAAAGTGCCATCACGTTATCCAGGAAGCTAACTATTTATATGATTAAATATCAATTGAAGTTACACTACCATGAAAAACCTGTAAACACTGGACGGTAATTTCGTCCTATTGTGGGACTCCTCAGAAGCGCGCATACACGATCCCACCCCGTGAAATTCCAATCCAGCACCTATCAGTCTCTCGCGCGAGCGCTCAACATCTACACCACTGAGCCAATCGTCATCCAACGGTGTTAATGTCTAACTTCAACTAATCCACCAAATTGAGTGACACATCCACCATTGCCTTCCGTGAGTCACTATCTCACAAATGACCTGGTTGAACTACACTGTTCACTGCTTCTCAATAGAACTCCAGGAAATACATTTTGAAGCCTATCACTAGTGAGCATATGTTGATTCGTATCAGACTGATATGTCCTGGGTTCGAATCTCGCTAGACAGGATGCGCACTACTAAGGAGTCCCACAACAGGACGAAACGGCCGTCCAGTACTTATAGGTTTTCCATGGTGGTCTAGGTTCAATTCATTCATGATCTCAACCATTGAAGTTACTACAATATCAATTACACTTATTTGGTTATTGATGTTAAACTTTGAGTTTTGTTTAGCCAGCGTTAGTTTATGTGTAACTTGAGCGAATAGTTTTAACGTAATTGTCTTGTTAACAGTTATTTAAAATATATCAGTTGTGGCTAAAATTGGGTTCTAGCGCGTACGTTTTTTTTATTTAAATATGGTTGTATTACGTTAAGATTCAAATTCACTATTTATCTCTTTTAATCTTAGTGAGTTATCTATTAACCAACTGAATCCACGTAACTACTAACTCGTAAAATCAATGTAATATTTAAAAATTACATGTGATCAGTCTATATTAGTATATGTGAATCCTCAATGGATGGTCAGATAAGGTTTTATTAGTGTAATTGAGTTTGATCCCAAAATTACTGAATTCTAGTTTTATCGTAAGTATCAACAATGAGATTCAAGTACATCTAGTTGACGGGACAGGCTAAACAGGCTAAAATATGTGTTCTAATTTCCATTACTATTAACAATCCATCTATCTTGACTTTACAAATAAACTTGTTTAAAAAAAATTTCTCCCAATTTCTAAGTTTCAACCCATTTTATTCATTCAAGTGAATATGATGTCAACATTTAATTAACTACATTTTATGTTAAATATTACCTACTTACACCTGTTACCTCTTATAAAGGAGAATAGGCCATTCACCAACATTCTCTAACCAACTCTATCCTGAACAATCTTTTTCAGTTGTTTCCAGTTGTTATTCATCTTTTTGATGTCTGCTTCCAATTCTCGACTCAGTACGTTGTTGCCTAGATATATGCCAATAAGAATTTTTAATCAGTATTTAAAAAATAATTTTAGGTTGATCTTTTTATTATTTTTAGGAAATACTTAAGACATTTTGATGGTAAGGACTCATTAGAAAACTGATTTATTAAATTCTTATATTCTCTTTATCACTAAATTGTAATAATATGTCGGCTACCATTGATTCTTTTGTTAAAATATTCACTGTGTGAAACCATATATCCACTGGTAGCATTTAAGAATTATTATTATTATTAGCTTTAACTCTGCCTGTAGCTCTTCTAGAGTTACTGCCGGTCCCAAGCCCGGATAAAGGAGGAGGGTTAGTCATGAGTTAGGCAACCCCATCCCGTAGAAAAACCTTGCTGAAAAAAAACGCCAACCAGATTAAACAAATCAGACCATTTAACTTCTGTCCTGGGAGTTGAAGCAAGAATTATGACGCTTCAGGATGAAAGCCGATATTCTTAAGAAATCACCAGGTCGATGCCACTTCTAACAAACAGAACAACAATTTTTATAGAAACATGAAAACGTGGAGAACTACTACAATCATTATCAAGAAAGGACAAGTATTTATAAATAGTTGTCTACGCAGGATACTCAACATCCATTGACCGGATACCATCAGCAACAGTCTTCTGTGGCAGAGGACAAACCAGCTTCCAGCTGAAGAGTAAATTAGGAAAACACGTTGAAAGTGAGTACGACATACATTACGGAAATCGCCAAAATGTATCACGAGGCAAGCGCTAACTTGAGAACGTTAATGGAAACAGAAAAGTGGAAGTCTGAAGAATACACCACATCGGGAATTGGAGGTAGACATGAAGAAAATGAATAGCAACCAGAAAGGGAAAGAAAGAACAGGGTTGGATGGAGAGTGTTGGTGGGCGGCCTATGCTCCTCAACGACGGGTAACAGGCGTAAGTAAGTAGGTAATTATTATTAGCTTTATTCAATAATATATTTTTCGTACATTATAGAATTCACAGCACAAAGTATTTCAACAAATTTCCGATTTTCTTACTTCTTAGTCGATCCTGATGATAAATATTGAATGATCACCAGTTAGAAGTTGGGATTTCAGTCAATCGACATTTTAGATAATGTACATTCTTTTCACTGCATATTACCAGCAATCATGATATCTCTGATTGAGCTCTTTGTAACTTGTACAACGAAAGATTGTACACTTTTCAGAAACGTACGTGAATAGGTTATGCGATTTATAGACATAATAATGTACTAGAACAAACACATAACTAGATAACTTATTGAAACATCTAGATGTCAGGAATAGGTAGCCCAAATGTTCAAGCAGGCTAAAAACTTTATTAGTTCTCTTAATAGACATATACTTATGGTAATTTTTCCAAGTCAAACTTGGAAAGGACAATAATTTATATCCAAGTTACTAAGCATTTTGATTTGATTAAGAAGTACTAAGATTTTCTATAGACGTTTTATCTTAGTAATAAACATGTATTTACGAGTGTCTAAGTTTGAGAACAGTTTCTAAGGTTGAATTAAGATACCAAGACTGATGGAATTCAAGAATGTTCAAAAATGAGATATACTTTTTTTAGTAACATTAGTCGATAGTAAATCTTTATATGTTTATTCATTTTGAGGACCAAAGGTTTTGATTGAGCATCATTAAAGTTTACAAATAGATACAGTTAAGGTGACCCATATAAGAAATAAACTACTACTGTCTCCTGGTGTCGGTATTTATTTAACTAAAGTCAATCCATTATGTTAAGATGAAATGATTAAGTTATGAGTTTTATTTCTTAGTACATATTAACGACAGACTTAACAATAAATAGACAAATTATGTACTAAACTAAAAGGTGACATTGTTTCTATTTATTTTCATAATTTGATTTTGTGACCAGTGGAGCTAGTCCGTGTCGGGTAGAGAGAGGTATCTACATAAGTACAATGGAAGATGGTGGCGCAATTTTGTGAATTGGTTGAGGTTAGACACTAACACTATTGGATACCGGCTCAGTGGTCTAGAAGTTAAGTGTTCGTGCATGAGACCGACAGGTCCTGGGTTGGAATCCCGCAAGCAGGATCGTGGATGCCCACTTCTGAGGAGTCTCATAATAGGAAGAAACGACCATCTAGTGCTTCCAGGTTTTCCATGATGGTCTAATATCAGTTAGTTCATGATCTCAATCAAAAACATAATATTCTCCACAACCCTATACTGAAATCATTTATTTTTGAACTGTTCACTATAAATTTCATTTTTCACTTACCAGCACTGATGTGATCAATAACGTTCTGTTTTTGTTTTGTTTTTTTCATTATTTTTACGTTTAATCTTTTTTATTATGACGTTGAATAACGTATGATGTGCTTTAAACAGTCTGTGATTTTCAACAAAAAACTATACAGCACATATCATTAAGTCGGGTCTTTGAAGTTATTTGTCGGAATATTTAACTTTATGTTTGTCATTAAATCATTTATGTAATCAGCTGACCTTTATTTTGTTATCATTATGTTTGATAGAAATGTTAAGAATTTTATATTAAGTTAAATGATTTACTGTATTTAAACAATAATTCGTAGTAATCTTTAGCATAAGGCATAAGTTGTAGCCAACACTACAGAGTGCCTGAGAAGATAGTCAATATCATATGGAATTCCTGTGATGGATTAAACTGTAAAATCGTGCATGGAAGACAATTGACAAACTCGTTCGAGGTAAAGATCGGTATCAGACAAGATTGCTTACTCTCACCCTTTCTCTTTCTCCTGATGATCGACTGGAACACAAAGACATCAGCATCTGAGGGCAAGCATGGGATATAGTGGACAGCTAGGATGCAGCTGGACGATGTAGACTTCGCAGATGATCTGGCTCTTCTATCGCAAACGCAACAACAAATGCAGGAGAAGACGACCAGTGTAGCAGCAGCCTCAGCAGCAGTAGGCCTCAATATACACAAGGGGAAAAGCAAGATTCTCCGATACAACACAGCATGCACCAATCCAATCAAAATTGACGGAGAAGATTTGGAAGATGTAAAAACCTTTACATATTTGGGCAGTATCATTGATGAACAGTGTGAATCCGATGCAGATGTGAAGGCATGGATCGGCAAAGCAAGAGCAGCATATATCTACAATTGAAGAACATCTGGAACTCAAAATAATTGTCAACCAACACCAAGGTTACAATTTTCAATACAAATGTCAAGACTTCTTTTGTATGTGGCGGAAACCTGGAGAACTACGAAAGCCATCATCCGGAGGATACAAGTGTTTATTGACAGCTGTCCACACAAAATACTTCAGATCCGTTGGCCAGACACTATTAGTAACAATCCACTGTGAGAGAGAACAAAACAGATTCCAGTGGAAGAAGAAATCAGGAGGTGGATAGGACACACATTGAGGAAAGCACCCAACTGCGTCACAGGGCAAACCCTCACTTCGAATATTCATTGCCAAAAGACAAGAGGAATACCAAAGAACACTACGGCGAGAAATGGAGACAGATGTGAGAAGAATGAACAAGAACTGAATAGAACTAGAAAGGAAGTTCCAGGAAAGAGTGGGTTGGAGAATGATAATCAACGGTCTATGCTCCATTGGGAGTAATAGGCGTAAGTAAGTAAGTATAAGTTGTAGCAGACAGATTTCATAGATTTATCCATAGATTGTGTCAGATAGGTACTTTGCAGCATAAGCTATACTACTCAGAATGATAAAATCACTCTTTAAAGTAGTTTAATGCCAAGGTCTGGTATTATGATACTAGACAATGTGAATAACAATACTTTAGATATATTTGCGTAATACTTTTGGCTACACGAAGTACTTTTTCTTAATATATACTCTTTAGTATCAGAAGGGGTTTTTGTAGATATTATAGAAAGTGTTTTTTTAAGAAAACAGTTATCATTACGAACTGAGATCAGCTAGAAAACATTAATTTTCCAACTTACTCAGAGGTGTGGAAGATATACCAATGATAATACTAAGTAACCATGTCATGTAGAAAGTTAGCTAAACTTGAAGAAACGTACTACGTTTCTATTTAATGGTTTACTGTACTACATTATTCTTTTGGTTTCTATCCCATTTAGGGAGTTTTAATTTAGAACAATTTAAGTGTTCAGTACTTCATGAATAAACCTTCTTCTTCAATTGTTGCCAGTGGATAATGACGATAAGTCATTTTTAAATTTCATTGATCTACCCTAATCTTTCTAATCAGAACTTTGTGAACGTTCTAATTCATTCGGTCGTAATAAATCTTTCACAACATGTTAAACATTTTTTCATATGTGACTTGACTTTTAGTTTTATTCTGATACAGTTATTTTTCTTTGATTGATAGTGATGACTTTATTGATTTTTTTAATTCATGATATCTGACCAGTTTATAATTAATTGTTTTGATAGATGACTTCGTCAGTCGACCTGAGCTAAACCACCATTACAAACTTGAAAGCACTTGATGGCCGTTTTGTCATAGTACGGGACTCCTTAGAAGTGAGAATCCACGATTCCGCACACAGGATGCAAACCCGGGACCTTCGGTTTCACGCACGAACGCTTAACCTCTAGACCATTGAGTCGGTATCCAATAGTGTTAATGTCTAACTCTAATCAATCCGTGATCTTGCGCCACCTTTCATCAGTTGTCTAAGTTGGACAACTTTCTTTACCCAACAATCATTGGAAATGAGTGTCCAGTGCTCCCAAGTTTTCAATAATAGTCTATCATAGATCGATGCATGAATTCAACCATTAAAGTTACTACAATCTCCAAAAATCCCCATCCTGATAATTAATTATTTCAATAGTTGAGCTCATGTGGCAATTGAGGCTAGACCACCATGAAAAACATAAAGCACTGGATGGCCGTTTCGTCCTATTGTGGGACTCTTCAGTAGTGCATATCCAACATCTCGCCCGCGGCATTAGAACCTAGGATCTATAGGTCTCTAAAGTGATACGGTTTGTTGGAAAGTCTTTGTCCGATTTGAAATAATTTTCACAAAACCTTTTCACATAGACCCTTGAATGTTAAACTTACTTCAATGTATATGCACATACATTATTCTCTCAACACTTTCCATCAATAAGAGCTAACCAGAATGATGTAACTAATCAACCTAATATGTCATTACATTGAAGCTGCATTGTTGAAAGACTCCCTACTTGACCAACTGTAACCTGAAAATCAAGTTATCCTGGTTTCTTATTATACTTAGATAAAAGATTCAAACATACTGGAAAGATTTTATTTAAGGAAGACGGATAATAACAGAAATACGGTGCATATATCTAAGACCATTTTAAATAATTCTTGACCATGATCAAATTCAATTATTAAGTTTACATCGAGTGACCACAATATTTCGACGTATGAAGAATTCTAGCATTATAAACTAAATTTGCCACTGTTCGGTATTATTTGACAGACTGTACAAATTCATTCTCTGAACAATATTTTGGCAATTACGTGATCAACGATCAAACTGGAATTCATTTGAAAAATAAATAATCTACGAAGAGTCGGATATAAAAATAAAAAATTACAAGGTCAAAATACCGGTTGTTATATCTAGAGCTTAGATTCTTAATATGCCACGTACTACTTGAGCACCTGAACGCTAGAACCCTCTCAGTCGCAAATGAGAACACTGAAGACAAGTGGGAGGAATGTTATTCCAAAACAGTGTCAAATATGGTACAAAACTCTCAGGTATTTATAGTTTTTAATAAAAATGAAATGATCATTATAGTCCTCTAATCCGCGTACATGGATGTTCTTTAGCATTTATCCAACAGGAAAGCTACACATAAGAATTCTCAAATGTTCTTCCGAAAGATAATTGAATGAATGCGCACGATATGACGAAACGGCCGTCCATTTGTTCCAGGTTTTCCATGCTGGTCTAGGTTCAGTTGACTCATGATCTCAACTATTGAAATTATTACAATCTCCTCAAAACCCCTTCTGATACTAATTAATTATTTAAATAAAATAGTAAAATCACCAAGTTTTTTTTTAATTCCCGAAAATTCTTCATCATTCATTTAATAGAATTAACTGTAAATTAAATGAAATTTTTGGATTGTAAAATTAATTCATTTAATTATGGTTTTATTTTTTGCTTTGATTTTCTACTAGGTCTAATTATAAGTAGTATTATCATAGTGTTGCGAATAGAATACATATATCTGATTACTTATTATTATTATAATTATCATGGATAGCCATTTTTTACATCATTATGATCTATGTTTTTCGATAGGTAAGAAAGAAACGATTGAAATTAGTCACAAACCTTTATCTTTCATTTATTCATCTTTTTACTTCTCCATTGCTTTTTCTCTCTACCTCCCTCCCTCCCCCCTCACAAGACTTCATCTTCGATTGTCTTGTACTTATAGTAAAAAAAAATTCTCCCCTAATAATTTTGGTTAATTTTACCGATTAAAAATAGGGTTTTTTTTTTAAAAAAATGATCATTTTCATGTTATCGGTAAACTTTTTCTAATTTATTTGAATAATTAATGACTGGTTACATCACTTTATTCTTTCTTTGAGATCATTCATCTTCGGTAAATATCAAACTTGTTCATTCGAATTCAATAACTTGGTTGTTGTTACTGTGTTTTTTCCCATTAGTGATTAATCTATTTGTATCTAAGTTTAGAGGTAAAGAAAGCACATCCATATATATTTATACCATGAAAATAAGCAATAAGCATTATGGAAATAATGTTAATGAATATTGAAACATAAAACTGAATTGATAGAATAAAAATTTTTAAGATTAATCCAGAGGATAATATCTTTGTTGTCGGTTAAATAATGAATGAATGCAAAAAAAAATATTAATGAAAACTCTCTTGACTACTAAAATAGTTCTTCACGAGAGTAAATCTATCTTCATGAATGAGAATGATATCAAAAAGGGCTGTTTTTGGATATTATGGTAATTTTAATAGTTGAGATCACGAGCCAACTGAGCCGGTCTAATGGTTAAGCGCTCGTGCGCAAGACTGATAGATCCTGGGTTGGAATCTCGCGGGGGGGCGGGGTCGTGGATACCCAATGCTGAGCAGTCTCACAATAGGACGAAAAGGCCATCCAGTGCTTCCAAGTTTTCCATGGTGGCCTAGCTTCAGTTGTCTCATGATTTTAACTATCAAAATTAATAAAATGATAGATTTCCAAATGTATACAGCTATTTCTAGTCAGTTTATTTGTGGAAATTAGTTAAATACAAAGGGATTTTCATTATAAACCAAAGAAATTTTAAAATTAAGATGGTAATAAGCAGATATTTAATCTTTGTTTTACATTTTTTGAAGCATTCCATACTCATGACACAGCAAAATTATATGAATTCGTTATGGATTCTCGATGAATTTATAAGAAATCATGAATAACAGAGATCAAAAATGTTGTAAATAAGTCAACTACCGTCAATATCCATAAACGATTGACAAGCTGAACCCTACCTTGCTGAATCAATAACTGTATTTTGTTTCAATGACTAACAGTATTCGTATAAAAAAACATTGAACTAGATGTGAATATTATACAGTCCTCTATTGATATGTTCTCGTTCAATGTTAACCTATGAGAAATATAGTTTGTATTTTGTTTCAGTCTATTTATATGATTACAACATTTCATAAGAGGTGAACTTCAAAACCATCTTCCGAAAGATAGTCTATTTTATTATCTACATATTACTACTCAGTGGAGATTAGTTTATCTTAACCCCGTATAAAGTTAGCCACAGCTACAAAAGTTCACTAAAAACATTGAAGTTATGGAGTCAAATTGAAGTATGAATACTATGCTTAGCATCATTACAGGTTCAACCTGTAATGAGTACCAGTGAAAATAAAACTTGAAAGCTAGATTTTTTACGAGTTGCTTCTAACTATCTTAAGTAAAGCGAAGTCAGAATAATGGATATACTACAAAATTGCTAGATAAAATTTAACAATCATTAATATCTCAAGTACTGTGAATTGTTTACCAGTCAACAAATGATCAAAGTAATTCTTAAAATTACTTTCATTATCCAAGTCATCCAATAAATCTTCCAACTAAACAAATAGCCGGCCAGTAACTAGAATACTAGAACAATATAGATAATCGACAAGTTGTGTTAACTGGAGTTATTTATCATTAAATCAATACAATCAACTAAGTACATCTTGAAAGTAACTTCTGTGTAACATTCAATCAATTTGGAAATCATTAATTTTTTGAATAGTTGATTGAAATATATCAACTAACAACATATGGTATATAATATGTCAAGTTGTCATATCTTACAATAGTGTCAACAACTATTAAGATACTCAAAATGATCAAATAAGTAGTACAGTTCTGGACTATAATATCATATTAGTTTACACAAGCAATAAATATCAATCTAAATCGATTAACTTTACCATATATAAGAATCCCTAAGAGTTATTAATGTGAACGGAAACAAACAAACTTCATACCATTATTCTTCAATCATCTTATAATATAATCGTTGAATTTCATTAAATAATTGGTTTAAAACAAACTTTTGAAAGAATAACTTATATCTATCTTTAAAGAAAACAAAACGTATAAAACTTAATTGCAATGTAATCAGGTTTTGTTTTTTGTGTTTTTACAATTAACAACATCAAACCTTTTGTTCAGCATAGCAACTGACATTTAAAAAAAAAACCTAGTGATAAGAGGTGTTGTAGAGAATCAGAAAAGAAAACAAAACAAACTTTGTAAAATATATATAAAATAGGGATTATTAGAGTGTTTGTTAAATCCTTATCTTCAACCTACCATACTCTATTGATGATAAGCATGTAATAGCAGTATTATTATTGTTTTCTATAATTCAATTGTTCTCTATGCATAAAAGGCAGATGTCAATAAAACAATTTTACAAATAACCATTGTATATTATGGCGACGACCTAAACAGACGCTAAATATTTATCTGTCAATCTAGAGTTTTAATCGTAAATCCTTTATGTACAGATAATAATAGTAATAATAATAATAATAAAATGATACGACACTTGTTTCTGTCATTCATCTGTCCGCGATCACAAGTGGCTAGGTCAAAAAAACTAACATAGAATTAAAGTTCTCGTTCCGGTTTGATTGTGGGTGGAAAAAGGCGAACATTATATATATATATATATATATATATATATATATATCGTTAGATAGGTTTATAGCATGAAAAGGGAGTGATAGAGTTAATTCGTTAGTAAAGCAGATTTGAGTATTAAATGATTGTGGGAAACAGGTCAGTGGACATAAGAACAGGCTATCAGGTAAATGAATGAACAATTAAAGTGTATGTTTATATTATTGTATGGGTGAATATATAAATGAAAGATTGAAGGATTAAAATGAGATAAATTTCTAAGTTTAACAAGAACACTGAATAAATTGATAATAGAATGCTATAACTAAGAGAATGGTATTAAATTTAAATGTTGAGAGATTTTTAGATTGGCTTAATCTATCTATCTATCTATCTATCTATCTATCTATCTATCTATCTATCTATCTATCTATCTATCTATCTATCTATCTATCTATCTATCTATCTATCTGTTTATCTGCGTATCGATCCAAGTTATTATTCCACATATATCTATATCTCTATCACTTTTAGTTTTCAGTCATCAATTTTTATAAGCTTTGATTGATATGGATTAAGATTAAATCACAAATCATTTATTTATTGAAGCCTTATTTCATGAAAATGATTAACTGTATGAGTAAAATAAGATTGTTTATTCAATATATATGTTCTTTAGAATTAATAAATAACTCCATATTAATAAGTTAGGACTCAATGCTAAAAACATTCAATTCCCTAATAATAGTGTACTTATGTATAAAAATCCTATCCACATAATTCTTTATACCTAAAATATTCATAATTTTAATTTAATCATGAGAATAAGAATAGTTTTTTTAGGCTTTTAAGTTCACTTGGTCTTGTTTTGCTTGAATCCTCCCATTGAAGTTTAAGACTGCAATTGATCAATCTGTTATTGGCATATGTGCATGCTGTGCGTATCGCCTCAATATTGCCTTAATTCACAAGCTTTATAAGCAAAGATGGATAGCAGTATGTTACAGTGATATTTCATTGTTGGGTCTGTTTTGTACTACACAATAAAAAGAGCTTTAGATTAACTAATGTACAAATAAGTACCGGTAGAATTTTTAATGATATTTATTAGTATTAATTAACTTCATCAAGTTTATAACTGTATACATCCGTGATTTTGTAACATATCCGACACATTTTATGAATAAATAAAGTGTATTGAATAAAAACAGATGAGTGGCGGCTAGCCGTGGAATTCAGTTTGATGCGCGTTTCGTCCGATGTGAGACTCGTCAGCTGGATGTACCTACTTTCGCTCCGAGACTCGAACCTCATACCGTTCACTTCAGGACTGAACAGCTAAGCGGATAACGTGTTGACATTGAATGCAAACGATACTGGGCTCAAGTCCCGGAGTAAACATCAACTCTGGTATACAGGTACATACAACTAACAACTCAGAAATAAAATGAAATGCGCATCCTGGATTTCACTACTATTCATCATATATCTTTGCTCATAATGCTTGTAACTTATACGCCATACCAAGGCAATTCTTACAGTATGCACGTACCTCAGTCTTAAACATCAGTGGGAAGATACAAATCAACAATACAAAATGAATATACTGAATCAATTTTTCAATGGTATTTTAACTTCAATTGTTTAATACATCATTTGATAATTGATTTGGTACTCTTTATTGATCTATAAAATGAACAAAAACCTATCGGATGATTTTTTCAAAATCACAGACAGATAACCTTTTGTAAAACAACAAAATTTATTTTTAAGAAAAACAATAGCAACAACAACCACATTAGAAAACAAAAACACATAGAAAATACAAACAATAAAAACTTGTCAATAATTGTAATAACACACGAACTTAGGAAATAAACATGCCGAAATTTCCGATAAGTACATTTTTTTTATAATTCTGTAAATCATGTGAATTTGTTAAGATTACAAGGTGAGATGTAGTAGGCTTTCTTTTTTGTATCCGAAGGAAGTGAATGAGATAGAGAATCTATAGTTTCATTTTTCTACCTGAAAAGTTCAAGGCCGTATTAACGTGTTTACCGCAAACAAGTATTGTTTATTGTTATTGATGACCTTTTACAACAAACAATTAAATTATATTAAGAATTTTGATTGAGATCATGAACCGATTGACGTTAGACCACCATTGAAAACCTGGAAGCATTGGACGGTCGTTTCGTTCTATTGTGGGACTCCTCAGCAGTGCATATCCACGAGCCCGCTCGCGGGATTCGAACCCATAATAATGATAAAATTGAGTGATGGATTATTATCACTTTTAAACAATAATTAACATCACGGACTGATCTTGGACAATCACTAAAAACGATGAAGTATTTGATAATTGCATTGTCTTAATATGGTGTTCGTCAGTAGTATCCATAGGACTCAGGGGGCCTCATATTTGTCGGTGAGTGCTTAACATGTACACTACAGTTCGTGAAAGTTAACAACCTTCACAAACCCCTATAGTAATAACAATCACATGCTCAGTAGTAACTAATTTCTAGATGCAGTTTCAGTTCTAATCCGAAGACGTGTCGGATTTGAGACTATTACCTACAAAAGTTGTGTAATATTGCTAAATGATTGAATTTAGGGACATTCTAACAGCTTAATAGTCTGAACGTTAGCCTCAAATTGTGAGACCTGAGGGTTTGGGGGTTGAATCTTGATGAGTTTGTGGATCCGTATTACTATGGCGTCCAACACTAGGAAGAAACACTAGTCGTACGTTTCCTGGTTTTTAACAGTCATTCTATATTTAAGATCAGTTCGTAATGTAAGATATAAAACTCAATAACCTCTTAAAACCCCTTGTAATAGTTTTAATGTATAGTTAAAAATGACTGCAACATATGAACAGAGTGTATGTGTGAAAATTAATCTTGTTGACTTTCTTCATGGGAAAATCTATACCTGAAATCATGTAATAACAGTTGTGTATTGTATCGTTAATATGTTAAAATAGAACTGATTAGTGTTCTTCGATTTCCCGAGATTTACTAATTGGTGTAAGTCAGCGATGTAAATTATACTGCTGATGTATATTAGTCTTATCATAAGGGCAAATTACTTCTGAGTGATTGACTACTTCCTGTCACTACAATCGACATGAGATAAATCCTCTGATGAATAATACGATTTATTCATTTTAAATAAAATAATTAAAGAGTAATGCAGTTATGATTTAATAAAATTTAAATAGTTGAAATAATGAGTCAATTGAAGCTAGGCCAACATGGAAAACCCGGAAGCACTGGACGGTCGTTTCGTCCTAGTATGGGACTCCTCTGCAGTACGCTTCCACGGTCCCGCCCCCCCGCGAGATTCGAACCCAGGATCTATCAGTTTCGCGCGAGAGCGCTTAACCAATAGACCACGTAAGATATTGCATTTTGCGGTCTACTAATTTATTTTTATAAATCATCTAGTCATTTGATTGTACTGTATTGATCATGTTGATGAGAAATTCGCTGAAATATATTGATCATACTTCTCCTTCTTCGTCTTCTTTAGTAAATTGATTTGAAATACCACTCAAAAATAAATGTTCCAAAACTAAGCACATTCAAGTGTCACTTATCTTTTGAATGAACGGTACTGAGCTTGAGTCCCTCTGTAAACATTAACCATGAAATGCAGGTTCATCTAACTGACAAGTCCCAAACATGAAGAGACATACATCCCACTACTAGCCACCATCCATCTCTGCTAATAATAATAATATCTAACTATATAAGTATCAGCCAATCTACACCAGTAAACATATTCACCTTTCTCTATTCGAATAACATAAAAAGTACTATAGTGGATAAAAACAAAAGTGCGGGATAACCAAATGTATTTGAACACAAAATTTCAGAATCTCCTAGTAGAATATGAGAACTATACAGTAAATACATCATTTGCAAAATGTCAATCAATCGCCTCAGACTTCATTGTCCCATATTTTCCACAACAATCTTTTTCTGTTCTCTTTTCTTCGATCTACTTAACCTTCTGCCGTCAGGCATTTCACATTTCTAATGATAATACATACTACTTATATTTGTCGACATCAGTAGCACACACTACAATACCAGTGTACATGATTTTTTTTTCTAATCACCAACACAGAAACACATAAACATTAAAAAAAATCTATTTTAAAATTCTTGTAAATAGCTAAAATTTGATAGTCTCATAGACCCCCCCCCACAGAAAATTTCCTTTCAAATTGTAATATCCCATTGAGAATATATAGTTGATAGTTCTTAGTTTAATTGTTTGATATATATACATATTTCTCTTTCTCTCTGTACACTTACTTATTTACTTTTAAATAACTGTTTACTTTCATTTGCCTAAGGCGTTGTATATATATATGGAATATTTCTGTCTATTTACATTTAATCATTTCATTATTAAGTGATTGACGCTTTAAGTATTGCAACGTTTATTCTATTAACAAGGAATTTTGTATCAAGGTGATGATCTCTATCGCTGTTGTATTTATTGTCGTTGTTATTGTATTATAGTTGATAAGAGATTTTTAAAAAAAGAGTACAGAGAATGGGCTAAATGAAAACGAGACCTTTCAGTAAAGTTTTACACTTTATATCTATCATGATGTACATATGTGTGTGTGCCTGTATGTGTGTGTGTGCATACAAATTTTGTTTGTATATAACGACATAAATAAATCAATCAAATTTTTCTGATGCCTCATTTCATTTGATTGACATTTAATATCTGAGACGAATAATAGATTACATTTCATTCATTCATTCATTATTATTATTATTACCATTATTACTATTATTATCTCTGCTTCACATGTAAATATGGGTAATAATAGATACATAAAATATTTTAAAAATTCAATAAAAAACGGGGTAATTTTTTAAAGTACAATTAAATTATATACTCGGTTTTTTAGTCACATAACTGTTCTAACTCAAGTAAGTGGATCAGATTATCAGTTAAAGTTAAATATTACAACAGAGAAACTAGCTCTCAAAATACTCTTAAATCATAATGATTATTAAAATAAGATACCTGTTCGTTAACTATATATATATATATATATATATATATATGTATATATATATACTGGAAGTGGATAGGGCATATATTTCAGAAATCATCAAAATGCATTACGAAACAAGCGCTAACTTAAAATTCTGAAGGGAAACGGAAAAGGGGAAGGTCAAATAGAAAACAACACGTTGAGAGTTATAATCAGACATCAAAAGGATGAATAGAAACTGTAAACAACTATAAAGGCTTAACCAGGACAGAGTTGAATGGAGAATGTCCCTCGACGAAGGGTAACAGGTGTAAGTATATATATATATATATATTTCGGATACGTTAACTGGATGTACCTGCACCTCAGAGTTAATGTTTACTTCATGACTGGAAACGAGCACTGTTCGTTTCAAACTCAATCGCATTATCTACTTAGCTACTGAGTTCAAATATCCAATGGCTTGATTAATGGAAGGAATTTTAATTTATATATACCGGTTGTTTGGTTCTTCTCATTGATGTTTTAAGGCTTTAAAAGAGGGTGGTCAGTTGCAATTCCAAATATCAATGGAAAGATTCAAACAAGCATTACATGTAAATCATTCAATGGTCAATTTATGATAATAGTTTCATCTGAATTCTTGAAGCATCGTAATTGCCATTGAAACAGAATAATGAATGTCATTTATTCTAGCCTTCACCATTTCATGTGTTTACTAATTAATATGTTGATGCTAATTACAATCTCACTTAAATTTTTTTATATTTTAACTGTACTGCCTGACAAGTAGAAAATGTATAAATCAGTAGTATCTTTCATTTAACCATATCTGCTCAATATTTAATGATAAGATTTTTCACTTTATATCGGCTCCTATTAATGACTTAATTTTCTAGTTAACCAAACATTAAAACATAAGTTTGTTCAAATATACTTGGTATTGTTTATTTGAATCTACTCAGTGATGGTTAGGACTGCAAATAATTAGTTTCTTAATGGCATATATGCATCCTGTTCTTATTACCTCGATATTGCCTTAAGTCACAAGCATTCCAAACACAGATGGATAATGGCTAGCAGTGGTATTCAGTTTGACCCACTTTTCGTCCTTATTGGGACTCGTCAGCCGGATGTACCTGTATCCTAGACCTGATGTTCATAGGATGCAAACATGCTAATAAGTGACTGGTCAATCACAGTCCTGAACATCAATATAAAGATTCAAGTAAACAATACCAAGTGTATTTAAACTCCCCCCCATTGCACAAGCAGATAACTATCAGGAATCAGTAGCTAACTTGATGACATGATGGTGTTTTAAGCGAACAGTACTAGGTTCGAGTCCTGGAATGGACATCAACACTGGGATACAGGTATATCCAGTCGATGAGTCCCAAATAGGATAAAACACACATCTAGGATTCCACTACTAGCAACCATCCATAATTTTGTTTAATATAATATTCATTTGTAACACATGAAAAAGTTAGAACTGTTATTATACATTTATATTTTACATAGATTAAACACAGTTTACTTAACTGAGCCAAATAAAATAATCAACTAATCTATTAGACAATGGATATTTAGACTAAACGAAACATTTCATTTTATTCCATTTTTATTTTTAAGGTTGATATAAAATATGCCGGACAACATATTTATATACATAATAATCCCGTTTACTACTAGGTAATAAAAAAAATTAATCTCCATTCTTTTATAGTAATCTTATTATTATTATTATTATTATTATTACTATTGTTATTAGTTCACCCTACCTTTTTCTCAACATGGTATTTCTAGAAGAAACGAGAGAGAAAATAAAAAAAGTATATATATATATATATATATATATATATATATATCACTGAATGTATAAAGCTAGTCAACATAAGAAAGAAATCAGAATTATTCTGAACTGATTAAATACCATAACAAATTATACTATGAATATTATCTTTATGCAACTTTGGGTTTTGATCTTTACATAGAAACTATTATTATTATTTTTACTAGTGATCATTATAAATAACATTTAAACAACTAAAAGACAATAAAATTGTAGAAGAAAAAGAAAATAAACTCTGGTAACAGAAATACTGTTTAAAAGAGAAATGATAATCGTCTCTTTTGTTTTTTTCTCCTTTTTCTTATTCGTTAGTTCAATTATTCATTTATCCATTTATTCATACGTTTATTTGTTTATAATTATTAAAATGAACATGAGACATAGCGGTATAGAAAGTTTTCAAACGGGAATTAAAACAAAAATAACGGTATGAGTTTACAAAAAAATGTTCAGATATGTTTTATTTTTTTAAAATTTTTTTGGTGTAAAATCGATAATAAAATATTTTTTGTTGTTTTTGGGAAAGAAAAAAACCAAAAAAAGAGGAAGAAGAAGAATGGGAAATAACATTTAACCTAAAATGATAAATGTGTCTACATATTTTTGTTGTAATTTTTAACGGTTATGATTTATTATTAAATAAGGAAATTTTACACGTGATATTAATGTATAGTGTCTACTTAAAAAACTACTTATTATATTAATGTTTTTTATATTTTTTCTATGAAAAAAAATGATAGTGAATATACGTTTTTTAGTGGGGTCCTTCATTTTAACGTCAATTAGACCGCACGATATTGTCGACGGGCTCAACACTTTAACTCTTAGTCGATCGTATGAACGATTGTTATTGAATGATTGTTGTCGAAATGTATATGTCATCTGTCCTCGTATGTAAACATCGACTTAAATCGTGTTAGTCAATAACGGAATTAAATAAGTCAAATAACGAGAATGGACTTTTGAATATGTGTATTTTGTAATATAAAGCGAAACGACACGCAGTGGAGACGGCTAGTAAGTGAACTCCATTTAACCAAGCGTTAATCAATATTTATAGTCACATAAAAATAAGTTACAGACGTGTGATGAATGGGATAATAATTTTACACACACGTACACTCCTATAAAAACATTCAAGGTTGATAAGTGAATAATTAACAAGGTCAAAATGTGACTCAAGTAGAATTAATAGACTGGCTTGCCCCAAGTTTGGAATGAGATATATGGGCTTAACATAATAGGCGACACTACAATATATATACCTAAACCTGTTACCAATCATGGAAGAGCATAGATCGCTCACCAGAATTCTACCTCCAACTCTTTCCTGGGCAATCCTTTCTAGTTCTTTTCAGTTGCTATTCATGTCTGCTTTCAATTCTCAACGCATTGTGTTCTTTGGCCTTTCGCTTTTTCGTTTTCCTTCAGGATTTCAAGTTACTGTTTGCTTCGTGATGCAGGTTGATGATTTTCACAGTGAATATCCTATCCACTTCCAACGTCTTTTCCTAAATTTCTCTTTAGTCGGAAGTTGGTTTGTTCTTTCCTACAGTAGGGTATTGCTAATAGTATCCGGCCAACGGACATTCAGCATCTCATGTAAACAATTGTTTATAAATACCTGTACTATTTCGATGATGCTTGTAGTAGTCCTCCAAGTTTCAGCTCAGCATATTAGAACTGTCTTGATTTTCGTATTGACGATTGTGAATTTGATATTGGTTGACAGTTGTTTTGACAATCATCGCCTTTATTTCTGCATCAGATCTTGCACGTTCATTGATGATGCCACTTAAGTACGTGAAACTTTTCACCTCATCTAGAGTTTCTCCATCAAGTGATATATATATATATATATATATATATATATATATATATATATGAATAAAGTATCTATTATTACTAATAATAATAGCTACGTCTAACTGTAATCTTGTTGTAATATCTGGATGACCTATGATCATTAAATTTGTTGAATTTCTTGTAAGTTTGTGACAGTTTAGGATTTCCAACAGCTTCGATATAGTCAATGAACTTGTGACATGTCTTTTAATAGATGCTTTCATTAGAATATTCAATGTTGTTAAGTTAGTGGCTTCATTCTCTATTCAACCAATGTTGATTTCAATAATAAAGGACACCCGGTTAAGTTCTGTCACCTTGTTATGTATTTATCAGTCCAATTAGATATGTAAGCAGTTTTAATTATCGTATTTCTGCACATCGCCTTTCGTGGCTGTGCAAGAAATAAAGAACAATGAGAGGTTCATTAGCTAAACATTTAGTCGATACAAATCCTCAAATCACTATAAATATAAGATTCAATTTTATATATGGAATCCCAATTATCGTCTAGCGTCTAGCGCGATAATGGATCATATGAAGTAAAACGCACATAGCATAAACTTGCATTGAATGATAAAGCAACTGATGACTCTTAGTAAGAATACCAACATTAGATCAAGATAACTCAGAAATCAAGTTAGCAGAATAAAATTTTGAATAGGTTACAACATTAACATGTTTCGTCTTCATCTTTTAATGAGTTTCTATCCCAATTTGGATAGCCATCTCAACCTAACCAACTGAAGTCTGTTAAACTTTCTCTTTAATCATATCATCTTTTGTAATTTGAAGGCTGATGAGATACATTATTAACTTGAGTGAATGAAACAATTATAGCCAAGTAATTATACAGATATTTATAGTGTTATATTTATTCTGCTTTCTAGCTATTTAGCCTCTACATTCCTTTACGTAATTAGATTTTCTAAAAAAGGTATATGTAATACTGGTCTGCTTATACACTTATACTCCTAAATTTTATATATTCACACTATCTTCTTTTGAAGTGCAAACGGTAGTATGTTTGCTTCTAATTGATTCAACTAATATAATCCTTATGAACTTGTAATCAGTGTACATTTACGGACCATTTGTTTTTTGTTTAGATTTGAAATGAACGATATCAATAGTTTACATTACTCAGAAACGAAATTGTGTAAATCAACTTACCACCTAGTAACTTAATCTTTATTGTTATATAACGCTATGTAAGTGAATGTCAACAGAAGGAAATCGTTATCAATGATGTTAACAATATTTTTATATAAGATGATAATCTTAGACATGATTAAATAAAAAAACTCAACTCAATTATGGTATATCTTGAATTGAACATTTATATTTCGCTCCCAAAAGCTTGATAGTATCATCCAGACTGCATGACTTAGCACATAAGTATAACAGTATAACTAGTCAAAATCACAAAAATGTTAAGCAAACCATACATTATAGAATAGAGTGAAGATTAATATTCATATTCTCTGAATCTATTTCTCAGACGAATATTAGTTCATTTGTTGAGTGAGTATTGATAAAGCTAAAACACAAATTCAGTTAAGTATCAAATATTTTACGGAAATGATTTAAAACTACTGATTATACTACTATTTTGAAAAAAAAAACATTCATATAGTTTGGTTCGAGTGAATTTTATTAGCATTTATAACAATAAAATTATCCTTGTCATTGATAAATATTAAGAAGTGGCTGTCAGGGCTCAGTAGCTAAGTGAACAATGGAAGGACGTTTGAAGCAAACAGTACGCGGTTGGAGTCGCGAAGTGAACATCAATTCTGATGCAGATACATTCATGTGAAGGCTACCAAATAAGACGAAATGCGGGTCTTGAATTCCATTGCTAACCATCATCCATTTATTGTTGATGATAATAAATGGGCGAAAATTCATAATATCAGAAGGGGTTTTGTGGATGTTATAGTAATCCTGATAGTTAGGATCATGAATCAGTTGAAGCTAAGCCACCATGGAAAACCTGAAATCATTGGACGGCCGCTTTGTCCCAGTGTGTGACTCCTCAGCAGCACGCATTCACGATCCCGCATCGCTAGGTCCAATTGCCTCGTGATCCTAACTATTAAAATTACGATAATATCCACAAAACCCCTTCAAGAGGTATTTCCTGGAGTTCTAGTGGGAAGCAGTGAACAGTGCAGTTCAACCGGGTCAGTTGTGAGATGATAACTAACTGAAGACAATGGTGGATGTGTCGCTTAATTTCGTAGATCATTTGAAGTTAGACACTAGTGCCGTTGGATCCCGGCCAGCTCAGTGGTCTAGAGGTTGAGCGCTCGCGTGAGAGACCAATATCTCCTGGGTTGGAATCTCGCGAGGCGGGATTGTGAACGCACACTGCTGAGGAGTCCCACAGTATGACGAAACTGCCGTCCACTGCTTCCAGATTTTCCATGGTGATCTAGCTTCAATTGACCTATGATCTTAACTATGAAAATTTATAAATGTATTCATTGATTATCTATTTAATCAGTGAAATATTTCAATACATAGTAGTACAATGTTGGTTAAAGATTCGAATATGTCTAGCTGATTGGTTCCAAATAACTGGTACAAATTTTGATCAATATTTAAATCTTTACTAATAAATACTGACTTAAACAATTACTCTTTATTCATCAAGAGTAACGTTACCTTCTCTTATAACTGAAAAATGTATACTGTTTTGTTTCAGTTGTAAAAAAATAGGATAAAATTAATAAGATAACCAATTTTGTGAAGAAGTTATTTAAATGAAAATACTAAAGAAACATTAAATTAACAGAGATGAAAGATATTTAGATAGAAAAATACATTTATAATAAATGAATTCATATTCTTAATTATTCAATAATAGTAGTTTAAACATGAGAGTATATAAGCAAAGATGGATAGTAACTAGCATGGGGATCCAGGACGTGTGTTTCATTCTCATTGGGACTTGTCAATTGGATGTACCTGCATCTCAGAGTTGATGTTCAATCTAGGAGTCGAACCCAATACTGTTCGCTACAAACCCCATCACGTTGTCTACTTAGCTACTGAGTTCGATAAAAGACTGATCAATTGCAGTCCTAATCATCAATCGAAAGATTCAAGTAAACAATATCAACTGAATATATATATATATATATTCAATTGAACCAGTAACATAACTTTGAAATTAAGGAATAATATATACATGTACATATACAATTGAATAAGGAAGATATCATTCAACCAATTAAATGCAGTCAAACACCTGGTTTATATCATTCAATGAAACGTTACAAATTGATTGAATGATTCAATATTCAATTAACACTTGATATATGTCAATCTAGTAGAGAAATAAAATAAAATAAATGACTGACATTCACCTTTGTTTATCCTTTTTCTTTCTTTTTTCTTTAAAATTTGATACGAAATTTTCTATTCTCTCGAGTCTTTCCTTTTTTTTAAATTTTTGATATATTCATGCTATTTCAGTCTCACTCTATAGGTGATTCTTCATTACTTTTGTATTTAATGATAGCATGTAAACGTGTAGTAGTAGTAGTAGTAGTAGTAGTATACAATTGAATACAAAAGTACATTGTTACTTATTTTTCTGTAGTATTTTTATTACTCTTAAAAGTATTGATCAGTTAACTGATTAACAAGTTTCAGATAATCTCTACAGTTGAATTGATGATTGCAATGGTTAATTTTTATAGTGGGATTCATGAGTCAATCGAAGCTAGACCCTCATGGAAAACCTGGAAGCACTAGACGGTCGTTTCGTCCTACCCTTGAATTCAGAAGTGCGCATCCACGATCCCGCCCCCGCGAGATTCGAACCCAGGACCTATCGGTTAATTTTTAAATTTACACGATTAAATCGATGGTAAATTTTGAGTAGAATTAACCTTTAATGAATATAATAACTCTGAAGTTATATAGAAAGACGATTTAATTAATACGTGATCAATATGGTGAAAGTTTTTTATAACATGTGAAAATATTTCACTTGTTTAGCAATGACTAGTTACCCTTATAAATAACTAATTCATTTAACAGTTTTAATTGCTTATAATAGAAAATGGCATACATAGACAGATCTTAAAGTTTGTCATCTTTGTTCATTGGTAAAAAAATAGCTGAAGTCAAATATCGTTTGTAAAGAGTTGATTACGTCAAATAATTCATAATTAAATGAATTTGATGTATTAATTAATGTTATTAATTCAGACTGTTAGCTCAAAGCTTGTAGAAGTAGAACCAGTAATGTACAAGTGATTTCCTTTGGTTATATAAACAGAAGTTATATATGCAAAAAAAAAGGATAACGATTAGCAGTGGAATCTAGTTGAGACTCATCAACTAGATGAACTTACATCCTAGAGTAGATGCTCACTCCGCGACTCGAACTCAGTGCCGTTCGCTTCAAAGGCCATCACGTTATCACGTTATCCTGATAGCCAATTGCTTGTGCAATAGGGTGAAGTTTAAGTTCACTTGGTGTTGTATACTTGAATCTTCTCACTCATCTCATTGTTGTTTAGAACTGCAATTGATAACTCCCAAACTGGACCAAGTGCGTATCCTAAATTCTATTGCTACCTACCATCATTCTTTGCTTATAATGCTAGTGAATTAAGGCAATATCGAAACAATACGCATAGTATGTATCTATGCCGATAAGAGATGATTCAAGTAAACGAAACCAAGTGGACTTAGAAGTTATATATATCTTGGTAAAATCTGAGAACCATATAGTGTATAATTAATTTGCAAAATATTTATCAGCTGTCTCATACTTGATTGTTCCTTCGTTTTTATTCTAATCACTCTTTGTTCTCGTTCTCTTTTTTCGATCTTCTTAACATTCTGCCGCCAGTCACTCTACTTTCGATTAGTGATACATACTACTCATATCTGTCGAGATCAATAACACACACCACACTAGCAAGAAACAATTGTCTGTATTCTTTTAGCAGTTGTTTGACTTAAGTCACTACTTAATGTAAACCACCTTTGATTTAATATGTTCACAAATTGATATTATAGTAAAGAAAAAAAACGTGATTTGAATTATAAATAATCGTAAATTACTTTGTAAATAATATCAACCTTATGAACACTATGTATTAACCATCAACCAGTCTTATTACCGAAAAACAATCTCATATACTAACAGTTGTTTGTGTTATTTATTTGTCTATAATAGAAATGTTAACTTTCAACTTGTAATATTATTCATTCATTATTCTATTATTTCAATAAACCGTAAAACAAATGCACACACGATCACGATCATTTCCAAATTATTGACATCTGGATTTAGAACGTGCTTTTAGTTCGATAGTAATTTTCGTTTTTCTCCTATTAATGAATTCAATTCAACTGACAGATATATCAAAAGGGTCTGTGTGGATATTATAGTAATTTCAATAGCTGAAATCATGAGTCAATTAAAGTTAGACCACCATAGAAAACCTGGAAGCACTGAACGGCTGAGGAGTTCCACAGTGCTTTCAGGTTTTCCATGGTAGTCTAGCTTCAATTGACTCATGGTTTCGAACAGTGGAACTAGTGTTTAACACTTTTGGGGAAAAAAATGGGTACAGTTTAAATCTTTAAAAGTATTATATTAAACTTTAATTGGATAAAATATATCAATGAAATTAGCATTTCAAACATTTGGTTCATATTAATAAATGAAAAAAAACTCTGGTAAAGAAGGAAAAAAAGAAAGAGAGAAATTGAAATTTTCAGCAAATATCTATTCATTACTGAATGATTCTATGTCAATCAACAAATAACTTGATTGATTAACTTAAATTATTTGTTTATTCCCCTTCCCCTATCCCTTGTCTCTCTCTCTCCCTCTCAGTTTTTCTGTCGATGAAAGTTATATATCAAATTTCCATGATTGAATTTTTTTTTCAAATATTTTTAACTCTAGACGATATATTTTCATTCTAGTACACGTTTTACTAATTTGTATGAAATGAAATGATGAAAAGTACACAGACTAATGAAGAGGAAGTTCGTAATGAAATGTATAATTGATAATATTTGCTAAGTAATTAGTAGTACAGGGTGGGGATTTCTAGAGTTTGTAAAACTTTTAACGAACAATATTGAGAATATTACAGAATATCTTAGTGAAATCTCAGAATTATACAGTAAATATTCCATTTCCAAATTATCTATCAGTTGTTTCATACTTGATAGTTCTTTCATTTTCATACCGATCACTATCTGTTCTTCTCTTCGATTTTCTTAATATTCTGCAGCCAGACATCCCACTTTCAGTTGGTGATATATACTATTTATATCTGTCGAGATCAATAGCACACACCACAGAGGCATCCCATACTAGACGGAAACAGTGTTTTCTCTGGCTATGGTCATCTTATGATGTAAATTATGAAATCTCAACAGTCTCTATAAACTATTAAAAAAGTGATATTCATATGCTCACTAGTGCCTAATTTCGAGATACTATTCATATAGTTCTATTGGGATGCTGTAACTGATAGTGGTCAACCATGTAAGATGTGAGATGAACCTGAAGATCATTGGTTTGATAAAGTTTTTTATGTAACAGGTATTACAATATCTGACAGATGAAGTGTATCTTGATTTTTCGCTTGTAACTCAATAATTTACTGAAAAGATACAGTAAGCCATGGTATTCACTTATTTATCTGACTGATCGATTTTATGATTACGTTCTCACTAGTGACTAGAATCGACATGTAATTCTTTGATTTCTAGTGGGAAACCGCGACTGGTGGAGCTAATCCGTGTCAGGTGTGAGGCAGTTACTCACCGAAGACAATGAAAGATGGTCGCGCAATATCATGCATTGGTTGAGGTTAGACATTGACACCGTTGAATACCGGCTCAGTGGTCTAGAGATTATTCGTTCTCGCCTGAGGCTGAAGGTGCTGAGTTTGGATTTCGCATGTGAAGTGCGAACTGTTCAGGGCTATGAAATAATGTAATAAATCTTTTAGAAGGTTAAGAGGGATATAAAATGAAACACAATCTTACAGTATTTACCAATAGTGTAGTTTTTTTACTTATATAGACAAATATAAGTAGTATGTATCATCAATCGAAAGCGAAATGCCTAGAGATAGAAGGTTAAGAAGATCGATGACAACAAAACGAAAACACTGAATAATTGCTGTGGAAATAAAGGAACAGTCAAGTTTGAGACAATTAATTGACATTTTGCAAATGAAGTATTTACTGTTTGGTTCTCAGGTTTTACTAAGATGTTCTGTAATTTTGTGTTGAAATACATTCGATTGTCCCCACTTGTGTTCTCTTTCGATACATTAGAAACGAATATTGTTACTTATATCTACCTATCTATTTCTTACAATCGGGTTAAACTTATCAATCACATTGTCACTTTTCATGTAATCTGTTAAATCTAATTCTTTTAGGTTTTTATTCACGTTTATTTATTAAAGGGATACTAAATGGTTGAGTTTTATTTTCATTTCAACCTCTTACTTTCGTTAAATTTATGTGTTGTTATGGCTTTTATTTTTATCCCGTATGTTCGGTTATGCCACACTGACATATTTATAAAACATTATTCTAGAAAATACCAGATTATTTTAAAATGAAATCGTAAATGTGAATTACACTTCTCTATATGTAATATCCAACCTCACTTAAAAAGAAATGACCAGAAATATAACATACTATTTGGACATTCAGACTGTGATTTCAATCCGACAAATAAATTAATCTAACATTTTATACGTTTATTCCTTTTCTTTCTTACAAAAAAAGGTTTTATATATTCCAAGCTAAAGACAAAGTTAAGAAGAAAAAAGCAACAACAACAGCGACAACAACAACGAATACGTCGAATGTTTTCGTCTACTTTATTTTTCTTTTTCTTTTATCTTTTTTTTGATGACCACACTTCATGCCAATCGTCTTTAAATAATTCAATTTTTTTGTATTTTAGATAGATTTAATACATACTAATAGTTATACTGGGAATTTTCTCTTCTGTCTTCAATTGTACTATGCCGCCACTATTTTATTATCAATGTTTCCATCGTCTTCTTTTTCTTTCTTTCTTTTTTCTTTCTTTTTCTTTTTGGTAAATCAGACGTTTATTTCTTTGTAAATTTACACAGTTAAACATTCATTACCTTTTATGTTATTGGAGTTCTAGTTTTCAATAGATATATATTCTTTGTAATATATCATCCAGTTGGTCGACAAATGAATAACACTCCGTACATAAATATTTATTTATTTATTTATTTGGAAAGAATCAGGGAACATATCTTCGTTTTCTTTTCGTCACCATTTTCATCATCACCATCATCACAATGACCATGATCATTATGATCTATTGAATTGTGTTATATCATTTCTTTTCTTTGTTTTGTTTAAAAAAGAAATAAAATTATATATATAAAACAAAATTAGGGATTTAGAATTTATGTTCAGTTTTTGGTTGTTTTTTTGTCGCCATAAAATAGTTTTGCACTTAAAAACTTTATGATGTAAACCAGATGATGATTATAGATTAATGAAAAAAAAGCTGGTTAGGTGACTATAAAATTTGGTAAGTTGGAAAAAAATGGATAATTTTCACTATATACCGCTTATATATATGTAACATACTTGAGCCTTTTACCTTTGTAGAGGAATAGGCCACCAGCTAGGAATCTCCATTTAACTTAGGTCATGAGTTGTGCTTTTCAATTGTTACACAGTATTGTTTATGAATTTGATATCTATCTCTAATACTCAACCATTATTCATAATTATGAAGTATCACATATGAGTTGAAGTTTGACTTGTACATTAATGGGTCCCGTCTCTGTGGTCATGAGGTATAGTGTTTACATGAGGGTTTGAAGTTCCTGGGTTCCACTCACGATCATTCGGTTATAGATGTACACTGTTGAGGAGTCACATACTAGGACGAAACAACTGTCCAGTACTTTTTTAGTTTTTAATGGTTGCCTAATTGACATCAGTTCGTAATTTTGATGAAATATGTCTTAGTAATAAAAACTAATACTTTCAATGCAATTCCTTTAAAATATCTTACATTTATTGTATTGTAAAATTGATATCAGGATAATAATTAAATTCAAAATATACTATTCTTGAACCATAAGACGATAATAAAAATTCGGAAGTGAATAGTTTGGAGAAAACAATTTATTACCTACCTGAAATTGTCATAGACGAAACCTCTTGCAGTTTTATTTTTCTTTGAATAAAAGTATATCTCAATCACTTCTTCATCATCATCATCAACGTTGTTATTCAACGTTGATTGGAAATTTTTTTCAAAAAAAGACCGAAATAAATCATGAGTATGCTATTTGAAAATTTCCCAGACTATATACTATTCGATTTTATGTCCCAATATATAATTGTGTTTTCTTTCACATATCTATTTCAGTCTTATCTAACTAATTCATCTCACTTTAATAATACTATTTTATAGTTATTTACAAAATGCACGTATATGTATATAATATTAAGTAAAGGGATATATATATATAATTACGATGAGCACTAGTTTGGATAGTATAGTATAATAACTAGACAGAAAAGAAGAGATAGAGAAAATTATTCATGAGGTACTATGATAGTGGTGTGGTTAAGGTAGGTGGGGGGGGGTGAACAAAGAGTGGAGCAGTGGAAATCTTACACTTGCTTTCAGATTATATATAAATGAAAAAGAACTTGCGTGAGATTTTCGATTTAAAAATTTGGACGTAAATAAACGAGAATACATCAATATTTTCTTCTTGAAAATGATTTTCTGTTTTTAACATTCAATTAAATCATTATGTTTTCCTTCTTTGATTTAAACGAATTATGATGCTTTCGTCTCTACTCTTTTCTTCGATTTTCTTTTAAACTAATTTATGGGTAGTTATCGACAGGAATGTGTTCCAATATGCAGTGTTTGAGATTCCTAGTGATATACAAACCTCCTATATGCAAGCCTCCAATTGGCTATTGAATGAGTAAAATAAAATTGAAGAACGAATTTTTTTTGAACTAAATAAATTCACATAATTAAACACTTCATCAACTGTATATCAGTTCTCTACTGAAAAATAGGTTCGACCGGAAACATTGGAATAAGTACATATCAAGATGTAATATATCAGATGGATTAATTTCACCTGAATCTTTTCTAGGTTTAATCAGGATATTAAACTTAGGTAAATATGAAGTGTTTGGGATTGGGTTAACAGTCCCATTCCATAAAAAAAACCTTCGTTAAAGAACACTAACCAGAAAAAGGTCTTTTAATCATATCAGATGAATTAGTTGTTGAAACAGTGATGTGTGAACGAATTCCAGTATTACATTACAAAGTATATATAAATTAAAAGGGTAGAAAAGTAGATTAATGTTCATATTTCATAATAAGTAATATTTCAAAGACATCATGTTTGTTTGTTTGTTTTGCAGTACAATCACTTGTTGTTTGTTTATTAATAAACACGATGTTTATTATTTCAAAGGCTTTTAAAATATTCAATAAACAATTGACTATAGATTTATTAGACTTTTCTAGATTTAGACTAGTAAACTATCTTTTCTAATATTTCATGAACTAATGTTATACAATCCATCCTTAGCTATCAATTTTCTTTTCTGATTTCTTATATCAACTTCGGGCTTGTTTTTGCATTTGACACAAAGTAACCTGTGATATTTGCGGATTCCAAATACCTCAAATACCAGCAGGTCATAGAGAACTAAAAGGTAACATGTAATATGAATTTCCCTTTTTGGAAGAAATGTACTTCTATAGACTTCTTAGTTTTCTATACTTTTATATTGGTTATTAGAATCTTCCCATTAATATGTAGGATTGCAACTGATCAATCTCTTATTGGTATATATGCATCTAGTAGGGATTGTAGCTGTCACTTTTCAATCATTTTTGTAACTAATCTATAAGTAAACAAGTGTAAGAATTATATGTATATATTTCCCTATGTCTTCATCGTTTAACCTTTTTTTTTGTTATGTATGAAGATTTCGTGTTAACCCCCAAGTTTAATCAAAACTTTTACGTAAATACAAAGGAGTTTGTACACATACTATCAATACTATAGAATTTCTAGATTGTAAGGAATGAAAATAGAAAAAGGAATTCATAAAATATAAACTTCTGTTAAGATTACAATAAACTGATGTTGTTTTTAAAAATTACCATGCACTATCAACTGTTCAAACTTTAGAAAACATTTGAGAAGATAAAAAAAGACGGTAAACATTTTCTAGTTCCATTCCTTGTGTTTTCATAATACTTGAAGTAGTATCTTCTTATTTGTTTTATACTACGTGTATATATCATCATTTATGATATGCAAACGTGAATAGATTGATACTGGTAGGAGTTCCTACGATGATTATGACTGACTGACTAACTGACAATTTGATGTTTGAAATTATTTCTGAAGATTTCGTTATTTTATCATAAACGGTTTTAATTTAAAGTTTCTATTGAATTAAGTTTTACCAAGAAGTGATATTTTGATTAGCGTTTTTTTAGCGATTTTCTAAGAACTCCGCCTGTAGCTCTTCCAGAGTTACTGCCGGTCCCAAGTACGGGTAAAGGAGGAGGGTTGGGAATGGTGTTAGCGACCCCGTCCCGTGGAAAAAAACGCTAACCAGAAAAAACAATTTAACTCATTTAAAATGTGCCCTGTGAGTTAAAAGATCTTCATTTAGAAGAACTATGACGTCTCATGGTGAAAGCTGAGTTCCATCGGAAGTCACGAGACGGATACCCCTTCTAACAACCAGAGCAACAATTTTTATAGGTACATGGAACGTCCAGACAATATGGGAGCCCTCCTGTACCATACAGACGGACAAATTCAGATGAAGAGAACTAATGTAACAGGAGCCTCTGCATCAGTAGGCCTCGGCATACACAAGGGGAAAATGAACGTCCTCAAATACAACAATGAGAACACCAACCCAATCACATAAGATGACGAAACTCTGGAAGATGTAGAATCCTTCATGTACCTGGGAAGTATAATCGATGAACAAGGAGAGTCAGATGCTGACGTAAATGCGAAGACTGGCAAAGCAAGTTCGGCATTCCTACAATTGAAGAACATATGGGACTCCAATCAACTTTCAACTAATATCAAATACCCAACCTTCAATACGAACGTCAAGGCAGTTCTACTGTATGGAACTGAAACTTGGAGAACTAATACAACGAATAAACAGGACATATATTACTCAAATCAACAAACTGCATCACGAGGCAAGCCCCAAATTGGAATCCTGAAGGGAAGCGGAAAAGAGCAAGGCCAAAAACACACTACGTCGGGAAACGGAGTCAGATATGAAAAGGATGAATAACAGCTGAAAAGAGCTGGAAAGGATTGATTAGAACAGGGTTGGATAGAGAATGCTAGTGAGCGGCCTATGCTCCTTCACGAGGAGTAACAGGCGTAAGCAAGTAAAGTAAGTATTTTCTACGAATGTCAAGACGGTTCTATTGTACGAAGCTGAAACTTGGAGAACAGCCAAAATCATCATCAAAATGATACAAGCATTTAAAAACAATTGTCTATACAACATACTCAATGTCCATTGACCGGATATCATCAGTGACAATCTACTATGGAACAGAACAAACCAGGCTCCATCTGAAGAAGAAATTACGAAAAGATGTTGGAAGTGGATAGGATACACATTTAGAGAATCAGCGAATCGCATCACGATGCAAGCGCTAACATGAAATCCTGAAAGGAAACGAAAAAGCGGACGACCAAAGAACACACTGAGTCGAGAATTGGAAGCAGACATGAAACGAATCAATAGCAACTAGAAACAAGTGGAAAGGATTGTTCATGACAGGGTTGGATGGAGAATGCTGGTCAGCGGCCTATTCTTCTCCATGAGAAGTAACAGGCGTAAGTAAGTAAGTAAGTACTGGTAGTTTTTGATTTACTGTTTACTTCATTCAATTTAGAAATAAAAAAAAACAGTAAATCACTTTGATTTCCAAATAGAATAGTAATAGAACAATGATGCGTTGAAAACAGAATTGTGAATCTAAACTGAGTAATGAATGATAATTGCTGAATCGACTGTCATATATTATCGAGTAAATGTATTGAAAACTTCAAGCTTACGAAGAATAATTTGAATAAACTCATTAATCATAAAATAAGGATGTAATTACTAAATTTTAGACAATAACTGATGAAGATTGACAGAATGTTAAACATGTTCTTACTAATTCCATTGGTTTCTATATTTGTACATCTTGAGTTTCAGTCCAACTTTAGTTTTTACATAATTCAACTGTTTTATTCATTCACTTGGTGTTGTTTTACTTGTATTTTCCGATTGTTATTTAGGACTACAACTGATCAGTCTCATGTTGGTACATTCAGGTACATCCAGCTGACGAGTCCCAAATAGGACGAAAGGTGCGTCCTGCATTCCACTGGTAGTCACTACCCATCTATTCTTATAATGTTTTATGTCAGGTTGGGAAACCATAAAACATTGAATTCAATTGTGTTTTTGTTTTCAGTCTATGACACACAATTGTAGTAAAACAGAAATCATATCAGTGTTGTTACAATTCTGTAACTAAATATCTACACACGGAGATGGTTTGTTAAGAATGTCAACATCGAGAAAAATCCCAGTATGTAGTAATTAGTTTGTTTTTATTTTGAAAGTTTTAAGCATTATAAAGAGTAGAGATCAACCAGTTATTATTCAATATATTATACTACAGTTACGGAAGAACACTACTGTCAACTGATAACATATACAAAGCAATGTAATCTGTTCTTGGAATAAAAAAATCAAGTATTGAAGAGGAAAAAGCAGAAATTTAATTAGGATGTTATTATCCTTTTAACAGAGATAAGAAGTACTAATTTTTCTCCGTATTAGTTGTGATTTACTATTCTCAAAACTTATAGCAAAGTGAAATAGAATGTTCATTTGCATATTCAATTACTTTAAGATTCAAATGAGATCATGAGCCGATCAATGTTAAATCACCATTGAAAACTTGGAAGCACTGGATAACCATTTCGTCCTAGTATGCTTCAAGATTTCTGGTGAATAATGTACACCTTGAAAATGGTTTGCTCAAAGGGAGTAAAGTCTTTACAAGTGCAACTGTCAGATATCTTCTCGATGGTAGACACAAAGTGAATGTAAGTGATGCATACAAAAAACACCAATCTTACTCCATTTTCCATTGGCTACTACTGTCAAACGTTTCCGAACAGACTTATGTATATAGAAGGAATGTTTGACTATCCTTACCCTGTCATAGCAATTGGACTTTTGTCTAATAACCATTGTTTATTTTCACCTTTCTTTTCAACCTTGTACCTAACCTTTTTATTTTTAAATACTTGATTCATGGGTCAATTGAAGGTAGACCACCATGGTCTTCTGACATTTATCTCTTAAATAATCTGACTAATTTTCACATATTTGTTTATTTTGTCAGGCTGAACGACTACCCAGTCACTTATTAATTCTATAACCCCTTAATGATTAATTCCCAACATATTAATAGACATAGATCTTAACTATATTTATCTATACACCTTGTAATCCTATTCTTCTTATTATTATGATTTTGGTCACGTTCCGAAAATTTGTCTGAAGTCCACTAACTTAAGTAAACCAAACATTGGTTAATAATAATATTTATATTATTAATTGTAATTCTAGGTTATATAGAATGAATTCATTTTATTCTACAAACCTTGTTGTTCATGCCCTGTTTAAATTAATAGTGGGATCTGGTTATATGAAACTTGCCTCTGGCGGTGTTGTGCTATCTGTACCAGATGGTTTTATTGTGAAGTTTACTTCATTAGATTGCATAACATCATAATTACCTATTTCATATAGAAGTGCTTTTTCATCATAGAAGTTTGCTTCACTTAGACATGAATTAGACGCATATGATGCAGTTCTAAATCCTTATGAAAGTCTCACAATTAAATCTTCCAGCTTGGAGAACACAATTCCACCACAAATAACCGACTGATAGGAGGATCTTCTTTTTCATTTGGCACGTGCTTAATTTTTGTGTTACTTAGGAATATTTCAGTTACTATGACGAAATTCGTAATGGGATTTAGCACAACAGAGAGTATACTGTATATTGGTAGATCATGTAATAATCTCTTTAGAAATATAATCTCTTCGTTTCAGCACTCAAAATTTATGTACCCCTTATATATTTTGGTGAACTGAATCAACATTCCAAGAAGGGAGTTCTGAGACGGATTTATGTCAGAAAATACACGTGATTCAGATGCATATGGAAACTTGTAAGAAACTATAATCCCATCAGATTCACACCATTGCTATCCTAAGTCATAATGAGAGATGTCATCATGAACCACGATTTACCCTCAGAAAAATTGACTTAATCTCATTGATTGCTGTATTCCATTGAAATAACTAATGCAACCCAGTAACACTGTTAAAGTTACTAATGGGCTGACTGAATGATGTCGGACATTGTACTACTATTTAAACTCATAACATTCATTTATATATTATGTTTAAGAAATATGTAAACTGGGCCACTACGGTCAATACTGTTATGTACTACGGCCAACTTCTTTAGTTAATGAAAACTTTGGAAGTGTTCATTTTTCATAAACTTTTCGATTGTTGAATGATTCCTGTTAAAATAATATTTTTCTTTGTCACATAGTGTTTATGAATTCACTATCTTATATCATTTTTCAACCGTGTGATGATCGAGTCGATAAATAAGGTTGGATTGATTTATACTAGTGTGAATTCATTATTGAATATGATATCTTAAATCGTTTTTGAATTGGTTGCTTAAATCTTACCATTGATGTTTACGACCGCAAATGATCAGTCTCTTATTGACATGTGTTCATCCTATGCGGATTACCTCGATATTGCCTTAATTCACAGGCATTCAAGGCGAAGATGGATAGTGGCTAGCTGTGGAATCCAGTATGACGCGCGTTTCATCCTATTTGGGCTTCGTTAGTTGGATGTCCCTTCATCCCAGAGTTGATGTTCACTCTAAGACTCGAACACAGTACTGTTCGCTTCAGAGGCATATATACCAACAAGTAATTGATCAGTTACAGTCCTTAACATCAATGAAATGATTTTAAAAAACAATACAAAAATGGATTAAATTTCATCCCATTGCAGAAGCTGATGACTATCTGGACTCAGTGGTTAAGTGGATAACGTGATGACGTTTGAAGCGAACGGTTTGTCTGTTACGTACACCCATTTCGCTTATCGCTTGAATGAACTTGTTGTGTTTACTAAGAAACTCATGCGTTAAGAATATTATTCAAGGTAATAATTAGCATCTTAGTAAAACTGTTAGTTAGAAAATTTTGTGAGGATTAATGGTATCCGATCACTGTCGTAAAACGTGTACGTACTGAATATTTACTGAGCACATGAACACGAGACAAGATTTTACTGACATCTCGCTTACATATCCCCGAGAATTTCGCAGTATCACCGAAAATATGATGCTAAAGCAATAGAATGTTATTGTTATGAATGATTATATAAATTCCCCATATCACATAGATATATATGATCGTTTCGTTACGTTAATTTTACATAATGAATACATGAATAATATAGTAGAACTGTATGAATAATTAATTAGTTATAAATACTGCATTTCATAGTATAAGGTTATTATCCACAACTTATAATCCCTTTCCTTCTATACCGTTTAACTTCATTTGAATTGGTTTTCCGTTGGCATGAGGTAATAAAATTCCCATAAGTGTAGTTTACTACAATTAAGATATAAAGTAATGAAATTCCTCTACTAGTATTATTTATTTCATTTGAAATTATAAGCCTGGAAACTTGGGAAAGATAAGTGTTTTAAATTTATCCCGATCAAGTATTATTCTGGTTAGTGTAATTTTGTTTAGCAAGGTTGTTTTCTATAGTAAAACACACCACCTACCACCTGAAGAGGAAATTAGGAAAAGACAATTGAAGTGGATAGGACACACAGTGAAGAAATCATCAAACTACATCACAAAACAAGCAATAACATGAAATCCTGAAAGCAAACGGAAAAAGAAGGAAAGATCAAAGAATACACTGCTTCGAGAATTGGAAGCAGACATGAAAAGAATGAATAGCAACTGGAAACGATTGTCTAGAACAGAGTTGGATGGAGAATACTAGTAAGCGGCCTGTGCCCCTTTTCATCAGGTGTAACAGAAGTGACTAAATACAATCAAGTATATTATTTAATCTATCACATTGGTAAGTGAATTATAATAGAAATAATACTTCATTAATAGTTGTTCCTAAGTTGATATATATCGTGAAATTCAGTAGTATATTTGTTCAAGAGAATTAATCTTAAATTCATATTTTAAACGATTAAGTACTTAATTTAATACCTTGGTCTTAGATAATAACATAGAGTTTCATAAGAGAAAATTAACATCAACCATGATTTTTCTGTCATTAGTTCGTTCCATCAATATAATCATTACCTCTTTTCATAAGAAAGAAAAGAACCTATTCAAAATAAGTAGTTTTCTTTTCTCTTCTCTTCGAAATTATCTGTTCTTGTATATATTTTTTCCTTTTCTTTTCGTTTGATTAATGAGCCGTCAAAACAGCGGCGAATGTAAATGTTGTTGTTGCTGCTGCTGCTGTTGTTGTTGATGATGATGATGATGGCGATCAACAAATAGAATGTTGATGATGATGATGATGATAAACGGTTTCTTTTTACTTTGATGTAAATATTATAATTTATGAAGGTAATCACATGTATGATTCGATTTAACTATGACTAATGATATTTATAGAGCTAATTAGTTAACTATTTAAATACAAAAAATTGATAACATACATATGTACATGAAGTAATTAATCAAAGGTTAAATTGTACTTTAAGTATAAACTTTGGTTGTTAAATATCTATACAATGAGGTTTATTTATTCATATAGAATATAATGTATATAATATGACACTAGTAAATTTTAACTAATGACCTAAGCAATGTATCAGTTTTTATTCATACAAAATAAATGTTTAACAGTATATATAGTCAGAATGGAGATTTGTAGAGATTCAAACCCAAGACACTTGGTATCGTGTACCAATGCTTATACTCTAGACCACAGATTTGATATCCGATGGTGATAGTATCTAAATTTAATCGATTCATGATCTTGCTCAATTCTTCATCCATTGTCTGAAGTAGATAACTATCTCTACTTGATCCGGATTAGACTCCGCTGATCGGCTCATGAGTTTAACTATTAAAATTACTACAATCTCCACAAATCCTCAATCTGGTAATAATCATGTGTTCACTAGCGATTAGATTGAAGATGGACTTCTTAGAGTACTAGTCAGAAGCCATGACCAGTGAAATTCAATTGAGTCACGAGTGTGGGATCGTGAATACTCACTGTTGAGGAGTCCTACACTAGGACGAAACGAGCGTCTAATGCTCCCAAGTTTTCAATGGTGGTTTAGCTTAGATCAACTCATGAATTCAACAGATTTATGTAGTAAAAATTTGAGTGGTTTTATTAAAACTGCGGAAAATTCTGAGATTGTAATGAGATAATCAAATTTGTTGTTAGTTTAAAGAGTAAACTAGAACGATATTAATAACGATGATGGATTGTTATTACCAACATTATTATTTGAACCGTAAAAATATACCGCAGTCTAATTGACCGCCATCAGTAAATATAACGGATTCTTGGTTGTAATGTAAAAACTTCATGTCTAATACTACACCAATATGATACGAGCATAAAAGCAGTAACTGGTGACAATTATTAAATAACTATATCTATAGATCATTTTTATATTAATAACTAGTTAGATTTGTGTAAAGTTTTACCGTATTGAACTCATCTAACTAATTAAAAAAATTATTTGTAAAGTTAACCTGACAATATTAATTGGTGAATCACCTGTTTGACACTTCTATATAACATTTATTAAAGCTTGCATTGATATCATGAATGGATCAATGTTAGACGACCACTGAAAATCTGGAAGCACTTTACAGACGTTTCACCCCTAGTATGGGACTCATAAGCAATGTGCATCCACGATCCCTTACGCGGGACTCCAACCCGGGACCTTTAATCTCACGTGCGAACGCTTAACCTCAAGACCACTGGACAGGTATCCAACGGTGTTGATGTCTAACTACAAGCATTAAGAGAAGTAACATTTATAAACAAAAAGATATGATCTTTTATTTCTTTTTCAGTTATCATAATTCAGGTGGTAATGTAAACTTTACCAAACAATATATAACATATTTAATGTAAATGTATTTTCTATTAGCTTCCAGTTCGAATTAATAGTATAACAGCTAAACAGGATAAAGATGCCAAAATTTTAAATATCGACCATAAAGAAAAAAATCTGTCGTTAAGAATAAATTATACATAATCAAAAGATTTGGAAAGTAACTATGGGGGTTTATGGAGATTGTCGAATTTTCATAGTTAACATTATGAACTGATTTTAATTAAACCAGGAGGCAATGGACCGCTTTTCCATTCTATTATGCAACTCTCCAACAGTGTACTAAAATCTTTGGGTCTAACGGCAAGTGCTTAACCTTTGGCCCACTGAGCTAGTATCGGATAATGTAAATGTTTAACTTCAATTATTTAGTAATATAGGATAACCATCCGTGATACCTGTTGTGGATAACTTTCTTACTTCAGAAATGGTTGGACAACACTAGTCACGGCCTCTCACTAGAACTCCTAGAATCGCATCTCGAGGTTACCCATATTTGATTAAATGAGTCACTTACCGATATCAGTTTATGTGACTTACTATAAACTGGCTCAATTGTCCGAAGGTTAGGTGCTCGCCATGGGAGCTAAAGATCCTGGATCTGATCTCTAGTGCAACTATGGATGTGTACTGTCTAGAAACCCTTCAGTAGGACCAAATGGCTGTTCAGTGCATTTTGATTTTCACAGGCTGTGCGGGTGAGATCAACTCATTAAGTAAGCTACAAAGACTTGAAAAGTGATATTACTTTCTGATTAATTTTGTGTTACACTGAAAATAATTACGAGTAATTAGGCAGGAAATTAAAACATTATTATAACGCTTAGATACTAAGTGGTATTGTAGTGTGTGCTACTTATATTGACATAAGTAGCATATAATGTTCATCGTGAACAGAAGGTCTGGCAGCAGAGAGACAAGAAGATCGAACAGTAAAGAATGGAAACAGGATGCAATTTGTATGAAAATGCAAGAACAATGAAGTCTGAGTCATTTTGAGACAATTGATGGACATTTTGCAAATTAAGCATTTACTTTGTGATTGTTAGATTTTATTAACATGTCCTGTAATTTTATATTAAGTACATTCGATTGTCCCCACCCGTGTTCTGATCATTACAGTATTACTTGGGGATGTTAAATAATTGCCCTACTCAATGCCTACTACCGTGTGATGAATAAACCTTTGGTATAGTAATTGGACGGTCATAAGAATCGAAGCTTTGTTTCAAGTTAGTGCATACAATATATATTTTGTTTAAGCAGAATCCCATATCATAGAAAGCAGGTTAGGATTTAAAAATTAGTGACTGACGAATATTAGGGGAGAATTTTTGTTTCTTTAGAGTCATAATGCTTTAACCAGATATGATCAACAGTGTACACCCGTGGATCCCAATGCTGTAGACAATATAAAGCATTTAGAAAACATTACAAACAGTGCTTCCAGGTTTTCTATGGTGGTCTAGCTTCAACTAACTCATGATCTCAACCACTAAAATTAATTTATATATTATTGTTTTAACGAAACACCGTTAAGTTAACTAGTTAGTTATCTAGTTGACCAGTTAGTTAGACTAGATAGCCTTATTGTAGATTAGTTGTAACACTTTTAAATTAGGTTTAAGCATAGCGATTCATGATATTCTTTGTGGTTCATAACACTGAAATGATTGTGATTGCTTCTATTAATAAATTCATTCGTTAACTACTTCGATAGCTTGATTACCTTTAATAATTAATTGCATTATTTAATTACTTACTTACTCACGCCTGTTACTTCTCATGGAGAAGAATAGGCCGCTGACCAGCATTCTCCATCCAACCCTGTCATGAACAATCCTTTCCACTTGTTTCTAGTTGCTATTGATTCGTTTCATGTCTGCTTCCAATTCTCGACTCAGTGTGTTCTTTGGTCGTCCGCTTTTTCGTTTCCTTTCAGGATTTCATGTTAGCGCTTGCATCGTGATGCGATTCGCTGATTCTCTAAATGTGTATCCTATCCACTTCCAACATCTTTTCGTAATTTCTTCTTCAGATGGAGCCTGGTTTGTTCTGTTCCATAGTAGATTGTCACTGATGATATCCGGTCAATGGACATTGAGTATGTTGTATAGACAATTGTTTTTAAATGCTTGTATCATTTTGATGATGATTTTGGCTGTTCTCCAAGTTTCAGCTTCGTACAATAGAACCGTCTTGACATTCGTAGAAAATACTTACTTTACTTGCTTACGCCTGTTACTCCTCGTGAAGGAGCATAGGCCGCTCACTAGCATTCTCTATCCAACCCTGTTCTAATCAATCCTTTCCAGCTCTTTTCAGCTGTTATTCATCCTTTTCATATCTGACTCCGTTTCCCGACGTAGTGTGTTTTTGGCCTTGCTCTTTTCCGCTTCCCTTCAGGATTCCAATTTGGGGCTTGCCTCGTGATGCAGTTTGTTGATTTGAGTAATATATGTCCTGTTTATTTGTTGTATTAGTTCTCCAAGTTTCAGTTCCATACAGTAGAACTGCCTTGACGTTCGTATTGAAGGTTGGGTATTTGATATTGGTTCGTGATGCAGTTAGTTGATTTGAGTAATATATGTCCTGTTTATTTCCATCGTCTTTTCCTACTTCCTCTTCAGCTGGAACCTGGTTTGTTCACTCCCACAGAAGGCTGTTGCTAATAGTATCCGGTCAATAGACACTGAGTATCTTGTATAGACAATTGTTTTTAAATACTTGTACCATTTTGATGTTTTTGGCTGTTCTCCAAGTTTCAGCTCCGTACAGTAGAAATATCTTGGCATTCGTATTCATTAAATAATAATAATCACAGAATTTTTAGTGAGAATAATATATCAATCAATTGTTCTTTTAAATGATGCTTTTTTTAGGTCAAGATAAACATATTTGTCTGTAATAAATTTTTTTTCTTAGAATGATAAACTAAACCATTTTAGACATTAGCTTATTTTAAAAATGGAAATTGTGTCCATCTGTCCACAGTGTGGTTTTATTTTCCTAAAACATACATTTCTATCAGAAGGATTTTTGTGGATATTATAGTTTTAGTATGGAACTTCTCAGCAGTGCACATCCAATGGTTTAGGAGTTAAGTGTTTGCACGCGAGACCGAAGTTTTCAGGTGTGAGTCCCGCGTACGGGATGGTGAGTGCACACTGCTTTTGAGTCTCATACTAGGACGAAACGGCCGTCAAGTTCTTTTAGGTTTTTCCATGGTGGTCTAACTTTAATCAACTCATGAATTCAACTATTAAATTACATCAACATTTTCACAATGAAACTTTTTATATATTTAACAACTAAGTACAGCTTTTATACTTTTGTAGGAATATTAGTCAGTTAGTCTTGAGTGCTGTTAGAGGTACGAGGGCGGGTATTACTTCCCCGTTGTCCACATTGTGGAAGGGTTCTTCTGGAGGTACCTGAAAAGAAAATCGGATTAGAGATGGTCTTTGTGACAGGAGAGCGTGACCTCAGTGCCCAAGGAACAAATGCTTGAGGTAGGTCACACACGACCTTTTTGTGAGGAATTTTCGTTTTAGCTCCGTACTTGTTGATAACTTACCGCCGGATACGGATGAAGAAGGTGTGCATTTTCAGGACCAACCATTTCCAACCACACCCCTCCTTCTGGGAAGGCAGCGCCGCTGTCATGCTGATTATCTGAAGGAAACACCTTACTGCCGTCACACCTCTGTACAGTCAGCATTAAGACTCCACCTCCAGACCTTGAGTTTGCTGCCTTTAGTCTTACCGCTCCTCAACCGATATGTCTGGCATGGTAGGAACTTGAGGAACGATTGTTCCAGCCAGTATATCTCGATTGATTCATCACGATAGGCAAGCCTGACCATCACGTTAAGGTAGCAACAACGGTCGGTTGTCGGAATATATGAAAAAAAGGTCAATGACATTTACTTTATGAAAATAAAAAAATCCAGAGAAATAAACACTTATCTAATCAACAGGTTTGATTTAAATCGTAACACTGTTGATAATCTTGACTGAACTCTTCAGACAATCTTAGTTGGCAAACATGTATTCTGTACAGATCGCTTTGATGTAGCCATATTTTTTCGACAAATGTTCATTAGAAAAAAACATGGGTTGCAACTTTCAGTGGAATTCAGGACGTATGTTTCACTCTATTTATGACTTGTCAGTTGAATGTACTTGGATATATGTTACAAGGGATATATTTTTTTTCTTTTTCAAAAGTTATAAATCTATCCAGAAAGCATTAGTTTGTATGTTTGTCATATTATTAACTCATTTGACCATAAGAATCTTGATCTTTTCATCCAAAAATAATATGTTCAACTACTTTGTCCTTTCTAGATTTAACTGAATGAAATGATATCATTCTACTTTTGTTAACTTATTCGATATAATCATTTTGTACATTTAACACCCTATAAATGTACTGTTATATCTAGAACTTAAATACTTGTTATACCACGTACTACTTGATTACTCGAACGCTAGAACCCTCCAAGTCACAAGTGAGAATACAAAAGACGAGCGAGAAGGAATGTTATTCCAAGCAGTGTCAAATATGGTACGAAACTATCTGGTATTTATAGTTTTTAATAAAAGTGAAATCATCATCACAGTTATGCAAACCATGTGCAGTAGTTTTTAGCTTTTTTCCATTACGGAAGTTAAATGTCAAGATTCTGGAATGTTCCTCCAAAAGATGATTGGATGAGACTGTCTTCGGCTCTTTCTGAGCTTCTTTGAGTCCAGCCGGGGGCAGTCCTCACATATACATAGTTCGAAAAAACATTGATTTAATAATATGATACCTCATAGTAAGTAGAATTCTCGAGATAGCTTAATTTTTGGTAAAGGTTTAGCCTAGATTTTAATCAACAACCTAGATTTAATGAATTATTACAGACCGCGATTCACAGTAATCGTAAATTCTCACTGGAAATGAGTCAAAGATAGGACAAATGTCCAACATAACGTAATTATCTTGATGATGATGATTTTTCTTTATGATGCTTCGTTTAATTGCGGGAAAGAAAACTGTCTTCCTAACTTCGATCTAATCCTCAAAAGTTTATTTTACAACCCTAAACATGAAAAAAGCAAAGTGAATAGAATGCTTTACTTAGAATATAACTACTTATAAAATATTATGTAACCCTAAGTTTCTAGAAGATTACAAAGCATCAGCTGACTGAAGTTTTTTCCACCGTTTCTTCTTCAGCTATCTTCGAAGGGTCTATCAAGCACTCCCTAGTTATAAAAAAAGATACCGTAAAGTTCATTTAAAAACTTTCCCAAATTGAATAATATCATAGTTTCCAACCAGTATTTAATCGACCAAATAGTATGTATTAATTTAATGTATAAATTATTTGAACCAAAATTGGATACCTAAAAATAGATTTTAAAAAATGTTCCGAATTCCAATCTTCACTTTTGATATAGTCGTAACACATATTGAAAAATACATTCTTTTAATGTCTATCTTAAAAGCTTACCAAATATGTTTTTCGTTACAACTTAATAGACTAGATTGTATAAACAATATTTAAATGACATATTTATAAAGTTCATTAGTACTACATAAACAGTTGTTTAAGCAAAACATCCAATCTAGTAATCACGTTGTCATCAGTTATTTCACTGTTACCAATTAATGAAATGCTTTTATTTATCGGAATGTGGGTTTGTGGAGATTGCAGTAACTTTAATGGCTGAATTCATGAGTAGATTTAAGCGAGACCACTATTGAAAACCTATAAGCACTGGACGGTCGTCTCTTCCTAGTATGGGATTCCTCAACGGTACATGTCTACCATCGCATACGCGGAACCCAAACCTGGGACATTCGGTCTTGTGTGCGAACGCTTAACCTCCAAATCAGTGAACCCGTATCCAACGGTGTTAATGTCTAACTATAATCGATCCATGATCTCATGCATCCGTTTATCTGTTATCTGAGGTGGATATATATCTCCACCGGACACGGATTAGAAGATAATATCCATTATCAATTGTCCATAAATTTATTTGTTCATCTCAAATACTGATTTAATGTATATCTGTCACTTAGTAACATTCTATAAAGATTAAATCCTCAGATACTACCTCATAATAGATAATAACATGTAATCATCATATAACTCTTAACTATGGAAATATACATCTTGACAATGAGCTTTTCACGTCAATTTGTAGTAATTTTACATCACTTCACAAAAACTAATTGAACACAAGTGTTTCAGACAAGTGTATACTAAGGTATTTGATTGAGTAAGCAAATACATCTATTATACCTTAAATATCATTGGTATACTGATTGATTTCTCAGAAATGTTACAGTAAAATTGCCAGAATAATCATTACGCCATCCCAAAAGCCAACTATCATACAAGTATATTTGATTGTTAGAAAAAGGTGTTCATCGAACTCCATGATCTACATTATATAGAGCTAATTCAATCACATATACAAATTTAACGTTAAACATAGTGTTAGTTATGCTTTTTTTCTACAAATAGTTTCAATATTTTGACAGTGAGATACAAAATATGGTTAAAAATCTCTTTAGTAAACTGTTCACCCTGTATTGTGAAGTCATAATTTATTTTTATATGGTATATGGTATTAAATAAATTGGATATATTACTCTGGCGTTTTCAGTACTAATGTTTGACTTCTAAAAATGGTATGGTTTTGCGAAAAATGAATGTCGAATCTTATGAGTGAATTTACATTAAAAAAAGTTTGAAGTTGAATGGTGTATAACAATGCAATAAATGACTCGCGTTTCGTCCTGTTTAGGACTCTTCAGATGAATGTACCTGTATCCCAGTGTTGATGCTCACTCCAGGACTCGAACTCAGTACCGTCCGCTTCGAACTTTTCAAATGATATGTCAATTACGACCCTAAACATCAATGAGAACATTTAAATAAACAATACAAAATGAATTAAATCTGATCCTATTGATCCTATTTAAACAACCATTGAATATTAAAAAACATCAGACAGTTTTCTAACCTAGGTATTATTTTAGCTAAATTTTCGTGTTTCAATAAGTATTTCATCCATACATTTAAAAGTATGTTTTTTTAGGCAAACTCCTGTAGGTTAGACTAAATATCCGTTACTTCTATTTCTAATTATACTATATCAGTTAAACTACCATAAATTATTGTCATCAATATGTACAGCTCAATGTTGTCTGATGTTTATATATACATATACCTATATTTTACATAAATAACTTCAAACATCTTTCAAAATATTTACATTCAGTATTCAGTCTACCAAACATGGCTGGTTTATATATGTACAGATACAAATGGATCGGTATATATTATAGTTAGCGACTTATAAAGTAGTATCTTATTGATAAACTAAAACAATTGTTCAGAAACTTCATTAGATGTCAGCAACAACAAAAAAAAGACAAAAAAAAACGATTATTTAACTCATTCAAATTCTAATCAACCAATGAAAAATAAATCAATAAACCAATTTATTGAAATAAAATAATAAAAAATATATATACACAAAAAAGGTTACATAAAGCAAATAGAAAATTATTAAAAACCGGTAATATAAATCAAAATTTTTACAGGGTTTAGTTGAAAAAAAAATTTTCTTCTTGGAAACAAATTTAAAAAAATAAAAAAATCATTTACTTTATTTTACTTTTCTTTTAATGTTGGCACCATTATTGTTTTCTTTCTTTTTTAAATAAAGGCCTAGTTACATTTATATGGTAGATGTTTATAAAAAAGAATTTTTTTAAAAACAATTCTGGTGTGAAATTGATAAAAAAGTGAATTTTGTTGTCGGTTTTATTTATTTTTTATTTTTTGGTCGAAACTTTCCTATTCACATTGAACAATAATAATAAATTGAAGGTTGAGCGATCATGCAGGAGACTGACAGGTCCTGGATTGGAATCTTGCGAGGTGGGATCGTGGATGTGCACTGCTGAGGAGTCCCACAATAGGACGAAACAGTCGTCCAGTACTTCCAGGTTCTCCATGGTGGTCTAGTTTCAATTGGCTTATGATCTCAACTATTGAAATTACTATGATATCCACAAAATCCCTTCTGATATTAATCAACTTATGCTCACTAGTGACTGGCTTCACGGGGTATATCCTGGAGTTCTATTGGAAAGCAGTGACCACTGGAGTTCAACTTGATCTGTTGTGAGATAGTAACTCACTGAAGATAATGATGGATGTGTCACTCAATTTCGTGGATTAGTTGAAGTTAGACTTTAACACCGATGTATGCAGGCTCAGTGGTCTAATGTATAAGCGTTTGCACGCGAGACTGACAATTCCTGGTTTGGAATCTCCACGAGGTGGGATAGTGGATGAGCACTGCTGGGGAGTCCTCAAATAGAACGAAACAGCCTTCTAATGCTTTCAAGTTTTCACGGCAGTCTAGCTTCAATTAGCTCATGATCTCAACAATTAAATTTACTATATTATCCACAAAACCTCTTCTGATACTTGTAATAAAGATATTAATTCATCTATAACAAACTGTAGACTTATTGATGTTAACCGATGTGAGACTTAGCAAGAGCCGAAGATATTCCATCTAATCATCTTTTGGAAGAATATTTCAGGATTCCTATGTGTAGCTTTCCTGTTGGATAAATGTTAAAGAACATCTATGTATGAGGATTAGAGGACTATAATGATCATTTCATTTTTATTAAAAACTATAAATACCTGAGAGTTTTGTACCATATTTGACACTGTTTTGGAATAACATTCCTCCCACTTGTCTTCAGTGTTCTCATTTGCGACTGAGAGGGTTCTAGCGTTCAGGTGCTCAAGTAGTACGTGGCATATTAAGAATCTAAGCTCTAGATATAACAACCGGTATTTTGACCTTGTAATTTTTTATTTTTATATCCGACTCTTCGTAGATTATTTATTTTTCAAATGAATTCCAGTTTGATCGTTGATCACGTAATTGCCAAAATATTGTTCAGAGAATGAATTTGTACAGTCTGTCAAATAATACCGAACAGTGGCAAATTTAGTTTATAATGCTAGAATTCTTCATACGTCGAAATATTGTGGTCACTCGATGTAAACTTAATAATTGAATTTGATCATGGTCAAGAATTATTTAAAATGGTCTTAGATATATGCACCGTATTTCTGTTATTATCCGTCTTCCTTAAATAAAATCTTTCCAGTATGTTTGAATCTTTTATCTAAGTATAATAAGAAACCAGGATAACTTGATTTTCAGGTTACAGTTGGTCAAGTAGGGAGTCTTTCAACAATGCAGCTTCAATGTAATGACATATTAGGTTGATTAGTTACATCATTCTGGTTAGCTCTTATTGATGGAAAGTGTTGAGAGAATAATGTATGTGCATATACATTGAAGTAAGTTTAACATTCAAGGGTCTATGTGAAAAGGTTTTGTGAAAATTATTTCAAATCGGACAAAGACTTTCCAACAAACCGTATCACTTTAGAGACCTATAGATCCTAGGTTCTAATGCCGCGGGCGGGATGTTGGATATGTACTACTGAGGAGTTCCACAATACGACGAAATGGCCATCCAGTGCCACCAGATTTTTCATGGTAGCTTGGCTTCAATTGGTTCATAAATTCAACTATTAAATAAAATATAAGTTTACCTAGACTTCACCATTTGTTTTCAGTACCATACATATTCAACGTTTTCTTTTTTCTGAAGTTCCTATACCTAGATATTGAAGAAATGCAATGGAAAGTGAATCTAGCATGTACCGTTTATCTATTATGTTACAAATTTGTTTAAACTACCCTTTTTAAGAATAAATATATTAATATTAATATTTATAACTTTTGAATGGTAATTCTCTTCATAAATGAATCAGTCAAAGCTTATTAACACAACATTTCAAATTATCCACAATTTAAGTTGTTTGAGTAGTTTTATATATAACTAACAGATTAACACTTTCTGGAGTTCATCACTTCTGATTTGTATATTAGTAAACAGCTAATGAACTTCTTTTACATTTCTCTAATACTTTGAAAATTTTCAGAAAGTCTTTTTCTAGGGGTATGAAATAAAACATTCACTTAGCTGTCAGTACAGAGAACATAGAAACTAATTTATAAGTATCTTTTTTAAAAATAGAGTTATTGTACAAACTTTATTATTAACGGCTATTCTATCTTTATATTAGTCTCCAGAAGTTCACGTAATGCGTAGGTGAACTGCAGTAACTTTTTTCAGAAATGCAAACTTGTCTGTGGTACTTTTACGAAGAATAAATGTATCATTTGCATAACAATTAAACCTAAATTTCCATACATAATTTAAATAGTTAGATTTGTTGATTACATTAGAAAATCTTTTGATTGGATATAGTCTGGTACTGGCAAAAATTGTTGAAATTTGCTGATTTCATGAATATCAATATAGGGTTCTGGAGATTATTGAGTTTTGATTGATATCGTAAATCGATAAATATTAGACCACCGTTGGAAACCTAGAAGCACTGGATGGCCGATTTGTCCTTGTATGGGACTTATAAGCAGAGCACATCCACGATCCTGGACGTGGGATTCGAACCTAGAATCTTTGGCCTCGCTCACAAACAATTGACCTCTAGACAACTGAAGCAGTGTCCAACGGTGTTAATGTTCAACTTTGCTAATCAACAATATTACGTAACCACCTCCTATAACTGTTTTCACCCGACACAGATTAACTCCACTGGTCACGGCTTCTCACCAGAACTCCGAAAATTATCTCTCAAAGTTAGTCAATAGTGAGCCGTCAAGTGCTTCCAGGTTTTTAGTGGCAATCTAACACTGATCGATCCATGATCTCAATTAAAGAGTGAATAGTTTTAAGAGAGGAATTTGATAAACACTCAAATCCACTTTTAAATCAAAATCTATAGAAGCTAAATAATCAACCTGAAAGATGTATAAAACACAAATAAAATTTTCTCTAGGGAATATTTAATAAACCTTAAGTTCATTAAGATTTCGAATAGTGAAGTTTAGATAAGAAGTGAAAATGATATATTGAAAATGTTTAATAAATTCACCAAAACTAGAACATTTCTAATGCGAAATCCATAGTAACTTTCACATCTTCAACAGTAGATATTCTTTATGACTTCTCATTTCAGCAATGTCAACTAGGATTTGTACCAATGAACAACATACTGTATGAACAATAAAAACATACATTATAAACAAAGATGGATAGTGACTAGCTATCCAATACATTTTGACGCGCTTTCCATCCTATTTGAGGCTCGTCAGCTGGATGTAACTGTATCTCAGAGTTGATGTTCATCCTGGAACTCGAACCCAGTATGGTTCGCTTCAAATGTCATCACTTTATCCATTTAACTACTGATTCCTGATAGCCATTTGCTTGTGCAATTGGGTGAAGTTTAAATTCAATTGGCATTACTTACTTGGAAGAACGGTAGCTTGCACATGTCTCTTTTGTACTCAGGGTTCATGTATTATATATAAGTTACATAAATTATAAGTTTCAAATGAATCTTTCAATATATAATATCTAAACAAGAACGTAGCTTTAACCATTACCATAGAAAGTAATTTATTTCAATAAAGAAGAATAAACGATAAATTACACTGATATTTGTACCGACATAACGTCGATGTAATACTAACATCAATGCTACTCTGAAAAAAAAGAAAATGTACTATTCCCCTTGACGTAAATGATTTTTTATGAAAATCACAAATAGTAAAGAATAAATAAAATGTTTATAAGAACAATTATGTGTACGCAATTACACACACACACATACACACATACACACGCATACACAAACGATTGGTGAGCCATACACATTTCTATTTTATTATCGTGAATATATACTACAGAATATTTGTGAATAGTTCACCAATACTTAAATCTTTGTTTGTTTGTTTTTTAACTCTAAAGTCAAGATGCTCTACTAACAAAAGGAAAAAAAGGGAAACAAGAGAGAAAAAAGGGAGAAAAACGAAAGAAAGAAAGAAGAGATAGTTACCATGTATATATGACGTTATAACTTATATTAGATGGTACTTATAAGGTTGCCATTTCAAATAAAATTTATATATCCTCTTTGATGTCATTATATTTTGTCTACATGAAAATGTTAACAGAAATATAATTATTTTGTGGTTTTCTTTATGTTCATTTTTATATTTTTCTAGAGTTAGAAGATCTAAGTTTATAGATATTTCATTTGTTATTTCTTTCTTCATTTACCATCATATCAAGGTGTACATGTATAAAGGTGCTGGTGTTATATCATGTTACTACAGAAATACATCCAATCTTTTTCTAATAACTTACGAGGGATTCTCATTCAAGGCTGAATTGACAGATCAACGTTATCAGAAGAGGTTTTGTGGAGATTTTATAAACTTCTAGTGAGAAGCCGATACCATTGGAGTTCAATCAGGTCTGTTGTGAGATATCAACTCACTGTAGACAAAGGTGTACGGTGGCGCAACTTCGTGGATTGGTTGAAGTTAGACATTAACACCGTTGGATGCCGGTTTAGTGGTCTACTTGGTTAAGCGCCAGGCGCGACATTGATAGGTGGTGAGTCCGAATCTTGCGGGATCGGGGATGCGCACTACTGAGGAGTCCCATACTAGGACGAAACGGCCATCCAGTCCCTCCAGGTTTTCCATGGTGGTCTGGCTTCAACTGACTCATAATTTCAATCAGATCAACTTCAATCAAAGAATCATAGTTAAATAGGTCTGAACAGGTTTTTTCGTTCTAGATTGAATTGTTTTAACAGTCAGGACTTATTACAAATAATAGATTAAACTTGGGATCAGTAGGTGTTTAAAAAAATATAACTTCTCATCGCAGTTATAATCATATGTTCACAAGTGAATATTTTTTCCAGAAAAATCCTTAAAATTGAAGGAGAAAAGCTATAACGACCACAGTATCATCGACAACTATGAATTAATAATGTGGTATATTTGTGTATTGATTAAAGTTGGAAATATGATCTAATGTATCAATCCAGTAGTATGAGACTAACTCGTTTGTTCTGAGCTATGAATGTTATCTGTTCCAGCCATGATATCCCATAATAGGCTAGATCAATCCTTGGTTTTCAGCGGTTTTCTGAATTACCTCAGTTGTTGATGAAAATTATTTTTGTCAAACTTTATAAAGGTGAGTTAATTTTTCCTTATACCTGGGTACATAAAAATCATCTTTGATAATATGATCAATCTTAGTTTGTAAACTAAAATATAATTCATGTCCATAATATAAATTTTATTGGCTTTTAAAAGATTTGTACAATAAAGGACAACTTTGTTCAGTATTTCTACACGACTTCCAAAAGCAGCTACATGTATTCAGAACAACATAATCGGTAGACGATTAAGAAATATTTAAATCCCCCTAAGGCTTCGAAACTATGAAATATTGAAGAGGTGGAAAGTCAATGTATTAAATAAGAAAGATTAGTTCAGTGAATAGTTCTCTCTTCGATGAATTCATTTTCAAAGCTGTAAAATCGCAAATAGATATACTTATTTTTACAGGATGATAATAATACTGATAATAAACTTCTGTTAGACATGGTGACAGTGAGGTAAAGTAAACAAAGGTATTAAAAACCTTTTTTAAACAAGGAAAGCTCAATAATCGTTTGATTGTTAATGGTTTAAGTATTCATCAAAAGGTAGATAGGGAAATTATCATTGGGAAGGGATGGCTCAGGATGATAACATGAAATGTTGAAATTGAGATTAAATGTAATCAAGAGGATAGTAGAAACATAAATAAACCAGTTGTGGGTAGATTTAAGAGGAAACCGGAAGGTGAAGCAAATGTTTGTAAAAGAAGAAGAGTATGGAGAAAGAAAAAAAAACTATAAGACATTAACACTGTGGTAGAAGAAGAGGTTGTACCAATCTTTTTTACACACACAATTCTGGTTTCTCCAGATATATGGCTATTGCTTCGGTAATGAAAAGAAGATGCAATCTAATTGTCTTTGGAGGACTTCTAGTTACCTTGTAGATGACTTTTAACGCAGAGTCATGATCATATTCTAGTTATATTCAGAATTTATGAACCAATGAAGATACACGTTTCTGTGATTCTAAAGTCTCATTTTAATAGTGAAATCTTGTGAATTCGTTCCAATATAAGTTCACAGATACGAGTTCATGATAAAACACTTATTCAATATTTTTCAGATCTTGATGATTCTTTTATTAGATCGGATGTTTGTCAATTTAAAAACAAACTGATAACATTATATGCAAAGATGGATAGTAGCTAGTAGTGTAATCTAGCTTGATGCGCGTTTCGTCCTATTTGGGACTCTTCAGCTGGATATGCATGTATCTCAGTGTGGATGTTCACTCTGGGACTCGAACTCAGTACCGTTCGCCTTCATCTTTGCATATAACGCTTGTGAATTAAGGCAATATCGAGGCAATACACACAGTATCCACATATATCAATAAGAGACCAATCAATTACAGTACTAAACACCAATGGAAAGATTTAAACAAACAATACCAAGTGAAATTCATAACAGCTTTTAGAATCAAAATGTTATCACTGAGTGGTGATCAATGTCATGCGTGTCTAGTCCTTATTAGTGCAGATCGGATACTATCGATCATGTTGCAATGTGGCTACCAGTCTAGGTGACTCAACACTGCGGGCACTATATATTGAGATTTAGATGGTGGTTGGAGGTAGTCAACAGGAAACCCTGGACCCGGGTTTCGTGCTTAAATCTCGTGTCACCCAGCTTCACAGTCAGAGACGTTACCACTATCCGCACGAAACCCGGGTCCAGGGTTTCCTGTTGACTACCTCCAAACATCATCTAAATCAAAATGTTATTTTGATGCAATAGATTAAATGAACAATATCTTACTTTGAATAAACTAACAGCCTTGCTACCTTTTGACTTACACATTTATACAGACACTTATAAGTGACTCCTTATCTCTAAGTTACCTTGTCTAGTTTAATCTCTCCACAATCTCTTACTATTTCCCACTAACTGTTGCTTGTTCATTTGTTTCAGTCTGTCGGTACTACTTCTTTTGGCACGATTCTATTTATACTACTTATTCATTTTTTATTAATTATTTATTTTAGAAATTTTTCTTCTTTAGTTTTTTTTCTTCATTTCTGACAGTATTTTCTCTCTGTAGCTGATGATAATGATGGACATCTATCATTTTTTCTTCTTATTTTTGTAAAACTCATTATACTTGTCTATTTTATTTATTTTCCTTATTTGATTGTTTTTCTAACTGAATAACTAAAAAAAATAATTAATTATATTTTGTAGAGATTATGAAGCAATTTAAGTTAGATAACTTTAAAAGCCAAGGAGTCTAAAACAGTTACGTCATTTTATTATGAGACTCCTCAGTAGTGTATTCACTCGATTCTACTGGTAATCTAACCTAGGACCTTGGTGTTCTGTGGAAAGTGCTTATTTTCTAAACAACTGAGACAGTGTACAGTGATGAATATATTCTAACTTTAACTTATTCTCGATACTACATGACCATTTTTCAATGGTTGTGGTGAATAAATGCCTCATTTTCAATATGGTTCTACTCTACTATTCATAGCTTCTTCTTTGAACTCTTGGAATCATCTCTCGAAATGAATCAATAGTGAGTGTATGTTTGTCATCAGTATAGATGGTTTATGGAGACTGCCAAATGTTATTGTGATCACAAACTGACTCAAGTTGATATTGTGTGTGTGGATTGTTGAGGGGTCCCATACCATAATGTGACAATTTTCCACTGCTTCGTACTTTGATTGATTGTCTAAATTTATTCAATAATCAGAAAATTATTCTCGCCCTCACCACTCGTCACATGTAGTTTATTGTCATTGTATGTTATACTGATTCTTTTGGTTTCTATTGGAAAGTTTATTTTAGCGTTAGTTAAGTCGTTGGAGAGAATCTAGACATAAATGTTTTACATTATTTTAAAGTTAGTATTTTATAACTATATATAGCTTAAGTTTTCTATAGTACCGCTGGAACTTAGGGTTGTACTTGAAGATAGAATAGAAAGATTCTAAACCAGATATTTAAAAAGGAATAATTTCGACAAGTATTAGTTTTTTTCCCCTCATTTTGTTCGCTTACAACAAATATTGAGCTATAAGTGTTCAATATTCACTGCTAAATGTAAAGGTGTACATTCAACTGAGAAGGAAAATAATATTGTTAAGATTATAGTGATTTTGACTAATGGCCTTTATTTCCTTGATTAATAACTATTTGATCAATTTACAGCATCAAAATTGCATAAAACGAAGTGTATCACTGAACTTTAAGTGGTAAGAGGTGATCAGCTGGATGTCTTGGTCCTTGATTTCCTCTTGATTCACCCTTCTAAGCAAGTGACAATAAATGTATTGTATTGATTTAAACCGTTCTCATCCACTGTCTTAGTCAATAATCAATCTTTGGAGAAAATTATTCCTTAATTATCATCGATAAAGAATAGAAAATGTTTGTTAACTAGTTATATCAAATGCATCTATGTATTTGTATGTCAATTGCCATTACATAAGCATTGTTCATCAAATACTCACTATTCATTTATACAAATAAATGCTATTCCGGGTTAACAATAAAACGTTACTCATTTGTTTTAAGTCAATTATTGTCAACTTCTAAATAAATTTTACTTAGAGAAGAATATTTCACCGGTAACTTACATATGATTTATCCCAATAATTACGATAAAAAACAAAATATGAACAAAAAACTAGTTTTAAGAATTGAATCCACGAGTCAATCAAAGCTAGACTATCATTGAAAACCCAAAAACACTGGACAGCCGTTTCGTTATACTGTGGACTTATCAGTACTGTGCATTTACGAGCCCACACCAAAGGGTCTGGAGGCCAGGGCCTTCGGTATCGCTCGAGAACGCTTAACCTCACGATTACTGAGTCAGTCTACAGCAGCGTTAATGTCTAATTTCAATAGATCGATGATCTAATTATTCAATTTCTAATATACAATAATTATCTGGTAAATACTTTCAGGAACTTTTACTTAAATTAAAGTATATATTTCAAATATTGTGATTTACTTTCCCGTATTTATTCAGTTGATTACAAAATACAAGTTATTTTGATCGGAGAGGGGTTTGTGGATATTATAGTAATTTAATAGTTGGATTCATGAGTCAGTTGAAGCTAGACCACCGTGGAAAACCTGGAAGCACTGGACAGCAAGATCGTGTATGCGCACTGTTGAGAAGTTTCATACTGGGACAAAACTGCTGTCCAATGTTTTCAAGTTTTCCATGGCGATCTAGCTTCAGTTAACTCATGATCTCAACCATTTCAATTACTATAATATCCATAAAACTCCTTTTGATACTCTTCTACATTCATTAGATATTTATTCAAATAATTTATATTAACTTACATATATATACAGAAAAATTAAAAGGAAAAAGTTCTGTCTATCAAAATTTAAAAGAAAAAATTTTTTATTCAAATAATTGCCACGTAACTTTACTCCCTCCCTCCCTCCCTCCCTCACTCAGCCACTTATTTATCCATTCAGTCATTTCACCCACTCAGTCATTCATACACCTCATTCTAATAATCTACTAATCTAAACAATTAGTTATTAAGGAAACATTAGAATAAAGAATAAAGCAGAACTCACTCAATCACTCACTCTCTCTCTCTCTATACTTATCTATCCGATTATATTTTATTACTGTTATATTAATTCTAATTGAAATTCTGTGTAATTTTCGTGTCACTTTTTTTCTTTTCTCTTCTTTTCTTTGTTTTTTTTCTTTCGAAAACGAAAAACGAAAACATTCACTTCATCTATTAGTTTATCTTTGTGTTAATTGTGTTTGTGACAAAGAAAAATAAAATAAAACAAAACAAAAACTTCACTTTACTTAAAATAAAAGAATCTGTCAATCTATTTGATACCACACATAAGATTCATAATTTATTTCATATTGAAGATAGTTAATGATTATCATCTAATAGATTGATGATTTTCTAGTTAATTGTACAAATAACATTGTAACACTGTATTTGTACATGTTGCTAACTAAAGGTATAGTTAATCCACAAATAGGAATTACTGTATGTATATATATAAGTATATTTTGAGAATTCTATTTGGTCAAGTGACCAATCGTTTTTATGTTTCATTATAGTTCACTTGACATAATGCCTATACATATCCATTATTCAATGATGTACAGATTTCTATCTAATATATTCTATCAATCTATTGTCTACTTAAATATTTATTTATTCTACGTGTCTTCTTCTTCCTCTTCATCTTCGTCTTCTAAATTTTTTATATTTATTTTGAATGAGGTAACTCTGAGATATAAATCTTTGGAACATTCACACATGTAAATATACAACAACAACGAAACAAATTGAGGATATTTTCATTATAACTGACAGTCTAGTCTACCATCGATTGATTGACAGAATGATATTTTAGAAAAAGCAAGAATAATAATAATAATAATGAGTGACAATCAAAAATCAGTTTACACTTTAAAAGAAATATGTTTACAATTCAATTTCTACCATTCATATTTGTATCCTACTCCTTTTCTTCCATATATCTGTTGACGTTTTCTTCTTCTTCTTCTTCTTCTTTTGTTCTTAACAAGTTTTCTACACCCTTTTTCCTTCCGAAAAAAATTTTTTTCAATTTTCTTTCCTCATACTTACAATTTGTAGATGGGATCTTTGTATAGACATATAAAAAACAAAAAAATGTTAAAAAAATAACAAAAATATTCCAGTTTTCAATCAGTTCCCTTTTTTAATTTCTTACAAAATAACCAAAATTAAATTTGAATTTCCAATGGAAATTTAATAAGATTGATCTTTAAATTTTAAGTCAATCAAATAATTTTCTTTTTATTATACAATTGTCTTTCTTATGTACAATCAATCAATAGTTCCTTAGATACTTAAGATTATACTTCTTTAATCCAATCGGGAAGTTATATTTATGATTGATAGCCTACATTTACATCAACCTTGTTATTTTTTTTTTACAAATAATTCAGAATTTAAAAATAATCATTTGGTTGATAGGTCCTAGGTCCGAATCCTGCGAGGTGGGGTTGTGGATGTGCACTGTTGAGGAGTCTTACAATAGGACGAAACAGCTGTCCAGTGCTTCCTGGTTTTCCGTGGTGGTCTAGCTTCAATTGAATCATGATCTCAACTGTTGAAGTTGATACAATCTCCACAAAACCCCTTCTGATACATATGATTCATATGTAAAGCAGAATTACATTTTTGCATGATTTTGAATAAGGTAAACTTCGTATATTTATCTTTATCAGATCATTAAATGTTAATAATCCTCTCATTTTCATCCCTTAACTTTATATTTATAATCATAATATACAAGATAAGCAAGCTTATCAGTATAGGGGTTATGGAGATTATTAAGTTTTTAATTCAGATCATGAACCGATTGATCTTAGACCACCACTGAAAACCTGGAAGCCCTGGATGGCCGTTTCGTCCTATTGCGGGATTCCTCAGTAGTGCGCATCCACGATCCCGCCCGCGGGATTCGGACCCAGGACCTTCAGTCTCGCGCGCGAACCCTTAACCTACTAGATCAGTGAGCTGGCCGGCATCCAATGGTGTTAATGTGTTATTTCAATGAATCCACAAAATTGCGCGCTGATCGTAGATGCGCACTATTGAGGAGTCCCACAGTAGGATGAAACAGACGTCCAGTGCTTCCAGGTTTTCAGTGGTGGTCTAACATCAATCGGTTCATGATGTCAATCATAAACATAAGCAAGTTTGTTTGTTTGCTTACATTTAAGAATTCAGTTATTTTTTTAATATGATAGAAAATCAGAAGAAGAAAGAGAGAATACTAATTCACCTTCTGTCAGTCATTAATGTGTAAAAAGAAAATAAGGAGTGGATAGTTGCATTACTCAACAACAACAATAACAACAATAGAACAATTTGTTTTAATAACATAGGAAAACATGGAAAAGATTTGCAGTTCAAGTGGATGATTTTGGTGGAGTTTTGTCACGTACCTGTCAGTGTAAATATCAGCTTTAGGAAGTTAATATTTATCCAGATATTAAGTCTTGTATGAAAATTAATCAAACATCATGAATTACACTTGTAGTCACATAATTCAATTTTTTTTGTTTTGTTTAGCCATTATAACGACAGTTCATTTGTATAACAGGCAAATAACTTTGAATAATTTGAAAGAATTCAATTTATACGGATATGATGAAGTGTTTAGAAAGTGTTTTACTTTTAGTTATTACGTTTTATCCTTTTAGAGTTTGCTTAGGAAATATTTTGTAGATCGTCTTCAGTTCATCAAGAAATTAATGGTATATAAATCACTAATCTTACCTATATTGATCTGTTCATACAAAATTAATTACTTACATTGATCAGTTCGTTAACCAAGGTGGCCTGTTTGAATATCTGGGTTAAATGTTCCTGCCATCTGGATATTTCAACAAATTATTTGTTCTCTTGTTTGTTTTAACACATCATTATGTCTATTAGTCTCATATTCTATTCAAGTGCGTTTGTGGAAACTTTATGACATTTCGCTGTACAAGTTACAAAAGAGCCCAATCAGAGATATTGTGATTGCTGGCTATATACATCGAAAAGAATATACATTAATCAGATGTCAATTCCTGAACTGCTAACATCTAACTGACGACCACTCAATATTTATCACAATGGTCGATCCAGAGATAAGAAAAGGAAACTTGATGAAATACTTTGTGCTGGGAGTTCTATATTGTACCAAAATCATAATACTGAATATTGAATGGTATGCAATCGAACTTTATAGATTATTAAACTAGTTCTGATGAAACTTATCAATCAAATGATTCTAGCTATTAATATCAATTTACATTTGAATATGTTTGTTTTAATTAGACACAAAGATGATAGGGCTTATTAGGTAGTACTATAAGTATGATAAGCTTAAGTGTTCATTCTTCTTTAGTCATTGCTTTAAACTCTGTTCGTTTAATTTACTTTGCATTGTGCACAGAAATTTATCAGAGATGAGATCATCAACGTTTATTGTTTTCAAGAACAGATTGAAAGTGATTATATATATTATAAGTTGTTTAGATCGTATTGTAATCATTCCAATTTTATGTGACTATACAAAAAAGTCGAAACAATCTCTACAATTTGAAAAGAATAAAGCTTTGGATCTAATCATTCAAGTAAAATGAATATCCTCTATAAATTATAAATTGATAAAAAACCATAAATTTGTTGAGACCTACTGGTTTTTGGGACTTTAAAAATCTCTAGATCAACCTACCATTCAGAAGTGACTCAAAACGTCTTGTAATGAAGCGAAAACTGTTTACTCATCTTAGCTTATTATTGTTACAAGTCATGATTTATGCTACACCAGAAATCCTAATAGCCTGAGAATCTTTGGCTAATGGAGTCGTAACACGTTTGATGCACAATTGTTATCCACCAATGATATTCACTAATGATTAAATGTGATAATATAGATCATTTGTAAGCAAAGATGGATTGTGGCTGCCAGTGGAGTTTAGGGTACGCGTTGTGTACTACACGAGACTCGTCAGATGGATGTACCTCCATCTCAGAGTAGACGTACGTAACAGAACTCGAATCCAGTAACGTCCGCCCCAAAAGCCACCACATTACCCACTTAGCTACTGACTACTGATAACCTCCAGCTTGTACAATTGGGTCGAGTTTGAATTCATTTTGTAGTGTTTGTTTTAATGTTCCCATTGATGTTCAGAACTGAAATTGATCAGTCTCTTATTAACATATGTGCATCCTGTGAAAATCGCCTCGAAATAGCAGTAAGTCACAACTATGATAAGGAAAGATGGATGATGATTGGCAATAGTAATCTCAGAGTGAACATCAACTGTGGGATGCATGCACATCCAGTTGATGGATCTCAAACAGGACGAAACATGCATCCTGGATTTCACTACGAACCACAATCCAATTTTGCTTATAATGTTTGTGAATTAAGGCAATATCGAGGCAATCTTCATAAGATGCATATATGCCAATAAGAGACTAATCAATTACAGTCATAAACATCAATGGGAACAAATGAATTTATGGATCACTTGGTTTTAATTCAATGACTGAATGATAGTGTACTCTATCTCTCTCTCTCTCTCTTTGTTCTTCCAACGTAAATATACAGTTAAAAGTAACTAGAGAAGATTTATTATCCAAATGACATTCGTGAACTGTATTTTTCTTTTTTCATTCCATAGGTAATTATGAATATTTTAGTTAGAATTAATTCAAACTCATTGTAATCTTCTTTTAAAACTTAATATTAGTTTATACTATCAGTCATTCTATTAAACATTAAAGTGATTATATTAAATCCTCTTTACTTGTCAATCTTATTTACTACTATTAACTAACTACTCTTTTTCTTTTTCCCTAGAAAAAAAAAGAAAAGAGAAATAAAATGACTGTACTGGATTTTGGTGTAAAGTTATTATTATTTTTTTTGTTTTTTTCAGCAAACCAATACTTTTTTTCATAAATTTACTCTACTGTTTAAGATTCCATGTTTAGTTCTTCAATCATCACTAAATAGCATACATCATTTGTCTTTTTTTAATTTATTATGTATGATTGATGTATATGTAAGTGACTTTTTCTTAATAAACAAAATATTCTATACTATTTATGCTTATAGATTCTAGTTATGAATAGTAGAATTAAGTAGTAGTTGCAGTAGTAGTAGTAGTAGTAGTAGTAGTTAATTTCTGTTTGAATTCATCTGTCTTATTTCGTGAATAGTTTTTCTAGAGAAAAAATAGTTAGACATTAACATCGTTGGATGGATGCCAATTCAGTGGAAAAGAGGTTAAGCGTTCAAAAAGGAGACAAGAGGTTCTGAGTTCGAGCTCCGCTCATAGGATTATGGATGTGTACTGGTGAGGAGTTTCATACTAGGATGAAATGACCGTCCAGTGCTTTAAGGTTTTTCATGGTGGTCCAGATTTGATTGACACATGAATTCAACGATTAAAAAATAAAACGTTTAATTGCAATTTTCAAGTACACTCCGTTTTCTTTTTAAAAAAAAGAATAATAAACATTTGGTACTCTTGAAATTAAATTTACAAATTGCTCTCAAGAATTTTACCTGTTTTATAAAATGATATAGTTGTTTGGTAAAACAAAGACAATTGATGAGTTGAATGAGCTTAGATCAACTCATGAATTCAACTGTTATAATTACTACAATCTGTATAAATTCTTATTCTGATAATAAATATGTTATTTGGTTGAAGTTAGACATTAATACCACTAGATGCCGGTTCAGTGGTTTAGAGGTGAAGCGTTTACAGGTGAGGCCGACAGGACCTGGATTCGAATCCCGTGTGTGGGATCGTGGATACTCACTGCTGAGGAGTCCCACAATAGGACGAAACAGCTGTCCAGTGCTTCCAGGTTTTTCGTGGTGGTCTAGCTTCAATTGACTCATGATTTTAACTATTACACTAAAATATATTATTGTTTGTAAATCGTGGAAACAACGACATGTAAACTCGTTCTAAAAGCTCTAGATTGTTCCTAGATTTTTAAGAGCCCCTAAATTTTTCATAATTAAAGTATTTAGGTTTATGATTAGCGGTACAGAGTTAAGGTAATCATTATTAGATGATATTAGCTACATTCCAAAATGCTTGGCCGTCATATAGGTGAGTAGTTTGAACAAAAATACAAGAGGTGCTATCGCATGACTTGTTCATAAAATGTAGTGCAACCAGGTATATGTCTATTAGAGTCAAGTGTTCATAGTCAAGATTAATGATTCTCATTTTTTGACTTTTCTGTTAAATGAAGAGAGAATCAAGTATTTAATACGTTTATCATTATCATATTTGTAATATTATTGCAAAAAGTATCATGAAAGTTAACTGTTGGGATGTAATTATGAACAACTATTATACATAGATTCTTATTGTACGAACATTAAGTGACTATATGATATGTATATTCATATTCCGTTCATTATAAGCTTTTATTTGATCTTTGGACTATTATCATATGCTCTACTATTCTTAAGATATTCCTAATTTATTCATGACAGTTTATCACAATCTTGGTCTGATTTGTCTGTATATAAACTCAGTACGTTTGAAATATATGATTCTTATCACCGAGGTTGAGATTTCCGTTTTGAACTTAACAGGCAAGGCTAAGCAGAAGATGAGACAATTGAAACTCTAGGTTGCTTGTATTGGTATATTTGTCATTAGTTGGATCGTATAAGTCAGTGTACCTAAATTGGATAGTCATCAAATTTAGAAAGTGCACATCATAATATATGTGATTCGTTCTCTGAACATATTTGAATCTAAGTATTATTATTTCATTTGAAACCAAGTAAACATTATTTCAATCTGAAGAGCGTAATTCATCAGGTTATTGAGTAACAATATATATAATTTAATTTATATGTATAATGTATACATAAATATATGGATTTTCTAGGTTTATTTATGCCGATCTTTAATATTGATGACTGAATTTCCTATCCTCTTATGAGATATGAACATTTCGAATGAAAGACTCTTTGTTGTATGAATTACAAGTTGATGACATTTGTTTGAAATGATGAAACTTTGGTAATTTGTGTCAATACATAAAGATATATAAATTCAGTTGGATTGTTTGCTTGAATGTTCCCATTGATATTTAGGAAGGTAATTGATCAGTCTCTTATTGACATATGTGCATACTGTGAGGATTGTCTCGATATTGCCCTAAGTCACAACCATTATAAGCAAAGATAGATAGTGGCTAACAGTGAAATCCAGTGTGACGCACGTTCAGTCTTATTTGAGACTCGTCAGCTGGATGTAACTGCATCCTGGAGATGATTTCCACTATGAAATTCTAACGCAGTACCGTTCACTTCAAATGCCACCACGTTATCCACTTAGTTACTGAGTCCTGAGAGCCACTTTCTTGTGGAATTGGGTGAAGTTTAAAATGACCTGGCATTGTTTAATTGAATCTTCCCGTTGATGTTCAGAACTGCAATTGATCAGTCTCTTATTAGCATATATGCATACTGTGAGTATTGTTCGGATATTGCCTTATGTCACAATAATTATAAGTTGAGATGGCTAGTGACTAGTAGTGAAATCCAGGATGCATGTTTCATCCTGTTTGAGATTCATCAACTGGATGTGTATGTATCCTACAGTTGATTTTCACTCCGAGATTACTACTGCTAATCACCATTCATCTTTACTTACAATAGTTGTGACTTAATGCGATTTCGAGGCGATTTTCACAGGATGCACATATGCTAATAAGAGACTGATCAATTTCAGTCCTAAACATCAATAGGATCATTCAAGCATTCAATACAAGAATGAATTAATGTTTTATATTGTTATTATTGTCTATCATATCAAAATTTCAACAAATTTCCGCCCTTTGTACTACTACTTCTACTTCAACTACTTCTAATTTTGGCATTAAAACAACAATCATTAAAAATCTATTGAGAATAGTATTGACAGTTTTCTAGATAAGATTACTTTCCTTTAAATTACATACTAACTTAAAGCGTTTTTATCTTCCTTTAGCCACTTCTAGTAGATTTTGTTATAACGCAAAATTTAAGTTGGTACCCTTCTCCTCTAAACATATTCACAAACAAACATACATAAATGTTACGACTGATTTTATCTTTTACTATTCTTACAATAACCAAACAAATTAAATCTACATGGTGTGAATTCATGAAAAATGTTGAATGGTTCCGAAAGTGATCGTGTGTTGAACTCCCACTACATATGAATGTTATCATCACGAAATGAGATGATCTATAATTGAAGAAAAATTTTAAGTCTTGTGAATGAATGAATTTTGCTTAAAACCCTAAGAAGTACTATTTTAAATCTGATTGGTTCGATTATAGAATATATGGTAACCTAATTATTTTTCTTTTTAAGTATCGTTGTTATATTGTGCAATTGTTCGAACCCTCTAATGACATTTATTCTTCTTATATACATGCTCAAACTAGCTACTTGAGTAAGAATAAAGATTATCCTTTCACTTGAAACAATTTTAAGAGCCCACATTGTTCTTGATAAGAATTATGGATTAGAAGTTAGAATTAGGGGTCTGAAGTTAGGCTTTCCATTACCATTTAATATTAGTTATAATGTAAAGTTAGCAAAAATCTCAGGGGCACCATTTGATTAGTTCGTCTAAAAAATAATACAATCAGAACTGCTTAAGGGTTCTTTCAAGATTGATGATCTAGGCCTATGATTTAGAGATTGTGTCAATTTCCTTATTTCAAACAATCAACAAAGAAAGTGACCGAGGATTTGATGAGCTTAACATTATCATTTTACTTTATAACGGCAAAATATAATATGGTTCTTTTCATTTTAAACTTTCCAAAGAGTATACATGAATATTTCGATTGGTCTTTAATATATTAAACGGTGTTTAATCCTAGTACTGTACATTTCCTAATGTATTTCTATGGATAGTCAAACCAATACTAGAAAATAATAACAGCTTTTTCTTAATAAAAAAAAGAAATCCAATTTACTCAACTAATACTAACCCTTCAATATTGTTCACCTATTGCTTGTTAATCATTGTTATAATGTTTTAGGTTAAGTACAAACAATCATTACTGATTTCTATCTATTTTATGCATGTCACTTAAAATTCACTCTGTCATTCTTATACATCACCACTATACATCATCATTAATGAACATACAATCAATCTAACAGTAAACAAGGCAAATATATCCGAAAGTATCTATACAAATGATATCATTTTCGTCACATATATGAAAAGAACAAGAAAACAAACAAACAAACACACACACACATCTACACACAGTTATTTTAACCTTAAATTAGATTTCATATCGTATTTCTATGAATAACAACAAGATTATACCCGTCTATCATCATTTATTTTGTTAAAAGTCAGTCAATTATGATGTATCAAAAAGAGAAAAAAATTTCTTCTTTACTTATTTTGTTATGAAATACATAATAGTTAAAGTAGTTAAAGTATTCATAGTTGTAATAGTAGTTTTAACTGTCAATTTTCAATGTCTTGATATATTAACCCATTGCATGTCTCATATTATCTCAGCTGGATATATATCATACTCATCACTACCATCTCATATATACATATATATATAGACTTATCTATGCAGCTATCTATCTATTTATGCATCACTCTGTAACATCTTGTTTAAATACACTTATTTGTATATAACAATTTATGAAATGGATAAGTTCACTGTCAATAAACGATACAAAGTATGATATATATGATAGGATACTTGTTGTTTAATAACGGTCAAATATATCACTTTTTGATAATACTAAACAAATTTATCTGACAGATAATAAATATTGAAATAAAAAGCCCTAAAGGGTATTTGACCTTTAGATGAGTTTAAATTATTGCTTTTTTTCCAAATGATAATATCTATTTAATTTATTTATTGAATGAGTCAATTGTAGCTGGCTCCATGAAGTATATCCTGGAGTTCTAGTGAGAAGCAGTGAACAGTGCAGTGAGATAGCAACTGACTGAAGACAATGAAAGACGGTGGTTAATTTCGTGGGTTGATTGAAGTTAAACATCAACACTGTTGGATGCCAAGCAGCTAAGTGGTGTAGATGTTGAACGCCCGCACGAGAGACTAATAGGTCCTGGCTTGGAATCTCGCGGAACGGTATCGTAGATGCGCAGTGCTGAGGAGTCTCACAGTAGGACGAAACGGTCGTCCAATACTTCTAGATTTTCCATGGTGGTCTAGCTTCAAATGACCCATGAATTCAGTTATAAAATGACTATATTAGTTGTATTTCTTCTTTTGTGTGTTTGTTTTAAATTTTATTTATGCAGCTAAATATGATGACAGTAACAAAATACAACAATAGCTTGTACCATAGTAAACACGAATGAATATAATGTACATTTTCAACCACCTATTGGTTTACTGCCGAACTTTGTCCTTTTTTATTGTAATAAAATTCAAATTCAATTCACTTGGTATTGTTTCACTTGAATCTTCACATGGATGTTTACGACTATAATTGATCAATCACATATTAGCAAATTTGCATACTGCCTCAATATTGCCTTAATTCACAAGCATCATAAACAAAGATGAATAGTGGCTAGCAATGGAATCCAAGACACGCGTTTACTCCTATTTGGGACTCGTCAGTTGGATGTATTTGCATCTCAGTGTTGATGTTCACTCTGGGACTCGGACCCAATACCGTTCGTTTAAAACGCTATTATGTTATCCACTTAGCCACTGATTCCTGATAGCCACTTGCTTGTGTAGTTGTAACATTCATTCATTTTTTTAAACTATACAAAATTAACCTTTTTTTAAGTAATAACTACTCAAGTATTCTATGTATACGAATGAATACTATGTTGAATTTTATGTAGTCTGAATATGAATTGCAAATTAATTATCATTATTATCATATATAAGTATTCCAGTTTGTTTTCCAATTGTCAATATTGAAAAATATACCTAAATTGTTTCTTTATTTCTATGCACATATACAAGCACATAGATACACAACTATACATTCATCTATTCACTTGATTTACAATATTTAAGATAGCACTCTTTGTTCCTTTTTGTTATATTTGTCATATTAGTCTTTTATTTTGTCTTCTTCTTGTTCATTGACAGGATATTGATGGTACCTATCAGACATTAGAAATAAATTTTATAAGTAATTAGATGGTTAGATTGTAATGAATGAGGACATCAGTTGGTACAACCAAATGTATTTTAATACAATATTACAGAATCTCTTAGTAAAATTTGAGAACTATACAGTAAATACTTCATTTGCAAAATATCCATCAAGTGTTTTAGATCTTATTGTTCCTTCGTTTCCATATCAATCATTCTCTGTTCTCATTCTCTTCTATTCGATCTTCTCAATTTTCTACCTCAAGATATTCCACTTTCATACATACATACTACTTATATCTGTTGAAATCAATAGCACATACCAAAAGGCGACTGATTGTGTGTACAAATATTATAAATTATAAGCAGATATTTAACAATAATTATATTAATAACAAATATCAGTAATAATTTAAGAAATTTCTAAAATCAATAGTTGAGATCATGAGTCAATTGAAGCTAGATCATCATTATTTAAAAATAAAGCTTTACTAATACAATTAATCAGAAAATAGTTACATAACTTGATAGGTAATCCGGTAGCCAAGTTAGTGTCTAGATTAATGAATATATTCATAATATACAAAAGAAATATCTTATAAAATACATAATTGTAGGTCTATACACATATTCAATATATATTCAATTAAATCTAGAACATATTAATGTCAACATAAGTTACGATAATTTCATTTTTATATTGATTGTTTGGATGTTTCCATACATGTTTAGGATTGCGATCGATCAGACTCTTATTGACATATGTGCATACTGTGAGGCATATCTCAATATTGTCTCAAGTCACAATCATCCATATATCCTTATAATGCTTGTGACTTAAGACAAAATCGAAGCAACTCGTACAGGATACACATATGCCAATAAGAGACTGATCTTTTTCAGTTGTAAACATCAATGAGAACATTCAAACAAACAAACAAAGTGGGTAATACGATAGCGTTTGGACAGAAAGGTATTGGGTTCGGGTTCCAGAGTGAACATCGACGCTGAGATGCAGGTCCATCCAGCTGACGAGTCCTAAATGGGACAAAACACGCATCCTGGATTCCACTGCTAACCACTATCCAACTTCGATTAGAATGCTTGTGATATAAGGCAATATCGAGGCAATTCGCACAGTATGCGCATATTCCATTACGATACTGATCAATTGCAGTCCTAAACGTCAATGGGAAGATTCAAGTAAATAATACAAAACGAATTAATTATGCATTTTCTTATCATTAATTCATGATGAGATTGTAGCAGAAGTGTGTAATCCAGTCAATTCAATTCTTATATTTTTTTTATTAGTGGTTAACAGATACATTGCGAACAGGAAGTTGAAGACTTATGGATTAGATCAATTCATACCATAACAAAATAATAACTAGTTAGCATTAGACTATTGAGGATTTAAAATGATCTTTTCCTGATAAAGATTTGAACCTGATACTAAATTTTATGTATTTGAATGAATCAGTTGATTACTGAATTTGTTGTGTAGTTTTGTCTAGTCAATAGAAATGGATAATTGGGTTCAGAAGGGGTTTTGAGGATATTATACTAATTTTAATAGTTGAGATCATGAGTTAATCGAAGCTAGACCACCATGGAAAATTTGGAAGCACAAGATGGCCGTTCCGTCCTACTGCGGTCTCCAAGAAGTGTTTCCTGGAGTTCTAGTGATAAGTGACCAGTAGAGTTCAACCAGGTCTGTTGTGAGATAGTAACTCACTGATGACAATGGTGGATGTGTTGCTCAACTTCATGGATTGGTTCAAGTTAGACATTAACACTATTAGATGCCAGCTCAGTCGTCTAATGGTTAAGCGCTGGCGCGCGAAACTGATATGACCTGGGTTGGAATATCGCGAGGCGGTATCATGGATGCGCACTGTTGAGGATAATTAAGTTTTAAATACCAAATAAAATCTGTTGAGCACGAAAAAGATATAACAAAAATCAATGTGGATCAACAGTAATTTGTATGTATTTCAGTAATCACTAGTTGCTATGTCAACATGATAACTATTTTATACATCAAGAAACAAGCTGATATTAGTGTGGTTGAATTATTAGGATTGAATAATACGGAATTATAAGACGATTATTTGAAAAAAAGAAACACGAAAAATTCACTTGTTCGTTATTTGTCCACTGTTATTATTGTACTTATCATTTGAATGTCATCATCAGTTAGCTTCTAGTAATCAAGTCGTAACAAGAAAAACTAAGAGATATTATTAATCTTAGTCAGAACTATGGGGAATTTTTCGACATTCATGGTTTACACATCTTGTGACAGTTTTAGTCTAGTAATAATTGAAAACGAGTAAGTATCAGATAATCAGTTGGTATTAGTTTAGAACTTTACAGAAGTGCGCATTACACGATTCTATTAATGATCGAACCTAGTATCTAGAGGTTTCACAATGTAAGTTAAACCTTTAGATCACTGTAACGAGGTTTAGTGATTTAAATAAACTAATGTCAGTCCGTGCTATAACTCATTTGTTTAAATATGTCTAAAAAACTCTTTAAATTTAGTATCTTAAAGCATTTAATAAAATTTACCATTGTCTGTTGTACTCGACCCGATCTATGATGATTCCTCAACCAAAGGATAAGTAACCTGGTTATACCACTTCTATGGGTATTTACGAAGTCAGTTGCTCCTGTGGAGAAAGCTATATTGAGCGCACTACCAGACAACTGAGCCAAAGATTTGGTGAACACTTCCTTTCGTGGTTAGGGAAAGGTACAGTCAAGAAAATACGCAGCTCGATTCTATCACACTTGATCAATAGTGGTCATGTAGTAGATAGAAATAGGTCATTTAAATTGATTTATCGTATTCCTACTAGTTTTCTTTCTGGTTGGCGTTTTCTTGACGAGTTGGTTTTCTACTGGATGGGGTCGCTAACCCCATGCCTAACCCTCCTCGTTTACCCGGGCTTGGGACCGGCAGTAACTCTAGAAGAGCTACAAGCGGATTATGAAGACCTTGACATCTAAGGGTAAACACGGCATACAATGGACAGCTCAGAACGAATTAGACGATTTGGACTTCGCAGATGACCTAGCCCTCCTATCGCATATACACGAACAAATGCAGATGAAGACAACTAATGTAACAGCAACATCTGCATCAGTAGGCCTCAACATAAACAAGGGGAAAACCAACGTCCTCAAATACAACACTGAGAACACCAACCAAATCACACGTGATGACGAAACTCTGGAAGATGTGGACTTCTTCACATACCTGGGAAATATCATCGATGAACAAAGAGAATCAGCTGCTGATGTAAATGCGAGGATTGGCAAAGCAAGTGCAGCATTCCTACAATTGAAGAACATATGGGATTCAAAACAATTGTCAACCAATATCAAATGCACAATCTTCAATACGAACGTCAAGACAGTTCTACTGTATGGAGCTGAAACTTGGAGAACTACTACAACCATCATCAAGAAGGTCCAAGTATTTATAAATAGTTGTTTACGCAAGATACTCAACATCCATTGGCCGGATACCATCAGCAACAGCCTTTTGTGGGATAGAACAAACCAGGTTCCATCTGAAGAAGAAATTAGGAAAAGACGATGGAAACGGATATGACATACATTATTCAAATCATCAAACTACATCACGAGGCAAGCCCTAACTTGGAATCCTGGAGGAAAGCGGAAAAGAGGATGGCCAAAGAACACATTACATCGGGAAATAGAAGCAGATATGAAAAGGATGAATAACAACTGGAAGGAGCTGGAAAGGATTGCCCAGGACAGGGTTGGATGGAGAATGCTGGTGAGCGGCCTATGCTCCTTCACGAGGAGTAACAGGCGTAAGTAATTTAGTAAGTACTAGTTTTCTTAATGGGGTTCGATCTCGTCCTTTACACATAGCAGAAGCTATAGGAATTCGAGTCAACAATCCAAGTCTTTCTGTTCATAAGAAATTTGTAACATCTTTATCTCTCCCTTGGACTTAATAAATGATTTCATTATTATTATTTTCCATACTTTTTCTTCGTCTATTTTTCTTCACCCCCTCCCACCCTTTTCTTTTCTCAAATATATACTTGACGGTTCAACTATCTGAACACATTTTATTACGTAATCTTGTTCTTATCACACTAGTATACCTGTCATCACACTATCAATTTTTACTTTTCACTTGTTATGTAATCTATTCTATTGTTATCATAGACTTATAAACTGCCTTGATTGGTTTAATAATTTCATATATGCACATAAATATTACTGTATATTAGAGTAAAGTAATCGGAAACAATACTGTCCGTTTATATTTATTGTTTTAAAATTTACATAAACAAATTAACAACACTTGGTATTGTTTGGCTTGTATCTTCCCATTGAGGTTTAAGACTGAAATTGATCAGTCTCTTATTAGCATATGTGCATACTGCCTCGATATTGCCTTAATTTACAAGCGTTATAAGCAAAGATGGATAGTGGCTAGCAGTGGAATCCAGGACGCGCGTTTCGTCCTGTTTGGGACTCGTCAGCTGGATGTACCTGCATCTCAGGGTTGATGTTCACTCTGGGACTCAAACCCAGTACCACTCTCTTCAAACGTCATCGCGTTTTCCACTCAGCTACTGAGTCCTGATAGCCACTTGCTTGTGCAATTATCAACAATTTCTAAAAAAACAATCAATCATATTTATTTAGCAATATGTACTCTTTCCTATAGATGATAAATTAATAGGAAATTTTCGTATTCTGTTTGATTGACAAACTGTCTTGGAAATTTCGATCAAAAACTCCGCCTGGAGCTCCTCTAGAAATATTGGTGGTCCAAAGGTCGGATAAAGGAGAAGGGTTGGGCATGGGATTAGCGACTCCATCCTATGGAAAACTAACTTTCTAAAAAAAGAACACTAACCATTTCAATAAAACTTGTCAATTACTTGAAATAAAACGTTTTCTCATGATAAAATGTTGTCATTCAAAATGTAATAATAGAATAAGAACAACAAAGTAATCTATAAACATCTTTAGTTATATGTTGTATTGACTAATATAGTAACCGAAATTGATTGACTTTACATATTAACTCGATCACTTACTTACTTGACCTCTGTATTTGGTTTGTAGAGCTTGGCATAGGTTTGTCACAATTGATTATACGTAGTTTTCTTATTCTCATTCCATATATATTTAGTGAAGACTGTCAACGAAAAGTTTTTGTCCAAGCATTTGTGTTAGTTATCACTTGTTAACAAACTGTATGTTTATTTAAGTTATCGATGTCTACTGCATCATAATCAGAGATGTGAACATTGGACTATTATTCTTGATGTAAATGAATTTTCATGACTTAGGTTTAGAGCTTCTTGTCTATTGCATTTATTAACCATACATCAAATAATATTTAATGTTGAATCACTTAGTTTTAATGGCCACATTCAGCATATGGGCATCGTATTGTCCTGACTAATGCAATCGATCACTACTTAACAAATAATTACAAAAAAACTATTATATGATTACCCTTCTCATGTCATCCTGTGATCATAACTTGATATCAAATTGATCATATTATGAACAGCACATGATCGGTTATTCAGAACGTGATAAGAAATACTTTGCTGAATTTCTTAAGAGAGAGAGGTTTTTAAATAATGGATCAATTAAATTGGAAGTTTATGTAGATAAATATATATAGGAGGACGAAGATCCTTTAATCTAATCAAGATTTTTAAAAGTACAATTTATTTTTATATTTTCAGCTACTTTTTAACAATACACCTTTAAGAATCAATTTGACGATGTCATACAAGCATTAGAATAATGTAAGTATTTTTCTTTTTTATCAGAAAGGGGTTTGATGAAGATTGTAGTAATTTCTTAGTTGAATTCATAAGTCGATTAAAGCTAGACCACCATGAAAAATTTGGACGACTATGGATTGGTTGAAGTTAGACATTAACACCATCGGATACCAGTTAAGTGGTCTAGAGGTTCATCGGTAGAGAATGAAGTCGAAGATCCTAGTTTCGAGTCCCACGAGCGAGGTCGTGGAGTTTCATACTAGGATGAGACGACTGTCCAATGCTTCCAAGTTTTTCATAGTAGTCTAGTTTTAATCGACTCATGAATTTAACTATTAAATTATTACAATCTCCATAAAATCCCTTTCTGATATTTTTGTCGTAATAAAATGGGAATTTCTAAGCCATATATCCATGTACTTATTGTAGATTAAATCCTTACAAACAAGTGTAAAAAAAATTTTTAAAAAAACAACTAGGTAGAAAATATATTCTCCCGAAACCTGTCATATTCTATTAACTTAGTATAACAGTTCAAAGTAAACATATATATACGTCCCTTTCCTATTATGTCAACCTCAATGTCATAAATGACATGTTCATATTGAAAAGAAAAAAGTAAAAAGAATGTAATAATAGTAATTATTATTATTATAACAATGAAGTACACAACAACAACAACAGTAATAATAATAACGACGACGACGACAACAACAGAAATATTAAACGAATATACCCACGATCATGAAATTAGTTTAAAAATGTCGTAGACTAATCTAGTTAATATGTAGACAGTAAAACATATGCAAACACATATATATATATATATATATATACCTATAATTAAATAGTGTTTATTTAACTAATATACCTATACATAGAATTTATCAGTTGTTTTGGTCTATGATGAAATATGACAGGAGTGAAATGATGCTGTTAGTAAAAAAAAGAAAAAAAGAAAGAACAGAGTTGAAAAATTAAATAAGACTAATGATCATAATTAAAATATTAAGAAATAACTAGGACAGTTACCATCAATCATAAATAAGACATAGAATAACATATGGGATTATAATGAGTAAATATACATAGATAAATAGAGATGATTCAATAGATAAAACGAAACTTAAGAGAGAATGACAAAGGGATAAGAGATAAAATATTTACATAAGATTTGACATATATATATATATATATATATATGTATGTAAGTTGTATTTATTCCTTTTGTTTAAATGGATTGTTTGTTTGTTTAAGTCAAACATAATTAATTTCATATTAACACTGAATAGAAAGTTATTTTAAGGTATATTCTATGTAGATTTACTATTAATATTAAATCTAAAATAAGTCATTATCAATTAAAAATAATAAAAATCATGATTTCATTGATGAAAACTGTCATTGAACAGGTAGACAGATACATTAATATGCATATGTTGAATTTGGTTTTTGCGCTCATAATATTCATAATTATCAGTATGGGGTTGTGGAGATTTATGAGTTTTGATTAAGATCATGAATGGATCAGTGTTAGACTACCATTGAAAACGTGGAAGCAATGGATGACCGTTTCATCCTACTGTAGGGCTTCTCAGCACTGAGTATTCACGATCCCATACATGGGACTCTGACCTAGCACCTTAAATATCAAATGAGAACATTTTAACTCTTGACCACTAAGCCAGTATCCAAGATCCTTGGTCTGAATCCCGTGTGTGTGGTCGTGGATGCGCACTGTTGACGAGTTCAGTGGGAGGAAGTAACTGCCATACAGTGCTTCCAGATTTTAAATGCTGATCTAACATTGGCCCGTTCATGATATCAATCAATCTTCATAATTGTATAATTTCATGATTGATTGACTTATTTATAAATGATGGAATGATTTAAATCTACAAACTTTTTGTTGGCATTATTTACTTATGAGTACTTCAGTAATAAACTTCTATCCTGAGTTTGCATAATGGAGATAATATCTTCATATTATACCATGGGACAGTGTTTTTATAAGTATAGTTATAACGAATATATTCACTGTGTATACTTGTTATCCAATATCTGTGATACTGTTCAATGGAAGATTGCAAACAATTCATATGCACAAATGAGAAAAATCTAGAAACCTTCCAAATGTATTTTATATTAGACTATATATATATACTTCATGATTCATTTACCCCATAAACCCCATTAAAAAAAAACACACAAAATGAATTGACTGATTACAAATGATCACTTTTGTTACTTTATGGTTATCCTCAAATACAACACAGAGAACTGGAAGATGTGGAAACTTTCACGTACTTGAGCAGAATCATTGGTAAATAAGGAGAATCTGATACATATGTAGAGGCAAGGATTACTAAAGCAAGGCGAGTATTCCTACTATTGAGGAACATATGAAACTCAAAACAACTGTCAGAATCTTGAGTACAGACGTCAAGGAAGTTTTACTGTATGAATCTGAAACGTGGAGAACTACTACAAACATCCTCAAAAAAGTACAAATATATATAAACAGTTTTCTATACACGATACTCAATGTCCGTTGTGCAGACACCATCAGCAACAAACCAACTTCCAGATGAAGAGGAAATTAGGGAAACACCCTGGAGGTAGACAGGAAATACGTCGTAGAAATCAACAAACTAAATTACAAGGCAAGCACTAACTTGAAATTCTGAAGGAAAACAGAAAAGAAGAAGACTAAAGAACACACTGCGTCATGAAAAGAATAAATAACAACTGGAAACAACTGGGAAGGAGAGCTCAAGACGGAGTTGGTTGGTGAATCCTTGTGGGAGGCCTATGCTTCTTCACGAGGGTTAACAAGCATATGTAAGTAAGCAATAGCTACATTATGAATTTTTATAATCCTAAAATAGAGCTTCTTGACATTTTGTTTGATAGCAATACAATATAACCTAAATTGATGTAACTTACGTTTCAACATTAATACACTTGTAGATCTGTACTTCGTTATTCGATAGCTCTGAAAAATAAACGCATCAATTGTAATCTTGATGTATTCTCGAGATTAATTATGCTAATCTGTTTATCGGATAACTACTTAACTTTAATAATGAGATGCTTAGACTTGGCCGAGTGACATTGAATGCTAACAAAATAATCTTGATTTTCTAATGGTTTCGCTAATTTAAATACCGACCTCTATCCACATAGTCATGAGCCCAGATAAGAGGGCACATAAATCAGGTTTCTATTTCTATATTTCAAACATTCAACACCTTTATCTTATAAATTTATCATCGTATACATATAAACTACAACGGATATAAAATATGAAAAAATCATATCTTTCATACAACCATCACAGAGAATGAATGAATTAACAAAAACTAAAGGATAATGCAACGTATAACAATAGAACATAAGTCTGAAGGAAGAGTTAGTACAAGGAACCTAGGAAGCACTATAAACAACTTATCTAATAGTTATACATTGAAAACCATTTATCCTGGTGATCGACTGGACCATGAAGGCGTCAACATCTGAGGGGAAGCATGGGATACACTGGACAGCTAGGATGCAGCTGAACGATCTAGACTATGCAGATAATCTGTCTCTTCTATCGCAAATGCAACAAAAAATGCAGGAGAAGACGACCAGTGTAGCAGCAGCTTCAGCAGCAGTAGGCCTCAATATACACAGAGGGAAAAGCAAGATTCTCCGATATAACAAAACATGCATTAATCCAATATTTGAAAGATGTAAAAACCTTTACATAGCTGAGCAGCATCATTGATGAACACAGTGGATCTGATGCAGATGTGAAGGCGTGGATCGGTAAAACAAGAGCAGCATACATCTACAACTGAAAAACATCTGGAACTCAAAACAACGGTCGACCAACACCACGGTCAGAATTTCTAATACAAATGTCAAAACACTTCTACTGTATGGGGAGGAAACTTGCAGAATTACGAAAGCCATCACCCAGAAGACATAAGTGTTTATTAACAGTTGTCTACACAAAATACTTCAGATCCGTTAGTCAGACACTATCAGTAACAACCTACTATGGGAGAGAACAAACCAGATCCCAATGGAGGAAGAAATCTGGAAGAAGCACCAGAAGTGGATAGGACACACATTGAGGAAAGCACCCAACTGCGTCACAAGGTAAGTCCTCACATGGAATCCTCAAGGCCAAAAGAGGAGAGGAAGACCGAAGAACACATTACGCCGAGAAATGGAGACGGACATGAGAAGAATGAACAAGAATTGAATAAAGTGGAAAGGAAGGCGGAGGACAGGATGGTTTGGAGAATGCTGGTCGGCGGTCTAAGCTCTATTGGGAGTAACAGGCGTAAGGAAGTAAATAAGTATACAGTAAAAATGCTAACAAAAACAATTTGTAAATTAGTCACAACATTTCGAGTGTCTTCAATACTCACTTCATTATAACACTTAATTTTACTATGTGAATATAATTTACAAATGGTAACCTTTGACCCTGATCTCATCATAGTTATTACTCGTCAATAAGTTATCTTTAGTCGAAACACCAAGTTATATGAAATCACTTCCTAAAGGAACTAACAATTCACTCAATTCTTTTAATGTATTACCCTAAAAAGTATTAGTTAACACAAAACATTATTTTTGAGTTTCCTGATCATTATCATCAAGTGGTAAATACTAAATAAAATACCTAGCTTAGTGACTTCAATACAATTTAATCAAGATGAGTATCTAGAAAAAAAGTAGCGATGGTTAGGCGAGACTATAATTTATGGACGAACCAATCAGGCATAAGATAACAGGTCTTGAATTTTGGCATTATAGCTGATGAAAACCTCAAATCTAATTCCTAACCCTAACCATCAACTGTAAAACATAATTTTTTTCTTTACACTATTTTACAACCCTCATTTAGCCCTAATTGTTAGGTGAACACTCTCAAGGTCACTTTAGCGTCGCTCAAAGAACGGCCAGAAATTATAGTCTCACTGATGGTTACTACAATTTGATTAGCAATTAATTAATTCATTCTAAATAATTAATTGACATTATTAATATTATTTACAAAACAAATCATTCGATTTGTATGAGGGCTGTGATACTGCCCGGACTCTCAAGCCGAAGAAGGAGGTTTACTTAGGGGGTCACACCCCAACCCATTGACCTGAATGTCTGATTCACAAGGCAGTGGAGCAACGTCAGGAGATGCGATCTTATGGTAGTTGGTGACCAACAATAGGTTCATAAGCCGTTTGTTCCCTCAGGATTCTGGATTCCATGTACACCATTAGTTTAGAATCAGGGTTTTTCAACTCTCCTAGATTAACTCTCCGTATCCACCGATCCGGTTAAAACACACGACATTCGCTTTTCGTCCTCCCAATTTCGCAAACAATACCCCTGCCATGAGAATACAGTGAATAGGACTTTCCTGGTAGCGGCTGTATACGCGTGATCATGTGAGGGCAATTGGAGTGGGAGATCTGACTCTCCCTTCTCTCGACCGTATCAAGTCATTTGGGGTTTTGTGAGTTTACATAAGAACGAGTGAAACACGTCTGGTTTTGCATCTGTACTGTGCATTGTTATGTATCAAAATGAATTTTGATCGTATTGTAATCATTATCCACAGCTGTTCTTCAGCACTTAATCGAGTTAATAGTAGCATACTAGCTGTGTTCTAAGACCTTTTTCATGTGTAATGAATAGTACAGACTGCTGTAATATATGACAGGTCCTGATTGGTTTTAATAATTTCCAATTTATAACATTTAATGGCCAGTTATTTAGACGCCAATTAGATCGAACTTTGTTGTCGACGAGCTCACCACTTTAGTGGCCCGTGATGCGACTCCAGGTAGATTGTGTGAATGATTGTTATTGAAATGTTTACATGTCGCCAATCCTCGTATATTATCATTGACTTAAATGGCGTTGGTAAACAACGGATTTAAATGAGTCAAATACGGGAATGAAGCTTTGAATATGTATATTTCCTACAACCGTTGATCCAGACAAACGATCGTAGAAGTGAAAAAGGACAGTAAGTTGAAATGATACGCAGTGCAGGAGGCGTGTGAGCCAACCCACTTCAATCAAGCTTAACACAAAAATAAGTTACAGACATGTGATGGATAAGGTAAGGTGCGCACACACATACACTCATATAAAAGTAGTCAAGGTTGACAAGTAAATAATTAACAAGGTCAAAAATGTAATTGGCTTTGCCGGAAGCTAGAGTAAACTATATGGGCTTAACATAGCAACCGACGCCACAAGCATTCCACTTTGACCAGATCTTCATGATAATATATCCAAAGAAATATTTCGTCTTAAAATAAGCATTTATTATGAATAATGATCTTATCAAGACGTACTAATAATAAACTAAATGAATAGTCAGTAAAACTGATATTTAAACAATCAATCAAAACATTTTGAGGGTTTATTGGGAATTCAGTATTTTCAATGTTGAATTCAAGAATCAATCTAAGCTAGATCACCATTGAAAACCTGGAAACATTGGGCGGCCGTCTCGTTCTGCTATGGGACTTCTCAACAGTGCTCATCCACAATCTCGCACACGGGACTCAAACCCAGGACTTTTGATTTCACGTACGAACGCTTTACATCTAGACTACTGAGTTGGAATCAAAGAATCGCCTATCGAATACAGTACATAAATATATTTATTACATTTGATAAGTTTAGGTTAACAGCACATATTGTAAAGTTCAAATATACAATGCACAATAATGATGATTTTAACGAAAAACAAAAATGTTTAGTCAATTTGAATATAAACATTTACGAGACGAAAATACAAATAAACTTTAATCGGTTAAAACATATAAATGGCTGAAAAGACAAAATAATGCAAGATAAAGTTGTTTATTTTATGATGATACATGGGTTAGAAAATAGTAGTACATATGTCAATATAGAGTGGGATGTGACAATTTTAAAATGTACTTTAGAAAATGTTACTTGTTACATAAAGGGATATACTTGTTATAACTTGTAACCTGTGTGCTCTGTTAATGTATAACGTAATTATACCGCCAATTATAGAGCAGTGAATTATCGACCGCACTAGTGACGCATAAAACCCGTACGAGCAGTCTAAAGTACTTATTGGTCCTTCTTTCCCCCTCAGCCTATGCGATATGAATCATTTATTTCAAACATACTAGGTTTATATACCAACCGGACAGACCATATCGTACCAATAAAATATGAAGTTAGACATTAACACCGTTGGATGCCGGCTAAGTGGTCTAGTGGTTAAGTGCGAGGTGCTTCCAGGCTTTCCATAGTGGTCTAGCTTCAACTGACTAATGATCTTAACCATTAAAATTACTTATAAAAGATTTGGCCAAATGTGGCTGTGAATGTGGGAGGTAGTAAGTAATTAATAGACAGGGCATAATTCAAGAATTGTAAATCGTATAATAATAGTTCATAGGTCAAAATAAGGCTCATAATAAGAAGGATATGAACATGAATAGTTTAGTTAATTAACAATTATAGGATAAAAATATACGCTTAGTTTTGGTCCATAAATGGATCCCAAAAGTTACCATTCATTATGCTTATCTGGGCATAACAATACTGAACTGATAATCATAGAATTTTAAAATAATAAATAAGATTCATGTTCATTCCGGAATTCGAACACAGTACCTTTCACTCTAAATGCCAATGAGTTACACATTAGTTACTAAGTAGGAGAAACTACTGGTTTGTGAAATAGGGTGGATTGTTTGTATCTCCTTTATCTAAATGGAAAACACGTTCACGTCTGAAGCGAACTGTACTGAGTTTGAATCCCGAAGTGAACATCAACCCGAATGCAAATACATCCAGCTAATGAAATGCACGTCTTAAATCCCACTATTAGCCGACATCTAAACTTGGATGAAATCCTTGCAAATCATGAATAATATCAAGGTAATCCTAACAGGTTACACATAAACCAAAAGAGATTGATTGATTGCAGTCCTGAACATAAATGAAAAGATTTAAACAATCAATACAAATCAATTAATAATAATCAACTTGTCTAATCACCTTCATGGGAAACGTTATACTTGAAATCTTCTCCCATGTTTGAATTGTATTAAAAGTCTGTGTTCTTAATAACGATTAATGTTTATCACTGTCAGTTAATGTACCTTGAAAGTGTACATACATTGATTTATGTATGAATGTCTTACTCATTCCAATGTGAATATATGAAAGTAAAAGAGGCAAAAATAACTGTCACATCGAATATTGTAAACTGCCTAATTCAACATACAACCTGATACGGCTAGATTTCGTTTGTAATACGGTAATATATGAAGACTAAAATGTTAGTCAATACATTTTGTCAGTAAAATCTATTTCTCAGACGGTACTCCATGTCGCCTTACACTGTAGCGCCCATTAAGTCACATAAAATAGTATGAAATGATTCCAGTAGTTTCTAAGTAATATTGATTCCAAATTTGTCCAAAATCTTTGTTTTCAGTCGTCAATTTCATCCAGAGCGGCGATGAAAGCTGTATAGTTAAATTATCAGCTTGAGGGAAATTCAGAAGCATCATAAGCATCTTTCACTTGTATTTCCAAGAAATTGTTAATTTAAGCTTTCTTGTTCATCCTACAACCGAATACGTAAACTCTATGACAACCAAAGTTACTTTATCATAAGTGTTTACTTTATTGATGACATAGTTTCGGAAAACTGTTATAAACTTGGTCAACCTACGGCGTTTCAGAAATACGAACGACTTGGAGATTTTTGATTACGATACGGGATCTATGCCAACTAGGTAGACTGAGAAAGTAATACAGAAACTCCAATAACGATCGTTAACTTGACTAGTGAATAAGAAGTCAAGAACTCAAGAAGAAAGTTTACTTAAGGAACAACTCTGTTTACATAGTATTGCCTATTATCATCAAACATATACCAAAAATGGGAATCTGTTGGTAAGAACAGCCTATTAGATAATAATGAAATATAATGGGAGAATATGAATTGGAAAAGAGAACTCAATGACTTCGTTATACATCTCAACCGCCAGTTATCATTAAGATCTAGATAATTTGAGGTTTTTCTAGCAAGAACAACCAAAAGAAATTAACTACATTTCCTATCAACGATCTTTATATTAAATAACCATACCATAACCATGTATTTCAGTACTACGTTGCCAATAATAACAGCCCAAATGATTAGTTGTTTAATTAAGACTAATAGATGACATTCTGTGAAAATTCAACAGGTACGAGAAACTCTAACACAACGAGGTAAGAAGACGAAATCATATTTTTAACTGATTTTGATTCTTGTTCAACATTAATTTTATTTTTAATTCTATATGGTGGTTATTCAGAGTAATACTTATCTTTGTTTTTCAGTGTGCTATTTTATTTATTTACTTACTTACTTACGCCTGTTACTCCCAATAGAGCATAGACCGCCGACCAGCATTCTCCAAACCATCCTGTCCTCCGCCTTCCTTTCCACTTTATTCAATTCTTGTTCATTCTTCTCATGTCCGTCTCCATTTCTCGGCGTAATGTGTTCTTCGGTCTTCCTCTCCTCTTTTGGCCTTGAGGATTCCATGTGAGGACTTACCTTGTGACGCAGTTGGGTGCTTTCCTCAATGTGTGTCCTATCCACTTCTGGTGCTTCTTCCAGATTTCTTCCTCCATTGGGATCTGGTTTGTTCTCTCCCATAGTAGGTTGTTACTGATAGTGTCTGACTAACGGATCTGAAGTATTTTGTGTAGACAACTGTTAATAAACACTTATGTCTTCTGGGTGATGGCTTTCGTAATTCTGCAAGTTTCCTCCCCATACAGTAGAAGTGTTTTGACATTTGTATTAGAAATTCTGACCGTGGTGTTGGTCGACCGTTGTTTTGAGTTCCAGATGTTTTTCAGTTGTAGATGTATGCTGCTCTTGTTTTACCGATCCACGCCTTCACATCTGCATCAGATCCACCGTGTTCATCAGTGATATTTTATTTAGTACAATATTAATTTATTTGAATGTAAAATTTTGGTGTTCTTACTTCACATAATGGAAAGTACAATGATTTTTCGTTCTTTCAATTATAGGAATAAACGACTCAAATAGAATATACTCCTGTACCAATAGTTATCATATACTTACTAGTGACTAACTTCGTGACTTTGTCAAATGTTACCCAAAGAAGACTTTGGAGAATTGTCTCTCAATATCCTAAATCGATCAAAGTTAGATATGTACATAGTTGTGCTAAAGATCAAGCTTGTTTTAAAAAGATCTGAAGGTCTTACGTTGAATTACTAGTGAAGTCGTGCATACACACTGTCAAGGAGATCTATATTATAATGAAACGTCTATCTAGTCCTTTCTGGTTTCTATTTGTTAGGTGTCGTAACAATATCAACAGACTTCCTATTGTAACTAAATATATATTGATTAGTAGAATATGTATGCTACGTATCAAATATGACAACTGTTATATCTATAGCTTATATTGTTGATTGCTGTGTATAACTTGAACACTTGAATGCTAGAACCCTTCCAAGTCGCAAATGAGAAGACAGAAGACAAGTGAGAGGAATATTATTCCAGATAGTGTCAATTCACAGTACAAAACTGTTCAGCTATTTATAGTTTTTAATAAAAACCGAATCATCATTATAGCTATCCAATCAACACATAGGTTATTATTAGTATTGTCCAATCAGGAAGTTATATGTAGAGATTCTAGAATATTTTTCCAAAAGGTGATTGGATGGAATATCTTCAGCTCTTTTTGAGCTTATTACAACTTCATCAAGTCCACCCGTAGACCATCCACACAACAACTTATTATAAATAATCATTTAATTGTTTTAATAGTTAATATATTTCATAAATCATTTCAATCTATTTTTGATATGAAAAAAGTCTGTCATATAATCATTATACATAATTGGTCTTAGAAAAATTATTATTATCTGTCATTCTGTCAATTTACATACTTCATATTATTATGTAATATATTTAACCAAAAAGAGAGAGAGAGTATAGTTTGTTGACTAGGCTATTAGTTGATTGGTACACATGTATATATATATATATATATATATATATATATATATATATATATTAAATAAAAGGGTAATTGGTGAAAGGTAACAAGAACTTTTGACGTACACGACATTAATCAATAATCAATCACATGTAAATATACTAATTAACAATAGTTTATATGACAAACAAAATCATTATTTATACAATCAACTAATCAATTTGAGTATTATGTTAGAGTTAATCTATAGAGTTAATATTATAGTCAATATACAAAACTGTTACCAACTTATTACTGTCAATCATTTCTATGTATAGACAACTTGTTAATTTTGTAATTTGTTGATTCAATCAACAGATTGATGTGAATTGAGTGGAAATTCTTTTTTCTCTCTTCTTCTTCTTCTTTTTATGTATATAAAGAAAAACATTTCAATATTGTTTATTATTTTTATTCGTTTTTGTTTTTGAAATACAAAAATCTGAATCTATCTAGGTCTACTTCGGTATATTTCTATGTATGTAGGTATGTATGTAGGTATGTACATCTATGTCCGTGGAATAATAATGGACAGTAATTATTCTTTACATAATTACAAAAACGAATTCTATAAAAGGTTTAAAAAATATATACATGTTAAGGTATATGTATATAATAATATTGAACAATTGTATACCCCTTTTGATTCAGTGTAGAAACATTTTATTAATACATGAATTTATTTCTTCTTTATACATTCATAATTAAATAATTAATAATTTAGTTGGTTTCAGATGAAAGGTTGAAGAGTAAATGATAAAGCGGTAAGAATTTATCTGTTAAATTCATTCTATCTAATACAAATAAAGAAAGTTTAATTGACAATTGTACTTTATAACAAACGGACACAATATATACTGAGGTATTTAGTTCGAATATGTATATAAATAAAAAGGTACTGGAAATATGGATTATTCAGCACTGTAAATCAGTCCAATTACCATTTTTAACTGATGTAATAATAGATCTATTTATAATCTTAATTTTTTAGGCAAATATTCGCTTTCTATAGTTTAAAAGTATTATTTATGTGAGTGTAATAACTACAGTAAAAAAAAATCGATTATTCCTTGTTTAAAATTTAGCAAATTAGTTTAAACTACTTATAAGTAGTGCGTTTCTTATAAAAAAGTGCCTTGGTTGAATTTACTTAGGAACAAAGTTGTTAGTACTCATGTTCTGAGGTGAAATTTTCAACTATAAAATATAATCACTAAGCCAATCCATATAAGGGATTATTATGTTTAGTTTGTTTCTAAACAAACTTATCACTTCAAAGTTGTTTTATTTTTTTGCAATAACTCACGATCATAACAATATATAGACAAATTGACTTTATTCGTTATATTAATTTTAATAGTTGAATTCATGAGTCAATTGAAACTAGACCACCATGGAAAACCTGGAAGCACTGGAAGGTCGTTTCATCTTAGTATGAAACTTCTCTGCAGTGCACATCCATGATCCTGTCTGGTAAGATTGGAACCGAGGACCTATTAGTCTCAACTGTTTCAATAGTTTCAACTATTAAAATTACTATCATATCTGCAAAACCCCTCTCTGATATAAAGATTTAGATATTTATCTTACTTAGACAAACTACCCAGAAGAAATGAAATTATAAAACTGGTCAAACGTTCAGGTAGGACAAGTTATTGCTAGCTATGCTCTTGGTTCCACTATGAAATTATTGACCAAATTATGGGGTATATCAGAACAAACTAAAACGTTTTTTAAATAATGGATGCAAAACTGATAAAATGTGTTTCACTTATGTTAGGAAGTCAAAAAATATTCCTCATCAGAGTCTCTAGAAGTCCATAAAATAACAGAAAATATTTTATCTACTCTAAGAAATGTCAAGGTAACAAGGGATCATGTGTTACGTTTGTGACTGTACAGTTACTTTATTTAGTATGCTTCCAGAATGTTTTGGAAGACAAAGAATATGTGCAACTATATAAGTATACTCGATTTTCTGAACACAAACTAACATTGTAGTAAAACTCTTACATTCGTACTGTTCATGTTTTATTCAAGTTGATGTGTAGAAGTAGTCTGGGAATGTTAGGAAGGCAGTAATGAGCGTTCCAGAAACAGACGTATCAGCGTATCCGATTATGAGTTTAAGATAAGATAATTGACGCAGGACTGTCTATAAAATTAACGCTATTTATTCAATACAAACAGTTAATCCTCGAAGTTAGCTTAGATTTATCAGGAATATATTTATTACAGAATAGTCAACGAATCCATATACTGCGCCAACTACTTTTTTCTGAAACATTTCAGTTACGCTTGGTTTAAAATTCAGACTATACGGTCACAAACCCTATAGGATTCCAGAACAGCTGATAATTCCAGCAACAGAGAATTAATTTTTTTTTAGTCACTTTCTTATAATGCTTTTATAGTTAGACATCCAGGTTTTCAACCGGAAGCTATCCAAACTAAATTAGTAGATAATATTGGGTACGTACTGCCAAAGAGTACATACTACTATAGATAGATATCCAGTACTATAGTTTTCAATAGTTTCCTTACCAAAAGTATGTCCTTAAAGTAAACTTCAATACCATATAATCAAAAAACTTTAAATTGCAAAATTCCCGGCTCTTGTATAGCAGCCAAGTTCAAAGTCAAAGAGATAGTACATCTTTCAAGTAATTTTATAAAAAAACCCAATTACGAACTATAATACCACTAATTGCCAAAGTTAAATATACATCGAATTAATCAAACTATTCAGAATAAACGTTATAACGCTGAGTCACATACATGACAATGACCAAATAATAAGAGATGGAAAAAATTAATTAAAAGTAAGAAAATTATTCGTATATACAAATGTACAACTTCGTGGATTGGTTGAGGTTAGACATTAATACCGTTAGATGCCGGCTCAATAGTCTAGTAGGTTGAGCGTTCGCGCGCGAGACTGAAGGCTCTGTGTTGGAATCCTGTGAGCGAGATCGTGAATGCGCATTGCTGAGGAGTCCCATACCAGGACGAAACCGCCGTCCAATGCTTCCAGGTTTTCCATGGTGGTCTAGCTTCAATTGACTCATGATTTCAATCAGCGAAATATACAAACACTTGATTTAAGAGTTTGCAACAGTATTGTAGTATTCTTTATCCTAAGATCAAGAAACTTGTTGTTAATTTACAAACTACTGAATATTAGTAAATAGTGTAGTTAATTACACAAAAAGAAGTGAATAAGGGAACAGAAGCAGTTATTGAGAGAAAAACAGATTTCCACAATTGAGATCACGAGTCAATTGAAGCTAGACCACCATGGGAAACCTGGAAGCACTGGACGGCCGTTTCATCCTAATGCGGGATTTCTCGGCAGTGCACATCCACGACCCCACCTCGCGGGATTCCAACCCAGGACAGATTTGTCAAATGGGAAAATTAGACCCAACGTTATTTTTTTACCGATTTATACTGATCACAAAATCCATTTCATTTAGCTTTTAACTGATATTTTCAAATTTATTGGTGAGTTGACATTCTACTTAGTGGTTTGTAGCGGCTTTTTAAATATTTAAAAAATAATATCCATTTTGTAAAAAAATTTAACAGAGTTTATTTATAATTTATTGATAATATTCATTGTGAATTAAAGTCACCTTGAAAAGTGGAGAGCACTCGTTTCACTTTCATTTCCAATTTGGGATTTTAAAGCAGTGGGGTATTATAAATACACATAACGGAGTATATGATATTCTGGTTTATATCACAAAGGGATTTTAATTCTACAACCATTAAGAATCAAGAATTACTAGACAGCCCTTCTGTGCTTTTATGTGACTCACTGATAATGAACATGAATGATAGGACCGGAGTTCGAGTCCATAACTTCCAGGTCTTATTGCGAGTTTTTGTGAGACCTTCGTTCAATTATTCTTATTTCCTCTTTAATAACATAATAAATTTATTTCATTATGCGTATAACAGTTAAGAATTAGTTTGTCGGTATGCCATAAGTTTGCACTCTTTCCTTCATATCTTTGACACAGTTTAGGGTAGACTTGATAACTTGAAATGAAAAGGAATGCAACATTTCAACACAAACTTTCTCCTTGAATGAATATCGTTTAAACAGATTATGTCCTTATGAGTGAGTTAGATCCTTTCTAAATTAACACGTCTTTATTTTCAATTCTTATATAAATATGAATTAAATGTTAGATTGTTAAAAAACGTTGTCGAAACGGATTCGAGTTTCAAAAGAACTTTCATTTTGATTACTTTCTACTATTTAATACCAAACATTAACACTTCTGTTTTCTGTGTTTTTGGTTATTCAATACATGATAACAATGATGAGATCATAACAAACTATTCAATAATGATAATCATTACATTTCATGCTTGTATACCAAGTAACTTCCCCATCTGATAAAATGTCTTGTAATTCAATAATTAACATTTAGTGAACGTAAACAATATTCATGTAATTAAGCAACTTTTCAGCTAATTAGAAAACGATGTATCATTACAAAAGAGCTGATGACAAAAACATGTTAAAATTATAGTTGATAAACAGTTCTGACATGATCATTGGAATGTATCATGATAAATTTCTTACTGGTAAAATAATATATGCTAGCTATCATTACATTACGAACCTTATGCAAAAATTCAAGATAGTCCGTTCTAAATCCAGTCAGTTGAACAATACACTTTACTCAATGCGTTCCTCATGGTAGTTTGTAACAAGAGATACTAGACTAGATTCCTAATGTACACATCAACACAGAGATGTAGGTATATTCATCTAATGAATCTTAAATAGGATGAATTACTTGTCTTGGATTCGAATGATAGTCACATTCCATTTATTCTATAGTTTACTCCCGTTTAAGCTTTAACTCGAATGTGCCTCTATCATCAACTAAAACGTGAAATCATTACAACAAGTGATTACGCAACACCTATTCTCTACGTTATTATTGTTATGTCATCAAAATAACGCACTTTGATATTTGAAAATAACAATGGCGAAATATCAGAAAGGGCTTTGTGGAGATTTAAAAAATTTTGCTGGTTGAAATCATGAATAAATCGAAGCTAGACCATCATGGAAAGCCTGGGAGCACTGGACGGCCGTCTCGTCCTAGCATGGGACTCCAGAAGTGCACACCCACGATCCCGCGCCTCGCGAGATTCGAACCCAGGACTCACCAGTCTCGCGCTAGGCGGTCAACCAACTAGACCTTTGAGCCGGCATCCAACGGTGTTAATGTCTAACTTCAACCAATCCACAAAGTTGCGCCACCGTGCACCATTGATTTCAGTGAGTTGATATCTCACAACAGACTTGTGAAATAATGAAAAAAGAGACAGAACACAAGTCAATCATCATTGATTGATTTGTCTTCTTTGTTTTTATTTTTCGGATAAAGAAGCAAAAAAAACACAAATTAATAGATCGATAGTTCTTACCTTTTATTTCGTATCTTGGATACATAATTTTTATTGCATTAAATTGCCTTAACAAGTTTTTTTCTAGGAACTACTTAGATTAATCATGATTGTCAAAATTAACAAACAAGAGTTTTTTTTGTTTTGAAAAATTAAGTCGTTCCTTTTTTTATTATAGAATGAAAAGCTTCTGGATTATTTCTATATACAATCTGTTTAGATTAATGAGAAAAGATTACTGTGTTTATACCCAGGAGATACTCCACTTCATTTTTATGACTTATACACTAGAAACATAAGAAAAGTTATTATTTGTCTAGTCATCAATAGATGGACCAGTATAATGCCTATATGATTTATTCTAGTCACCGAATAGTGGATCTAATCATTCCAGATATTCTATCATTTATATATTTGACACTACCAATTAATTATATGTACAGTTAGTCATTTTTTAAACGTGTTTGTATGATAGTATATATATGTCTATCTTTTCCTATGTACCTCTTGAATGAATTATAAAAGCTTAATCAGATTACTATTCTTTGAGTCAACGTATTACTGAACTCTAATGACTTATACATTATCAATATGTGGTTGTGAAGATTGTTAAGTTTTTGATTGAGATCATGAATCGATTGATGTTAGATCACCAATGAAAATCTGGGAGCCGTTTCGTCCTAGTATGGAACACCTCAGAACTGCGCACTCACGATCCCGTGAGCGGGATAGAAAAGAAATTTATACATTCGCTGAATCTTTTATTGTTTGTTTCACATTCAATATTACCATGCCTAATATATACTTGTCCTGTATACAATTCGTATTCGATTAATTATCTGGATTGTATCAATGTGATTTGTCGACAGAATGTATGCGAAGTAAGTAGAATGTACATTTTAATAACATTACTATCGTTTGATCATAACGAAGATAATGATGAGCACTAAAATGAAGAATTTGCTATAATGTCACTAAAATATGAACTTGCTAGAGATATGAATTACTGGAGACAAACTTGAAGATCTCAAGATAACTTGGTCAACTTAATACAAAAGGTTACTAGTTCAAATGTTGTCGTGGGCGTGAAGAAGAAAAAACTGTTTGATGATCCCGATTTTCAAAATCAATTTTTAAATTAAAGTTTTATACTCTAAGGTGGGTACTTTAAATACGAAACTAACAGCACCTTTCTAAATATTATCAGACAAGTTTCAAGGATAAGTGAGTCACTAGAATTTCATCATTTATGACCCGCAACTTGTTCTGAACACCCTGAATTTAAATGATAATTGTCTGGATGTCAGCATTATTACTTTGACTACCTCTTTCCATGATTCGATTCTTAATTTTACAGGTCTGTGTGAATTTTCTAATTGGTTGATAATTTAAACTGACTTACGTATCTTTTTTGATTGCCAATTAACCTGAGTAGCAACCGTTTAAAAATTCTATGATCTCTTTTGTGTTTCACTATCTAGAGCATAGAACACGATTCCACCAAAATAATCATACACGAATGAAAACATTCTACACCATCTCAAAATCTGTGATATAAACTATGTTGTCAAGTAAATAATCTTCATAAACTCCATCATGGTAATAATAATCATTTATTTACTAGTGGATGAGCCGTAGAAGAACCGCTAAATTACTTTGGAGAACTGCTGACCGTTCGTAGGTATCCAGCAATTGTAGAGGTAAGGTATATATCATAGATGTCAATGAATAATAGCTATGCAATATGACGAACTGACTTAAGTTAGAAATGTGAATCCCTGAATCCTAATTACAACAGTTAAAGAATATCATGATTGTTGTGAGTTTTATATATATATATTTATATATATATATGTTCCAATCTTGTTGAATTTGTATTCGTGTTCTATCAAGCAGTCTCAAACTAATAACGAAAAGCTCGACATCGCCCTCTGTTTTTCAAAACATTTCAAGCTGAAATAAGTCAGATAAAAAACGCCATTAAAATAAATAGAAACACGTCTAGGAAACTGCTTGAAACAAAATTGAATACTATGCAACAGAATTTGATGTACTTTGATTCCAATGATGCTGCTCACATTAAAACTGGGACTGAGTAACTTTCATTCTATATCTAAAGTGTTATCTATTGAGTTACTAGTACAGATAGACACCATTATATTTATTTGACGGGTGTGCTTATGTTTATAAGCGTTCGTATTTTCCCGTTTTTGCTGTTCGGGGCTACAGCTAATCAATCTCTTTTGGCATATATGTACCCTGAGTGGATTGCCTCAATATTGTTATCTGGCCATAGATCCATCACAGAGTGAAATACGTCTGCCTGATTCCACTGTGAAAAACTAACCAAATTATTAAAAACTTGTGCTTAAATGTCAATAGCGAGGCAGTCAGTTCGAGATGCACATATGTCCAGTAAGCTAATATATTACAGGCCTTAATATCAACAATGGAAAAATGCAAACCTTTGCAAACATTTTAGTTATAATTTCAATAGTATCACTACAATTCTCCTCACAGAATGCTTTCACAAGACACCTTTGACCATGCTTAGATCATAAATGAAATTCATTTAGTATCATTTGATAAAAACGGACGGAGATAAACTTCACATTGTCAAGTCATCCATGTCTATCGTAGTCAGCAATTACGGTAATGTTTCAGTTTACTTAGTCACTCGCTTTTAGATATTTCGGCATTACTTCTGTCACAGAATTAACTGGAGATATGGCTTTTGCTGTACTGTAACTTTTCTACCATAATGACTGATTGGGCCACATTTGATACGTTCGTAGCATAATGAAGTAGTATTTTCATCGTAGACAACGTTACATTTTTCATGTAAGCCAGAAAAAGCGACAGAGATCAAAGTTCACCCTTCATTATAAATTACGATGGTGTAAATAATAATTTCCACCTCATTTTGGTTGGTTGCTAAATGCAAGATCAAAACTAAGAACGAGGGTAGAGTGTATTCTCGCCCATAAAAATACTAATTTTAACAGAACTATACGCATCATACACACTGAATATTGAACCAGTTTGGTGCTAACATACAAAATTATCAATAAGATCAGCTAATCAATTCAAATACAATGGATCTAATTCCTTCTTAGTACATATCGTTTAGTGCCAACATAACAAATGAATGTTGATTATAAACTTGCGATATTTCACTTTCTCGGTATTTAATTAATTATGTTTAAATATATTTATTTTTTATTTGTCTAGTATCATAATTAACTCTGAGATAATTGATACAGTCAACTTATTTTTGTAATCAAACAATAATAATTAATTAAAGCCGTCTCGTCGTAACATGGGACTCCTCAGCAGTACGCTATTAAATTACTACAATCTCCGCAAAACCACTTTCTGATAATGATCATCATATGCTCATTAGTGACTGGCTTCAAGAGGTAGTTCCTGGAGTTCTAGTGAGAAGTCATGACCGGTGGAGTCCGATTGTGTCTGCTGTGAGATAGCAGCTTATTTCAATGTTACTTACTTACTTACACCTGTTGCTTCCAATAGAGCATAGGCTCCCGACTAGCATTCTCCAATCCACTCTGTCCTGGGTCTTCCTTTCTGGTTCTATCCAATTGTTGTTCATTCTTCGCATATCTGTCTTCATTTCTCGTCGTAATGTGCTCTTTGGTCTTCCTTTTCTCCTTTGGTCTTAAGGATTCCATGTGAGGGCTTGCCTTGTGACATAGTCGGGTGCTTTCCTTAGATTTTGGCACGAAATGTTATAGCGAGTTAAATAAAAAAGAAGTTGAACCTACCAATTTATTGAATATGGAAACGATCAACATTGATAAAAATACCAAAAATGAATACTACAAATGTATATAAACGATTCTTAATGTAACAATATGAAAGTGACAAGCATTTCATGGAAAAGCAATATTTGATTAACAACGTTGTAATCTATTTATTTCTTCAATACGATTTGTGAGATCTTTTAAAAGACAATTTAAACAGTTAATACTTTAATTTATAAGACTCACTGGATAGAAGTATTTCCTCAAAATGACTACAAAACATTTGTCCATTGCATTGTTAACGATTATCACTACACTCTTCTAACACATATCTGTAATACACAAACTTAACTAAAAAAACTCCTAGTCCTAATTTCAAATTCCAAACCGATACTCTTGACGTAATTGTTTTTCACAGTTTTTATGTAATAAATTATTTAGATCAAATGTATTCTAATATGTTAAATAATTGATTTTACATTCTCAAAAATAGTCATGATTAGTTAATAGTAGAACAATAAAGTAGGCTTACTAGATCGATTTCTCTTTTGCAAATTACCATTCATCTTTGAATAATGAAGTCAGGATATACATGAAATAATAATAATAATATGATATTAATATCCATCTGTTATGCATGTTTCAATGATCGTATTTATTTTTGATTGAGATCGCGAACCGATTGGTGTTAGACCACCTTTGGAAACCTGGAAGCACTGGATGACCATCTCATCCTATTATGGGACTCCTCAGCAGTGCGCGTCTACGATCCTGCTCGCGGGATTCGGACCCAGGGTCTTTGGTCTCAATCAAAAACCTAATAATCTCCACAACCCCTATACTAGTAATTAACATGTGCTCACTAGTGACTAGCTTCGTGAGGGAATTCTCGGAGTTCTAGTGAGAAGCCCTGACCAGTGGAGCTAATCCTTGTCGGGTAGAGACAGGTATCTACCTCAGTACAATGGAAGGTGGTCGCGCAATTTCGTGGATTGGTTGAAGTTGGACACTATCACCATTGGATGCCGGCTCAGTGGTCCAGTAGGTTAAGCGTTCGCGCGCGAGACCGAAGGCCCTGGGTTCGAATCCCGCGAGCGGGTTAGTGCACGCGCACTGCCGAGCAGTCCCACAATAGGACGAGACGGCCGTCCAGTGCCTCCAGGTTTCCGGAGGTGGTCTAACATCAATCGGTTCATGATCTCAATCAGAAACTTAATAATCTCCATAACCCCTATACTAGTGATTGTGTTTATACTTAGTTCGTCAATGTCATGTTAAGTACAAAGAACGATTTCATTCTCAAACATATATTCATGTAACATTATTGTATAATAAACACAATCAAAAGTAAATAGGTTATCGAAAAAGAACTCTGACAATTCAAAGAAGAAAATTTTCTCTTCGACGATGTCATTTGCCTAAACTGTAGAATCGTATTTATATTTGATCTACATTGTGCTTTTCAGACGCCCAATCATTCGTGCATATATCAGAGAAAAATTTTGGCATTAGGCCATATTACTGTGTATTTATAAGTTCACTTGCTATTGTAGAGCAAATGAAGCGGGTACTATATAAACATTATCTCGCACGGCTTTCGAAAGGTGAATATAAATCAATTAACAGTTCAATAATAGAATATCTTGTGAACACTGGTCAAATGGCCCCTCCTGATAAGTCCTTTAAAATAATCTATACAGTCAGACGATTTGGTTCGGAAGCAGCGCGGAATTCTAACTTATGCAGTACAAAGGCGCTGATAATCCATCTTTTCAAACGCGAACCTTCTGTACAAAAGAGACATGTGCAAGCCACTATTCTTCCAAATAAACAACACCAAATGAATTTAAACTTCACCCCATTGTACAAGCAACTGGCTATCATGAATCAGTAGCTAAGTGGATAAAGTGATAGCGTTTGAAGCGAACAGTACTGGGTTTGAGTCCCAGAGTGATCATCAACTCTAGGACGCAGATACATCCAGCTGACGAGTCCCAAATAGGACGAAACGCGCGTTGAACTTTGCTTAAAATGCTTGTGATTTAAGGCAATATCGAGACAATCTTCACAGTATACATATATGCCAATAAGAGACCGATCAATCGCAGTCCTAAACATCATTTGGAACATTCAAGTAAACAATATCAAGTGAATTTATCATAAAAATTGCCTGGATTTATTATGTTGCGTATTATCCTCAGGCTAGTCAGAGCAATAAGTATCATACACACGCATACACACAAGTCTTGAGACATAATTAAAAAAAGTTTCACTAAAACTTAATTGATAGATACAGAGATTGTATACATGAAAATGGATAGACAAACAGAATAATAATACTAATAATAAAAGTATTTCAAATGATTCTCCCAATGAATTACTACTACTGTCTTTCTATATATATATGTAGGTGTGTATTGCACTAATTAATGCTTTCATACAATTGGAAATGAACAAGTACAACTAAGGGAACAAACTAACACATACACAACGACATAAGTTCAGGTTGAATAAAATACTGGAAGGAATGGATGAATGACCAAAAGAGTTGAAACCCAGAAAAAAAAAGAATAAATAAATAAATAAAGAATAAAATTGAGAAGATTATTGATAGTCGATTGAAAATTTAGACAGCAAAACATAAAACTTGAGAAGAAAACTTAATTTCATTGAACTTTATTCAATTTTCAGTAAAACAAAAAAATAATAGCCCAAAATGAATTGAGAGAATACCTCAGGTAGAAAAAATATTTAACCAATTGTGATACTCTCTTATGATTATGTATACATGAACTTCCTTCAAAATGATTTTTGGACCGATGAGTAAAAAATTTGGATTGGTGGTATTTTATTTAATGAATGATTCCTTTATTTTATTAGTTGAGATCATGAGTCAAATGAAGCTAGACCATCATGGAAGATCTGGAAGCACTGAACGGTCGTTCCGTCATACTGTGGAACTCCTCAACAGTGTACATTCACGATACCGTCTCGCGAGATTCCAATCCATCACCTATCGGTCTCGCGCGTGAACACTTAACCACTAGACCACTGATCTGGCCGGCATCCAATGGTGTCATTGTTTAACTTCAACCAATCCACCAAATTGAGCGACACATCCACCATTGTTATCAGTGAGTTACTACCTCACAATAGATGCGGTTGAACTACACTAGTCACTGCTTCTTTTAGTATTAAAAAACGCCCATACTTATCTCGTTGATCAATAGTACTCGATATTATCAATGAGATCTGGATAAGTACAACAGAGGTTACAACTACGTAATCAATCAGTTTAAACATTTTTAATTTACAATAGATTCATTATTAAATGAATGAATCAATGATAATTTGTGTAACTGAAAAGGGTTAGCAATTTGACAGAGTATATCAGTTCTTTAAAGATGATAGAAAGTATAACTTTCTGATGGTAGACAAATTCAATATCCAAACTAAGTTTCATATCATATTTGTCGACTACTTTCAACATTCAGCCATCAAACAATTATATCATGTAACAGTTTAATATCAGAACAAATTCTGTAAATAACCTTGCAATATGCATCATAAATTACATGAAGCAGAAGCTGGTCAACTTAGAATTTAAACATACTAATTGAATAGCATCATTTTTTTTATTGAGAAATTGAAATGTCTTGGATAAAATTATATGTTGTATTAAGAGTATGATTTGTCCAAAAGTTACTGAATTTCTAAGTGTTTGACAGCTTTGACACCAAACAATAATATAATAGACAAAGCTAAAAAAAAATTACTCATTCTTATAATTAGTCCATTACATACAGAATACTTTGAGTATGAAAATGATCGGAAAATCACAAACTTATAGAATTAAATTAACCTTAACTTTGAAACAGTTTTCTGATCTGTTGAAACGATCATTTCAACTCTCAAAATCATAGTGAACTTTGTGAATAAGAATAATTATTTGTGTAAAGCTCTTAAGTGATTTCTAAGATATTCATAAGATCGACGAAGTTGATTTGAAAAATTTTTCAGAACAACTCCGTCTTCTCATTGTCCTATCGAAATTTATAAAAGGGACAAATTGCTTTATATTCATAAGAAGCATACGGAAAATTTTTCCCGAAAATGGTTATACGTATTTTGCTGAGATAATTAATAAGCTTTGTTGAAATTAAAGAAATATCAGAAATATGATGAAATAGTCAGTGAATACAACATAAAACAAGTAATGTTTAGGATACTTTGTCTCTGTATGTTGAGTAAATGGAGGTGATGACACTCGTATTGATAAAAGGAACTGCTATTATTTCTTATTACTTAGTATCACAGAAATTTTATCAGTGACCTATTCTAACTACCTGTAGAAGTACTGAGTTTAATAAGATTGAGTGACAAAATATGTGTGCTCCAGTTAAACATGACTTACTATTTTACTCCCTTGTATTTCTTATCCAAGCATTTAAAAATACCTCTCCATTTTCGAATTTCAATAGGAACCAATTACAAAATGCTTGTTATTATTCAAACATTCGACTGTTACTTTGATTGGCGGCCTGATTGAGTACCTGGGCTATCTGTTCCTGCCATCTGGATATTTCAACAGATTATCTGTTTTCTTGTTTGTTCTAACACATCATTATGTCTATTAGCCTCACAACCTATTCAAGTGCGTTTTTGAAAAGTTTATGGTATTTCGCTGTACAAGTTACAAAAGAGTCTAATCAGAGACATCATGGTGGCTGGTAACAATACATTGAAAAAAACAAACATTATTTAGATGTCGATTCCTGAACTGTCAACATCTAACTGGCAATCACTCAATATTTATCGTCAGGATCAACCAAGAAATAAGAAACGGAAACTTGTTGAAATACCTAGTACCGAGAACTCTATATTGTACCAAAAATATAATATTGAATGAAGCCATTATTAATAATAATGGTAATTAATATTACTGTTATCATTAGCAGTAATAATAATATTTCAATCAAACAAATTCAATTTTAATATAAATGAAAACTCTTCTCCGTATACAAAAGCATCTAGGGGTTAACCAACACTGAAACAAAAAAATAATGCAAAAAAAGTAACCAATGACGACATTCAATATGAACAACAAATTATCATTCACATGTTGTTTTATTACTTGTATCTTACCATTGTTATTTAGAACTGCAATTGATCAGTCTCATATTGGCATATGTTTATCCTGTTTGGATTGCTTCGATATAGCCTTAAGTCATGTTTCAAAGCGTTACACACTTACTGTTTTCTTCCATAGTTACAATTTTCTTTTTTTTTTGGTCTATCAAAAACCAAAATAACATCACGGAATTAAGATGTTACATAGACTTTTTAAACAAAAAGTAACTATTCAATCCTGAAAAATTTTCAAAAAAAAATGTTTCACATTGATCACAGCACGATATTTTTTTCCTCCTTTAAACATTAAATGAATAATTGTTAAGTTATTAATTTCTAATGCGTCATTTTAAACTAAGAAAAAAGAGAGATGAGGTGAATACCATGAAAATTTCAATATATAAAACCACAGTAATGTTTCATTTACATGATAAGAATGTTTTGATAATGTGAATTAAATTGTTTAATATTATAAGCAAAGATGGATAGTGGTTAGTAGTGGAATGCAGTTCGATGCTCATTTCGTCCTATTTGAGAATCACCAGTTGGATGTACATGCATCGCAGTTGACATTCACTTCTGGGATTCAAACCCAGTACAGTTTGCTTCAAATGCTACTACTAATACTACTACTACTACTACTACTTAGCTACAAAGTTCTGATAGCCACTTACTTATGCAATAAATATATCCATGTAATAGAACGAAACACGCAACCTGGATTCCATTACTAGCCACTATGCATCTTTGTATATATTGCTTGTGAATCAAGACAATATCGAGGCAATACGCACAGTATACACATATACCAATAAGAGACTGAACAAAGGTAGTTCTAAACACCAATAGGAAGATCGAAGCAAACAATTCCAAGTGAATTTAAACTGTTCAATGTCCAATTTTATATATTATTGACTGAATATAATTTTAACAAAAGACTAAATTATTTTCTATTATTCAATATAGAAGTTATAGGATTGTTTTGAAAATAATTCAGATCCTTTTTCTTTTATAAAATGAAAGTTAAAGAGAGTATTCATTGTCATTGAGATGAATCATAAATTAGTGTATTATGAAGATATTTATCATTATTAATAGACTGATTTTTTCCAACTGAGACATGATCTATCATATGATTTTCAGACTCAATGCTTGATTTACCTTACTAGACATTTATATTAAAACAATCCTCCTCCTATAAAAATGGATTGTTCCCGGAAGTATACTATGGCGACTAAATTAGTAAGTAGTTAATATTTACTTGACGGAGTTCAGTCATAATGGAAGAGAAAAAGTTCAACTCACTTTTATGAAATACGTAAAAGAAAACTACATAACGATCGCGGTTAGCTCTTATTTTGAGTTGAGTCTGATGACGCTTTAAGCTATTGAGATGTATCAACCCGAAAACCTCAACCAAGAAGTTCTGATGATCTTACAGACGTTACTTTTAGAAAGATTTCTTTCAAACCATGACGCAATACCAAAAACTGACGACTACTGCAACTCAATCTCATGACTGGCAAATGACAAACTAGGTTAAATTTCCTGTAGTGACATTCACATCACATATCCTAGACACGAAAACTAGTTCCTAAAGTTGGTAACGCCAAATGAGTAATTATCAGTGTTCGCGAACACACTTTCCCTAACCTCTACACTACAGGCATGATGACCACAAAATATCACCGTTAATTTTAAAAACAATGATAATCGAATACCGAAAGTCTCCGAATATTTTCAACTAGGAGAATAGGGTAAATATGTTCTAACCAACGCATCATAAACCCGATTTTTTGCAGTCAAACCAACATCATGACAACCTCAAAAGTGACCCAGATTGTGAAAAGGCGCTCTGGTTTTCACTATGCATAGATTAATCCCGTCATTCATACCATTACCAGCACTCACATAACTACCGAGATACATGAACCGTTTGGCTAGTTCTAACGGATCGCCACAAAGAGTGATTGACAACCTTTCTTAACTTCACTGCCAGAATTGAACAATGAAGTGAAGTGGTTGTATGCTCTAAGCCTGCCCGAGATTTAAATATATGGAGTCTTGAACGTCTTAACAAATTTCTTTCATACATCTTTCTTCAACAGACAATCCCAAATCACAATCCTGTTCAGTGAACCTAAGGTTGCTATGATATCAAAAGCATAACGATTGTTGACACGGAATAAATGTGGAGTTTCTCTAACAATTGCAGCAGAGTGATGTGGTCAATAAATCAATGACCTGGTCGAAAACTAGCCTACTCCTTGCGAATCAGCTCTTTATGAATTTTGGACGAAATTCTTAAAAAAATACCACGCAGGAAAAAGAGTAAGAAATAGAATAAAATCGAAAATGTATAATCCCAAGTTTTTTTTCAAAATATTGGACAGTGCTCATAAATCTCTCATCATATGAAGAAAGAATACTTTAAGGAATAGAATTTATTTAAATTCATAGTGTTACAGGATAATAGTTAGAATGAATACCTTTTGGATCTCGTTGAACAGTGGCTTTTTTATTTCTTTATTGTAACATTTCTTACTTCTAGGATTTTGAAAATAAACGTGAATAAATTCAACTGAATAATCCAATACCTGACATATTTTTTTGCAAATGTAAATAATCAACTGGAATTTTTGGATTATTTGAATGTGAATATAACAAGTTATATTTTATTTAAAAGTCTGTAGTGGCTGTGCTTCGTTGACCAATCACCCTCGTAACCGTTATCATATAATCCTCAACGGTGTTTGAAATCAGAAGGCAAAGAGAAGCAGCGACTACAGTTTTATTAGCAGATAACTCAGACCACAAAGCAGAGAGGCAAATGAATGAGTTAGCGAACCGAGAGTATAGAGTGTGTAGAGTGTAAATGTACATGTATATATAGGGAAATGAATGGATCATCAAATCAATTAAGCAGTTAATAATAAAGCTAGTAGAAAGAATATATGCGTAGACGGTAAGCAATGTTCAAGCATACATATTTCATACAAGCACAACAATAATAAAGGTACAATAAGTTGTTATAGTACGGATGACTTTGTCCGCTAAATAAGTTAACAAAAGGGCTTAACTGAATTAAATGAGAACAAACTCGATTGCACATTAGTTTCTATAAATCAACAAAATATATCTTTCGTCCTAGCGTTAAATACAAACCTATAAAGATTGATGTTCACTTTTTATGACACTACTCTATAGTAATAGCTTGAGACAGACATCGAACACCTTTCAGTGTTCTACAATGATGATCTGACAAATGATAGTTTAGAACTTACTGGAATCCAAAACTACCATTAAAAATTTAAGAATCTTACTTAAAGTAAAAGAAATTCAATATCTCAAGATAATATTAAATATTCAAGTTATCAATGAAAGTTGATATCAATTATACGTGATGCATTGTTTACCAAAATGTCAATCCTTTATAAATTATCCATCTAAAAACATCATTATCTATTAGTTCTTACAACATAATGTTAAAATGCATAAGATTCATAAAATCAGAATTATAGAATTATTAAATAAACCAATTGATCAAAGATATGAGTTGTAAATTATTTTTACTTGACACCAGTGTCAAAAAAATCTATAACACGTATAAGGATAAGGGACTCTTCACATTGGTGTAATGAATCTTTAGCTAGATTATAAGTTTATATTGTTATTCTATTTTGAAATAATTCATTAACAGATTGTTTGTAAACATTATATTAGATTGAATCAACTTTAAAATATCATATAAATAGTCATCAATATAGGGTTGTAAAGATTATTATGTTTTTAATTAAAACTTAGATAAATCGTTCGGACATGAGACCGAACACCCTGGTTTCCAATCCTGTTCACAGGATTATAGATGCACACTGCTGACGAGTCCCACTATAGGGTGAAACGGCCATCCAATGCTTCTAGGTTAACAATCGTGGTCTAAAATCAATCAATTTCATTTATTTATTTTATTTATTTAAACAAATAAACATTGGTACGAGGTGGCACCAAACAGATATGCGCCACATAAATCAGTCGATTCATGTAAGGGCTGGGATACTGCCCGAGTGTGAAAACCAAAACAGGTGATTTTCTTAGAGGCCACACCCGGAGCCTTTGACCTGAAGGTCTAATCCACAAGGCAGTGGAGCAACGTCAGAAGATGCAGTCCCACGGTAGCAAGTGACGAACAATAGGTTCACACGCCATTTGTTCCTTCAGGATACTGGAGCCCATGTACACCATTGGTCTGGAATCAGGGTTTTCCAACTTCCCTAGATGGATCCTCCATATCCACCAACCCGGCTAAAGAGCCGGATATTTGCTTTTCATCCTCTCATTTTCGTAAATAACGCCCCTGCCGCAAGAATGTAGTGAGTAGGACTTCCCTAGCACTGGTTGTATACACGTGGCCGTATGAGCGCTTTTGAGAGAGAGAGAGAGAGAGTTGACTCTCCCCACTCTCGGCCGTACCAAGGCATTTGGGAATCGATTCATGATCTCAATCAAAAATATAAACAATTATTAACATATACAACTTCATAAGATATTCACACAGATATAACCAAATAGTTAAATCGAAAAAACATTTATTTCATAGTAATAATAATAATTATTATTATTAAATAAATGGTACCGTTTTACAATTAATGACAATAATTTTTTAAGAAAAATTGTTTTCTCTTTTTCTTTTTTTAAGAAACTATACAACTATTTACATAAGGTTTATTTCATCTACAAATTTTTTTAAACATGTCATTATGTATTTATTTTATTGCCTATATAGAAATGAGGTATTTATTTAAATATTTCAATTTGATTGGTTAATTGAAAATATGATTTAAACAAATCAATTGTCATTAAATTTAAATGTTGACATTTGTCAACAACAACAACAACAACGACAGCAACAAGAAAAAACAAACAAACAAAGAATATCCTAATTTTTATAACTGTTACGTAATTCTTATAGATAGTTACTTATACATTTCATTATTATTTACTTGAACATCACTTTGCTCAATGTTTCAATAGTTTAATGAAGCAGTCCTTTTATTTGTTTGTTTGTTTGCAACAATGAAAATTGAACGTTAAGTTTTTTATTTGAAAATGAAAAGAAGAAAAATCTACAGTTTAAAACGGTATGTTAATATTTACAAAAGATAGAAATTAGAAATGATTCCGGTAAACTGGAGTTTTACGAGTCAGCATTATTATTATTATTATTGTTTTCATTAGTACTTCCATGACCATACGTCCAAAATCCATCAGTATCAGACTTACGACCTACAATAGGTGCCACTTTTGGACAATTCCAATAAGCATTGTATAAATCTTTGGCTTGTTTAAATCTATAATTCAATGAAATCTGTTTATTATCTGATATTTTTTGAACTTTATGATATAAATCTGTTATGTCGGATGATGTATTATCATTTTCATTAGTTGAATCTTCATGAGATATGCTTAAAATATGTTTTGACTGTGTATCATATTGCTTTAGTGTTACTTCTTCATAATCTCCTATTTGACGATTGTCTTTTAGGTTGTTAATTCTATCCACTATTTGATTGTCATTATCCCTGTCATCTTCATCGTCACTCTCTTTGTCAACGTTATCATCAGTGTGATAAGAATTATCAAAATTTTCATGCGGTTTAATTGATATTTTATCTAGTTTAGGTATTTTATCTGTACAGTATTTTAAAGTATCACACGGATATGTATGAAATTGATTAGTTTTCATTGTATATTTATTTATTTCATCACTAGTGATATCATCATAGTTATTATTTCCAGATGGAATATTGCCTTCTTCTTCACCACCATCATCGTCATCATCTTCTTCATCCCCATCATCTTCATCAGTGTCTTCGTCATTCTCATTGTCCTCCCCCTCTTCATCATCAACTTCTTCCACGTCGTTGTCGTCGTCATCATCATCATCACCATCATTATCACTATCATTATGAATAACTTTTGTATAATCCATTTGGTTTGCATGAATAGAATCTAAATTATAACAATAACTATGATCATTGGATTGATTTCGTGTAATTTTTACATTTTTATTAATTACATCATATGATAATGGTTGATCTAATAATAAATCATTTAAATATTGATGAATCGGAATGTTTGTTTGCGATTTACATTTATATTCTAATTTAGAATTTTCTAAACATGGTGGAGAAGTAGAAGAATGATGATGGTGATAATAATTGTGAAGACGATGTTCATGATGTTGATGATGATGATGATAATGATGAGGTAATGATGTTGAAGAGGAATGATCAGATATCAAATGTGCTTTTTCATTTTTCTCTGAATATTTCTGATGATAATTTGTTAATGATTGTTGTTTATAGTTTTGTTTCTTAGATTTTGATAAATTAAAAGCATCAGATTGTGTTTTTTTCAATGATTTCAATTTAGAGGATAATGAATTAATTTTATTTTCAATATTCATTATTGTTATATCACGTAATGTTATATTACCATCATCAAAATATTGTTGATTTGATAAACGTAATTGAGGTGATTCATTTCTCATAGTTATTAGATCAATTGAATTTATATTATTCATTTTATGTATTGGTGTTATGTCTTGAATATTATTTTGACGTTTTAATTTATTCAATGAAGTAGGTTTGAGCTTTTTATTTGGAAATTGTTTATGTGAATAATTCTCTGATTTAGGATCATCAGAATTCATTAATCCTGGAATAGTAGTTATCATTACATCATTATTATTATTAACCAAACAAGTTGTATTATTCAATGATTGATTATATTGTTTCTGTGGAATGAATTCCTTATCATGACAAAGTGATGATGACGATGATGATGGTGATGATAATGATTTTGTAGATTTCAATGAATTTTGATGATTATTTTTTGTAATAGGTATATTATTAGTTGAAGTATTTATAATATTCGGTTGTTTTAATATTGAAGGACTAGATTTTGATAGAATTTGTAATGATTTTACACTATTATTATTATTTAATGGTGAATTAGAAGAAAATTTAATATTATTTAATTTATTTGGTGATTGCTCAATAGGTTTTGGTTTAAAATATCTATAAACAGGAGTTAAACGTATTGAATTAGATTGATTTAATGGATCATATTCTACAATATCACCAGAAGCAAAATCAAATGATGCATAACAAGGTACAACTAGACAGGAAAAAAGAAATAGAAAACAAACAGTAGTATAAGTTTATTTATTTGTTTGAAATTTATCTATCATTATAGAGGTATATAAATAGGAAATATAGTGATGAGTTAGTTGTAATAGTAAAACTATAAGTGTGTTTGGTTTTTTTGATTGAATTTCAAAAATGAATGATAACTATCACTTATTACATAAATTATGATGATTAAAAAATATCATTGTGCTCAGAATGTTAAATATTTTAGCGAAAAAAGTATTTTCAATTATCAAATAATAAGAATGATAATGATTAATGAACCAACGGCTCACTTAGGTAATATAATTGTGAAGGGGTTTTGTGGAGATTGTAATAATTTCAATAGTTGAGATCATGAGTCAATTGAAGCTAGACCATCATGGAAAACTTGGAAGCACTGAATGGCAGTTTCGTCCTATTATGGAACTCCACAACAGTGTGCATCCACGATCCCGCCTCGCAGGATTCGAACCCAGGACCTATATATATATACATGCCTAAGTAATCATAGTAAAATAGATAGGGATATTTCGCTATTACTCCTGCATATCGATGCAGTGACAACGATTGTTCTCACATTATTTCACATCTGTTAAGTCATTAATAAGGGTTAAGTAGACAATGATAATTCTCCTAGAAAACTATTTCTGCCTATTAAGAAAATTAAAGAAGATACCATTAGTTTGGATAAGTTCCCATTCAAATTATTGAAATTAATTAACGATATTCTTTTAAAAATATTAAAATTGATGAAACAATTATAAGCCTTAAAGAAAAGTTAATACACCAACTAAACTGATCAAATTCCAATAGCTTTCAATACTATTATAACAAAATATTATTAAACCAAAGAAACATTCTATTTATTAGATGAAAAATGATTTCAAAAGCAATAAATCATTTTAGTAATCCCTATAAGCTCAATCTTCAACCGAACTTTTACCTAATCAACATTGTTAACAAATATGTAATGTTTAATTACATCCTAAATGGGAAATTAAATGTATATTATAATATGGCTAGCCTCTATAGAGTATAACTGAATATCATAATTATTAAGTCTAACTGATATTCGACTAAATTTTGTTCAGTATTAGTGATTTTGAGATGGTGAAGATTTTTAGCTTAGGTGGATGATTTTGATGGAGTGTTGTTCTCTCAGCTGGACTTCAGAATAACGATGAAAGATACACAACCAAACAACGCAGCTCAGAAAACAAAACTCCATCAAAGTATTAATGATTAGAGAAATTTAATTGTATATTAGATCATTCAAACCATGCCTTTTGGCCGATGTACACTCATTATTACTATTGTTATAATTAGTAGAAACTAAATATTTTATTTATAAGCTGATTTGCATTTTGTATTTTTATTTATTAGATATGTGATTATTATTAGTAAATCTATTCATCAAACCGAAAATCCAACATGATAGAAGAGATAATTCTTGGAAATATTTTTTCACTAGAAAGTAGATAGGAATTAAGATTTATTACAAAAAACAATTCTATGGCTCACTTTATAGAATTAGAAATAAATCCCTATATCAAATGTTTCCTATATAAGTTCTTAAATAACTTTTCATTAATTTAGGTGGCTTTTTATAGATAATAACAGGTTGTATTTTGATTTTGAACAAGATTACTATATGTTGACATTCTCAAAGAACTTGGAGCATTTTGAAAGAAAAAAACACTTATTTGTAACGACAGTTTTAAGTCGACATATTCTTCTTCATATGGACGATTTAAAAAAGTACCGAATATTGATTTCAACAGACTTATTTTAAGCTGAATTCAGTCAATACTTTTGAGAAAAAATCAGTGATTCTCAATAACACGATAAAAGAGTAGAAAAATGGTTTATATAATCAACACTCTGGTGGAATTACTTTGTGCGGAAAATATCAACGTTCTAAACATCATACCAAAGCAAACTATGTAGATTCATGAACATATTACAAACATATGGTCATGAAATGAAACACTGGTAAATACTTTATTATTAATTACAAGTTGGAAACATTTACGACGTATCCCTATTTTTAATCTAATGATTAGTAATTAACATAAGATTTACTGAGAAATTAACACCGATACTTCTGATTTTTGTGCTATCACATGAAATCATATTCCTAACCACAGTGTCTAATCTTGCCAATCATATGGTCAGCTGAATAGTCATAAGCACCGTAGAAACCGGAGCATATATATGCTCTTAGTTGTCACAGCACAATACAAGGTGTTGAGAGATGAAAATATTAAGGCATATGTCAGTGTAGTTGAAGTAGTAACCTTAAAATATTAGTAGAAAATTAAAGGCATTGAAGATATGATTTGAGTAGGATGAGTGAATTTACAGAATAAAAAGTATAAGTATTTCAAGACAAAGAATGGATACAATACAACTTCTGCAATCATTTGGTGAGATGACATTGAGGATCATAACCAGGTAATTTACATCTGCTTGTATATTCCAGTCCAGCAGTAAATGACTTTACGAACTGAAACAAAGTCTCGGTCTGACTATCTATAGCCTTATTTCAACCTGTTTCCATGTCAATAAGTATCTTGCGTCAAAGATGATGATTGTTAGGTAAACCCAGTCAATGGAAATTCACTACGTTGTAAATAGATTCACTACAATTACTAAATGCTAACTATTTCCAAAGTAATAAAAATGTCTCAGAAGTATGAAAGATTTTGTGAATTAAATAAGAGAATTAAAATCAGAACTATACAATACATTCTAAGATAAATAAATGGAAATTTGAAAAAACATAATCAAGGTAACATTTACTTAAATCTATCAGTCATAAATTATTAGATATTTTTTCTCAAAGAATAAACAAATAAAGAAAAGACTGACAATAACCAACAACAAATTCAATACTGATTGTGATATTCTTTTTAGATTCTACATTTTAACATGAATTGTAAATGAGAGACATAGAAAGAAAGAGAGAGAGAGAAACAAAGAAAAATGGAGGAGGCGGTGAGGGACACACAGAAACGAAATGAAAGTAACTAAAATAGTCAAACATGTATCTAATGTGAATAAAGTTTACTAAAACTGTTCTCATCATTACACATACACACATATATAACAGTATTCATATAACGAATATTATTATTCAGTTGTAGTAAATGGAAACAACCTAGCGAAATTTTTAAAGTGAACAGATCATGACAATAAAAGAGAAGTAGTATAGAGCAGTAATTCGAACAAAGATTATTTTCTCAATGATATGTATACATTTGACTGACATGATGTAAATAAAAATAATAAGACTAAACTAATCAATGAAATACAGATTGGTGAGCAATCTGATCATTTCATTTTTATTTAAAGAACTTCATAAAGGATTCAAAAAGATGAAATATTTAAAGGAACAATTGTTTGACAATAACTTCTTCATCATTCTCTACAGTCATAAATCAATAATGATTGTATTACTATTGTCAAAATAATTTACACGAAGTATATGACAATCATATAATGTTTGTATTTGAAATTAGTGTTTCGGTTAAGGATGAAATAAGTTTTTTTTTTAAAAAAAACGTGTTATTTGTAAATTGAAAAGGATATTCAAGAAAAAAAAATTAGGAACGTTTGTTAAAAAGTGTTGAGTTATGACCAATATGTTAAGATAAATTACATGAATGAATTCACATTTTCCTCATCTAAATTTCCAGAGGTTGAACTTCTACCAGGTGATCCACTTGTTGACTTAGAATATGTCAATGACATAGTTCTATTTGGTGAAGACTCTGACAAAATGCAGTCTTCTAACCACTGTAAGCAACAATGCAAACACGTTCGGCATGCGATTCTCCCCCTCGAAATGCAAAATGTTGCTTCAGGATTGAATTGCATCGCTACGTGAACTAATGATAGGGAGTGAAGTAGTTGAGTGTGTCGACCGCTTCACTTATCTTGGAAGTCTCATCAGCCCTTGTGGTCTGGTGTTTGACGAAATCTCAGCATGGATACAGAAAGCTCGACTAGCTTTTGCCAACTTGAGCCATTTGTAGTGTAGGCGAGATATCCGTCTATCAACCAAAGAACGGGTTTACTAAGCAGCAAATCATTCCATCCTACTTTATGGCAGTGAAACATGGCCGGTAAGAGTAGAGGATATTCGTAGGTTACTAGTATTCGATCATAGGTGTGTTCGAAACATTACTCGTATATCGTGGGACCATCGAGTAAGTAACACAGTTGTTAGGAAACGGGTACTAGGTAAGGATGGCAAATCAATTGATGAAGTAGTGAAACTTCATCAGTTGAGATGGCTGAGACACGTTTTACGTATGCCCAACCACCGACTGCCTCGACGTGCTATGTTCAGTGGTATAGGAGTAGGTTGGAAGAAAGCTAGAGGCGGCCAAACCAAAACATGGCACAAGTCCATGAAGTCACTGACAAGTGGACTGAGTCATGCTGGTAGGTGTAGACTACCTGATTGGGGACCGCTAGATGATGGCAACCGATGGTTAGAGACCCTGAATGAAATGGCTCAAAATAGTTTTCAGTGGCGCAGGTGCATCCACTCTTTGTGTTCTCCCAAATTCTAATCTTCTGAATTCTTCATGTCCGTTTTTTTCTCTTTCCAAATTTATTTCACTGGATTATACTCCTTGAATAACACCTTCAAACACTAATCTTTCCGATTAGTGCTTATGCTCCTACTAGCTCTATCACTATAGATAGGGTAACTTGAACCGATGTGCTTTCGTACCTAGTTCTACGTTGTTATTGACTGACTGACCTAGTTCATTAGGATGATAATAAACATGGTAATAGTGTTATGAAGATATGTTTTGTAACAAGAGGTATATTTATAGGGACCTGAATGTTAACAATAAATAGAAAGGTTTTAATTGCTCACTGCTGTCTGAAATTTATACGGATATCGTTGTTCAGAAAGAAAAGGAAAGACTTAAGATTGAACCAGGCAACTTGAAGCAAGAATCTCCATTGAACGATGTGTTTTCATAGAAATTATTATGACATATAAATTCATGTGAATTAAGAAAGGCGAATGGGTAAATCAAGATTGAGGTAAGGAAGAGATCAACATAGAAGAGGATCGAGGATAAGTATTTGTAACATGTTATTTAGGTATGACATTGTCTGATTATAAGCCATGTAAATAAAGGATTCGAATATATATCCGCTCTCTAAGAATAACCATGATGGTTTCAGCTATGTAGATGAGCCATAATCTTGGCCCACATGCAGACTGTTTAGGATCTGATACAAAATCGAGAAAACTTCGTTCGTTTTATTGTAGTCTTCACTAAGTACTAGTTGAGAAAGGATAGTGTTATTAAATTTTATGATTAATTTCCATCCATTTTGGTAAACGCTCGAGAGCACTCAAGGATAAGACGCTTTGAATACAGCCTATGCTAATAGCTCCATAGAAACGTCCGAATCAGTATACACACAGAAAAACCCATCATCAGGAATGGATCTTTGATTAGTAGTGTGAGTAATGGTTTAGTTGCGAAGATAACATACAATTTGACAGCGTTAAAAGTTCTTTCATTAGGTTTTCTTATGTGACGTGTTAAGATATCCCCCGCTATATCCTCTTTAGAGTCAGATATTAGATAATGAGTTTTATTATCCCTTCGTTTCGCTTTTTGTCTTCTATTTCCGTTCTTATATTTATTTACTTGTCTGTATTTATTCTGGCCATCGTAATAAAATATTTATAGATACATCACTGCATTATGATGAGTTTACTGAAAACAATTGTTCGCTCAAATATTCCATGTATGTACATAAATTCACCAATAATGGACATTTCATCTTAGTGTGTAACTTTTAGGTAGTGGGTATCCATGACTACACCAGGGTTCAAATCTGAGACCTTCGGCAAATTTCATAAACTCCTGTAACATTGAAAAATACGTCTTCATTAATGATGAATTTTAAGAAGTGATTCTTGGAGTCGGAATGAAAGGCTATAACTAGGGAAGTACGATAACATCGGATATAAAACGATTGACCACCTCAAGTGATGAACGATCGTTGCTCAGTGTCATAAAACGATTGAAATTAGGCATGTAAAACCAGTAAATGCTGACTAACTGGTCTGAAGACTAATATATCTTTGCGAAACGCAAAGACCTTGAGTTCGAGCCCTGGTTAGGTCATGTATTCACATCACCGATGAGTCCCATACTAGAATAAAGCAACCGCTCACTACTTCCTGGTTCTCAGTGATTATCCCACTAGTATCGGTTCGTGTGTGACACAAACTATGAAAATTTAGTTTTCTCCACAAAATCCTGTGTCAATACCTCTAGATATATTTATTTCGTTAGAAAGATAATTGTTATTTTTGGGTAGAAAACATATACATTTACATACACACAACTTCATACATACCTTCATGTATACATGCGCTAAATACATCTTAAAAACAAATTCAAGTCATAACAGCAATAGGCAGAATTAACTTGGAAAAAGGCAAAATGTGACAGGCAATATAGAAAGATAAACAAAGTAACATACCATAAATATATTACACAAAGACAGATATATGGGAAAATTTGTTACAACATCATCATCTACTACTATTTTCCCACTTCATTCCCCTATTTTAGCATTTTTTTTCTCCATAATCAACAAAAACGTACCAATTTCAAACTACGGTTATTATTTCTTTTGACCGTTACCATCAGTCTTATTATTAGAGGAAAAATTTCATTACTCTTAACATAATTGTTACATTATGTGCATCTATATGCGTGTACATATATATATATCTTTGAAAAAATATATGATTTGTACACATAGCTGTGTAGTTTTTTGTTGAATAATGTTAAAGAAAAAAAAGATAAGTACAAAATTATATGTCTAATAATTGAAAGAAAAACAAACTTTTCAATGACTGATTTTTGTTGTGTACCTGAGAAATTGATAAGAACAACTGTTTTCTAACTGTCACATCATCATGTAATTCTTTTTTACTTTTACATAGTAGGCTTCTTCCTTTTGTTGCCTGTATACCACACACTCACACGCACACACACATACTTTCTCGCACTCATCAGGGCCATCAAGTAAACAGCCAGAAGAAAAGCACAAATGGAAGGAAACAGTAAAATAGATATTATTTGGTTTGTCTTTCGTTAACTCCCTTTTTTTTAACATATTATTCGTTGGTAGATATTTTCCTCTGATGTCTTCAATAAAATAAACAGATTATTATGTTATAATGATCAATCTCTAATTGGTTTCTATATATATAATATTCGGTATGTAATGTAAGAAAGCATCAAACATTCGTCTTATCTATTTGTTTTCCATAGAAATATTTGTCATGTTGTTTATAGTCGGTAAATCATCATGTCTGTTTGATTAGATTGATAATTAGATAACTCATCTGCTGACAACTGATTGATTACTTGATAACGATTGTTGTCATATTTACTTAACTTTTATTGCTGGTGAAAATCTCTCGTTGTAGTTGAAATACGGACACCAATTCTGCTAACTTGACAGCACGTGTTGTACTGTTACGTAGTTGAAGAAAGTCAACAGAAAATTCTGGACGAGCTTCAGTCGCACAAGGTGTATCAGTTCGTTCAAGATCGCAAGTACAGCTGAATAATACCAAACCTAGATCCGGAATTTCTGGTTGATCACTCTTAACCATCTGACACCTCAGCTTACTGTATACTGTGCCGAATCTCTCAGACTAGTGATCACACTGCAACATGATTGATAGAACTCGATCAGTGCAAAAGAACTAAAAACATAACATTGTTTAAAACTCAGTGATCGATTACTTGATATACTCTCTTTAATATATCATTTATTCAATTCAGACAATAATATGATAAGAATTGGATTAAAAAACTACAGGCTTCTTTACGGAAATGCTTGCTCAAAAATAATACCAGACGTTTTAACTCGTGTTTCATATCACGAATATAAACTAACGTAGCACCATGTTAACTGGCAAGTCGGATTGAAAATTTCTCAACCTACTTTCCGCATACTTTCTCCTCTTTTTAAAACAAACAATATACTTGATATGAAAGGGACTTGAAAGAACACTTAATCGAGTATAATCATCAACTCATTGGGCTATGCTTTGATAAATGTTAGTTTCAGATATTTTTCTTTCAATAAACTTTCGGGTAATACATAAGTCACTGGTGCTGAAGAGCACAGAATAACATCATTCACACTTATTTGTCGAGAAGTGATAAGATGCTCTCAAGATGATTTATTTAAGAAAATTTATCATTACTTTTTGCTTTACCTATAATTAGAATGTGTTGTATACACGACGAACCATTGATCAAAATTGATTAAGTTTCAACTATAAAGTTACAATAAGGCTGAAATCGGTTCTAACTTGTTCTATTTAGTTAGGGATAATATTATTCAACCCTTACATTAAAAATGTATGACTTACTCAAAAGATATTGTTGTGTTTGATGAAGACTGACAAAATGCAATCTTCCGACCGCTTTAAGTAAAAAATCCAACCGTATACGGAATGTGTTTCTCCCCTACTAACTACTGAATATCGCTTCATGACTTGGCTATGTCAACCCCAGAATCAAAAGTAGAAAATGAGATACTTGAATCTCTCGAACATTTTATTTATCTTGAAATTCTCATCTTCTATTAAGCAATAATGTTTGAAGAAATCCCAGGAGGTATTCATAAAGCTCCCCTGGTTTTTAACACCGTAGGTCACCTTCTTTGAAGGCTTTATATCCGTCTCTTAACCAAAGAGTGAGTATACTGCTCAGCAGTTCATTTTTCTCTACTTTATCAAAAGACTGATATATTTCATTCATGATCAGAAGCTTTAAAAAGACATATTGGTGAACAAGAAAACAATCAATAAGGCTTACCTTCATCATTTCCAATGAACGATGTTTCTCTAGTTGGGTCAGAACCGATTGTAATTGGGATTTGCATACAGTGATCATGCTTACCTTCTCTATCACCTTGCATACGAAGTCGTAACTAAAAAGGTAAATAATGGTTTAAAAGTTCATATAACTAGTTGATCTTAGTTAACCAGTCATTAGGAACCGAGGAGTAATGAATAGCTGATTCCTCCTAGTGTATAAACTATCACCTGTGTTCAAACACGACTGAAACCAAGAAATTCAGGTACCGAGGCGAGATCTTAGCCTCTAAACCACTCAGCAGGTATTCAAGTGTTTACATTTCTAACTCCAGTTAGTTAACGATATTCACACTGATTCAATTTAACCTATTTACTATTTATTTAAGAACATTTTAATAATTATTTATGGTCACATTATTGTTTGAAATCCATTCAACGAATATAAATTGCAGGTTTTTCAATACATCAACAAAAGCTTAACAAAGTTTCCGATTAAATAATAGTTAGAATACAGCTTGTTTTTAGCCATACTATGCCAATTTAAGATAAAAATATTTTAATAAGATAGTCATTTAGTTGGTAACAAATGATTTATTTTGGTTTTAATACAAAATTTGCAAAGACGATTGATTGCAGATTGGATCTGTCAAAGATTAATCTCAGATGCCGTACCACTAAAAACCAAGAAACAGTAGACAGCTGTTTGGTCCTAGTATGTAAATACCAAGGACTGTGTACTCACGATCACACCAGTAATCGAGCACAGTATCTTCAAGTCTAGTATCAATAGCTTAATTATGAAGACCATTAGGCTAGCATATAATGTTACAGTTCCAAAGTCAATTAGTCTACAATATCGTTCGATGATTATTCAATTCAATTAATGATAACTGTTTAAATCCCAATATGTTTGACCATATATCAGATACGACTTCTCACTATTTTTTCCAGTTGAATTCACCAGTCGATTTAAGCTAAACCACCATGGAAAACCTGGAAACATTGGATGGTCGTTTCATCCACGATCCCGCACACGGAATTCGAACTCAGGGCCTTCGGTCTCACGCCTGAACGTTTAATCTTCAGGCTGTTATTTGTAAAAATATTTATCTACACATCATAAAATATAAATAAGAACTATCAAATCATTGTCCAATTCAAAATACTGAGATTAAATAATAACTCTATGCCAATTTATGAAAATAGTACAAATGTAATGCACTAATATATGACTTATTAATAATGACTTTTAAGATTAGATAAATAATATGAAAGATATTGAACACAACTTTCAATTCATTCATACTATATTTACTATATGATAATATTTTAATCTTTTCGTATTTAATAAAAAAAATATCCATAAAACTTACAATTAATGAATATTCTAAATAAATTAAATTTTGTCTACCAAATAATCCACTAGTTGGAAGAGGTGGTACATGTATTAAATCTGTGAAATATGCTTGACCACCTTGATCTGGTACAGCGATAATATTTGTTGATAAAGAATTCTGATGTAATTTTTGTCGGTGTTTATGTTTTGTCTGGGATTTAATCTGTTTATCATTTTTACTATTTACACTATTATGTCGATGTGTTTTTTGTTGTTGTTCACTACGTTCAAAACGATTTGTTGAACTTCTTGATGAAAATGAATTTGATGAAGAAAATACACCAGAAATTTTATTCATATCTAATTGTTCAAATAAATTATATCCGGACAATGTTGATTGAGCATTTAATCTTGTCGCAAAAATACGTAAAACTTCAATATGATTTTGTTTATTGATACCTTTTAAAAAGACTGTCTTGAATTAGATTTTATTAGATAAAGAAAAAAAAAGGAAATCATAAATTTAAAAATAGTTTTTCAAATATTTATATAATTAAATTTCATTCAGTAATGAATAAATAATGATTGATTTTTACAGGTTACATAACGAGCTGACTTCAATTAGAAAACAAATGAAAACCAAAAAATAGTAGAAAGCTGTTTCTTTCTAGTATCTGACTTTTCAATAGTACCTATCCACTACGTTACCACTGGACCGTTAGTCACTGGTTTACATGTTAACACTGAGTCGGTCATACATACGCACTACGTAGAAGCCCCCATACTAAGACCAGACAGCTGTTCAGTACTTCTTGATTTCTACTATTTGTCTAACGATAATTATTCCTTGTTTTAAACTGATTTCCTAAGGATAGTTGTTTGAAATTTTTTAGTTCCATTCATTCTATTTACTTACTGAATGATAAATCATAATAAAAATATGTGGATTCGTCACCTATAACTTCGAAATATTAATAACTTATTGTAATTTTATTAACCAAAAGTAAGATATTCAACTAATATTCACCCTCAACTTAATAATTCAGTACCAATGTAAGATCAGTAGAATAGTAACTAAGAAGAGATTTATTGGCAAGACAATTGATCACAATGGATAAATTAGCTGTATAAGTGTTTTCTGAACTCAACTATCATTTATGAGTTTTAAAAAATGAATTCTTTAACAAAAATTACATATTGTTTTATATGACAAAATTTATCACTAGCTTAAGCCAATATGATTTTCTAGAAAAATAATTATACTAAATTTCCAATCCATTAAATCAATATTATCTTGTCAACCGAAAATTTGTGATAACACTTGTAGACACATTATAAAAACTTCTATCTGTCAAATAACTAAATATATGTGAAATATCTAGTTGTCTTTCATTTAAAATAAATATTGAAGATATATCTTGGAAAGAGAAATAATCCTTAGTTTACATTCAACGAATGTAATAGATTGTTTTAAACACTAACAACCTTTAATGATGTCTTATTTAGAAATAAATTACATTGAATATTGAACAATCAAATTAAGACTTCTATTTATTTTTTCCTCAATAATTCACTTTATAGAATTAAATTAATTTAACTACATTGTAAACAAACTTTAACAAATTAAGAAATGTATTATTAGTAATAGTAACAAAGAAATTCATTGTCAGTAAAGGGTTGTGGAGATTATTAAGTTAATGGTTGTGATCATGAATTGATTTATGTTAAAAAACCATTGAAAACTTGGAAGCACTGGACGGCCGTTTCGTCCAATTGTGGGACTGCTCAGCAGTGCGCATCCGCGATTACGCTCACGGGACTCCAACCCAGGGTCTTCAGTCTCGCGCGCGAACGCTCAACCTACTAGACTATTGAGCTGGCATTCAAAAGCATTAATGTCTAACCTCAACCAATCCATGAAGTTGCGCGACCATCTTCCATTGTACTTAGGTAGATGCCTGTCTCTATCCGACACGGATTAGCTCCACTGGTCACGGTTTCTCACTGGAATTCCGAGAATTCTCCCATGAAGCTAGTCACTTGTGAGCACATGTTTATCACAGTAAAGGGTTGTAGATACTAATAATTTATTGATTGAAATCATGAAAGTATCGTGAAATGAATTTGATTATATGTCCAATGAAAAAAGCAAACAAATAACTATTTATATGAATTAAATATTTTTTTAAAAAAATAATGTAGTTATAAGACACTGAAGTCAGTGATTTTTATTATAAGAGATATATATGTAATTTTAATAGTTGCGATCATGAGTCAATTGAAGCTAGACCGCCTTCGAAAACCTGAAAGCACTGGACGTCCGTTTCGTCCTATTACGGGACTCCTCAGTAGTGCGCATCCACGATCCCGCCTCGCGTGTTCCCAACCCAAGACCTATCAATCTCGCGAGCCAGCGCTTAACCATTAAAGCATTGAGTCAGCATCCAGTTGTGTTAATGTCTAACTTGAACCAATCCATGAAACTGAGTGACACATTCATCATTGTCATCAGTGAGTTACTATCTCATAACAGACCTGGTTGAACTCCACTGGTCACTGCTTTTCACTAGAACTCCAGGGAATATCACTTGAAGACCGTCACTAGTGAGCATATGTTGATTAATATCAGAATGGGTTTTGTGGAGATTTTAGTAATCTTAATAGTTGAGATCATGAGTCAATTGAGGCTAGACCACCATGGAAAACCTGGAAGCACTGGATGGCAGTGGGACGAAACGGCTCATGATATCAACTGTCAAAAAACCCTTTCTGACATTAGTATTTATGTGTTAGGAGGATAGTGATGATCACAAGGAGACCTAAGTTTTAGTATCATTCTAGTTGATATTCGATAACGGTGATTATGTGTTTAATAATGTGTTCAATTTATATAAGAATTTTACAATATGAGAAATACAGTGAAATGAATGTTTTGTCATAAATGATCAATTCATTAGATATTATTGTTCAATCAAAACAACACAGAAAAACTTAGTATAATAAGTTACAGTTTAAATCAAATAGAATAAAGTATCATTTCTTCAAATTATATGTGATTAAACTAACCTGTGCAAATGTTAAATGTACAGTTTGTATAGCACGACTAGATCGATTGGTGATATGAACTTGAGGAATAATTGTTTCCCCAGGAACAAATCCAGTTTTATTCACGGCTAAATCGCATAGAATTAATCCACTTGGATGTGAACAACAGCCTAATGATACAAATTCTCGATGTAATGTTATTCGATCCTAAAAAAGATAAGTATGGTCTTAAAAATCAATCAAATGTTTTATGATAAATATTATATAGGACTACATATGATTTGATTGTCTTTTGCTAGCTAAAATGATATACATTGACAATAACCTCCCAATAGTCTACTGGCATGTTGACTGATTAAAGATAGTTAGCAGAGAACCGTAAATCTGAATTTTTTGCTAGGCAGCACATGTCATCAACTGATGCCTACGGTCTTAAAGGAAAAGATCCTCATCATAGGACTGGGAATGCTATCATTCAACTTCACAGTCTGGAATGTTACCTCTGAGCTCTTTGGTCTACAACCAACCATCTGTAGGACTACGTAAATGATTAATGCTGGCTAGGACCCCACAAAAAGCAACGATTTCCTCAGGAATATAGTTACGCTTTTTGACGAATGGTTAATAACATGAAGTCCAGGCTAAGTAGGGTTTCTCAATAACTACCTTCCACCATTTAAAATCACTGTATATTACATAGTACGTGAAGTCACCTAGACTAGCGAGCACATTTTAACTTGGTCTATAGAGTTCTATCGATACTTAAGGACATAACCTTCTTCCTTACTCAGTGATAAATCCTTTTGTAATAATGATATAAACTTTTATCCCAAGCTTCTGTGGATGAAAAAATCTAAATATTTCATCTTACAACTAATTAACCATTTGTATTTTGCCGAGTTACATAATTTACTTGTTAAATAAAACTGATGGAGTTAAAGAGTGGCCATTGATTACTTGATTACTTAGTAAAACTTAAGTTTCATGACACGTGACTTTTTGAAATAAAAATCAGCCAGTAGTTCAATAAATTCAGAAAGCTTAATGAGGATAGAATCTGTTGTGAGATTGGCAAAGTATAACACGTCATGCGTAAGGAAAAAGCTTCTAAATAAGTTAGGCTAATTTTTACAATAATGACGTTATAAATAATAAACAATTTTCCCTTGAAAAATGTGATCAAGCTAGTTTAGATAATTTAATACAATTTTTGTAGTCCTAAACAATTTAAACTTCCTGATCATGAAAACAGAAGCTTGTACAATTCTTAAGATTTGGCTATCTTCAGTTTATTTTTAATTCTGATAGAAATACATAATTTCAGATATTTATCAACGTCAACTAAGCTTTAGCAACTAACCAAGATTATTCCTTACAATTATCGAAATGTTTCTAAATGAAAATAAAATGTAGTTACTCAAAATATAGTACTTATATGTTGTGACCAATTATTAAGTGTTTATTTCTTTGGATACAGAATATATCGAATTCGAATCAGATATATAAGAAAATCGAATAAGAACTTTCATTTACTTGTCTACAAAAGGTTTACTTTATATATATATATATATATATATATATATATATATATATATATATATAACATACTGCCAATTTCGATGGACTAATTTCTAAATTGTACCTTGTAATATACTTCCTAATTTAGTCTCATACTATCGGTTATTAAATATTTTATATTCTATTTGTTGGCACTGGTTAATTTGTTTTTATTTTAACTGCTTCATAAACAAACAATATTATACGAAACTCTATTAAACATATAGTTAAATCAATTAATAAGAGAAATGCAATTGATACACTTGAATAGGGATTATATTGTGAAGATAATATTTATTTATGGGAAAAAGTGTACATTTAATTTAAAAATGTTAATCTAAATTCAAATGAATTTCTAGATATGCGGAATTTAAGAATAAAGATACTAAGTAAAGTTGACAAATCAGTTGCTGAGGCTGTGTCTGAGATTATTGTTGGGGACGATAGATCCCCAAAAGATCCTTGATCCTTCGCTCTGTTCCGAATAAGCCGAATCAGTATTAGCATTCAAGCTTACCGAACCTAACAATTATTATTATCATTATTAGTGGCTTCATCCAATATCATATTTTTCGTACAATATAGAATTCTCGGCGCAATTTATTTCAACACGTTTCCTTTTAATATCAGAAGGGGTTTTTGTGGATATTATAATAATAGTGGACGTGTCGCTCAATTTTGTGAATTAGCTGAAGTTAGACACTAACACCGTTCGATGCCGGCCAGCCCAGCGGTCTAATTGTTAAGCGCTCGCGCACGAGACAAATAGGTCCTCGGTTGGAATCTTGCTAGGCGGGTTCGTGGGTATGCTTCGCTGAGGAATCCCTCAAGAGAACGAAACGTCCGTCCAGTGCTTCCAGATTTTTCGTGGTGGTCTAGCTTCAATTGACTTTTCTTTTCTTATTTCATGATAGATCCTTGCGATAAATATTGAGTAGTCGCCAGTTAGATGTTAACAGTCCAGGAATCGACATCTAGCTAACGTATACTCTTTTGATGCATATTGCAAGCAACCAGGATTTCTCTGACTGGTTTCTTTTGTAACTTGTACATAGAAATGTCGTAAACTTTTCACAAACGCACCTGAATAGGTTATGAGACTAATAGGCATAATGATGTGTTATTATAAACAAGCAAAAAAGTAACTTGTTGAACAGGTAACCCAGATATTCAAGCAGGCTAGGATATATAATATATACATCGTTCAACCTTATTGCCTACCTAGATGCCTAATATTAACTAGCAAGGGATTATCAAATTAAGATACGTTATAGGTCTATACAGTTAGTGCATATCAGTTTGAGCTATTTTGAAAAATTCAGATTATCTGATAGATAATTTTGATCAATCATTAACGTGCTTCAGATCTTCAGTTTTGAAATTATTTTTATTATTTTCCTAATCAGTAATTGGATTACTTCTTTTAAAAATCATCAAAGACACTATTAATACATTTGTTTTTATAGTATAAACATTTTTAGTAAATTACTCCTACTCTGCTAACATTTTGTAATCTTCTGTTGCAATCCTGTGAAGTATTACATTAATTACATTAATTATAACCATCATACAGAAAATTTATATTTACTTTTATAATAGTCAAATGACAAACATTAATTGATTTCTTCACAAAATATTGTTGTAATGTAAAATAATTCTGCCTTAACAACAATAACAAAACAAAAAACAAACATCATTACTGAATTGATAAATAAAATGTTACTTCTTTTCAATCAGTAATGATTGACATAATCAAAGTAGACTTTCTTTTCTGTTGTTCTATGTATATATATATATATATTTTTTTAAGCCTATTAGTAGATTCTGCATATAAATATATTATTTTCTTTTTGTTAACAATGAACTGAAGAAAATTGGACACATGAGAAATATATTATCAATGTAACCAAGTGATTAAGCTTAGTTGTTTTATGTTTTGTTTAAATAATTATATTATCGGTAATTTAATAATTGAAATTAATTATGTTGATAAATAATAAATGGCTTTATGTTAACAAATATCTATTGTGTCAAATAAAGCATAGAAATAAATAATCAGTTTACCTTTACTAGGTACTAACCATAAATCATAAAATGTTGGAAACATTTTTTTCAAAAAAAGAGAAATTCAATTGTTGTTTTCTTTTTATTTACACAAACACGAGTTATTCTTTGGCCCGTAATTGTGTTAAATGAAGATATCAGTGTACATTTAACATGAATGCATTTGAAACAAATATATGGATATATATATAGTTCTGTAGAATTTAAGATAATTTAATTATGATGAATTAGTGGTGTCAGAATAAAATTATTAGCCCATTGTACATAATACACTGAAATATTATATATTGTAATTATTATATTTTGTAGAGTTGAATTTCTTATAGAAATTTAAACAATTCATAAACTATAATATTTACAGAATACAATAAATACGTTACATTTCGTTTATTTCTCTTCAATTACATATAAGATAATAAATGTAAATTGTAAAAAAATATATATTTCACAGATTGAAATCGTGAGTCAATGGAAGCTAGCCCACCATGGAAAACCTGGAAGCATTGAACTACCGTTTCGTCCTAGTATGGGACTCCTCAGCAGTGCGCATCCACGATCCCGCCTCTCGAGACATTCGAACCCAGGACCTATCAGTCTCGCGCTAGGGACTTAACCAACTAGACCACTGGGCCGGCACACAATGGTGTTAATGACTAACTTCAACCAATCCATGAAGTTGAGCCACCGTACACCATTGTCTTCAGTGAGTTCATATCTCACAATAGATCTGGTTGAACTCCACCGGTAATGGCTTTTCACTAGAACCTCAGGAGTATCCCTTGTAGTCAGTCACTAGTGAGCAGATGATTATTATCAGAAGGGGTTTGTGGAGATTTTAGAGATTCCACAGGACGAAACGGCCGTCCAGTGCTTCCCGGTTTTCCATGGTGGTCTAGCTTCAATTGACTCATAATTTCAATGAAATGAAATTATAAGATAAATAATGATCAGAATAAATACGGTCAACATGGGGTGAGAGAGAGAATAATAGAATAAAAATCGGAAATCACGTAATATGTAGAATAATATAAATTAGATCAGACGTAGTAGATAGGGGTGGACGCTGAATAAATTTCTCAAAAAGTTGCTAAGTGTAATAATAATAACAATGATAAACATAATAATAATAATAATGACAATAGTAAAATATGTGGATAAGTTTAGGACCTAAAAACAAACATGGATCAGAGTACGTCACCGTATTATGAAATTCATTATTAACTAGTTGGCCACGAAGTTGTCCAGGGTAAAAAGAGTGGCTGAACATATTTCTTTTGGATGCAAAGGTCTGGCTTTTTAATCCAAAATATTAAAACCTACTGAATCATGATCACAATTCAATTAAAAATATAAAGCAGAAGGTCAACAACTGATTCTTTTTTTCATATCTAATGTTTGAGTAAAAATTCTCTGAAAATCTACCTCAGGATACGTTTTATGCTATCTGGCGCTCGTCAGTAAGACGTAATTGTAACCTGAAGAAAACAGAACTACGTAAGTCTTGCTGATGAGTCCTAAAAATAGCGAGAAACATAAATTGAGAATGGTTTCACCCTGAAAACCCTCAAATATCTAACAGTGTGTGTGATGTCAAGTCACTTAGACTCGCGAGTACACTATGACTTGATTGATAGAACCTGACCATTTGCACAAGACTAGACAAATTCATATTTTTCTGGTCGCTACTGAGAAACCAACCAAATGTTATTGTTTTAATTAATATGGTAGAGTCCCAATAAAACAGAATAAAATGACTTAATAATTATTTTGAATCCTCTTGGTTCATTAATCTCATACCTCACATTTATCAAGAGACTCCGTCGGCTTTATTTATAATCTGATACTTCACATTAGACTTGGACATCGCAGCGAATTCTATGTAAGTCTTAATCACTTAGGTTCTGATTTGATAACTCTTAGTGCTACTTTCGTCTGCTTATGTATAGCATTTTGACATGTCCAATCGTAAATTATTACCGTATAGTTATAAAGTATGAATTATGGTCCAAGATGAAAGATAACGCTTTTTCAAAAACTGTCCTCGACCGTCGCTACTCTGGGAAATATCATGTGTAAAGTTTCTTCTCAAATTAATCAAATGAATGAATGATGAGTTCATTTTCATCCGAGAATGATTTAAACCAAGCAACCTTTCATGTCATTCCATTATAAAGTAAATTTGAGAAAAATCTTATCGTTTATAGTTTTACTTGTTTCTACAGTATTCATGTGATATACATCAGCCAATTATATGCAACGTAGAACGTAGCACTTTGATGAACCATTAATTCACAACAGTGAAGTTATTAAGACAAATATCAGAGTAATAAAAGTAGGAGCAGTATCAATAGTAGTAGTAGAAAAGGTATAGAGAATGTGATTCTAGAAAAATAATTTATCTGTGAATTGAAAGGCATATTCAAGAGAAGAGAAGACAAAGACTGAATACAGTTGTCTTAGTGTTATATTCTGAAGAAAATTACTGGCTTAGTCACGTCTAGCTTCCTTCTAACCTACTTGTACACTAGCGCAGCATCGTGAGTTGGGGTAGATGATGCCAGAGGATACTTAATATATATCCAAATTCACAACTTCACCAACCAGTATAACATCTTTACTTTAGTATTCTGAATCCAGTCTAAGCATCACTCTCTGAATAGTATCCATTGGTAAAGATGAACGATTTCATTTGATTATTATATTGCTACAGCTAGCTATAGAAAGAACCCATAGATAGTTAATAAAAGCTAAGGAATTTAAAGATTATTCAATCGACTTTCCAATCGAACATTCCACCAGCATCATGTAATACAATTATGTCTTAGTATGTAACAATTCCAAACCTTGTTCATTGGAAGGGTTATAAAAAGAACTTGGATGAGTGTCATGACTTAATTTCAAGGAATATTACATTTATATTCAGGACATTATATACAATACACATTGACATTATGTCACCACATTTGAATTTAAAAGTGATTTATATGTAACCTAAGTTATTTTTTAAAATATATTCTGTTATGAAAATCTAATTCACTAGAATCTTAATAGCTCACGATGAGAGCTTAAAGTCTAATTCACCGTGACGTTATCCGGTAGTTCTCCTTAGCTCAAATTTTATTCAAAAACATAAAAAGTATTAGAATGAAAAATTGTCTTCAATAATTCCATCATCAGCCTATAAAGTTGAGTATTATAATGGTCAAAATATTGCATACATAAATGAATGAACCAGGTAATGTTACATGTAGAATGTATTAATCTGTTATGGCCTAAATGGATCCAAACGTTTTTACTAGCAAATTGTATTCAATACCTAAAAGTAGAACCTTCTAAGAGACTGGTATAGATTAGATTAAATTTTTAATTATTCATAAAAACATCCAATTTGCAAACTGATAAAATAAATTAATTTCCCGATAAGTATTTAAACATATAAGATATTGTACTTGGGTAAAAATTGAGATTGTTTTGACAAGACTTCTGTGTTTGAGGTATAAATTCCCAAATTTACCTCTGCAGTCACTTATAAGTATTTGCTGCATAAATACTTTTTGGAATATAAGATCACATGATACTGTTTTGTTTTACAGAGATCTAAAGCTAATACTAACTAGATATACATTGAAAATTCTGCTAGAATATAGCTTCGTACATAATTTTGGCATACTTTGATTAGGGCTACTGGTAGAGTCTGAAATGTATGTTTCTTATTATTGGTGAGTCATCAGTCCAATATACCTGCTATTCACAAACTACATAAAATGGAATTTATAGCAAAACTGATTTACTTAATAATGACCACTCTCTAAAAGACTCTGTTACAACTCATTAAGAAATACTGATAAATTTAGACTTTACATTGTAATGTGTTCTTTAAACTTACCAACTTTCAGTTATTAAGATTACTCCTAAATCTCTTAGAATTCTAACCTCGATATAACTCAATAAATGACTATGCAGCATAAAAGATGGTACTTCATTTCTATTTCTTCTATCCCCAAAAATTTGATTTCTTTACACTAAACAAAACAACTAAAAATTTGATGTGACCGTTGGAATGAATTTATGGTTATGCTCTACCTTTTAAAAATTGAAGTAGGTTCTTGTCGTTGACCTGTAAATCATTTTGAAAATTCATTGGGAAGTAAATGGTTTCAGTATATATACAATTACATATCCGTTTTGCATGTTATTTGTAACGAATTTATTTCATTTTCAAAAATGAAATTTAGGTTAGCAGTTACATTTGACCGTGAATTTCGGTAATCCAAATATTCAATACTACTGAAGTTACTTCAAAGTTTCAGATACACCTGATTATTGTATAACGCTAATCAAGAAACATTTGAGCGTAAAACTTAACTCTATTAATCTTAAAAAGTGGCCTTATTATTATTTAAAATCAATTGCTTAATAGTTTTCTTTTACCACTAGTAATAAACAACAATAATACGTTAATATACAAACTTGAAATCAGGGATTTAAAAAACATTGTGTTCATAATTTATCAGGGAATATTACAGTTTCAACATTCAGTTTAGAAATTATTGGTCTGTATATTTTAAATTCAATACTCAAAATTTAATTTATGAACGACAAAAGTACCATACAATTTTTAAAGGTCTCTAGATTTATGTAGAAGATATAATCGAAAATCAAGTCATAATAATATTTGAGATAAATGTCAATGATTTCATCAAAAAATCATACTATTCAATTATAGTTTGTACCAATCTAAGACTTTTTCAAAACTCAATTGAATTCAAGCAAAGGAGAACTATATTAATTCGTCTAAAACATTTAAGGTCGAAAAATCTTTTATATTTTAGTTACTGAGTTATAAAATTTTGGAATTAAAGAAATAATAACCGTCTGATTAATGTCATCATTTGCAAAATCAGTTATAAATAAGAATCAAGTAACTGTGTAATTCTGTAGAATATGTACAACTGATCAATCGCAATTCTATTGCGAAGATACCAACAAAACAACGCCAAGTGAGTTTAAATTAGTATATTTCGTCAACATTAAAAAAAAATCAGTTAACTTGTTTCTATTTCTAAACTAATATAAACCATTAAATTACGAGATCAAGTAGAGTTTTTCATAAGTACATGAGGATGATATGAGACCTTGTGATGAAACATTTTATCTGTGGTTAAATCATTAACTATTTACTATTAATGCTTTATATTTCTAGTTTCTGGTTGACTATTACACTCATTATATTGATTTTATAAGTATACTTTGTTTTAATCTACAATAATTTCAACATTTAAATTATTACATAATAGAAAGTTAATTGAATTGTGAAATTGCCTTCTTTCTTTAAATAAATGTCATGTAAAATCAAGCAATCAAAGATTTTGTAAATAAACGAATATTACCATAAATAATCAGCAACAAAAAAAGAGCAAAACAGAAACCATTGAAGTTGAATATTCAATCCGCTCAGCAGGAAAATGAAATGTCATTTTTATTTAAAAATTATGTAACATTTTGTTGTTTATATTTATTCATTTATAATGTAAAATACCATTTATCCTAATTCTTTTGTCACATATTAAAATCTTGCATGATCTATTAAATAGTATTCGATGATCATCATATAATAAAACTTGTATATGGTTAATTTGTTCAATTATATGTGAAATTCCGAAAAGGGTCATTTAACTTGTTATGACTATTTGAATGGAATGAAAAAAATGGGTTTTTTTCCTTTTCAATTGTATACAGTACATAAACATGAAGGAAGAAAATATTCAATAAATTGTTCCCTACAAAAATGTCATAATTCAGTGATATATAAATTATGATTTATTCTTTACTTTAATTATAACTTGTCACATAGGACTTACATTCACTTTATTTAATCACATTTTATTTCTGAAATGCTGCTAGAGGTGCGAGAGTGGTGTTCACGTCCCAGTTCGTCATACTCTATAAAAATGTTTTTCAAGTGTCTGAAAAAGAGATTAGGCTAAGGTAGATCTCGACGACCTGAATGTGTTATCATGGTAACCAAAGTACAACTAATTGATGCCCTTCTATGAGTAGTTCAGTGTTGGCTTTGTAATCCCCAAACCTTACTGCTGGTGGTGGTGATCCATGGAGTAAAGTGAAGTGTTCTACTTTTAAGGTCAAGCTTTAACAAAGTCCCCCTTCTGTTGTGAAAATGCAGGATCGACGGAGATGCTGAAATACGCCTTCATGACAACACGTTCCTGCATATTCAGCCGTATTGCCTTATAATCGGGTTAAGAATTAACCATTTTTAGTCTACAACCAAGCTCCATGGTCTGTCATGATCTAAAAACAAATGTTCCAGACGAAATAACTTGTCTGGTTCACTACAGTATCTAAGCCTGAACATGGCATCAAAGTAGTAGACACTGCAAGTTTCGCTTTCAACCAACGACCTCTATTATCATCATCTTTACTTTCGTTTTTTCAAACTTTATAGCATCCTAATCAAACTGCAAAATTTTTATAAATAACTGCATATATTTTTGTAAATAAAAATTTATTTTCATCCCCAATAGTCTTAAAGTTTATTAAATATGCTCGAATACAGTTTTAACTTTTTAAATACATAAAGAAAACAAATAAGTTTTTTTATTCACACATTTCCTTCGAAAGCAGTAAATACTTTTGACAACTTAAGTTGGTTTGTAATTTATGATGTAATAGTTTGTGACCATCAATGAACAATTGATAAAGTACTTCTGTTTACTGAAGATCGGTTTCGAATCTTAACTTGAAAAATTTTATTTTTCGCTTATATATAACTGAAGTTAAAATAAACCCTTCATAGTCTACAAATTATTGCCATTATATCATACCATCTTCAATTATGTATTTAATGAAATGAATGATGGACATTTTTAATGACCCTCCTTCTGTTTTTTACATATTTACTCTCAAAAACCACTTAACTGACTTCATAAGTATACCTAATTATACTTTAAATGGTGCTTTTTTGTTCAATTTCAACTTTTGTTTGATCTTTGTTTTCATTCGATCAACTAATAATATATGTAATTTATATGTTAAGATAAAACATTTCTACTTCATTAGAAATTGAGTTTCAACTGCCGATTAGACATATATATTAAAGTATAATAATAAAGAGTATACATTTTTTTCTTGATTGCAATATTGAAGAAATGTCTGGTAAAGTATAAATCATGATACAACTGTCTACTAATTACATTCAAATGTTCTGTAATATAAAAAGTAATCTTAATTATATCAACATGAATGTGGGTTTTTTTAATTCTTTAAATATGCATCAAATTTTAATGAGTCTATTCTTTTTCTGAATTTTATAATCAGATATAAACTGACAGTTGCTTTCAAACTCTAACTTTTTTGTAAAAAAAATATATGCTTCATAATTTTTGAATTGTAATCAAAAGATGAAAATTAAAAGATCAAATGACTTGTTGCTTTGTGTACAAACTTCATCTTGTTGAGGCATGATGTCTGCAATGATGCTATAATTTGTAAGCGTTTGTGTTGTTAACGTCCAAAGATGTACGCGATCAGTTTTCGTTGTCAAATATGCGTCTTTAGTAAATGTCTCGATATTCCACGTAACTACAATTTGATAATTTGTTTAGATGGCAACAAGTACTGCAGTCGAGCACAAGTTTCAGTGTAAACATGAATATGAAAATGCAGGCAAATCGAACTAACAGGTCATATATGAAATGAAAGGTGCATTTTCAATTTCAATTCTATTTGCCATCCGGAAGATATATAGAATAAATGAGATGTGGTGTGCAGTGAAATCCAGGACTTCGTTTCGTCCCATGTGGGACTCGTCAGCTAAATGTATATGCATCCCAGACTTCTTGTTTACTACTAGAAGAAACACGAGTCAACTGCTTATCATATCCTATCTACTCTAAATATACCTATGTCATATTGGCCATATCGACGTAATTCTTACAGAATGTATATATACCGACTAAGATCGATCAAATGTCAGTGAAAATAATGACAACGGGATAATCTACACAATTTCAAATTCAATTAAAAAAATATGTTTGGGAAATTAGAAGTGAGTGACGCTAGTTAATATAAAACAAAACTTACTCTTAATCTGGGGAAATGTATTAATTCTAATGGTCTGAATACAATAATTTCACGCTGTTGTATATGCCTTAATTTTAGACGATTATTACGTAATTCAATACGTACAGCATATGTAATAGATGCTGATGCACCACCAGCCAAACAGTTTGTCGGTAATTCAAATGTACTAGGCAAATCTGCTGGTAGTTGAAATTCAAAGTAAAATACATGTATACCACGTGTCAATGTAAATTTTGTTTTTGTCCTACTATGTTTATCAATGGATGATTGTAATTTTTCACTGGTATTATTATTATCATTTAATAGATCATGATATTTTTATTAGTATTATTCGACAATATATGTTTATTTGTTTGCCCATTTAAACTAAACTTATCATAATGTAATTCAATGTCATTTGGGTTATTGTTTAAATCATTATCATTTTTCAATGTTTCAATAGTGCTATTTGTTACTAACTGATCAGTTTTCTCCATATGTTTACTTGACAAAACATCATTGTATTGTTTAAGCAAATCAAGTTTCGATTTGTAAATTAATTGTAAATCACCATGATATATACATTCTTTCTTCTCCTCATCCATTTCAAATAATCTTTTCCATTGTTCTAAACAGAAATTAGGAAGACATGTTGAATCATATATTTTGTCTGTTGTTTTCGTTATTTGTTGAAATGATCTCAGAGGATAATCGTTATTATTAATAGTAGAACCTGGTGAAACTAATTTATTAAAACTTTGACTACTTTTAATACTGCTTTCAGCATCCAATGATGTAAACGATCCTGAAGCTGAAATCCATGACTCACCAATTCGTGATTCACAAATTAAATCATGATCTAATGCACATGACGAATGATTATAATTACAATTGGATTTAAAATGTGTATCAGATAAGTAACCACGATCAGTACAACAAGTTAAATGTGTACGTGGCGATACAGTTTCATGCGATTTACATGATTTTGTTTGCTTCAAAACGTTTGATGCATTTGAAAGTAATTTGCAAATTTTATTTTCTGTAATACAAACATTGGTATTAGTGAATTTTTTAAAATTTGAAATAGATCTTGATAAATTAATTCCACTTGCTAATGAACCAGGTCTATTCATATAGCTTTCATTTTCAATATTCCAACGGGTTTTAGCCAACCCATATAACCACACAATACAACCTTAATATGTTAACCGTGAAAAAGAAGCAAATAAACAATTAATTATAAAGTATCACAGATTTTATGAAATATACACAATGATGTAGATCACTAAATATAAACCATAGTTCAAAAATTTTCTATAAACCGATTTTATAGTTGAGTTCAACTTGATGTCAAGTTTTTATATTCATATTGTTCGGTGAAATTCTATTAGATATGATAAACCTCACAATTGACTGATCACTGGGTGGTGATCAATATAATGTGTATCAAGTCCTTTTAGTGCAGATCGAATGTAACCGACCAAGTTGCAATGTGGCCACTAGTCTAGGTGATTTGACATTACGTGCACTTGTTGAGATGAGATGGTAGTTGGAGGTAGTCAACAGGGTTTCCTGTTGAAAAACACATTACTTTTAGAATATCCTAGCATAAAGGTTTCTCAGTGGTTACTGTCTATAAACTACAAATTCAAAGTTTATTATGATATACGTTTCTAGTATCTTTAATGATTATCAACGATTAACTTTTTCTAACTACTTTTATAGATTTTAAAACGATTTTTTGATAAATACTTAACACTGATCCTCTTCTAAATGAATCTTTTCATTGAATTTTTGTTGTTTTTCTATTTTCTACAAAAATATACTTGTATTTTTCATTGAAATCACAGATTGATCTAACTTAAACAACCAGTGTAAACCTGAAATCATTGATTGGTTGTTTTATCCTTAATTATTGTAATGTTCCAAATCGTGAAATTCTCATGGTAAAGAGAAAATCGTAAATAAGTGTTCATTTCTTTATCTATCACTTTTATTTAGCTTTTTTCTTTCATTTCTAATATTTGCATGAACAGTTACAATAAGAATGAAATTTATAGCAAAATTAGAAAACAGAAGAAGTTCATTTAACTGGAAAGTGTAATGCCCTAAACTCAAAAAGTTTTCAGTTTGTAAAATAAATCACTCAATAGATTCATTCTATCTATTCATTTTAATAAAAATTTTCTTTTGAAAAATCTTCCAAATAATTAGCTGAAATGTAGATATTCACCTAGAGATATTAAATGACCATCTTATAATATGATGAAATGACTTTAAAAAACCCATCAGAAGCCTTGAATGAAAGTTCAAGACAATTCCAATGACGTTTATGATTCCAATGAAACTCAGCTATTTCCACAATCCCTAAATAACAATTATCACGAGATCACAGATGACTAGCTTCGACAGAAAACTCGCTGAGTTCTGATGAGAAGCCACACAGTGAAGTTCAACCGTGCTAGGTGCGAGGCGTTTACCATGCTGAGGAATCCCACATCAGGAGAAAACGGTCGTTTAGTGTTTCTAGGTTTTCAACCGCGGTCTAACATTGGTCAGTTTATGATCTCATGATCACATTCCGTATTTTGCCTGTAAAATCATTGTTGTTCAATAAAGGTTAAATGATGTATTTTATTACAGATTACTAAATTACGGAGTTGTATATATCACAAAACCGTTTTATAGTTGTAAAGTGGTGAAAAGGATCAATCATTTAATCAAATTTTAACGACTTAGTGAAATAGTAACAATTATTTGCAAATTATTAGGATAAGTTCATAAGTTTACAGGATCTGTTTCTGTGAACACATGTAATTATGATGTATATTATATTTCTGACTGAGTAAAGTGATCTTTGAATTAACTCAAGATTACCTAACTGAATTACAAATTGTAGATCTACAGAATTGACATGTGAGCACTAGAGAAGAAACTATTATTATCAACAATCCAGTCAGTGCTGAATTTATTTGAAGTTTTGGGATCAAACCTTAGTAGTGACAATTATAATCCTTTTTTTCAAGCTGAAACGAAATCCAAAAAACTATTCGTAATAATTTTCACAGCTATAAAACTGAATAAACGATATGACCACATTAACAAATTGAATGACTTAACTTATAAGAAATAAAAGGAATAAATCAGTCATATTTTTTGATTGATAATGAAACATGCAAATAGAAAATATCTATTGGTGTCTTATGTTTTTTATGAGTAAAAAATTTATTGTTGACACAGTTGAGAAAATAATTTTTGGGAGGAATTTAATCATTAGATTGACATAAACAACACAAAACAGAACATAGCGTCTACTCTCAAAAGATTTACTAACAAGATATTACCAGTAATACACTAAAATACAAAAATCAATTTCGTTTTCTCCTAAGACTGGCGATAACAATGATCTTTTATGTTGGTCAAACGAATCCCGAGATGAAATTCACACCAATACTTTAATAAAATGTATCCGGTTATATTTTACTATTATTGCGAATAATAATAGCCAAACTCATATTATTTAATATTATTTATTTAATGATAGTGAAGTGTAAGATATGTAGTTTTCCAATATAATTCACTTTTAATAAATATTCAACCTATAATTACTTCAAACATATCTGTACAAAATCTTTAAACGGTGACTAAAACACATTCGTGTTCATTTATGAGTTTTCAACCAATCTTGATTCCAAGACACCTCATTTCATTTTCTAATTAAACGACGTAGGAATAAGATAGTAGTAGCTTATCCTTTTTCAAATGGACATAATAGAAAATAAATAAACGAACCACCAATATGGTATTTTTTTAGTTGTGATAAATCGAAAACAATTTATGCAGTTGAATAAGTAAATCTGGTAAACAAATATAATCAATAGATTAAAAGAAATCCAAAGCAATTTTTAAAAAATGATGCACGGGATTTTGATATTTCTCAATTCTACTTAACCATGTTATTATAGAAATGAGAATAGTTCGATTTAAAAGATTCCTGAAACTCATGGAAATTCACATAAGATTATTTTTTGTATTCATGAGAAGAATAAAACACTAGTCTAATTGACTATATGATGATCTAGAGTATAGTGAATTCTTATTAATAAAACCCAAGATTAATCTCATCATTCTGTACTTATTTGTCTATTACCGACTTAGTATTTTATCACACTTTATGCCTCTGAAGAATATTACAAGCTGAATTAATGCTACACTCTAATAATGAAACTACCTCTGAAAATGATTTACTTTAAATAAGAAACTTAATTTTTATTAAAGATGGTAGTAAAGAGTAAAGTAGTTTAAATATTTGATCTCATATAATTCAATGAAATGAAAATCAAGTTTTAATTCTCAAACCAGCCAATGTTTTTTTCTAAAAATTAATGTCCATTTTATAATCTCATCAAATGAAGTTCTAACATTATCTACATTAAATATACTATTTCTAAGTTTATTGTGTGAACGAACAAATTGAATCGAATATATATAGGGAAAAACACTTTCTTATCTCTTTTTCTTTTATAACAAAAATAAATCATAATCAAAAAGTTTATTAATTCTATTTCTTTTAATCCACTAACTTGAATTTACAAAGCCTATAGATTATCCAACTGTTTTTTTAAATAAGAAAATCCAGTAAACAAAACCAAATTGTTTTCTCAAGTATGAAAGGAAAACAAACTGAATGAATTTACTTATAAGAAAATACTTACAAGTTAAGATAATGAAGATTTTAATAATTGAATTTTTAAGCTCAGTGAACAGAACACCTTAACGTTTCTACATAGTGTATGCAATTACGTGTTATTTAGACAAGTGGAAATAATATCTTGATTGATACAATTTAATCAATAGTTAAAAGACTGAACAAATATAATATTGGTTACCAGTTAGCAATCAATTAATTGTAAATATCTCAAGGGTAGCTCAAATGGCTTACTGATAATGCTTCAGAATATAAAGTTGTATGATTAAACTTCAAATCTCATAAGAGTGATAAACTATGTCAAAATCATAGATTTTTCTTGCTGATGTATGCTAGCTAGTTATCACGCATTCAAGGTTCAAGATTTTTCTTGACTATCTTAAACTAACTAACACTTAAGATCCTCTTTCTTTAACATCTTAAGGATAATTTTTTGATTGGATTTTCATTAACTGTACTCGAGTACTTAAAAGGGTTCTGATTTGTAGTGATTACTTTTTTGATTTCATAGGATTAACCATAATTAAAGTGATATGACAAATTAAAATAAAACTGAAGTATGTACAATCGTAATTTTTCAATTTAATTCTTTACACTTGTTTTTTTAGTTTATTGAATTTAAAAATCTTTTCACAGGATAATAGTGAATTTTTTAACATATACTTCTTTCTTTTAATATGTATATATGTTCTCTTAAGGCATTATCTATAAAAATCAGATCAGAAATTTCGGTTTATCATTGTTGAGAATAGTAATAATAATAATAATAATAATAGATAAGAGTATGTTCATGAAAATCTCACTTGCTTGACTACTCAACTAATTTAAATCAGATAATTTGGTTCATTTCATCGTTGTGGAAAATGATTCATCGGAAGAAAGTTGTAAATTTATTAATGAGGCGCTTTGTTTTAAAGAATTCTCTAAAAATGCATTCACAAAAAGCACTCATGGAAATCACTAGAAAAAAATTAATCGTAGTTATTGAGATAATCAATATGGCACCTAAATCAAAAGGGAAATTTAATTATTTATGTATAATTAACTAATCCATAACTTGACAGTAAATATAATTTTTTATTATCTCCAAATGAGTAAAACACATTGGATTTTTGACGTTTTATGACTTAATATAAATTAAGATAAGTATCATTTGTACTCTTTGAACTTATGTTAATTTATTTCGGTTGTTTATTTATTCTGAAGAAGTGGCTTACATTAAGTCACGAAACGCCAAAAATACGATTTTTCTACTCATTGTGATATAACAAAACATATACTTACCATTAACTTTGTACTCGGTGTCGAATATATTTGAAACTGTTAAGTCCAACCCTGGCAATAATAGTTATAAATTTACAACTTGGTTTTAAAGTTTACTGTAAGACTGATAGGCAGAGGTGACTGATGACTAGCACCTGAATTTTAGAACACGCGTTTTGTTCTATTTTGGACTTGTCAGCTGGATGCAACTGCATCTGAAGGTTGATGTTCACTCCGTGACACATACAAAAAGAGACTGCTCAGTTGCAGTATTAAAACTAAATGAGGAGTTTTAAACAACCGATACAAAAATGTATGATAGATAGTTTAAACAGAACCTAAACTCAAGTTATGCCTTTTCTTTCAGTCAACGACTTTGGTTCATTGATCAAGTCTGTCTCAAATAGTGTCTAAATGATACTCTCAGACTAACTGCATTGTCATCATCATCATAATTCATAATTGATTGGTTTCTAAGTAATTCACAATGTATGCAGAATATTTAAATGATTTTATTCCAGACCGACAGTTATCCAGTTAGGAAAATCCTTTCTTTAAAAATTATCATCTAACATTGACAAGTAAATTAGAAAACTTAAAGGAAACTAAGCAATTTAGGATCATTTCTTTAACTTATATTAATTACACAAGTTTTTAAATCAACAATCAATTCATTTATAACAAAGAAAAGCATATAATTCAACCGAGCGGAAGTAGATTTAATATTGCTTAACATGATATATTTAATTCACTTTTGTTTAAACTTTTAAGTAGCAGAAAAAGGTCATGATTATTTTTAAAAAAACAAAACAAATTCCATGGTATATTATCAATTGATGTTAGTTCATAGATTTCCTGATAATAATTATTTATTAGAAAAATAATTAAAAAACAAAACAAACAAATTGTTATTATTAGTTTCATGTTTATTTTGCAGCGCGAATTTCAATTTTTCAAGGTTGTTTATTTGTCTTCGTCAGTTGTTTTTTTAAAGTTTATATGAAAATTTCTGGTATGACTAAATATGTCAGCATTGACTAACATATATATATATATATGTATATATATATATCATTGTTATGTAGTAAAACGTTTATTTTAGGTCACATATAGGTCAAGAATTATAACACTGACATAACTGTTTATCATTCAATTTATTATTAATATGAAGACGAAAAATTATTTTCATTTTTCTACTAATGTTATTTTCCATAGGAATAAAAAATAATAACCCGTAAATTTAGTAAAATATCATAATAATAACACCATCTATGATAAACATGATGAATGAATGAGATTCTAGTATACATAAATGATCATTTTAGATGATAATGGAAAAAATGATTGACAGACTCGTAAATAAATAGGATGTTTTTAAAAGAAAAACTTTGACATAAGACTTTAAGTCAATGAAATTAGAAAGCTCTATGATTTTAACAGTAAACACTATGTCATACTTTTTAGAAGTGTTCCTTTTGGAGACAACCAATACATATATATATATATATATATATATATATCTTTTGTTAAAATGGGGATATACAAATTCACTCGGTGTTGTTTTGTATGTATCTTCCCATTGTTATTTAGGACTGCAATTGATCAGTCTCTCTAGCTACTATCCATCATTGCTAAAAAGTTTGTAACTTAAGGTTATATCGAGGCAATCCACACAGGATACACATATGCCAATAAGAGACTGATCAATCGCAGTCCTAAATAACAATAGGAAGCTACAAGTAAAACAACACCAAGTGAATTTATACTTCACCCGATTGCACAAGCATGTGACTACCGGGAATCAGTAGCTACGTGAATAACGCGATGGAGATTGAAGTAAACGCTACTTGGTTCGGGTCCCAGAATGAATACCAACTCTGAGATGCAGGTACAACCAGCTGACGAGTCCCAAACAGGACGAAACGCGAGTCCTGCACACCACTGCTATCCACTATTCATCTTTGGGGATATTCATAGTTTGAAAAGAAAAGAAAAACAAATTTTGAGAAAAGTTTATGATTTTTGATGTCTTATTGATTTAAAAATATGTTATATTCAGCTACTTATCATTAAGTTAACAAGTAGTCTTTATTTGAACTTTTGTGATGGGGATCCTCATTAGTTTTTTTCATTTTAATTGGGATTCTATTCATAGGTTTTATAGATTCACTAAAGTAAATTTATATTATCATCTAACAGATCAAGATAAATATGTTGTTTATACTCAACATATTAAAATAAATTTCAACTTAAAATGTTATTGAACATAATCACCAGTACGTTTAAACCAATTTTATTAGCTAGAAAAGTGAAAATGATTTTTGTTATTTTCATCGAAACTTCACCAACGAGTAAAATTTAAATGAAATGAACTCAAATTTATTTCACAAATCCTTAATATATCGTAGATAAATCTTAGATATAATTCGTGTACAAATGCTTGATTAGATTACATGTTAAAGAACGTGTATGTCAATCATTGATTTTATTCTTGACAATTGACAATAATAAGCAGATTTACCGCCTTTTACTCTGCTTTTAACCTATACCAGCACATCAAGGAATTTCTGAATAGTCTAATGAATAAAGAATTAGCTGATTGTAGCTAAACAACCATTGAGAAGCTAAAAGCTTATTACAGTATGAAACTCTTCAGAAGTACCCCTTTTGAGACTACACCAGAGGCCGAATTTAAGACCTTTAAGGATTTAAAAATTGAGTAACTGAGGCTTCATCCAATACCCAACATGTTTAACCTCAGTCAGTTTGCGATACTGCTGGCTCAGTAGTCTAAAAATTAATCGCTGTTTCAGAAACCTGAATGAACTGAGTCTAATCTCTGGTGACATTGTGAATGCGTATTACGAACGAGTCCCACAATGAGACGAAATATTTGTCCGGTCATCCCTGATGTTTAGTGGTTGTTTAGGTAAGAATAAGGCTTGTCGCAAACTATAAAATAGAAATAGAGATTTTTAATTTTCTCAAACTTTTACCCAAACTATTCGTTTAAATTAAAAGTAAAAAATCAACTCTACACTGCATACCAACAAAAAGCAAAGATCATTAATGAAATGTCACTATTTTGTATCATAATATATTTGAAGTCATACAAGAAAACTACCTCAAAATTCATGAACACGTCAAGATTTAATCTATGTGAACAAAATGGATAAGAGAATGACTGAGTAAAGTTACAGTAAGATAAAAGAGAAAAGTATAGATTCCTATGATTTTTTTTCTTATATCTAATTAAACTACACTCACAGGTAGATAACTGACAGGTAAGTAACCAACACATTTTTGTTTTCATCACTGTTTTATTCAAAAGTGGAAATTTAAATTTTAGAAGGGATGAGAAATATATATATAAGTTTGGTTCCTACGTCTTCCAGTCAGTAAATAATCACAAATCGATATCTTGAAGAAAATGAGAACTTGACCATTTTACCCCGAGTTTGATATTGTACTCATAATTTGATATGAATAATTAACTTTTCAAAAAAAAGGATCAATCTCTGCTTGTATGATGGATGTTCAACTGAATAAAAAATTAAAACGTGTATAGCCGATCAAACTTGAAATTCTTTTTTATTAGTTTGACTGATTAATCAATTTTATGACTTTAAATTGATTGACTTCGTTTTTTTGTTTGGTAAAAGAACTTCCATGAGAATTTATCGAAAAAATATGATATAATGCATTTTCAATGAAAACTTAGCTTTTATATTCGAGCATTTCTATCTATAATCTTATTTATCAAAGTGTCTTTTGTCAACATTTATCTTTCCTCTTTGTAAATAAACTCAACTTTAAAAGTCTAAATCTGTAGTCAAGCATAAATGAAACATGAAATTGTTTATAATATTTTAGTACAAAAAGCCTTCGAAATTCAATTCTCAAAAAAAAATTACCTCATATTATAAGAAAACATGATATTTTTCATCTTCTCAGTAAAACTGTTTGTTGTAAATGCGAATATATAGATAATTAGATTATCTATCTTTTCATTATTATGAGCGGTTGTTGGTTATCTCACACTGCTGGCAGTAGTATTACAAGTTCACTTAAATAAATAACTTACACAAAAGGTTAGCAGCAAAGCGACATAATTAAAACATCAGTTCTGGAATAGTTTTGAAAACATAGTTATGTAAAAGATTGATTTAGATTATCTGAATTAGTCAAGATTTACTGTAAAACTACAGTTGATTTTATATTTTAAGCTATGATAAATATTTTGCTAAAGAAATTAACTTCTAAGTGAACGATACAGATAATAACAAAATTACGTGTGGGGAAAACATAAGATTAAAATGTATAAAAAGTTAAGACATATCGCTGAAATCGCGAACCGATCGAAGTTGGAGAACTATTGAAAACCTATAAGCATTAGACGACCGTTTGATTATAGTATGGGACTCCTCATCAATGTGTATTCACGACCTCACAACCGGGAACAAAACCCAACACTTCCGGGTTCGCACGCGAATGCTTCCTTAAGATACCAGTAAACCTGTGTCAAATGATGTACAAGCCTAACTTCAACAATACCATTTTACACAACCATCTTCATTAATTTCGGTGGGTAACTACCTCAAACACGGTTGGATTCCAATAGTAATGGCTTCTCATTACATGACACTAATGTTTCTGTTAACGACTTTTCCATCTAAACATCCTGTTTAGTTTGTTAACATCTAAGAGGTTATTTAATTTGCATCTTATAACTGACTTGATGAAAAATAGAATGAGGCAAGCTTCCTATCTTGAAAAATAAATTAAACAACAGAAAATAAAAACTGTGGATTAGATAGAACTGCTACACTGTCTGAGTACACCGCTCAGTTTTTTGTCCCTTACTACTCTATAACAGTGCAATATATTCTCTAAAGGTAGAAGGAAAAGATAGCACCATCTAAGAGTATGTCTTAGAAGGACTGAGTAACCAGTCTTGAGATTACATATTGAGTGCTAATGAGATTTTGAAAACTAGTGTATGATGTTATGAATCATTATCGAGTTACTGTGTTTAAACATTTGTTATGCCAAGTCACTACGTATCTCCACAGTGATTGTTAGTTATGTTATAAAACAACTCTAAGATGATAAATAAAAAAGTGATATCAGTCCGTAAAGTCAGTGGCTGATAATCTCAGCCAAATTAGTGGCTTGAAACTTTCTGGTTGGCCTAATCCCAACAACAGTGATTCATGAATGAATATCTTAGGTGACATGGACCAGAATTTCTTCAAGTGAAAAAAATAAGTCCATTGTTTATCTTCACCTGGATCTTTAGTTTAATTGTTATTTTGTACTCTTTAGTCCTTAATCTCGTCCACTATTTTCGAAGTATATTTAATACGCTCACTCTTTTTATCATCATAGACATTAACTGTAAAGGGACGTGTGATCAAACGTTTTCGTGAAGGTGAAAATACCACGTTTGATTGACTGGTTCAGGTAGTAAAACAATGAATATATTTTAAACATTTGCGAATTCTCAATCAAATTTACTTATGACACAGCATACTGATTCGCAAACAATGACTTATTTTCACAATTTACATCACGGACTGATCTTATTTAGACAACAGCTCATAGATTTTCGTAAACTTTGTTCTGGAGATATTCCATTTCTTCATAACTCCAGTATTTTATATGTGCATTAGCTAATATGAATCATGATATTTAAAAACGATATATTACAATTTAATATAAAATAGATAAAGTGTGGCTGGCAATGGAATCCAGGACGCGCATTTAGTCCAGTTTTGGACTCATGTACCTGCATCCCAAAATTGAACTTTATTTCGGAACTTGAATCCAGTGCCGTTTACTTCAAATCCTGTCGCGTTATCCAATTTTATATTGAATTTGTGTATCCACTCACGCAACGAGCATGAGCTTTAACTCAATTTAAAAACCCACCTGGAATACATATATGCAAATCAAGACTAATCATGTTTCAGTTGAAACATCAACAACGCGATAATCCAATCCATTTTAAACAGAGTTATATTACAATATCATGTGTTGATTTATTTCTGTCTGTCCGTTTCTTAAAATTTCCAACTTTCAATTATACAGATCAATCAGCAACAGTTATTGATAGAATTAAACGGTTAAAATAGTGAATACGAATACTATGAATCGGTGTACTTTTACATGTCGTTTACACAATCACACCATACACCAATACAGGGTAATATAAAATCACATAACTTTACAAATGTTAAACTGTTTGAACAAAAGAAAATTAAGTATGTATCCTTATTGATATAAAGAATTTGCAAAAGTTTAAAAATTTGTCATCATATATAATTTTCGTAAGTAAGCATAATTGTAAGTTATTATTCAGATAGATTTATAATAAAACACATTAAATAATACTATCTCCTATATTTTCTTATAAATTAAATACTTCTTTGGATTCTGTCTACAAGAATATATTCAAAATATTGAGTAAGCTATTATATAGCTGAGAGCTACAAACTGTCGACTGTGAATTAAACAATCTTTTTAAAAACATAAGAAAATCTCGCGGGGTGCGGGGTCGTGGATGCGCACTGATGAGGAGTCCCATATTAGGACGAAACGTCCGTCCAGTGCTTCCAGGTTTTCCATGGTGGTCTAGCTTCAATTGACTCATGATTCCAATCAAAAACTTAACAATCTCCAAAACACCTAAACTGATAAATACTATACACATATACTTTCTATACATTTCCAAAATATAAGGAATCACATTTAAATACATTCACTTGTTAAATAGTATAATGACTTGATTCAATACAATTTTTCTCACTTTAATCTAGAATAAGGTCAGTCAACAGTTAAAAAAAAATTATTTCGTTTGTAATTATAAATGCAAAGTTCTTAATTTCCTTTACTAACCACTTAATTAATTTTAAGTTTATACCATCACTACAAGTAACACTCTTATACATCTACTAATTATATACAATACTTTATTCATTTGTTAATAACTAAGTACAACGTTTATACTACTGATTACATCTTAGTTTTGTTATTATATATTTGTGCAAATAGTCAATTTTCCTACTTAACAAAAAGCATAAAATCACATAATGATTACCTTGGTATTTCCAGTAAAAAAAAAACCAGTTTACCTACGGTTGAAAAATATAATCAACACTGAAGATATTATTAACAGAATTTTCGATAGTGAATGTATCTGATATGGATTAAAATAAAAGTATTATGATTCTGTGATCATAACGTTCCAATTACATAAAATGTAATATGAATATTCATGGAAAGGAATATGTAAGTAAGTATTCACTTAAATTTACTAAGATAAAAACATAATGATTATTTGACGTTTACAATAAACTGTGTATTAAAATTAAGTAGATGGAAAAAACAATTTTTTCATAAGTGAAATGCAGTTGTACATAATAACAGTAAACTTTATTATTCATTATTTCAAGTAAAAAAAAATCACTTTAAAAAATGTTAATCATATCAGTTACCAATCTGTCAGTACTAACTTTTTCCCATAAATTTTGACTATAACTTTATTAATAGATTGCATTTACCACAAAATGATCTCAGTTAAAATACGATTGGAAAACATGGAGTACTGGATACCTATTTCGTCCTAGTATGAGACTATTCTCCAATGCACACACACACACCATAAAACCTACAAACTAAGCTGTTATTATTAAAACCCTTTCAATTGAACTATACAAGTCGGCTTACTGGTGATTTCTCTCAAGACATTCCCGAAGTTCCAGTGAGAAGTCGTAACTATTATTCAGACATTTCGGGATTGAAGCGATTGTCAGCAACAGAATTCTACGGCCCTTAGTCTATATCAAAGTTAACTGGAATTATATAATTATCAATGGACACCGACTAAGTGGTTCTAATTATTAAATGTCCACTGTAAAACTTAAAAATCTTAATTCATTTATCTAACGGGTTCATGGAGAAGTCCCATACATGTATAAAAATTCTGCTGAATGCTTCCTGGTTCTAAACACGATCAAAAATGCAATTCAACCGTAATAAATACACAATACAAATCCCTTCAAAGCAACTTCAGCTGAGCGTTTATTCTACTGTACTCTGTAACAACTTAGTCTACAGCCCTTCTAGGGTTACGGATGATCCCAAGCCTGGATAAAATAGAAGAATTTAGGAAAGGGTTAGCAACCTCATCTTGTAGAAGAAAAACCTGGTCAAACAAAGCTAACATTAAAGGCTATTGTTAAATATTTAACTTGCTTTGAAATAGAAATAACCAAAGCACAACTGACCTCCCTTCAACAGGCATATTAACTCTGATATGATAAAGTGTATAAGGGCTAATGTTTATTTGTCAAACTAGTCAGAATATAGGATTTAGGAATACATGTCACGGTCAACATAAGTAAAACTGGAATATATATTTTTGGTTTTTTTCTGAATTAAAAAATTTTTTATTCAAAAACAGCTAACTATCGTAACCATCTTTAAAACCTATTCAAAGAGATTGTAGGTATCATTATCAAGGTTTGACTTGATAATTTCGAATAAATTGAGCATTGGGTAGATTCTTATAAATATATTAATCTATTTAAAAAGAATTTCGTAAAAACACAAATTGTGTGCATATGCATTTTTTAAGTAACGATATCCCGATGCATAAAAACACTTTCTGTTCCAAGGACAATGCAGTAGCGGTTATATTCAACAAATATTGACAAGTTCATTTAAACTCTGACAGGTTCTTTTTATATCTCTTATGCATGTCTAAACGAAAAACAATGACCAATGTAAATTTTGACGGTTAATTCCACGAATAATTAATTTAAAGTATTATGTAACCGATCTCAATTTTATCACATTAATTAGGAAATTTGAACATAGACGAAAATCAAAACTGTAAAAAGGTAAAAAAGATTGCATCATAAATTTCATAATAAGAATGTCCCTCATAAGTCGTATAATTGATATGAATAACTCTCCATATCATTTGATTGCTAAATAGTTAGCTGAAATTTTAAAACCCGTCAGAAATCACATCAATCGATACAACTTTATTTATTTGATTTTGTCAACTCAATCAGAAATATCAATGTATATAATCAAAGAAATGATGTCATTCAATGTCACCTCTCTCTACATATGTTCCACTAATTGAAACTATATGCTTTTTATATGACAACACTGAAAATAAAAACTTTGATATTTGCATCCCAAAACATTGTCTAAAAGAATAATAATTGAGCTATTTCATTTATATAAGCGATATGTGGATGATATCTTCATTAATTGCAAAGAGGATATGAACTTTAATGAAATTTGGATTAATTCAATTAATGTCATTATTCACTGCAATTCACATTCGAAGTAGAAGCGAACGAGGAATTTCATTTACTCCGTGTCCGGTTGAAAAGAAGGTCAGATGGTTTCTCACAGAAATCCGTGTATAAACAACCGACCTAGAACGGTCAGTATACGAATTCCCATAACTGGGTCCAATTGAGTAGAAAGAGAAACTTGATTCCCTTTTTATTCTCAAGGACAGGCGAACACTTTCTAATGACATTATAAATAATGAACTACTTCAACTTCAGCATATACTCCTCAGAAATGGCTATTGATTTAATGATAGAAACTTAATACCAAGACAATATCCTACAAAAGTTCCCATAGTTTAAAAGAAAACTATTTTGAATATCAAAATTAGAGGAGATACGGCTGCCAAACTCTTAAATAAATACATTCCAAAATCCATGAATGAAACCTTTTATTGAACCAACCTTCGTATTTCCTCAAACCAGCCTATTATTCAAGGATATGTTAAGGATAAAATTCCGGTTTAAACCACAGCGATAAACATCTATAACTTCATCATCAGGCTCTACAGTTATAAGTCCATTATTATGATATTTTACAAAGGCTAAAATAAGACATGTTTTAATGAGTTTGACAATGTTATATGTTAAAAATGGTGAACGTTTGCATCTATTAAAACGATGAAGTTATAGAAAACAACTGTTCGCTCAAATATTCATTTTTTGAATATTCTATGAGGATTTTTAAACTGCCAAACATCTATAAATTTACTTGCTGTTCTGAGACAGATTACACTGACCACACAAACCAATCAATTTCCAAACGCATTTTAGAACATTACCCGGAGTGAATGTCAAAAAGTTACAGGAGCACTTGATCAAATCTGGACACGTCACTCTGAAGGAGTCTCCCTCAAAATAATCTATACAATCAAGGAAACTGGATTGAATGGATGCCAAATCAAAAACTTACGCACTGCTGAGGCGTTGGTGATCCACCAATATAAGCCCGAAATGTGCATGAGACCTCTCATCCTTCCTTGACACTGATTCCTTTCTGCTCTATATCTTGGTCTTGTTTTTTAAAGTATTGTTTTGTGATTTAAAACCGTAATCATTTATTTTTATCCCCTAACAATTTCTCAAGATTATTGTTCGATTGTTATTATGACCTTTACATTTTTCTTCTTTTCATATCTGTTAAATGGACAATTATCTCTCATAATTCTGACCGATAAATTACTTCTTCCCTCCTATTCTTCTTTAACCCCCTGATTATTACGCAATCTCGTTTGATATTTGAAATCTAGAATCACGTCGTGATCCTGTTTTTTCTATATGGTTACCAAACAACCAGTTAAAAGATTTGCATCTAATGGATGAGCAAAAGAAGGCTGGTTTAAATCAACGTTAGCTGACATTATCAACCAATATTTCGTTTCACTGGCATTAAAGTCTAATATTCTATCCAAAGAACACCTGATAGCTTTGATAAACATGAAACAAAATGATGAGGTAATGATCCTACGACCAGTTGAAGGCTTGAGTATCATCCAAACGAACACAGATGGTTACATCACTAGGCTGAAGTCAATGCTAGACGACTAACAGTAATTTAAGGCAGACAATTCCAACAAGGATTTAAATGACTCAACAGAAAAACGAATAAAATAGAACGCTTAGAGAACCTCTAAAAAAGAAAATGGATACTAATTATACTTAAAATGATCTAAGACCTCACGGTTCATGTCTGCCTTATATGCATTTTCTACCTAAGGTGTATAAACATGATTTCCCCCTTAAACCTATCCTGTCAATTCACTGTATCACAAAGTTGCACCCTGGCTATCAGATAAACCTGAACCAGTCCGTCAGAGACTAACAACATATGCGTTAAGAGGTTCATTCAAATGACGACAGACTGAATCTTATAAATGTTGCCTGTAAGTCCATGGTTTCCTTTGATGTAACATCCTTGTTGACCAAAATATTAATTCTAGGAACTATTGATACAAATTGTAAGAATTCTGACCTCCTGCCTCTCAGAATAAAAAAACTACTACTTATATGCACAAAACACGTTTAATTATAGTCTAATAATATCACACACCATCAAAGTGACGGTGTAGCAATAGAAGTCTATTAGGTTCAATTATGGCAGATGCTTTCACGGGCTATCTTGAAAACACGGAGCTTAAACAAGTGCTTAGAGAAATGACGGGATACTCCAAATATGTCGATTATCTGAAGCAGTCAACACCATACGATCCACCTGTTAGAACTCTTTAACTATGCTTATCCCAATATGCAATTTACTATGAAACACGAACAGAATGATATGTTCCACTTTCTTGATATTGCCATAAAACGGAGGGGAAACGGGACATTTCAAAATTCGGTTTATCGAAAAAGTACTTAGAATAGTCTTTGCATGAATTTCAGTAGTTTTTGTTCGACAAGAAAGAATTGGTCAAGAAATTACTTTATAGGGTATAAAGCATATGTACCACTGACAAACTAGAAGATTCGATGAAAGTGAAAAAGTGTCTAACAGACAATTGCTACCCACAGAAATTCACCCAAAAGTTTTAAAAATCTAAAGAGAAAAAGACATGTTGCTGAAGCCATCAATAAAGCTGAACTGAAAAGGGAATGACGTCGCAAGTTCAATTAGCAGGAGAGTTAACACTATATTAGCCAGAACATACCTAGCAGTTAAACTATTAATGCTGTATAAAACATGATTAATAACGCACTCAAGCACTCTTGTTACAATCAATGTTGTAGAATGTTATTTTATATAAGGTATCTATATGTATATAATATTTCATTCAGTCGATTATATTTATTTACACCCTTGCTATATTATACTGATGTGTCTTTGAAGTGAATTTCGATTAAAATCTTTCGTAAAAGTAATTTAAACCCATTTTGTTATTATGATTTTTAAATACTACATGTTGTAAGCATCTGACGTAAAATGAACGAAATAAAAAGGATTCGTGCTATTCTGCTCAAATGCTGAGAATATGATTTACAACGAAGGAACGATAGAATAGAGACTAAAATGATCTAGATAGAACCTCACAAATAATTATCATATGTACCGATACTGAGTTAGAAAGTCAACATAAACGGAAATATGATAAAATATAAAATCTGGAAATAAACGGAAGGTGGAAGAATATGCAGAGTGTAGAATCCGTTTAAAATTTAGAAGCTAGAAGTGGTTGAGTATGAGTTTACTTAGGTTCGAACAATTTTAAACAGAATATCTAACTACCAAAATTTTAAGTTAGATGATCTTCAAACGATATGATAAAAGAATTGACTTTCTTTTCTACTTTTAATCTGTCATATGATTTTTACCGCTAACACGAGTTATATATATCCAGGGAATACAAATCAATTATCAAGTATATTTTCCCTATTTTCTAGAAATATGAGCCAAACCTGGTTTAGTTTATACCTCACTATGCAACTGTAAACAAATGATATTTTGTTGACGTACTCGACCATTATATTCCATATGACATAATAGCACACTTTAGAATAAAAAATGTACACACTGTCTCAATCATGATGCTTTTAAATAACATTTCAAATGAAGTGCGAAAAACCAGAATCTTTAGGTTTTTTTTCACGTTACTTTCATGATTGTCTGAATGACCCATTAGCTTTTTTTAAAAAACAAATTATTTCTTCGTCAATAAATAGTAGCTCTGACCTTGTAAGTTAATTCAACTTAACATTGATTCGTGTAGTAATTAGCCATTTAGTTTAATTGTTGTTTTCGTTTTCGGTTTCATTATCTATACGCAACTTGACAACATGGTATATATCTATGCATATTTCAGATGAAAAATATATGTAAATGATTTTTTTAAACTACTTTTTCATAAGTACTTACAATTCACTATATGGTTAAAACAAAAGCATTTCAATTTATTGTTTTAAAAATGGTAAATGTAAAAATGTTAACCAAGAGAAAAACAAGTGACAAGACATACTTAATCTGTTTTATTTTTGTGGTTTTTCTTCCCTCATAAAACCACATGTATAAATATATAATTATACTGTGCCACTTATTCTCTTAATGAATTTTTTCCACTTCATTTGTATTCCCGTTTTTTGTTTAAAAAAAACACTTCACTTATTCACGATGACAAGTTAACAGTGACCTTTATTTTGTCAGTTAATAACATTGTGCATTTACATTGTATGTAGTATGTTTGTTGAAAAAGTAAGTAGAGTAAAAATAATAACAATAGACTTTTCTCTTCTTTTTACCACTTAAGTATTAACTAAATTGTCATATACTACTAATAAGCTAGTTGCATTATTGAAGGAACTGTCGAGAGAGAGAGAGAGAGACAGGTTATTTTAACTAATCGACCCTTCTTTTTTGTTTCATTGTCATATTGTACAAAACTTTTTTGGAAAGTTAGTAAATGAACCCAAAAAAAGATTTATAAATCTTCAAATCAATGAGAAATGCAGAAGAAAGAAAAAGCCAATGTTAATGATAACAAATTTGTACAAAACTGAATATTTCGATTGGATTATTTACAAGATTGTGTATATTTTTTAAGTTATAGAATTTGTAAATTCGTTTAAAAGTTAAACATAATAAATAACTTCAGTAATTAGGTAGTGTATATTTTATTCAAATTTAATTAAATCTAATGGTTATATCATCGAATATGAATTAAAATAACTGTAACTCAATAATTCAGTAATATATTCATTCCATTTATCATTTTGAAAAGAGCAAGAACAAAGATTCTATCAGAATAGCATGAATTCATTTTCATTTCGTTGGTTCTCGTCAGCTGCTTACAACCTGTGATATTTAAAATTATAATCACATAATGGGTTTAAATTAATTATATGAAAGAGTTTGGTTGGAAGTTATATTGAAGACATATTCGTATAGTATAGCAAGGGTGTAAATAGAATTAATAGACTGAATATTGTAAATATATACCTTATGTTCAGAAGGGGTTTGTGGAGATCTTAGAAATTTTCACAGATTGAAATCATAAGTCAGTTGTGAGATATCAGCTCACTGAAGACAATGATGGATATGTCTCTCAATTTTGTGGATTGGTTGAAGTTAGACATTAACACCGTTGGATGACAGCTCAGTGGTCTAATGGTTAAGTGCTCGCTTGCGAAACTGATAGGTCCTGGGTTCGGATCCCGCGGGGTGCGGGATCGTGGATGCGCACTGCTGTGGAGTCCCATACTATGACGAAACGGCCGTCCAGTGCTTCCAGGTTTTCCATGGTGGGCTAGATTCAACTGACTCATGATTTCAATCTATGAAAATATACTTTATGTGACAACAGATCAAGCGGCTAGAAACAAGTGATTACATAATGAATAAATATTGATGAGAATATAGTGAGTAGAGCCCAGTCGACAAAACAGGATTATTAATTTGGAAGATAGTTGAAATAAAACTCAATGATGTAATAAGTATGAAAAATAGTTTAATGAAAAAAAGTTTTAACGTGCAGCGAAAGAGTACTTGTCACCAAGGCAAGGAAAGGTTAATAATCGTCTCCGTTTGAACACATAGGTCAGGTTTTTGACGCATGATGGCAACGACTTCAGCAAACTTCAGAAGACTGAAGTTTGGCTGCTCACTAATCACCTTAAACGATTGCAAGGTATCTACCTGATGTCCTGTATCAAGGAGATGTTTAGTGATTGCATTATTTAAAGTCCTTCTTTTCCTTGTTCTGAGACTTTTTGGAACATGTTCAAAAGATATGCCCTCCTTTCTGTTCGGCCAATGTAGCTGCCTTCTCAGGTACACGTAAATTTATAAATACAGTTGGCGGTAGCATGAAAGGGGTGCTTGTCGACATTTGATAGAGTTACTGAGCATGTTGTTTTATAGAGAATTAAAAGTTTAACCGCCGGATAAGTTCTGGCTGGCGTAGTATTCAGTCTCCTGTTGAATATGTGTGCGACATCATCACCTTTGAAGTTAACATTTATAGATACTGGCTTTTTATTGACCGTAACTATTTCCGTCTTGGTTTTTTTGAGCTTTTTATATTTGATAATAAACTCTTTCATGTAAGTAATTTAAACCCATTATATAATTATAATTTTAAATATCACAGGTTGTAAGCAGCTGACGTGAACCTACGAAATAAAACATATTCATTCATTAGATGATGAATTACGTCTTTCCAGTTGACTAAAGGTTTAATGGATGAAGCTGAATCAAAAGACCCAAAGGATGAGCATTAACTTTCAGTATTCTTTTTAGTTTAGGAAGTCTAATAAGCATAAACTTGATATTAATCTTTTTTAGAAAATACTGAAACTTTAGATCAAGCATTTTAGTTGGATTTTTAAAAACTTGATGTGATTCATCATTATCAGAAGGGGTTTTGTGGAGATTGTTATAAGTTCAATAGTTGAAATCATGAGTCAATTGAATCTAGACTAACATTAAAAACCTGGAAGCACTGGACGGCCGTTTCGTCATAGTATGGGACTCCACAGCAGTGCGCATCCACGATCCCGCACCCCGCGGGATCCGAACCCAGGACCTATCAGTTTCGCAAGCGAGCACTTAACCACTAGACCACTGAGCAGGCCGTCATCCAACAGTGTTAATGTCTAGCTTCAAAATCTCGCGGGGGCGGGATCATGGCTGTGCGCCACTGAGGAATCCCACAATGGGACGAAACGGCCGTCCAGTGATTTCAGGTTTTCCATGGTGATCTAGCTTCAATTGACTCATGATTTCAACTACTGACTTATCATTATTAAATAATTTTAAGAAATACGTTAAAATATTCATTATCTTGAGTATGAGCAAACGTTTTAGCTATTCCTTCAACTCCAAAAGTAGAAAATCATGAGAAATTTAAAAATCTCCACTTATTTATTTTAAAAAAGAAAGGATTTATATTTTGCTCTTTCAATATATTGTTAAGTGAAAATTCAATTGTTTTTTCAAACGTTTCCCATATTTCGTATGAACAAGATAAGAGAATGTGTTAGTCATTTAGATAAGTTGTAGTAATTTACCAACAACAACAATAACAACAAATACAGTATTTGTATTAATTGGTGTCCAGGTTGCAATCATTGTACCATCAAGTTTATGACTTGTATCCAACTTTAAATAAATAGCTTATCGTTTTTGATAGGTTGCTTTATACTATATATGCTATATACTTCAACAACATAAATATTCATTTTAGTAATTTCGTCATATGTTTCAAATTTATCTTGTCTGAAAACTACACTAAATAATATATTTTATTATTTCTGAATTTAAGAAAATATTTCACTTTTATTTTTTGGAAAAACATTGAAACAATTGGATTGAAAATTTTAATTGAATTTTATTTGGATTACGTAAAATACAAATTGTGGTTATTATTATTATTTATTATTTGAACACATAAATATTGATACAAAAAGGCAACGAATAGATATGAAGTACACAAGTCACTTGATTTATGTATGGGCTATGATACTGCCCGGGTGCCCAAACCGGAGCAGATGCTTTTCTTATGGGGGTCACACCTGGAGTCTTCGACCTAAAGGTCTGATCTGTAAGGCAGTGGAGCAACGTCAGGAGATGTAGTTCCAGGGTATCCGGTAACCAACGATTGACTCATACACCATTTGTTCCCTCAGTATCATGAAGCCCATGTGTACCAATGGTTTATAATCAGGGTTTTCCCACTCCCTTACATAGACCCTCTTTGTCCACCGACCCGGTTAAAGTGCCGAATATTCGCTTTTCATCCTCTCAAATTCATAAACAACACCCCTGCCACGAGAAGGCAATGAGTAGGACTTCCCTGGCAATGGCTGCATACTCGTGGGCATGTGAGAGTATTTTAAGAGGGAGAGATTACTCTCCTCACTCTCAGTTGTACCAGGGCGTTTGAGGTAAACAACAACCACCTTTATTCAGTGGATTTACACTTTCTCACCAAGTAATTTGAATTTCCACCCATTAAAAAAACAGGTGAATTAACCGGAAATATATTTATCTTAATTAAACATAAAAAATAATAAGTAATTTGATCAACCTTACATAGTCTATCAGTAAAGTCAAAATTTTTAAAATAATAAACACCATTGTACTTTATACTTACTAAGCGGTATTAATAATAAAATACTTAGCTAGTAATACATCAAAATTCATTCTTTATTTTGAATGATTAAAGGACACTTCATAAAGTTTATTGCAAAAATGTGGGAATGGATTAGCATGTTCTCGAAAATATCCAGGAAGTAAATAACTGTATATAAAACAAAAATGTATGACCTCATGTTAAAAAATCAATTTTCAGTTAAATACTCAGGAAAAATGGAATGATTTAAATAAAGTAAAAACCTATTTGAGGCATTCAAATAAATGGGAATTTAGTTTATAGGTACAATCTATTCGCTTCTTTATAACAGCAAAAATAATTAATCGTAGTGAACAAACTAAATCAAATATCATTATGCTGCGCAGATATCGAGCATAATTTTAACCACAAAATGTTTTTAAAAATGTTTTATGCATTAATTAAGAGTACCAGTCAACAGAAGTTATGATAAGACTCTTAAATGACGCCTACATGTGTATAAAAAGATATTCGGTTGCAAGAGTTGATACATAAGGATACTGGTGTTAAAGTTATATACCCTTCTTCGTACAATCTTTGCAGCTTTGTCAATTATAAAATTGGTATTCCTGTATAGCAATTTCTTTAGCATAGAGATTATCAGTTACTTTTTATTTGACTAGAACAATTTCATTGTTCATGATCATTCACAAGATGAATAGAAACTTACTAGAAAAAGTAAGTTCCCATTTTTGTTGCACTGTTGAGGATTTCCCTAGACATTTAGGAAAACTTAAGTAGTTTGATACAAGTTAGATTTTTTCTGCCAAACCCATTTAGTCAAACTTATCTATACTAAATGTATGTTTCAAATTTATCATCCTAGAAATCAGCTGTAACCTTATGGAGATCATATGTACATTGTGGAACTCTGTTTATGTCATTGGGTAGTTAATCTTATACTAATAAAAACATGAATAAATTATAGTTTTCACTCTACATTTATTTTTATTAATAAAAGATATTAAAAAAATTCTAAAAAATTCCAATATTTATGGAAAAAAAGAGAATCAAAAGAACACCATTTAATCACCTGGAACATTATTGCTCTGAATACATAATGTCCTATGAGACAGCGTCGACTAATATTATGATGAGTCATCAACCAACTGGATTTAAAATACTAATAAAAGCATGAAAACCCTCTTGATGAAGTCTTATTATAGTGAAAATTGATCGTTGTGAAAAACACCTTTAGATAAGACTGAATATTAGAAAATTACTAATAATCAACAAACCTGAATCATTTAATGATTATATACCACGATATTATATTATTTTAGAAACTGAATGGTATATTTGAAAATTGACCCCATTATAAGTAGAAGTCGTAAAGTATAAAATGTCATACGATAAATACACTATGAAATCTATCACTGCCAATCTTCATAGGCACATGTAACAGTATTCTTTCATGTAAATACCAAACTTCAATTAAAAATATGTTCAGTTCTTTACTGATAGTTAATCAAATTTCGTAATAACCAATTTCAAAAAATTATAAAAATAGCTTTGAAGTTGAAATAAAATAAAGCTTATTTAAAATAAATAAATTATGACCAGCAATCAAATCCAAGAGGTACATTTCTACCTATTTGGGACACGTCATCTGGATAAACCTGGGACCTAGTGTTGATCCTTACAATGAGACTAGAAATCAACATCTCTCACTTAAAACATCGATGCGTTATTCAGTCTTAAGTATCATCAACGAGATAACTCCAATCTTTATTTTCAAATTCACAAAGAATATTAACATGAGATCATAGTTTAATAAAAATACTCTGGTCCTATGTTTCTTATTAATAATAAAGTATGACTAAGTGATATGAATTTTGAAAGTACACCAAAAAGCATTACATATAGTTGGGAACCGTCCATACCAGTATTCAGGCCTCATCACTTAAGCAATAAGTGATTGTTTCACTCAGTAGAGTAAACAAAATATGCTTATTAGTTTGTTAGTTGTATGAGACTAATTACAACTTGGCTTAATAATGTAAAACACAAACATCACAAATTGCTGGAAAACTATCAGTACTGATATTGAAGTTTGGAATAACAGTCTCACGAACTCTACTTCTGATTTAAGTCACTGAAATGTTTGAGTAGGGAAAACCCTGACTGCGTTCCAAAATGTTCTAATATATTTCAAAGAAAAGATTATTACCTTCTAAAATTTGAACAAATCAATTCACGTCATTTCGCGTGAGTCTAAGTGGTAACACTATTTCTACGAACGTTCGTTGGGGCTTGAAAAAATGGGCTTAAAAAATTTAGCCTATAAGATATACACATAAACGAAATTTGATACAAAATACGCATTTAAAATCAAGAACTTCTCAAATATCTCCTGGGCAAAATCGCTTTACACTAATCAGAAACCTTACTGATAAAGATAACTTCTAACACTACAATGGTTGTCATTATCATACAAGACTATAACAGCAACTAACTGATACCCCAACAACTTGAGTTTCTATAAATTACACTAAACTTTTATGTTTCAAGTAGAATAGATAGGTTGTGGCTAGCAAGAGAATCCAGAACTCACGTTTCATCCTATTAGATACTCATCGACTGGACTTATATGTCCCCCTCTCAGTGCTAAGGTTCATATCAAGATAAAAATAAAATAATGTGTACTTATTTATTTTTAACTTTCAGTGACTTATTGAATAAATGTGTTTACTTTTTTATTGTTATAGTTGCTTTCATTTTCATCTCAGTAGAATTCAATCATTATTTTCATTTATATAAATATAGGAAAACAAATTACTAATCTAACTGTATTATTTTTAATTATATATTAAACTCATAAGTTGTCTTTTATTAAAAGGCAAGTTGAAAAAAAGGAAACACCAATCAATTTTATTCATTGTCATTGTTGACTTACTGAATCGATAAACTTGTTAAGGTTAATAAATACTGATTAACAGTTATTTTTCTTATTTCTTTTATATTTCTTACGGAATCTTCCACTCTTTTTTAAACAATTATCTTTTTTTCTCGAAGTAATTCGATTGAATGATTAATTAAGTATTGATTTTTTATTTATCCTTTATTAGATTTATTGGGATGAAAACTTAGTTCGATGGGTTTGATGCATAAAGTATTTGAGTAGTAATAATAGTAGTAGTAAGATAATCCATACGATGTTAAGTGGTTTTAAGTCAGTTGTAAAACAATTGTAAATTTTTGCTGCTTTATTAAGACTGTTACGATTCGAATAAAATATGCACTAACACTAGGTTCCACCTTGGTTATTATTTCATGAGAGAAACTAGATAATTAAACTTACTGGACAAGTAACGATATCCATACTTAGTGAAATAGTGCTGACTAACTCACTACACTAAACTAATACATTTAGAACTATTAGAAGTTTTATAAGTATAAATAACTCAATAGCTTCTTTAAAAATCTAACTTTCATAACGTTTCGTTTATATCGTTCTAAAATCTAATATCTTTTTCACTTAATGTCACACAAGCATTCTCTCATCACTCATCATCCTATTCAAACAAAATCTAAATTATATCGAATGCTTTATTATTACTGAAGAAATATTTTTATCATTTTATTATTATTATTTATTTATTTAGTTAACAAGACAGGACAATCTGAACGAAAGACAATCATTACCTTCAATAATAAAAATGATGTGATAATAATAATATTATTAATAGTTTTATTCGACACTATGAACTTTAACACAGTAAATAATCCTCAGTACCAACTGTACAAGATTACTGCAAATGTTTCTTTAGTATACATTAAAATTAAAATTGTTCAAATATATCTCGGAAATATTTTTAAGAATCAGTATCTTTCAACCTGATTTAATCATCAACGTTTCCTACCAGTTCAGCTACTACAACTATTTTTCCATTTAACATATAGAATGTGCTTGAATTGCATAATATTTTTTCTATGTGTTTTAAAGGATAGGTAAAAATGAAAATATGTCAGTGTTTCTGTTTAATTCTTCCAGTAACTAGTATTTTTAAAATTTATAACCCCTCTATAACAATTTGTAAGTAGACACGGTTACCACTTATTATGATTTAGTCCGAATAGATCTGAAAAAGGTGGGTTACTTCTATTACTGGTATGGTTGGGAAATGGGTTCCCCAAGCGCTCAAACGGGCTGCCATGTACACAAAAGTTTTGGTTTGAATTCTAGTTATAACTCTGAGTACATTGCATTTGATGATGATCAATATAGAACTCAGGATACAAGATTTCTACAGCTTTATTGCCCAAAACTGAATTAGAACTGATACTTTAAGTGGCATGTCCCAGTTTCAGGTCTAAGTAAAATGCAAAAATATTTCCTGTTGTTCGATTAGGTTTACTTGACAAATCCTAGGATGAGCAAGACAGTTATTCTAAAATTTAGCATCTATCAGTTACCAATCGAAAATAGGATTACAGGTGACAGTGAGACATTCATGGAAGAACATGATGTACGGATTGGCGTTCATTAACGTGGTTCCAAAATAATAAAACTCCATAAATAAAAAAATAACTAAATAAAAGAAGATCCTATGCAAATATATTTTTGAATTTACAGGCACTGAACATTAATTACAATCACAGTAAAAGATTACTTTTATTTGCAGGACTACCGTGGAGCTGTTCCTCCATAAAACTGATAAGAAGTGAAATGTTTGCTCAAAAGAGGTGAAAAGATATATGGAGAGAGTGGCAAAAATATTTGACAACTGAGAGTTATTTTGATCAAACCACTTTACTTGACAAAATTCATATCAGCTAATTCGATTCACTACATCACACTAGGTTTCAAAACAGTTGGCACCATACATCTAACAGTTCAACGTCTCTTCAAATTCGAAAACTTCTAAATTACAATTTGCCTATAGGTCAATTTATTGTACTGATTTAGCACAATTACAAGGATCCTTTATATATAACTATATGATGGCTTACTCTGAGGAACTACAATAGCATTAAGTGTGTTTGGGAAGCTGAGATGATTTGCCTTCTGGTAAGGCAATTAAGACACCATTCTTGAGTAGATGTAATCACTTTAAAATCTAAAATCAACTGTTTTACCGATTTTAAAATATCAGAAATGTCACCGTATTTTGTTCTCTATATTTGACAGATATAAAGTGAATTTTATTAAGGAACGTTTTGAAATAACTACGACTGTAAGATAGTGTAGCGAAAATGTCCATTAAAAAACAAGAAATCACTCTCAAAAGCTGTTCAAACATAAACATGAATGTACGTTAACTACAGAACAAAGGGTATTTTGCTAGTTTATTTTTAAAAGAATACTTCACTCTAAGTCTGTCACTTAAAAATTCAGATGCTCTGTCAAAGCCTCCTCCTTTTTAATAATTAAAATTCTGTACTGCTGTTAAATAAAAACTTTGACCAGTAAATATTTTATTTTACCAAATGACGAATAAAGTGTCGGCAACTTTAGCATACATGTTTTTGTCAAAGACGGCGACATTTTTACCCAGGTGTTTAAACTCAGTTTTAGATACCCCTGTCTTTCAGCCAACGTCCACTTCAATCGCTATTTTTAAAAACTTATGTGTTTTGAAAGTAATTCAAATTAAAATATAAAAAGTCAAATGTTATCATACAGATAAAGCAGACAATAATTAAAGTTTGATTGAGTGTACAAAATACCCATTAAAATGCTCTTTGATATGACTAACGTTTAGCCATTTGCTTGATAACAATTAAACAAAGGCTACGGAGTGAAAAAAGGTTAATTAGTGCAACGTCAGGCGTTTTAACAGAAGTATATTCAACTCGTAAAGTTGGTTTGCATTACAATTTTACTCTCAAAATATGTGGCAAATAAGACGTATTTTGAGTGACTACTGATACAACAGAATTTCAGTCATAAACTTCGCTACTTTTGGTGATATCTTCTGTGAAGAGGTTTTGCTTAAAACCTTTCTGACTACTATCTCTAGTCAAAACAATAACGCACCAAAAGTAAAACATATAAATGGATTTCTCTAACTAAATTATTTACTTCATGATCGAGTATTAAAGCTGCAGATAGTAAAAAAGAACACACACACAGCGCTAGTATAATATGAAACTAATTACTGTTCTTAACAAATACCGAGATGATAATCTTTACTGCTGGTCTCAGATCAGTGCAAATATGTTGCTTTAGAACACCTAATTGATATAAGTTTTGAAAACTTTTGTAACCTATGACGTTGTTTTTTTTGAAAGTTTACAAGTTTTTCCCCAATTTGAGAACGATTTTAGCCAATTATAATAACGAAACTTACTAAGATATTTTGAGTGTTATTTGATGCAATACGTTTCGATATGGACAGACCGAAAAATTCACAAGGTTTCTGGTTTACTAAAAGTAAAGAGTTTTTAGACATTACCTCATATTCTCGTTGGTAAGTTTATATCACTCAGATTATTCGAATGACGTAAGAAGCACACAAATTAGGCTTTTAACCCCAAAATGACCATTCAGCTTTCAGTAACCAATAAACTATCGTACACTTCAAAGGAGGCATTAAAAGCAAGAGATGTTTCATAAAGTTTTGTTTGAGTCAACAATTTTCTGTAGAAACAATCAAGCGGATACAGTGAAGAAAAACTAGAATTAATGTAGTATATTGATCAATACTATCACATTTTAGTGGGATGATTTAGATGTTTGGTTTATTATAGCAGCTTAAGAGATCCATTAAATAAAAGAGTATTGGTATGTCACTAAGTATTAGCTTGCCAAATGTATGAAAACCCAGTTTTTCATTAAAATTGCAATATCTGATATAAATAAGGTTTATTTCGAAATGAAAGCGTTATTCAAAGCTAAGAAGAAAACATAAAACAAATAGAACGTTCACAGAAAGTGAAACGATAAGCTACTCCAACAAATTGTACAATTATTTAGCAAAAAGCGAGGGAAGTTATTCAAAGCAAGTAAATATACCTTATCAGATACCAAAGAACTGAGTTTTTAGACTAATAAGGAGAGCCAACAAAGAATAACTTGTTGATCGTAAAGCGGTCACTGATATTGCTGGATCTTGTTGAGTAGAAGTTGATCACTGAGCTAACAAACAAACTAGTCAGGGAGGATGTATATATACTGCACCGCTATTAATTCCTAGGGAGATTTATGTTAAAATTCGGCATCCCTGTGACATCTATACTACCTGATGATTCCTATGTACTTGATTGCGCTTTTATTACGAATTTCAGATATGATACGTTCATGTGTTCTCATCTAGCTCTACTTGCCTTACATTGTACCATTTCGGAATTTTCAGTTAACACACTGATTTAAATACTACCAATTATCATGATCCTGCCAGTTTAAGACCTATTTTAAGTCATCTACTCGTTGTATTTGTCACACGAAGATAAAAATCATATGCTGTTTTAATACATATAGCCAGATTTTAAATTTAGTTTTGTAGTTCAACAGCTTTCCTTATGCAATGTGAAACAGGAATGTAAACCTACAATGTATCATTTGAAAAAGGCCCAAAACTCAGTATGATGCTAGCAGTGTTCAACGTGCTCTTTTCTTCCTACACTAATCCAAACTATCACTTAGTTGTTTCATACGACTTAATGAACTAGATGAGAAAAATGAAACAAATATTTAGGTATTTATATTTGCGGTTTGTTGGATGATCCGTTTTCAGAAAAAAACTAAAACGTTTTTCATAGCACTACCTTGATTTTTGGTTATGACGTAAATTAACATAAATGAAGCTTAGTGAAAGATATGTGTCTTACTGAAGTTGAAATCCATTGTATAAATTTAAGTCTTCAAGTCAGTGATTGGACGTGCACAAAACATGAATATGCCTTGAATTTAAAATATATTTTGCAAATTATACCGAATGTACTCACTATCAATTTCTGTATCTTCTTCAGTTTTTATTAATATATGACCAGCAACATCATCTCGAGGCTCAAAAACTCCGAGTTCATTCTCTATGTTTATCTCAATTTTAAGTGACATAGGACTCTCATATCCCATAGCTATAAATAGCTTGAATCACAGTTCATTGTGTTTAAATCCATGCAACCAAACCACGAAATCCTAATAGTAATTTTAAATTTAGTGTATCTTTGTTTCACATTCACTGTTAATAAACTGGTATAAATAAACAAATTTTGGAATGCGGGATGACTGCCTATCATTCATCAAAAAATCACTTTAAGCTTCAAACCTTTCAAAGATTAATCTGTCTATTGGGGATATCAACTATTCACTGGAACACATAACATATAAGTTTAAGTCAATAACTAAAGTAGTGACTGAGACTCAGCGTCATGAGTATTTTCCCAAAAATCCATTCAGCTGATAGTGAATGTTGAGCATTCTTTGGAAGACTCATTGGAAGATAACATAATCGTCTGTAGATGCCGTGAATTCCTCCGTTCGTAGACTGAATTTATACGAAGTCCATGCAGGTGAGGGATAGCAATTTAGAGCATCAGTCATTAGCTAGGGTAAGATATATGGGGCATTTCCACCCCTAATTCGCTACAACATGAATGAATATTTTAGAGCAGCATGCCAAACAACTAACTTATTTTTGTACTTGCTCTAAACCAGTGATGTTTCTATTGTGATAGAGGGACTCTGAAGGTAATTTCATAAGGAAAGGTGTGAGGTGAGTATTAAGGCTGATTTTTGATGATCTGAGGTTAACGCCGCTTACGTTTCGGGCTCCATATCAAAGTACGCTAAGAAAGATTAGTGAGCATATTCTCTTTTAGCAAAAGTTGCGACAGCATAATCAATCAGAATTCATGTGATTGATGAACGATTTTTATTGTTAAGATAGGAAATTTACCGGTATTAGGAAATAACCCAAACATCCATCCATTAGAGTCTCTCAGAGAGAAACTCATTCAACCTTGCATCACCCTCCACATTTTGAGACAACCTGGAATCTGAGCATGATAGCATTTTGATAGGTCATTATTGGACAATAACAGAACTGCACAGGCGATGCAAACTTCTGGATACTTCTTGATGAAATACGTTAATGGGGAAACTCAGAGAAAACTCTGGAGACGTCCGAAATTTCAGTTAATGAGTTTCATAAAAATTAAATCCGGCTTCCATCAGCCGACACTGAATTAAATTATGAAAATGAGGACTGTTTTCAGTGTTTGCAATGGAAACTAGTTCCCGTTAGGTTCCGAGCAGGTTGAACAAATATTTTCGACTGAGGATGTCCGAAGAAACAGCGTAACATCCTAGAGACCTTACTTAATAGCTTACTTACATAAGCCTGTTGCCTCTCATGGAAGAGCATGGGTCACCCACCAGGATTCTCCATCAAACTCTGTCCTCGGAAGTCCTTTCAAGTTGCTATTCCATTCTCTTGATGCCTGCTTCTAATTCTCGACGCAATGCGCTCTTTGGTCTTCCTCTTTACTTTTACCATTCAGGACTCCAAGTTAATGCTTGCCTCGTGATGCAGTCTGGTGATTCACAAAATGTATATCCTATCCACCTTCATCGTCTTTTATCTAGTTTCCTCTTCAGCTGGACTTTGGTTCGTTCTTTGATACGGTAGATTGTTGCTGATAGTATCCGGTCAACAGGTATGGAGTATCTTGCTTAGACAACTGTGCAGAAATACTTGTGCTTTTCTGACGGTGGGTGTGATGGTTCTCCAAGTTTCAGCTCCGTACAATAGGACTGTCTTGATGTTCGTATTGAAGATTCCAACTTTGGTGTTGATTGACAGTTGTTTTGAGTTCCATATGTTCTTCGACAGTAGGAACCTTGTCCTTGCTTTTCCGATCCCTTCCCTTACGTCTTCATCGGATCCTCCTTGTTCATCGATGATGCCGGCCACGTAGGTACGTGAAAGACTCCATCTCTCCCACAGTTTCTCCATCAAGTGTGATTGGGTTGGTGTTCTCCATGTTGTAGTTGAGGATCTTGGTTTTTCCCTTGTGTATGTTGAGGCGTGCTGCTGCAGAGGCTTCTTCTACACCTGTTGTCTTTGCCTGCATTTATTGCTGTGTATGGGATAGCACAACTAAGTCATATGTTATGTCCAAATCGTCTAGTTGTATCCAATCTGTCCATTGTATTCCATGCTCCTCCTGAGATGTGGAGGTCTTCATAATCCAGTCAACCACTAGAAGAACGAGAAAGGAGGAGTGCGCTATGTGCGCCAGTCTACATTTCTTTACGGTCCAATCAATATCTAGTGAGACACTTCAGGCCATCTGATCCCATAAATGAGACGACACGTAAATAATAGCTAAGGTATTGTAGTAAGAATAATTTATAGCTTACCAGCCGACACAAAGAAGCTCTTACAAACGGGTCTCGTGACTACAAGTGTTAGACTGCATATCAAATTGTATTCACCCTTTTACAAAATGGCCGGCAAACATGTAAACTACAGAGTGTCATAATAGCATGCCCATGAGTTAGGTTGTAATTCATTATCTATTCTCGAGCACGGTTCATCACAAATCCCTCGATACCTAATGCGCATCGTATAATATTAACGGCCACTTCTTTTCTTGTTCATGCAAACATAACAAAACGTTCACTCCTACTTGTCCGTTACGGCAAACTGGAACAATGTTTGCTACCACCTAAACAAGTGTAGTAACAGCCTACCCTTTCCTTATTAGTGTCGCAAGCGAGCTGAAAATAATACTTGTAGTGGCTGACGCAGTACCACGCGCCATTTTCTTTCGCATCGATCTCTCCTCTTTGTTTTCTTCGCTTCGCTCTTCTGATCGTCCCTCTGGATCAACGATTGTATGAAATATACGTATTCAAAATCCATCCTCGTATTTGGCTTATTCGATCCAGTAATTCACTAACAAAGATCGTTGTTATGCACATTTCGATAGCATTCGTCATAAGATCTGACTGCAGTCAGATACAGTTTCAGCGAAAGTGTTGAGCCTGTCGATGTCATCGACGCCCGATTTTATCGGCGTCAAAATAAAGTGCCGTCGAATGCACTTCTTATACTCCAGTTGTCGAGTGTGGAATATCGACGTCATTACGGAGAACGAGGTACACTCTACAAAGGTACGGAAGCCTGCGTATTTAACAATTACGGCATTTTCATTCAACGGCGAAGCAATATTGTCACGGTGTTGATGACAATTGTTTAAACAACGACAATAAAAATGAGCGTCTTCGTACGTTCTTTGTGTATTCTCTCTGACTCTAAATGGCAACCACGAGCGAGGTCACTATAGTGCGATACTAGTGTCAGAAAGCAAAATGTTAGCATTGCCAAACAATATAATTGGTTCAGCACCACGTCTCCCTTGACACTCCCCTGCCAAAATCATATGATGTCAAGTGTACACCACTGGACTGACCGCTTCACCACGCCTGTCATACTTAGTACAGGTCTGCAAAAAACAACAATGACAGAAGAAACACAAGCAAACCTCGCACAGACAAGTGGATTACACACCCACAGCCGGCGACCTTCAATGGGCTAGTAGGGCTTACAGCAGTTTGTTTAAATGCATCTGTACTTATCTATTGTTGAACGATACTAACATGTAGGACATGGTTATAGTGATACATATATAGAGGTTTGGGTCATTGTTAGGTGCTCTTCATAGTCTGACCTACCAGATCCACAGTTAAGCGTTGGCCAACTCAACACCTCTAATCCCACACTTTTAATGCCATACTGACACCAGGTGCGATCAAACGAGATAAATGGTTCAGCGCCTTAACTTCCTTGCCGCCGGTTTACCGAATAAAACTCCTGTAACATTACGTTCCTACGTACTAGACTGAATACATCGAAAGAGTGAGATGATCTTGGAAATAATTTACTACACACCTACTCGGAGCAGTTTTGAAGTACATGTTCTTCACATCAACTACGGCGATTTCTTGTGTGATTCCTACTGATTTACCTTTAGTATCTGATTTAACTAGGAAGAGAATAGCGGTGTGGATCTCAAGTTTTATTACCACAATTGAAAAATGCTTAGACCATGGATCTCAAACAATAAATGTTTTGTACTCGGATGATTGAGCCATCTCAAATGACCTTATGGCACACACTCAACTACGAAAGGCCACTTGAAAGATGAACTCACAGCTATGAAACATGCGCTGTTAACTATAATTTGTCAATCTTACAGTTTATTAAAAATAGCAGTTTCTTAGAGTTTTCTATTCACACGCGACGTGCACCTGAGGACAATAAATAAATATTTACGCCAATCGATAGAGATCTTTTTAATTTGCACGTGAATGTAGTGAGAATATGTTATCAGCACTTAACAATTATGCTATCCACACACGTTTAAAAATTTTAAGGCATCTTCTAATGCACTCCATGTTAGGAACTTTTGAGATAGGATTATCTACAAGAAGCATCGATTAGGTCAGCCGAAATACTGTCAGAAGTACTTGACTCTGCATTGCTATTTAGTAGATGGAGAGAATTTAGGGCAGTGACGAAAGGGTGAATTAAACGAACCTCTCTTTGCTAGTCATAGGCTGACAAATAAACAGCGGAACATGGTTTTTTTGACTGAAAGCTAAACAAAAACATATGATACACATGATTGCATGTCATTTGGTGCTTTTTGAAATATTCTGGACTTCTGAAGACAAGTGTGCTATTAACTTAAGCTAGCTTACATGCAGGCCACTGACCTGATGTGCACCGGATGAAATGATCACCTTGAGGCAAGCCGGTCAAGGTCAATACAACGAATAGGTTATTTCAGTCCTAAAAAAGCCTATATTCTGTGTCGTGATTGTCTTGTAGTATTCATTTGAGTCACCCTTCATTACGTGAGATTGTTGACCTGAATTATTTCCTAATAACCCTATTGAATTCACATTTCACTTCACGTCGTAAACGCCAAACGTGCTCAAGAAACATTTGACAATGAACTGTAATCTAATCGAGGTGATTACCTATGAGTGAGCTTACACGTAGCATTCATTCCCTAACTATTGTTACTATCTTATCATTTAACATGACTTTTTAAGTTTTTTTCCATCAAATTCTTATTTACATGAGCCCATTTAATATTTGTGTTGGCATAATATTATTTGTTTTGCATATTGAATAATGTATTTTGCGGGTCCACTATAATATCTATTAATCTGGCCTCCAAGTGGATGATCAATAAATATTACTTATTTTTATTCGGCTGAAAGAACGTGTATTATTGACTGAGCTGAATCCTGCAAAGAAAAATATTTGCTGCTCATAGGGGGATATTTTATCTGCCCTGAACTTTCTCATAGGACTTTGGCATACGGAATCTTCAGCTGTTTGTACTACACTATAGTGAGCCTTCTGATTCCGTTGAAAGCTATGATAACAACGAAGCATTGATCTTCGTCTTGTTGTTACATAGTGTTAATAAGGATAAATTGGAAGTCGAATGTTGCCAGTGTTGAAGATGGGTATATTTCACGCGTACCATTGATCAGGAAGACAATAACAATAAACAAATTGTAACAGCGTGAACTTGACAACTGCTAACCATAAACAAACGTAAATCTCTAAATGCTCTTGCTAATAATTCGAATAAACAATCATTAAGATAATCGATATGCAAAGATACGCGTAGGCACAAAATCACACATGAATCAATCCTAATTATGAGATGTACAATAATGAGACAATCTTAAAAAAATAACCGTCATTGAGGATCAAATGATCTAGCAGTTAAACTATAAAGCAAATATAAGATATCATGTGAAGTAGGAGGATCTAGAATTAATACCTGGAAAAAATTAGAAATTCATAGCCCATAGATCAATGATTTGCTTGATAATCCACAATGTTTTATCTGAACAAAGTAACAAGAAGTTCGATAAGCAATCCTTGTATATTTCATATTAGGCTTTTTTACTATGATCCCATTTCCAACCGGCTACAAAAAAAGCAGACTTGTAAGATGCTCCCAGGATAACTCTGATCAGGCCTGTAGGTATAGTACTAGAAAACAGACCATCATTATAGATACAAATTATCATTATTGTGCCGGAAAAAGAGCTGATCACTTATACTCGGAACGAGGAACATCGGCAATTCCCAGGATGCGAAAGTAAGAACACAAGACTGTCATAAGTGAAGAATTATTAGCCCCAAAATACGACGATGAACGATGATCAAAATAGTCTAAAATACACTGGTCTATATATTGATTTTACACTCATTTTTATTAATAATTAGAATGTAATCACATATATGAAAAATACCCAGAGTTATAACAAATCCCATACTGAGCATAGTCCATGTCAATGGAATACAAGAATATCGTATATTATACAGAATAAAATATCATACGAGAAAAGAAAATAAATACTACATTGAGTAAACATTACATTGAATCGAAACGAAAGTAATCTTGAACAAAACTCATAATGAGTAAATCAATCGAAAATCGACTTTTCTTTCCATCATATCACCATATGATGCGATTCCATAATTTGAGTGCTTTGAAAGGATATAAACATTGACTCCAGAACCCATAATTCAATGAATCCCAAGTGGCTAGGCATTCATCGAATTATATCACCTTGTATTTCGTTATCACCGAGTGCGAATTGCTTAAGACCTATATTACTTAACAATATGTATTTTCTACCTCCTTATATATTGTACGAGCATTCCGTGTACCTAAATTAATGGTTAGCGTTTTTTAGCGAGTTAGTTTTCTACGGAATGAGGTCGGTAACTCCATGCCCAACTCACCTCCTTTACCCTGATTTGGAACCGGCAGTAGCTCCAGAGGGGCTCCAGGCGGAGTTTCCTTATCTACTAGCTAAGTGAAAATTTATTTGGATGCCACTGGATCTGTCTAAAGAAAAAGGCACAATGTGACTATAACAAAACTCTGGTAGCACCAGGTTATGTTTATATATTCGTACACAAATTCATAGTCCGGCTACACACACGTATTAAAGACAGACGGAACACTATATATGTATAAACACCGAGTGATAAAAGGAAAGTCAAAATGTAGGTTGCGACAGACATAAAAGTAATAGTGATTTCTAACAACTGCAGTCGAGAACCGAATGCTAACCACAACTGAAATAATGTCCTACAATCCAACTAAGTTCTGAATATACTCTCAGCTCTATTTTGATGCTCTTTCAATACCCCCAGTGATAGTTTATCAAATCTAAAATGGAAAAAGATTACTGAACAAATTACGACCTTTACGAGATATTTACAAATCATCTAATAAAAATATCAGACTAGAATGAAAACTAAAGACGATTTTTATTATTCAGTATTATTTATGATAATTATAAGGAAGCATCAAAAGTAACCGAGTCAGACAAAATATTATGAAATTTAAGAGCATTATCACAAATAACAAAAATTTGAATAAAAGTGAAATTGAGAACTCCATTGCACACTGTCATCTTAAACTACTTACATAATTAGATAGAACCAAAATAAAACAAAATACAAGTCATAGAAGTTTTTTCCAAAAAAAAGAAAGAAACCCAACACAGCCTTTTAAAGATATTTTTTAAACGGAACCCCTATATTAAAGTACTTTATCAATTGTCATGAAAACCAAATATGCTAATGTCAACTTACAAATGCAACTTCAGTTCTCAAAACAACCTAAAATAAGATTGAAGCTGATTGGTGTTACATAGAAGAGGTATGTATGATTCACAGAAATACAAAAAAATAGAGAAAATCAGGCCTTAAACCAAGATTATGCTTCTGTTTCTACTTCTGGCTCCATTTCATAGTGTTTAAGATCAGATAATACATGTGCGAAACTAGACCAATCATCAGTGGCAGGTTGAGAAAGACTTTCGTGAACATTACAAACAGTAACACGACCGGTATCATCTCCAACAGCTACATGTGTGCCTGCAATATTCCAACGGCATTTATTTAAAGCAACACCAACTAGACCAGATGATGACGATGAAGATGTGTCTACATTGCTTGATAATCCTAATTTGCGACGAGCCACAGGAATCTGAAATGAAGTAAATAAGTCAAAGCAATGAAATAAAACAAATACAGGTAAAGCGAAGTATTTGAAAACTCAGTTCTAAATTTCTGTAACTCAATTTACAAACACTTACTAGTGAAAATGTAAGGTCAAGAAAAAATTATTACAGGAAGTCCACAAACACAACTGTTAACAGAAAACCTGTCTACATCCATCTCGCATTCAAAGGTGGGAAGATTTCAGGCAGGATTGACAGAAGGATTAAAGCAGGGTCAAAGAGAAGCTTTCTTGCAGCCTAACTACTCTTGGTGCATAACAAAAAATGTCCCATAAATCAATCAAAAGTGAGCCGATACCCTTCTAAGGTCACCTGTACATATATTTAAGAAATTAAATATACCTGTAGAAGCAAATACATAGAAGGAACTGAAGGATCTTCCGAACATAATCCCCGAAAGTTGTGGCTGAAATGAAGTAAAATATTCACAAGTGCGATTGATGAACATATGTACGGGTTAATAATCCGCAAAACAGTTCTCAATATAAAACTGCTTCACTAATATTCGTTCCGTTATAACAGCTTGCGAAATGTATAGACATTGATCTCCAGAAATAGAAAAATCCAACCTTAACATTTGTACAAAAGCTAATAATATCGTTCGACTGTTCAAACCGAAGTAGATAGAATACGAAATGATTCGAAGCCAAATGCATCAAACAATTGACAGAAGTACATGATTATGTCAAATTCTTCACAAGTAGAATGAAATCTTAGCTTATAATTCAATAGTTAAATCTTTTCAAAACATACTGATTAGTAGAAGGGATGACGGTTCAATCAAACGTTCCGTATAAATGATCACCTAAACCAATCAACTAAAGTTAATACAATACATACAAGCTATTTTCAACAGTGAAATTGAAATTATCACTATTAAAATAACAACAGTAATACACAAGTTTCAAGAAACGAATAATAATAATAATAATAATAATAATAATAATAATAACAATAATAATTACTTCAGCATCTTGATTCATATCCCATATATCTAAATTTCCAGTACCATCAACAGCGGAAAATACAGCCGGATGTATAGGACTCCAGCATACATCATATACATAATCCGAATAATCATCAAATGTATGTATAGGTTTATGTTCACGTGTAGACCATAAACGTACAGTCCAATCTAATGATGCAGTAAGAAACAGCGATGAAAAACTAAAAGCACAAGGACTTGGATGAGTAGAGATGGCTGTAAGAGGTGCACCATGTCCTTTATATGGAACATGACGTGAAGTTTCTTCAGCAACACCCGTACGACTAAAGAGAATTCATAAGTTTTATTAGTTTAATTATATTTTTTTTTAAAAAAAGGAATACAACTCATTAAAGTCAATAATGAATTTAATAAACTAAGCTTCTTACTTAAACTTGTTAATTTACACGTCTAAACTAAACTTCTACGATGCATGTTTACTTTGTAGATACTTTAACAACAGGTAAAATTCAACAATGAAAAACCCTGAAATCCTTAGAATTTATATTCTAAAAGAATTTTAATATGTATCATGGAAACTATGTAAATAAAAGAAGGTAGATACACCTCGATTGTCTATGCTGAGTCTATTTGTCTATCTGCAATATAACAGAGGTCTGTCTGTATACACTACATATCAGATGTTTGAATTGACCATCAAACGAAATAAACAGGCGCTTATACAAATTTAGAAATGTACAGATGAGCTGAATATTGAAAATTAGACAGTAATTAATGTGATTAAGTATATTGATTTAGTTAACCACTATGATAAATTCTATTCACTAAAATGACAATTTAAACAAATAATCCATAAGTTCCGTTCACCAGTTAACAATCATATATAACAAACACTATTGTTAAATGACGTAGTTAATTAGTTATAAATTTATTTAGAAGTAGCAACTGGAAACAACTGAAGAGGATTGTCTAGGACAAAGTTCGACAGAGAATGCTTGTGATCGGCCTATGTTCCCCCACGAGGGGTAACAGGTGTAAGGAAATAAGTATAAATTCATTTGAAAGTACAATTACAATTAAGAACTTATTTTTCAATTAGTGTGATAAGTAGATTGTCTGCATTCTGTGCATAAAGTGTGAAATAATAAACCATAAACAATGAATGAATGAATGAATGAATGAATAAGAAATCAGAATAAAACAGGATTTTTAACATCAAAGAAAACGGTATAACAATAGTGATTATTGAAATGAAATACCTACTGTTCAAGACAAGATAAATAACAAATATATTAATACTATTGCAAATAACTGTAACTAATTTGTTAACACTTTGTAACTACTACTGATGTTATTTATCACTCAGACATCAACTAATAATTTTCAAACATGTTATGCATAAAAGAAACTTTTAACTACCAAACCTTTCTGTTATATTAATTGCATTCATGTATATCAATTTTTATCGAGATCATGAACCGATTAATATTAGATCGTCACTGGAAAAATGAAAGCACCGGACGGCCGTTTCGTCGTAGTATCGGACTACTCAGCAGGGCGCATCCACGACTCCCACGAGGAGCTCGAACCCAGGACCTTCGGTCTCATGTGAGAACGATTAATCTCTAGATCACCGAACTGACATCCTGGGTTCAAATCCTGCGTGCGGGATCATGGATACACGAAACGGCAGTCCAGTACTCTCAGCTTTCCAATGGTGGTCTGACATCGATCGGTTTGTGGTCTCAGTGAAACCTAACAATCTCCACAACCATATACTGACAAATCAATTTTACCGATTGACTTATTTTCCAAGTAAATATTAGTATAACTATATTCTAGTGATACCACTCGGCTGCTCAAACTAAAGTAGATAGACCGGAGTTCAAGCATGCAACTTAAACTGACAGTTAAAAACCTTAAACAATGAGGTACCGCTTTAACATATCAATTAGTCCAACATCGCATCGTACATAAATTAATTAATCCTCCGCGTCATCTAGTCAACCTTATAACCTTCTATAATAGTTAATACACATAGTTCGCTCTATGTTGTTGAACAGAACAAGAACAAAGAGTGGAGCAGAATACCATGAATTCATCTTATTTCTTTCGCTTCTTATCAGATGCAAAATTGGTGGAAATTAATCATCTGAAAGAGTTGAGTTGAAAGTTACTTTGAAGATACGTCAGTGTAATATAGCATCTGTAATGGGTATGATATTAACATTACTTGTAGGTATCATTACCTAGGTTTGACTTGATAATTTCCAAAAAATTGAGCATTGGGTTTATTTTTATTTGAGCACATAAATATTGGTACAACAGGGCACCAAATATATATGCACCACACATTTAATAAGGGTTTGAATGATCCGATTGTTAATGTTCAGGGCTGAATTCTGATCAGTCATTATTGACATACGTGCATCTTGTGTGTACTGTCTCAAAAAATATATTTGCACAAGCTCTCTGGAATAGATGGATTGTGATTACTGGATGGATACAGGAATTCAGTCCTGAATATTTAAAGTACGATAATTCAAACATTCGTAGATAATTATGATGTGCTTGGACAGTGAAACTTATTATTAAATTTAAAAAGATAAATAAATAAATACTAATTTATTATTACCTGCTATGCCGTTGTCCACAATAAGCATTACCATTTTCAGCACCAACAGCGTAATTATTCACATCATTAGCAAAAAATGACATACATGTAGGATAAAGATCGAACAGACCACCAGAAGACATTTCACAAACTTTACTTTTCTCTCGTGGTTGTGCTAACATTTCTAAACTCCATGCACATAATGAGCCATCTGATCCTAGACTAATAATATTGTGGGCATTCTGAGTACCAATTAGTGTAATTGCAAATACTGGATGGGTATGAGCCCATGATGTTAATGGACTACGCTGAACTGGTGTTCGTTTATTGACTCTATAATTCGAGAGAGAGAAAACTCGTTTATACATGTGACGAAGTAACTTATACAACCAAGTACTGGTTCATGCAATCGGCTTCGAGTTACTTTATGTGTGAGGACTAGTGATCTTACCCAGGCGTAATGTAAAAGGATGAGTGTTGTATGCTTCTCCAGAAAACTAATGTAAAATTAGCCTCTTCTGGGGTATATTTATAATTGTGTGAAGTGGATATTCTTGGGAGCATTACTGAAATATCAACAGAGGTAATCGCATTAACCTGAGCATGTTAAGCAAGGATGAGTTTAAGAAAGAGTGAAATGAAGTCTAGGACATTTGTTCGAGACATGTTGTAAGAGTACTAAGAATGATAAATCAAAAGCAACTTTGGGAGTAAAACAAGTACAATGGAATAAAACATAGCCAGTGCAATGAATACCAGACTACTGAACTAAGTGGTGTAAGAATTTAAACTTGATAAATAATTATAAACAACATTGAAAATGGTAGACAGTTACAGATGACATACGACATTTTAGAACAAATCTCATTGATCTAGTCACATTAAATTACTTTTCGTGACCTAATAACTGGAAAGAAAATGTTGGGTTAGTCTTATAAACAACAATCTCACGCTTTACTTACATGTTTTACATTAACATTCTGTATTTTTTCAGTGGTTTGTTAGGTAGTATAGAGGTTTTTTTCTTTTATCAACTCATTACCAGAAACATATTCGTGTACCTGTATTTGAGTTACATTTTAAGTGTGACGGCTAGCACGATACTATAAGTTGAATTGAACTAAAATAGGTAGAACACCATTTAAACTTGAGACTTAATGGTTGAATTTCGGATACATTAACCACTGAACTACCCGTCTGCACATGATTTTTAAGATTTCATTAAGTTAAAGTATCTTTTTAGAAAAAATTAGTTAACCTACCGACTATCCCATAAGACAATCTGTCCAGAATAAGTACCACCAACTACAATGTTTGGATGGAAACGTGATAAACTAGCCGATGTAACTGGGGATTGACAATGAAATATAAATTCCGGTGTTAATTTCTTTGGATATTTCATATTCCACATTAAGCAAACACCTTCAGGTTCATGAACAGCTTCTTCATTCATATGATATGCTGTAAGTAATAATTCTGGAAATATAGTTGACCAATCTAAACCAGTGATTGTACGATGTTTAGACCATCTTTCATCAAAAAATTCATTCGATACAGTTAACAATTCATCAGACCTAAAACAAGAAAAAGCGATAAATAAGTATATAAGAATTAAAATCTGATTTCAATCAATAACAAAACGATACTGAGACACAAACGGATTGAAAAGATTCTACTGTATTTCTGCACTGCTGTACACGTAGGACGTTGATTCCAAAGAAAACCAATAAGTAAAGCCTCGATTGTCGAAGTAGCCACTGGTTAAGCATGGGCAACACATATCCTAAACACCTCAATTGGTGAAGATATTCACTAACTCACTAACTGATTCATAACCTTTGTCAGGCACCATATGCCTAAAACACACAGAACAAGAAACCATAAAAAGCGAATGGACGGAATGTGGCTAGCGACCAAATCCAAGAAGAGCATTTCGTCCTATTTGGGACTTATCAGCACGATGTACATGCATCCTAGAGTTGAGTCCGGGAATTATTACCAATTGAATGTTACAAGTTTCATCAAAAAATGGAGAGAAAACAACAAGAACTAACACCTAACTTCGAGGTTACCGAACTTTAAACAAAAAACAGACATAATTGTATCATGTTGTTAAAAGTTATAATTAGACGATCAGTTATTTCAAGACAATGATAAAGCACTAGTTACTGATCATGTGCGTCTGTGCAGAAATGGATTGTTTGAAAAACTATGTATCAAATGTATACTCTGAAGGTGGTAGGAAGTTGGATAAGTCTGTAAAATGACTTTTCTTGATATAGCCAGGTGTAATAGGAACAGCCGTACAGCGAGTTACTACTGACTGATCTGCAAACTAAGGTCGTTAAATTTATTTTTGTATTGGTTTTCTGAATGTCCTCATGGACGTTTAGGACTGAAATTGATCAGTCTCTTATTGGCATACGTGCATACTACGCGTATTGCCTCGGGTCATAAGCATTATAAGCAGAGAGGGCTAGTGGCTAGCAGTGGAATCCAAAACGCACGTTTCATCCTCTTTGCAACTCGTTTTGGATTGGTACTGTGGTTTTACCTTACGCTAAGGTACGACAGAAGAATTACAACATACATGGGAAACATGCTAAATTAAGGCCTTCTACAATACAACTAACACTCTAAGAAACGCTTTACTTAGAATAAAAGATACGATCTTGTTCACTTCCACGGTCAATTGAATGAAACTCGATACTATACATCAACTTCCTTAATTGTGAAAAAGCGTGTTACAACGTGGATAGGAAAACCTAATGGGACCTTCTTCGACACTATGATGTATCGAAGATGATTGTCAACATTCATACAATGAACTACAATGCAAAGTCGTGCATGGAGGACAGATGCATACTAAGTGTGAAACGGTGTCAGACAAGGCTGTTTACTCCCACCGTTTCCCTTTCATCTGGTGGTTGACTAGATTATGAAGACCTCCACATCTCAGGAGGAGCATGGAATACAATGGACAGATTGGATACAACTAGACGATTTGGACATAACATATGACTTAGTTGTGCTATCCCATACACAGCAATAAATGCAGGCAAAGACAACAGGTGTAGAAGAAGCCTCTGCAGCAGCACGCCTCAACATACACAAGGGAAAAACCAAGATCCTCAACTACAACATGGAGAACACCAACCCAATCACACTTGATGGAGAAACTGTGGGAGAGATGGAGTCTTTCACGTACCTACGTGGCCGGCATCATCGATGAACAAGGAGGATCCGATGAAGACGTAAGGGAAGGGATCGGAAAAGCAAGGACAAGGTTCCTACTGTCGAAGAACATATGGAACTCAAAACAACTGTCAATCAACACCAAAGTTGGAATCTTCAATACGAACATCAAGACAGTCCTATTGTACGGAGCTGAAACTTGGAGAACCATCACACCCACCGTCAGAAAAGCACAAGTATTTCTGCACAGTTGTCTAAGCAAGATACTCCATACCTGTTGACCGGATACTATCAGCAACAATCTACCGTATCAAAGAACGAACCAAAGTCCAGCTGAAGAGGAAACTAGATAAAAGACGATGGAGGTGGATAGGATATACATTTTGGGAATCACCAGACTGCATCACGAGGCAAGCATTAACTTGGAGTCCTGAATGGTAAAAGTAAAGAGGAAGACCAAAGAGCGCATTGCGTCGAGAATTAGAAGCAGGCATCAAGAGAATGGAATAGCAACTTGAAAGGACTTCCGAGGACAGAGTTTGATGGAGAATCCTGGTGGGTGACCTATGCTCTTCCATGAGAGGTAACAGACTTAAGTAAGTAAGGATAACGAACATAAATGATCAAAAATACTCACTCTTCAGTTTCAAGATCTTGACCGGAATAATCCAAAAAGATACCTTCATCTGGATGACAAATCGCTCGTTCAATTATACGTGAAGAACGTTCAAAAAAGCGTAGAAAAGCATCGGATGATAATAATTGAGCTTTTTCCTCCTCTGACATTGGGATAACTAGCAAAGACACGATAAACCAAGGTCAATAAAATTAGTGAAATGAAACTCACATAATTCTGATAAACTACGTCTTCTCATTGCATTATCGAAATTTATCAAAGGGACTAATTGTTTTAAATATATAACATAATGGATAGAACGATAAAAAATATTAGACAAAATGCCAAACACAATTGAAGCTGTATACTAAGTTGTACACAAAGATGACTTAACTTTCACAAAACAACAAACTAAATCAGATAACCGATATATAGGAAACACATCATTGTAGTTTACATAAACATCAATGACTAAATTCACTTTGATTTAGATCAGCTGACAAAAGAGTAATATGATTGACAGCATCCTAAAATTCACAGTAGTAGTAGTAGTAAAGAAGAGCTCAGATAGTTATTTGCAAAGATATTAAAGGATTATGAGATATTTTATCGATCTAATGATAATTTTTGCATCTCTTAAAAATGTTTACTTCGTCTATGATCAATTCACAAACTTGATTCAGTCCTATAGGTGAATAGATAAGAAATTTCATATATATGATTATTAATTTTAGAGAAGTGAGATTTCAACATTTTAAGGTAATAAATCTACTGTACTACTAAATACTAAATTCCCATCTCAGTATATTTACAAACCATACTACTTACAATGAAATCAGTCTATTTTCACTAGGGAGAGCAGAAATAATAAACAAAAAAAATACTAAATAACTATCGAAAGTGAATAACATGTTTTGTAAGTTTGGTATACATCAGTGATTGCATAAGTCAGTCATGTGCAAAATGACTACACGGAAATTCACGTATTGTTATATCGCCTTATCTAATTCAGTTGAAAACCTCAAGTTGAAATAAATCGGACTATAAGGACTCCTACTGTACTACATAAGAAAATTAACTTCATAGAAAAGCTGTAACATAAGTTTATTCGACATAACAGTTCTCATTATATATGTATAAAGTTTGGATCGATCCAAGTATTAATGACAAAAGACATTATGAAACAAAATGATGCACAATTTCATAAACTTCAGGAATTTATCTGGAGGTGATTGATTTCGAACACCTTGATAACAAAAATATTGAATCGCGGATGTTAATGGTTCCATTAGCAAATCAACTACAAATAGTGGGACCATACGAAATAAAGTTGTCCATAGCCACCGTAACCGGTGGTTAGTTAAAATAATTTGGAATGTTGCATAGACATCAACAATTAACTACCGCAGATAGGCTTCCAGATGGGTGTTATTTAACGTGAGAATTAGTAGGGGGGAAACTAGACCATGAACTATTCTAAAAAGAAAATACATTAAGTAGAAACTAATAATATAAATATTATTATTGAATTATATTGAAATATCGACAAAGAATTTCGTTCAGATGAGACGGATCGATTGGATGTTGCTTAGGATTCTACCGATACGATGTTCTATGATATTGGAAATTAATATGAATTTCTTAAAGAGTACGTTACATCTAGTGAGCCAATCCACAATCTGTAACCTGTTTATGTGAATATACACTGAAGACGAATCTGATATCAACGAGGGCATAGAATCAACACTCTATAGTCATTTGATATTAGCACAAAAGGAATTAAATGTGAAAAGCAACGATATATGATACAGTTTGTGGAAATAAGAAACTCAATGAAAACACTGTGAACAGAAAAATGGTGGAAATTACAAAGGCCTTTTTATAATATTGCTTAATTTTAATGTAAATTACGTACTATCATTACGTTGAATATCATTTGAGGTATTCTCGTCAACACCATCAGTACTTGTCCGTATTCCATCAATTTTATCTAATATTCCACGAGATTGTCCAGTTTTAGTGACACCGATATGAGGCATCTTTTCCAGTTCCGCTAACGCAGCATTGGCATCCACTTCATCACGATTACCTTCATCGTATGTTAATACTGTGAAAAAGAAGAAGCAATGTTCCATACAACATACAAAAACTAATGTAATATAATGATGAAATCTTGCACACGTTGAGAACAAACATGCTGTATAATATCATTCACTAGTATATTAAGCGAAATATTTTCAGTATTCATTAGAGGGGTAAGGTATACACTCAAGTGATATATATATAAGTAAAAATGTAAAGCGGCACTAAAATAATAACATTTAGTAAGCTGTCACGATCGTGTTTAGTCAGTATCACTTGACAAGGTTTACCAACCAGAATCTAAACTACAATTCTCTATAAACCAAACTTCTATTGTGATTTGAGCACACACAAGCTATGACTGATAAGAGTTAAGCTTTTCCTATGACCGAGATAATGCGAATCCTAGTTGGTGTCCTCGACGTAGCTTCCTCAGCATTCAGTGTAATAAAAGAGCATAGAGAGCAGATAACTTCTTTACAATTCAAACTCATACAATAATGTACAGTGAATTCCAGACCATACAACAACATTAATGGGGAATTACAATGTGTGCATAACTACCTCTTAAGTGAAAGAGAAACTGATTAACAAGTACGTAATTAATAAATAAGGAAGACGAAATATACAGCAATAGTTTATATACTACACAGAAAAATTTGAGTAAAAAAACGATCCAAAAGTTTAATAATTATACAATAAAAATATAAGCAATAATTTTCTTCAATTTAGTTAGAAAAAGATACAGTTTTCACAAAATTTGTTTCATTTTAAATATGAACATTGATAAGAAAAACAACGATTTAAAAGAATACTTGAACAAATCATTGGACAAGTAAATTAAATAGATCTTGAAAAGAGATAAGAAAATATATTGAACTTACTACATTTTATCACAGAAAGAAAATTATTCTTTTTGAACTTAGTGAAATATGATACAAACAAATTATAGGTCACATTAAGACCAGGATAGGGTTGGATGGAGAATGCTGGTGAGCGGCTTATGTTCCTTCACAAGGAGTAACAGGAGTAAGTAGGTAAGTAACTGATAACTTGAAATATAACTTTGTATGATAAAGTATATCACACAATAAAAAAGACTTGTATTTTACCATTGAACATGATAAAATATGGAACTACACTAACATTAGTGTAATATGAATATTATAGTTAATGAAAATTTTATTAAAACGTTATTTTGTAGATAAAATTTAGTTCAATATCAGTAAGACAACGATTCAATAGCAAACTATAAACACTATTAATAAAGTGAAATAAACATCAGCGAATGATTAGTGAAACTTGAAAGCTTTAGATGAACTAACAGAGGATCACGACTTTATGTTATGCAGCTTGGAATATGATAATAAGCGAAAGCTAGTTAGGTGTAGATTGATAAAAAAAATTGTACACTGATATTGAGTAGTGGCAGATGATAACAGTGGACCGTATTTCAAATATGGTGAAACTTTCATCTAATCTAAAAACCTTTATTGTTCGTAAGTATACAGGTGGCAGTTTTATTTGATGTTGATAGAATAGGGAGACTTTAAAACCTTGGATGCTAAGCATAGATGTTTGGGATGGATTTCTTTGAAGAATAAGGAGTATGGATTACTGATTCAGTGTTGATTTACATTGATATTACATTTAACATTTTGCTTATATCAAGAATCTGATTAACCATGTCTTAGTATTGACCAATATTGTACATATATAATTCACGTCACATGAGACAGGCGAGGTGTCTGTCGGTTTCTAGCAAAAGATGCAGCAGTCTACTTCATAATCTCTAAACAAGATATTTAAAATTAGACTCTGTTATGGCAGAGGGTCGAAATACTCTAATACGGTAATGCATACATAGCCACTGCCAGGGAAGTCCTATTCACTACCTTCTCGCGACGGCGGTATTGCGAATGTCCGGTGTAAAAATCGGGTTGATGGTTACAGAGGATCCGCCTGAAGGAGTTGGAAAACCCTGATTCCAAACCAATCGTGCATATGGACTACAGGAATCTGAGGGAACAAGTGGTGCATGAACCTATTCTCGGTCACCTGCTACCATGGAACCATATCTCTTGGCGCTGCTCCTATGCCTTGTGGATCAGACTTCTACATCAAAGGCTCAGGGGGTGACCCTCTAAGAAAAACCATCCACTTAGGTTTGGGTACCTAGGCAGTATCCAGCCCACTTTGAAGTTGATGGATTTGTATGTAGTATATTTGGTACCACTTCGTACCAATGTTTATAAATTTAAATAAACAAATAAGTAAACAAAATCTTTAAAATATCACACGTGTAACGTCGGTATGCCATTAATAAGCAATAGTAAGAGTAGTATCAATGATAACAAACCTCAGGCATAGACCTGAATCCAGAGGAAGAATATAAAATTTTTAAAATTAAAATTTAAGAGAAGACAAACAGTGAATGTATTTTTCTTCATTACGATCGATCCTGACCACTGTCACTAAAAGTCTCCAACCATTGGTCACGATTATTGCATGGACGCAACCCAGTGGCCAGCATCTAGAGATATGGATCAGTTTAGCAGTCAATAATTTCATGGACATCCTACGTCTTGCTTGATACACTTCTAGCTTTCTTCCAACTTATTCTTATCCCATCCAACATCACGCGTCGAGGTAGGGATGACTTGACATATATAGTATGTGTCCTAAATACCTGAGTCACTGAAGGTTCACAACCACCCTAATGACAAAATTAATATAAGTAGCCAAAGGTCGACTACGTTTTCTATATCTAAGTAAGTACTTAAGTGATATGGCTCAAAATCAGCAGCAGTGACACATTTTATTATTTGATGTATATTAGTTCTCAAATTCAACTGTTCCACATGTAGACTTTACTATCCACATATACTCTCCTTTGTTCAGTATACATACATGTTTTAATTACTTCAATCGACAACTTAAAGCAACAAAGGCCGCCTATAAACATTTCATAGATAATAGAAACAAAATTATTTAACAACACACTGCAATTTGTTTTGTTTTAAGAAGTTCACACAATAAAAGGTATAGGTAGATATGAGATATAATAATGTTTTTTAAAAACACATGCAAGTACACTGAAAGCGAAAATAATACACAATGTATTAGATTTAAGACATGCATAGATATTCTACTGAACTGTGTGTAATTAATTAGAGAAAAATTAAAATAATCTGCATTTAATGAACCATAAATAAAGAACCAAGGCAACATGTCCTTAAAACAGAAAGAGAAAAGAAAAACAACTCCAACTGTGTAATTTACAAGTAATCAAACGTAATATATTTTGTGGCAAGTTATTGAATAAGCTAAGAGAAAAAATCATTTGTACTCGTATGCGTATATACACAGAAATAAACACAGTAATATTCATTGAGTACTACACATCTACAAAACAATATAGCGATTATATATATACACATGAAAACGCTTAAAGAGGCCAGTACAAACGATTTAGAATTTAATGGAGATTGTTCAATACATTGAATAAAATGTAGGACTACGTGGCAAATGGGAAGAAATGTTAATTTTTTTTACACATATATCAATGAATACAGTGTTATGAGTGAAATTTTCGTAAGTATAACGGAATAGATTTCAATCGTAAAATACGAGAGATTTATGACTTTAAATGAGGACGACAAGCAGAGCTTTAAATTAAAGATTCGGTTAATTATTATTAAAATTACATATTTAGTTCTACTGTGGTTTGGGTTACTTATATCCACACAAGTATTATATAACGGTGGTCAGGAATAGAATGAATTTCAGCAGATGGATAAAGAAAGAACGAAACAGAATTCAATTTGTACGAAAATGCAAGAAGAATGAAGTCTGAGTCATTTTGAGACGATTGATGGACATTTTGCAAATTAAGCATTTACTATATGATTGTTAGATTTTATTAACAAGTCCTGTAATTTTGTGTCAAATACATTCGATTGTCCCCACTCGTGTTCTGTTCACTACATTCGGTGTCGCTGCCAACCAGGAGAGGAGAAAGGTGCTGTTCTGCGGACGCCGTTTCGGGCCTGGAGCTGAGGTGCTGGTTCGTACAGTCTGGTGCGGAGAGGTGGAGTCGAGTGGAGCGTTCTGACGGGGCGGCGTTGGCTGTAGATGCTGTCGACGGAGAGGAGCGGTGGGACGTGAGGATGGCTCAGAAGGCCGCTGGAGCGCAGACGTTGAACGTCCCAGGTGTCGGGAGGATGTTGATGCCCCGGCAGGTCAACGGAGCTATGGAGGTCAGCGCGCCGCAGACTCGACATTTTGACGGAGAGTGTGGCACAGACTGCAGAGAAGAAAGTGACACGGCGGGCAGAACCATCGCATGAATGAGTGCTTTAAAGGGGGGGACGAGTGTGGTGTGGGTTACTTATATCCACACAATTATTATATAACGGTGGTCAGGAATAGAATGTATTTCAGTAGAAGGTCGATGAGGAAAGAACGGGAACAAGAACGGAACGCAATTGGTATGAAAACACATTAACAATAAAATCTGAGACAATAGATTGATGTTTGCAACAGGAACAGTCAAGTTTGATGTGATGGATTGACATTTTGCAAATTAACGATTTACTATATGGTTCTCAGATTTTATTGAGATGCTCTGTAATTTTGCGTCAAATACCTTCGATTTTCCCCACTGGTGTTCTTGTTCACTACACATACCTCCTGGATTCCACTGCTAACCACTATCCAACTTGGTTTAGAATGCTTGTGATATAAAGCACTATCCATCTTTGCTTATACCGTTTACATATTTTATTAGTTAAACAGATTATGTATGTTTACTTGCAACAGGTTTTATCTACTGCTACCTTCGTCATTTTCTTTATTAATACGATCTTTAAAATTCAGTCAGTCAGTCAGCTACAACGTAGGATCAGGCACATACGTGCATCGGTCCAGGTTGCCATACTGCATCAGCACAACAAGATGAACACCGGATTCACAGCGATGGTTAGGTCAAAGGCGGTAATATATAAGAGAAAGATTGCATATAGAGATATAGTACAAGAAGAAAGAATTAGTTCGTAGAAAGAAAGATATGAAGTGATTTTAATCTCTTAGTTTGAGGGAAGACAGAGAGTGTATACACCGACGCCATTGTGATCGATTCTGAGCCATGTCACCAAGTCTCCAACCATTGGTTACGAAAGTCACGCGGACCCCAACCAAGTAGTCTGCATCTGCCAACATCGCTCAGACTAGAAGTTAGTGTCTTCAAGCACTGATGCCACGTTTTGGTTTGGCCGTCACTAACTTTCTTCCAACCATCTCCAATACCGGATAGCATTGCACGTCGTGGTAGTCGGTGTTCGCGCATACTTAACACGTGGCCCAACCATCTCAATCGATGAATATTCACAACCTCATCAACTGATTTACCATCATTCACTAATACCCTGCGTTTAACCTCACTATTACTTACTCGGTGATCCCAGCAGATGCCAGCAATATTTCTGAGGCATCTGTGGTCAAATACTAATAGCTTACGAGTGTCTTCTACTCTTAATGACCATGTTTTGCTACCGTAAAGTAAAACAGAACGGACTGCCGCGCAGTATACCCGTCCTTTTATTGATAGACGGATATCTCGCCTTCGCCAAAGGTGACGCAAGTTGGCAAAAGCCAAACGAGCTTTTCGAATCCGTGCTGAGATTTCGTCAGACATCAACCCATTAGGGCTGATCAGACTTCCAAGATAAGTGAAGTTGTCGACGCGTTCGACTACTTCACTCCCTATCCTTAGTTCAGGTGTTGACGCAGACCAGTCCTGAAGCAACAACTTGCATTTCGAGGGAGAGAAGCGCATCCCAAACATTCTGGCATTGTTGCTCAGTGCTACCAGAAGACTCTGCATTTTGTCAGTGTCTTCACCAAACAGGACTATGTCATCTGCGTGTTATAAGTCGATAAGTGGACCTCCTGGAATGAGATCAATACATGAAACTTCAGTCGACGAGAAAGTTATTTCCATCAGCAGATCTATGATGAAGTTAAACAAAAATGGGGAAAGTGGACAGCCTTGACGGACACCACATCTTTAAAATTGAAAGGTGGGGATTTTTTTTGTATGACTTCTCGTTCATTATTGATTCGTTTTGTACTTTCTGCGTGTCGCTACAATTGTTTACATTTTACACACTCATGTTTCGGATCCATGCGCAAAGCTCAAGTAGAAATAACCACGTAAATTGTATAGTTTTAGAAAACCCATAATGAGATTCAACTTTTTTGCATACTGTAGTTGCTCTTCAAGAAAATGAGTACAGAATACATAATAGAAAGGTCTGTAACTCTATGATTGGAACACTTGATGACCACTTAATGTTCTAATACTACAATAGGAAACAAACAAATAATTCGAATTCACCAAAGAGTATCATGTCTCTCAAGATAACAGGTACGCCTTGTAGACAAGTGCCAAAGAACACGAAGTCTAGATCCAGTGATTCCTGTCGGCTACTCCGATTGCCTAGCATCTCAAGGTGGTGCACACATTTTAGTCATTTAAACTAGTGATAACATCGGCACTTAGTCGAGAGAATCTTATCAGCACTAAAAGGTGTAGACAAACATGATATTAGTTGCTACCCAGTGACCGATCAGTTGTCTACAAGTGGTTATTTCATGCAATCTACAGATTATATTTACGACAACATTACGCATTCATTTATTGCTGGACACCTTATAAATCAGAATAAAAGTGGGACATTTTTCAATAGGTAGTAGGCTTGATAGAAGACTGCCGCTCGTTCTGGGTACATGTTTAGACTCTGATCATGCTCTAATACGAGTAGGCATATGCCTGTCATATTAAGATCCACTAGAGTTGAACCCAGTGACGAGAAAACCAGAAGTAGATTCCAGGAACAGCTGAGGTCACACTTAGGTAGTTCTGAAAACGAGGCTGACCCAGATGTTGATTGGAAAGATATACAAGCAGCTATAGAAACAGCAGTGACATTTAACAGTGATTTAAACCAAAAAATCACGAACAACCAGTGGATTTCTGCTAAGTTTATTACACTAACAGATTCTCGTAAACTCATTCCATCACGCTCTGAACACGACAAAGAGCGAGGACAAACCAGATGTAGATTAACCACAAGTCTAAAGAACGACCGTGAGCAGTGGTGGGCAACGAAAGCAAAAGAGGTAGAAAAGGCGGCGGCTGTAGGGAACACAAGACAGTTCTTCATACTAACGAAAGAAACTGGGATTAATAAGTCAAGTGTAAGTGAAGCTATCTCGGGAAAAGACGACACTCTTATCTGCTTCCTATCCAGACGTTTAAAACGATGGGCGGAACACTTTAAGGAGTGGTTCAACTGGCATTCAGACACTCAACAAATACCCTCCATTCCCAAACAGCCGGATGGAACATTAAGGCAGGCCCCCAGACTCCAATTGAAGTTCAGAAAGCCACAGCCTATCCGAAAAGAGGAAGCGCAGTTGGTCCAGATGGATTGGCTCCAAAGATCTTTAAAGATGGTGGCCCAGTTTTAGCGATTTGGTTGACTAATATTCTAACTAAAACCTTGGAACTAGATGTAATCACATCTGACTGGTCGCAATTGCTGATGATCAAGATCAACATGTGATAATCACTGAGGGGTTAGTTTGACTAATACAGCATCTAAAATAATTATCTGAATAATTATCGGACGCCTAGCAAACACTCTTGATCTGCAAACACGAGGAAATCAGTCTGGCTTCGGACCTGGTCGTGGTTGCATCGACCACATATTCATCATTCATCAGGTTCTAGAACACAGGCATACTTATCGGCGTCCGACAACGGTGGTCTTTCTTGACTTAAAAGCAGTATTTGACTCCGTACACCGCGGGATTCTGTGGCAGTGTCTGTCATTGAAAGGAGTACCTCAGAAGTACATAAACCTTGTGAAGGCTCTTTACTCGAACACTACTAGTCGAGTCAGAGCCTATGGAGGACTGTCATCTGCTTTTGCAACCACAAGTGGTGTTCGTCAAGGCTGTCCACTTTCTCCATTTTTGTTTAACTCCATCATAGACCTACTGATGCAAATAACTTTCTCGTCGACTGAAGTTTCATGTATTGATCTCATTCCAGGAGGTCCACTTATCGACTTATAACACGCAGATGACATAGTCCTGTTTGGTGAAGACACTGACAAAATGCAGAGTCTTCTGGTAGCACTGAGCAACAATGCCAGAATGTTTGGGATGCGCTTCTCTCCCTCGAAATGCAAGTTGTTGCTTCAGGACTGGTCTGCGTCAACACCTGAACTAAGGATAGGGAGTGAAGTAGTCGAACGCGTCGACAACTTCACTTATCTTGGAAGTCTGATCAGCCCTAATGGGTTGATGTCTGACGAAATCTCAGCACGGATTCGAAAAGCTCGTTTGGCTTTTGCCAACTTGCGTCACCTTTGGCGAAGGCGAGATATCCGTCTATCAATAAAAGGACGGGTATACTGCGCGGCAGTCCGTTCTGTTTTACTTTACGGTAGCAAAACATGGTCATTAAGAGTAGAAGACACTCGTAAGCTATTAGTATTTGACCACAGATGCCTCAGAAATATTGCTGGCATCTGCTGGGATCACCGAGTAAGTAATAGTGAGGTTAAACGCAGGGTATTAGTGAATGATGGTAAATCAGTTGATGAGGTTGTGAATATTCATCGATTGAGATGGTTGGGCCACGTGTTAAGTATGCGCGAACACCGACTACCACGACGTGCAATGCTATCCGGTATTGGAGATGGTTGGAAGAAAGTTAGTGACGGCCAAACCAAAACGTGGCATCAGTGCTTGAAGACACTAACTTCTAGTCTGAGCGATGTTGGCAGATGCAGACTACTTGGTTGGGGTCCGCGTGACTTTCGTAACCAATGGTTGGAGACTTGGTGACATGCCTCAGAATCGATCACAATGGCGTCGGTGTATACACTCTGTCTTCCCTTAAACTAAGAGATTAAAATCGCTTCATACCTTTCTTTCTACGAACTAATTCTTTCTTCCTGTACTGTATCCTTATTGCAATCTTTTTTTTATATATTACTACCTCTGAATTAACTACTTTTATGAATCCGGTGTCCATCTTGTTATGTTAATGAGGTATGGCAACTTGGACCGATGCATATATTTGCCTGGTCCTACATTGTAGCTGACTGACTGACTGACGCAAAGCTATTGGTAAGTTATTATTCGTCTTTCTACTTAGTTAACTTTATATGCTATAGACTCACATTGGGACCGCAAATAATCCACTACTAAGTGCATCACCTGTGAGGAGTTATGATTTAGGCTGGTAGCTTTTTGAAAACTACCTTCAAAATAAAGAATTTTCACACAGCAATATTAGGGGAAGCCAGTTGTTACAAACGCTTTTATAATTAGATTGGCCAATGATAACTAAACAAGTTTTACACTTGTTTCTTGATATTGGAAACAGTACATCTAAGATTAATACTTTTAAGTAAAAACAAATTCTCAAATGTGATAAAATTGATCCATTTGGGAACAAAATACTCAAATATGATGAAGTACGTAAACGTACACCGAGTATTTGTTTTAGGTCAGTGAACACGATGCGAAGGTTGGGTTTATATGAAGAATGTATAATCTCCGGTTAATGATGATTCAATTCACAATCGGCATGTGCAACAAGATGGAGAGACCCACGCATTCTTACACAAACATGCACATATGCATACATACATAGTTATGACAAGTTAATCGAGCCAAAAAGAAACGATACACGATGTTAGCTATATGCTGATGCAGCATAATTCGCTGAAAAGTTTTACAATTATATGATGAAGAAATATACATCAACAGAATTACAATGATGATTTTAACACTACTATTTGCTCCATACAAATAGTGATCAATCAATACTAGCACATCACTAAAAGATCATGTATATAAAAAAGTACTTGATTGGGCATACAAGACATTTGACGAAGTTGTTTGGGAAGGAATCAAAAACCATAATAAATAAAAATAACTATCATGATTTCATGTGAAAGAAGTCTAGCTTTTTTCAGTTTATGCACAAAAATCGTGTTTATGTTATGAAACAAATGAAAAAAACTTGTTTTTTAGCAAGCATTAAGCGAATAGAAATTGCCGAAACAAAACATAAATGTACGACATTGAAGTGTTTGAAGGAAGGAGTCAAGAATTAACTTACCATAATAATCAGTTGAACGACCTGCTAATCAAATACAGTTTATAGAATATACTACCACAGAATGTCTCAATATCAATCTATCAATTTTTCCACGTATCATAACTTTATTCAATATGTGAAAGGTTTATGAGAATTTATGTCATTTCCAGAGAGTAGTAATCAGGAACAATGTGTTATTGGAGAACCGCTCACATTATTCTGTAAGACTAAACCTGTCACTAACAGTGATCAAATATAGGTACAGTGATATGGGACCCCATCACTTCGAAACTAGTAAACAGTGAGGTCACTGTTTTATTAGATCACCGTTTCTAGTTACTCTACGAAAAATTCATGGATTATCTTATCTGCATCTATAAACATTTGTTTCTATTGTTATCCAAGTATTTGAAAGTCAATAACTTGACATCATTTGATTTTAATCAAGGTTTGAAATTATTCTAACCACACTTATGCTTGACTGCGGGCTATTTCCTTTCTAGTGTAGATTGAACATAGTTTAGAGATACAACAGGACATAGTTATGCGATTTTAATGATGTTTCTTAACTTCGTTGGTAGAGATTATCCGGAATTTATAACATGCAATAGAATTTTATTATTGTAGCGGGTGGTTATATGGAATTTAAACGGATTGATTGGTAATAAAGAGCTGTTTAGTACAGCTATGGGATATAGTTTAGGTAGATATTATGTATGGAACGATCATGGGGTGAATGTGTAAACAGAAAACAACTATAATAGAAAACTGAAACTGAGAAATTGGTTGCTTACTTTCCCGTTCTTGAGGTTCTTCTAGAGTCTGAGTTTCTTTGCTATAAATTATGGTTTCCGGAGGAGGAATCGCAATCTCAAAAACATCGGAAACTTGCAAATTTTTCCGTTTCTTGGAATTACGTTGGCTAACAATAAAAAGTGTGGCAGAAATAAGGAAAAGGCATATGAAATCATCCTAAATTCATGAGTATTGAGTAAGGAAACAATTGTCATCATCTTGCAATCTATGACATCAGAGCAAATTCATTTTGCGATATTTCACTGTAGTTAGCGGAAAAGCGAAGCTGAAAGTTTTCTTGAGTGTGATTTTGTAATAGTTAAACTATTTGTTTATCTTGCCTAAATTAGGGTTTGCCAAAATATCTTTTCATTTATGTGCGTGGCAGATATTCACACTAACGAATTAAAAAGTTATTTGCATCCGAAGTTGACAGCAGAGCTAATAAAAGCATGGAGTAAACAGATGAGAAATGGGACAACGTTTTTGGCATTAGTCAAACAAACAAATTTTCCACACTAAATATTTGTAGAAAAACTATATGCTGGTTTCGCATGCCTGTTTAACAACTTAGTTGCAACGAAAATAACAGTGAAAACAGAACATATCAGTAAACAGTATTGCAAGCCAATTTCAAACTACGTTTTCGAAAGATTAAGAAGCACTGACAACTGGACGCAAATCGTTTTAGCATAACTAACAAAAAGCTTTTAATATGTACATTCGGAAAAAGACGTTTAACAAAGAAGCCTTCAGCTTTCCATAACCTTAATTTATTAACGGCGTATGTGTCCCCTGGTGTTCGGATGGATCATTTTTCCACAACTGATGTAACCATGATAGGTGAAAGAAATAGAAAATATATACTGTAAATAGACCAGATCGCCTTACAATACATACACCGATCGATAAGCAAAAAACTGATAAGAAAAACTCACAGCACGCCATCAATCGTATCAAGAGACGGTGATTCTAGTTCACGTATGTTACTAGCCTGAGGTACTACGGGTTCAGGTAGGCCAAGATCTTTTAATAATTCCTCAGTCGTTTGACGTATGTCTGAGGCTTCAGCATCGTAAATACCAGTTTTCTTTATTTCCTCTCTTTTCTTTTTTTCCTCTCGCATAGCAAGAAGCTTTGCTTTTTTTCGCTCTAACTCCGCTTTCCGGTCTGACATCAGGACAGCGATTCTAAAAACTCAAGTAGCGGTCCTGTCGAATTGTACCCAAAAGGTTGTCGATATAAAGTAACTGCAACAAAAATACAACTATTTAACGAAATTTCTTAATTATTTCTTCGACGAAATAGTTGCGAAATGACGATATGATGCAATGTTGTTTAAGTGCACACTAAAATTCCCGGTTGTTCGGATGATTACGTTACTCCCGAAATTAGTTTTAGGTAGGTTAGTGGTTCTTAGTATATGGAGTCGTATAGCCAGACTTTCAATAGTTTTTGAAAATAACTGACCGCGTTTAAAAAGAGGCAACACTTTGAATATGTAAGTCTATTTACTAAAAGCTGTTGACTATATTTCTTGAACGTATGACTGTTCAGTCGACGTAGAAATGAGGCTGAGTAGTACATAAGTATGGATACGGTAGGCAAATGCTAAATTACTTAGCCCGATTCATACTTTGCATAGTCCTGCGCAATTATGGATTCATTTTTAAGGTGTAGATAACTGTGTGACCCCTCCGTATGAACTTAAGTCGGCTATCCCATCCTCCATAAACAGAGTTTTTGGCAATGTACTTTATATTGGGCAGGATAAATAATAACAGTTGTTACAGTTTTGCTTCAAATGTTGTGGAATTTGTTTGTTCCTCTTTAGAAACAAGTGTATATAGCTTCCAACTTGTAGGAATGCCGATACAATCATGCAACTATTGGTAGGCTGCATCCGCCAGCATGGCTCAGACGAATTGATTGACTATATGCTGACATCACATGTTGGTTGTTGTGGCTCTTATTTTAAATGCCCGAGTCTTAGGAATTTCCACACTTGAACATAACTTTCTAATTTCTTTAGAGTAGTTAAGTGATGCTGTCTATATAAAAATATGGTTAATCACGGTCGACTCAGGTAGCGTTCTCGTGAAGCTTTACAAATTGTACATGATTCTAAATTCGTATCGCACGTTGTTTCCATACAATTGATTCCAATAAGTCATAGATCGTATTCGCTGCACGACTTATCATGTTACCGTTTTCCTCTTCTAACGACGTCATACAGGTGTTCTTTTCACTGTTTGCAATTATACTAGTTACCGGAAATCGAAATGCAACTCAATGGGACGTTCGACGTGAAGTTAGGTAAAAGTTTTCTAGATCGAGATTCAACATCCTACATGACCATGCGTTGTGATTTCATGCCCGCTTCTGTCGATCGTTCACAACCTGGGTCAATCAAAGTAAACGAGAGCAAAGAAGTTGTTGTTAGCCTGCCCAACGTTACAAACTCTGGACCAGATACAGCAACTTTGTTTCGTGGAACTGCACGTCCTGTTCAAAAAGAATGTATTTTGATCTACAATAAAAAGGTGATTCTACAAATCCCTTAAAAGTATTTTGAACACAACTATGATTTTCACATTTGATTGTTTAACGTATTTTAAACCAAGATAAAGGTGCACCACATGATTACTGTCACTGTTTATTTTCGCCAAATGCCCTGGTACGGCCGAGGGTGGGGGAGTTAGCTCTCCCTCTCGAAATGCTCTCACGTATACAGCCACTGCCAGGGGAGTCCTACCCATTGCCTTCTCGCAGAGGGGGTGTTGTTTACAAAATGGACAAGACAAAAACCGAATATCCGGTGCTTTAACCGGGTTGGTGGTACGAAGGGTTTACCTAGGGGAGTTGGAAAACCCTGATTTCAAATCAGTGGTGCACATAGTCTCTAAAATACTGAGGGGGGAATGGCGTGTGAACCTATTGTTGGTTACCGACTACCGTAGTACTTCATCTCCTAAAGTTGCTCTACTGCCCTTTGGATTAGGCCTTCGTGCCAAAGGCTCGGGGTGTGACCCGGGCAGTATCCCAGCTTTCACACAAATTGGTGATAACTACTACTGGCCTCAGTGTTATTGTGTGGCTCATATGTATTGGGTGTCTCCTTGTACCAATGTTTATGTAGTCAAATAAATAAAAATAAATAGATAATTAAGTAGTTTTTGGTTGTTGTCTGCTGCTTCACCTCAGGATTAATCGTAGATCTTACTAGATTCTAAACACTGATTGACAAACATTTTCAGAATTATTTCGTTGACTAATAATGGTCGTGTTTTTCAAATGTTATTCATAAACCAATGCATGGCTGAGTTATCCAACTGTTCTTTTTCGTGTTTTATGTACAATAGCCAGCTTTGCTTTTAGCCTTAAGATTTTCTGGATACTCTACACCAGTTGTACTAACGTAAACTCTTACTGCATCATTTCAATTTTTTGAGATCCCATTCAATCAAACTTAACATAGTCACCATGTTCATGTTTATGCATCCAGCTTTAAAGCATACTATCTAGGTATTCAAATCGACATGAGATAAACGGTGTTCGAACTTTCAGCTCAGGTTACTAAGCGTGTCTTGGCCTGTATACCACTGTTCCATTTCAATGCACTCGGTAGTTACACACTTTCAATTCTCGTTGTTTGTTTAGAGAAAACTGACATTCTGTAGTTCATCGGTCATTGACTTTGAAAGGTATGAGTCTCTGAAACACGCTTATTCCGCAGAAATTGAATAGACAAGAGATTCTAGTTTTTGTGTCATTTCTGTAGACTTCATTGTATGTGTTAGTTTGTGTAAAAGATCACAATGTAGTTGGTGTAACTGGTACACTATCGAATACTAAGTACTAATGAGAAATATTTTATTATTAAATGAATCTATAACAAGTGAGCAATAAATGAATTTTGTCCAGCTTACTCTCAATGATCCCCATCTTGTTCGTTGCAAAATTGAAAAAAATTAAGACTAGTTAAATTTAGTAACATTTTCACAGTATTTTTCACAGTGTTTAGGGAAATTGAGTCGGTAATTGTCTATACATTTTCTACACCCTATAGTCTTATCCAACTGGCACTATTTGTTCAATTCATTCACATTCGTGGTTCTGTACATAATAGTTTGTTGCCTAACTGCATCAAACTATTGTCTGAAGGGTAAATTACTAAAAAAAGCCCAATCCATAACATATGCCATACAATTTGTAAAATCATTACTGTCGTATGTTGCGCGTCGATAATAAGCCTTACTGTTTTCAAACATCTCTTCTTTTCCTTTTGGATAGTTCGAGATGCTTATCATTACCTTTTCTGCTTAAAATGTTAGTTTTGTATTTGATATACCTTTCTCTCTTACTTGTGTTAACCAGACTACTAGTTTTCCTCCTTATCACCGATATGTTTTGCGTTACTCCCTTAGACCCATGAATTAACCTTGGAGAGAATTGCACATACTGTGCAGCTAAAGAAAACCCGAGAAGAACGAAAAGCTGACACCACTTGTCCGACCAACTCAGAAATGCCACAGTTCCAGTCCTTGGCTAGCCGCTCAGAACAAGATTTAAAATCTGTTCGACCATCTCCAACCAAAAGAAAATCTAATGATCCCGAGATATCGACTTCGAGTTCTATAGTACAACAGCCAACTCAAAAAAAGCCTCCACATTCGAGAACGCTAAGTAGTAGTAGCAGCAGTAGTAGTAGTAATAGTGGTACTTCTAGTAGTAGTTGTGACATGGATATTGAAACATCGGAGAGTGATAGTGACAGCTCCTCAGAAAGTGATTCAAATTCATCTACTCTTAGTAGTTTATCAAATGACAGAAACAAAACGTCGAAAGCAAAACCATCTTCAAATGGAAAAACTAATACGAAAACGGCCAATGCAACAAATTTAGCGGCCCATCGTAAACTGATTGAACATGATTTAAAATTAAGTGATTCTGACTCTGATTCTTGTGCATAGAATGTTCTAGGAAAAAAAGCTGTTTTCTGTGATTTGTGCTGTAAATAGTGATTCTTACTATAAAAAGACATTAAAGAAGTATGTACCACTTTTCCGTATATGATTATCTCTTATGATTGATTTTATTTGTCTTTAAATAAATACTGCTATTTACATGTTCCATTCTTCCTTGCAATTATGTGAAAATTTCGTTTTATTCCTTATCTTTATATTCCATATATAACTCAGATGTTATGCAGTCAAATGATCTTGTGAGATTTATTAACTCATTTAAACCAATAGCTGTTACACCAAGATTATAGTCAGATCTACCTCTAGTGGTACTAAATTCTAGTCATTCTCTTCTCGAGTGTTCGTTCTAGCGGTCTTATCATCTCATGTGGATTGACTGGAGAATGTTTCAGATAGTTTAACCTTAAAGACAGTGAATAGCATTGACTTGATCTGTGATATATTGTTAACATTTACTACTCTGCCGATAGAATTATAGGACTATTGATGTCATTGCTTTTTCATGGGTTTTGGAGTAGTTATCCTTATTATTACAAAAACAATGAAAATCTATGTAGAGTGCTTTTCAGTTTTCAATACTACCATAAAACCGATAAGTGTCTTCTTTCTCGATAAATCCATTTATGTATTTTCGGCAGAGACAAACTGAAAGCTCTTAACTGGTCAGTTAATTTGGACAGTAAATATTAGATCAATCCTCAAACACCATGTTGACCTTGTATCTCTGTCTTTCGATATAGAACCTATTCTATGGGAATTTTGATTTTTAATTTGTTTTCTTTTAAAGAGCGATTCAGTGATTTACCTGTAAAGTGAACAGACCATATCATTAGTCGACTCTAGACAGCAAATTATTTCCTATCTTTTTACATTACTTAATTGTAAATTTATTCTGTACTAAGATATGTTGCTTTATTACTGATAATGACTCCGGATTAGCCACCCAACAATTTTAGCCAACTATCTTAGAATAACATCAAGAAACATTGTTTTATTAACTCAAATGTTGGTTTAGGAGCTTAACCTTTTAAACCATCGAAATCTGGTGTTTATTGTCCTTCAACTACTGAGTTCCGAGTTAGTGAGTGAGGTGGTAGTCGATATGAAAAACAGGGATATGATTTATCCAATGAATACATTTCAAGTAATTTGATTATACATTTACTAGTCAAGACATTCCCTGTGAAAACTGAGGAAGGTCAAATAGATAAATAATGATGTCTGGAAATTTAAGAGACAGTTTGAAGTGTAGATCGTATCTGAGCATTCATTTCACTCAACTGTTCTAGAAAACTAATAGACTTTCAATATTAATTGATTTTCTTGAACTAAATTCTGTCTTATATTGTATTTTTACATGGACATTCTTCTTAGCAGAAAAACTAGGATTAGTTTGGGGATTTTCCTATAGGTCGATTTGATTTTTAATCTGTATTTGTGCGTATTGCTGAGCGATTCTACACTAGGATGGAGCAGTTGTCCAGTGCTTCCCGGTTTTCAGTAGTGCCCCAAATGAGATGAATACAACCTAAGGATTTAGAGATATTTACAAATTTAAACAAAGCAAGAACAGAGTTCGTAGAGAAAAATCTATTGTATTTTGAGTTTTCTCACCATTTGCTAACAACCTGAAATTACAAGAGGCGATATACTTATTAATTGTCACAAATTAATTTGTTTTTAGTGTTAATTGTGTAGTCGTTCATCATTCCTGTTTTGATTATTAGTAATCGTAATATCACCTCTACAACTGTTCTGCAACGTATGTACGCGTCAATTTCAACTATGTTTAATAACATATGTTACTTATCATGGTTTTCAGTTCCTTTATAACTATTCATTTCAGTTTCAATTACTAAAGTCTGTACGTTTGCTTATTATTATACTGCTCCTTTTCAGTTTAGACTGTTCATAGTTGTTAATAAAAGGCTTCGAAATGCAATTAGTTCATTTTATTCTACAAATTTTGTTGTTTTCACATTGTTTAAATTTATCAAAAAGGGCAAACAGATAAAATTACCTAAGTGCTCCATTGGAATTATTATTTAATGTTCTCTGAATTATAAATTCTATGCTAACTAAAGGTTATTCATGTTTTACCGTCCAACTATTTAGTTTAATCAAATCTTTGAAATTTTTCAAACCATTAATTTCTATAAGATTTGTTGAGTTGTGTTTTTTTCTTTCCTATCATTTTTTAGGGTACATTTCTGTGTGTAAAATGAACTATCAGCTAAATTATTATACCCTGTGAACTCAACCAACTTTCACCGATTCTTCTCTATCCAACTCAAAAAAAATTTATTGTTTTAATGGTTATAGTTCAGTATATTGTATTACGCCGTGATTTGTCAACGGTATTAAATTGGCCATTAGGTGCATTAATTGCACAAGGTTGTCATGCCGCTACAGCAGCCATTACTACTTACTATACACATTCAGATACAGTGTTATATCTAAACGAACTAAATAGAATGCATAAAATTGTTTTAGGAGTTGAGAATGCGGAACAACTGGAAAATTTGGCAGATAAATTAAAAGATGCCGGTATTGATTATTATTTGTGGATAGAACAACCGGAAGATCTATGCACAGCATTAGCTACACGCCCATACGAGAAATCAATTATTCAGGTTTATTTTAAAGGACTTAAATTATTATCATGAACTAATATAAATAACGTTGTGTCATAGTGTTGTTTTGTAGAATTTGTGAATGCAATTGTCGAAAAAAATCTTTGTTTTTGTTAAAATAAACAAAAGAAGGCACTTCTTTTACATTATTATTGACAACTTAGTCGTTTAATTCGGCATATTTTTTTCTGACGATAGTTTGTAGCTTTTAGTTCTTTTGATTGGATTGTTTAACTTTAACGGTTAGTCAATAGATTCTTAATCATTTCTTTATACGTTCAAATAACATACACCCAGTTTTATTTATGGCATACTTTGGACGTGTGGACTGTTGATAATTGAATTTTCTTTAGACAATGTGTCATGTATTTCAATTTGAGATTCTTTTTCGATGTATTATTAGGTTTTCACAAATAGGTAGTGATTCTTAGTTCACATTATGGAGGTACAAACAGTTTTTATAGTAGGAGTTTCCCCATAGATTGACATGTGTTCTCATGATTTTGGAATTTGGGATTATTCTACTTCTATGGTGATAGAATATTGCTACATACCTTTTACTTCCAATCGTCAACATGTACATACACTGATTAGTACTAGTATATAAATGTCTAAAGAACTGAACTTTGTAAATTCACTCCACATAAAGGATTTCTACTAATTAATTCAAATCTGTTCGAGGTGCTAACCTGACCCATTATGAAGAATGTGCACATTTTATTGTATCCAGGCGACTATCTACTGTTTGTGAAGTCCTCAAGGTTTTCCCACCTTAATTCAAAATAGTAGATAAATGACATTACACAGTGATTGTCACTTTCCAAACAGAAAGGAAGTTATGGGTAGTGGTTCGCACAGAATTATCAGTTTACAATCGAGAATAAAAGACGAAACCATGACACCGATGAATGTAAGTAAGACCTTTATATATAAACAAGTTAATGGAGATTAAGTACGGTATCGAACACTGATCTCAGGAAAACTGCGACCAAACATAAAATAGCAAATGTGAATGAGTAATTTATAGTACAAAATGAAAGAATTTGCAAAAAAATATGTTGTGTTTGCATCATTAATAAACATCCCAAAGTTGGCCAAAAGTTCTAACTTGAGTTAAGCGTACTTTGTATGGTCTAACCTAACAAACACTAACGAAATGTCGAAGACGATCGTATTATTACCGTTATTGATAACCTTGACTGAGTTTGTATTAGTTGACATTTGTGCATGCTGTACAGATAGCATCAATATATCGCTAACACTGATATCCAGTTCGTGAATTCCAAATAAAACGAAACGCTTATCCTGAATTCCACTGTTAGACTCAAATCCATAAATTCTACTAAAGACCGCAACAAATTTCACTTCCCCGTTTCATTAGTACGATTCCGACTGAGTTTTCTTCAGTATCTTAACGTCTTATTATTACTCATCAGTGGTTTTCTCATTAAAATTAATCATTATACAGTCACGAGTTAGCACCATGATGCTGTGTATCCACTACAAACCTGGAACCACTTTGATCCTAGTTAGTTGGAACTAATATTTTACCAGTTGAATTCATGAGTCGAACTAAGCTAAACCACCATTGGAAACCTGGAAGAAATGGATTATCATATGCTTACCAGTGACTAGATTCAAGATGGACTTCTTGGAGCACAAATGAGAAGCCGTGACCAGTAGAGTCCAATCCCTGTTTGGTGGAGACAGTTATCCACCTCAAACAATGAGCGAAGTGTTGCACAAAATCATGGATCGATTAAAGTTAGACATTAACACTGTTGAATGCCGGCTTAGTTGTCTAGAGGTTGTGTTTGCGCTCGAGTACCTCATGCGAGATCTTGGACCGTACTAGTGAGGAGTCCCATACTAGAACGGAACGGCCGTCCAGTTTAATTATGGTCTAGCTTACATTGATTCATGAATTCAACCATTAAAAATTACTACAATCTCTACAAATCCCCATTCTGATAATATTTTACCATCATTGACTACTCATTGTGAACCAGATGACTAGCTAGTGAATATAAACAGGAAATATTAATTTAAGCTAGTCAAAAACGCAATATGTAATACAATGTACTATACTGCAGCATTTCGATTATCATCAGCTACGGATAATTATCAATCATATTGATCACCTACATTCAAAGAGATTAAATCAAAAATCAATATTTTGGTATTTATCTAGTATAGTAGAGAATTTATAAAATGTTTAGAAAGAAATCCAAGAATTTACCAATTTATGAAAACGAATCACATTATAAAGCCAATATAACTGGAAATCTAAAAAATCCCGATCATCATTTTTCATATGACTCGAGTATTTCAAGTGAAAACTTGATGTTTAATAAAAAGTTAACTGGCAAATCTAATCAAAATAAAGTTTTAAGTTTAATTCACAAAATGAATATATTCTCACGTAATAGGCGAACTATCAACAGAAAAGTCAATTATAATGAATATATTGATTCAGTTCAATTTGATATACCTAATGATGAGTCTATGGAAGAAAATGGATCACTTAACTTGAGTCTTTCTCCAACGCATAAATCAGAATTCGATAGTAGAAACACTTCTCCTATTTATTGTGATCGAAAATCTGAACAGCATTGTAACTCTAAAGTCACTAGACTATCCACAAAATCTATATCAAAAACAGATTCACAAAAGAATGATCCACTCCACACGGATATATACGCGCATGATAATAGCATATATGGGTGTACAACTATAAGTGAATCATCTGGATTTAAAGAACAACAAGGTGCAATTTCATCCTCATTACCATTCACAATCCCGGATCCAACTGCTTACAGAGATTTAGATAATGCTAGTCCTGAAACTATTGCGCTATGTCGTCGTCATTCATGTCACTTTTGCTTCTATGTTTATTTTCCATCATCAACTGTGAGTTATATATATATATATATCTTTCATGTGACTATTTGTTAATCTTACATTATAGTCTACTTTAATGTATTTTTAACCACTGAGCTAGTATTTTCAAATGCCTCTCGAATTTAAAACAGCAGGGTAATATCATCATTGTTCATCTACTATGTGACTTTAGAATTAATTACCATTCTAAATACAGTACTATATATATCTGACAAACTAGGAAAGATAGGCTACACTGTAAAATTAAAGGTAGGTATCAACTGAAGGGATGTATTTATATCATAAAAGCAACATTACAATCTTAAACTAAGTGTTTTACAATCGATAGTAAAGTGTATTTAGATCAGATTAACTTTGAAAGGTATCAATATCCACAAGTTGTATTCACACATTAAGTCTTTTTCTAACCATCTCTATAAATTTGAATTAAGTCAATAAATTTCTCTATGGAAAGAGTGTTCTATATGATCTTATTATAAAAATACACTGTTGATAGGAATATATACATATATTATTTTGCTAGAATATCACTCATCATTGGGACTACTTCAACTTGAATAAACTATATGATTTATGGTACAAGAATTTCATCGGTATGCTTAAGAAATGTCAAGGATAGGGTTTAGTAGTATTATGCACCCTACTTTTTATTTTTACGTAGAAATAATTTATGGAGTTACTAAATAATTGTTTGAACTTGCGCAAGCTAGTACCTATCTAACGTTAATAGTTTAACGAGCAATGCGTTTGGTGTTTTATATGAAAGGCCCCAGGTTCGAGTTCTAAAATGAACCTTATTACTGGGATGTGTGTACATTCAGTTGACGAGCCCTGAATGGTACGAAACGCGTCCTGGGTTCCATTGCTAGCAACCACCCACCTTTACCTAACAATGTTTTTTGAACTGTATAAGCAAATGTTTGTTGGAATTCATTAACAGGATGGCTAATCACTCAGCTGATATGCATATTTGTTTTAGAAACCTCGAATGGTTTACAATTCCATACTTTTATTCCTTATGCTTCTGGCATACTTCCATCTTTCTCTCCCTTTTCTGTAATTGTGATGTGAATCAATCTCCGATAATGCCAAGTTATTGTCTTATTGTATTCAGTTAGCTAGTTTATTAACGTAAATATAGGACTTTTTGGTCTATTGATTGAAAAAAGAAACTGTGGTATAAAAACTATAGTCTCAGTTTAAAATTATGTTAGGTTCCGATAAGCATAATGAATGGTAACTTTGGGATCCATTTATGGACCAATACTGAACGTATATTTTTATCGTATAATTGTTAAATAACTAAACTATTCATATTCTTCTTATTATAAGCTTTACTTTGACCTATGAACCATTGTTATACGTCTTACCATTCTTGAATTATGCCCTGTCTGTTAGTCCCACATTTGGCCAAATTTTGTACAAATGTTATTTTCTATTTTATGGTACGTTGCGGTCTGTTTGATTGGTATATATACTGAGTATGTTTGAAATATATGATTCATATCACAGAGGCTGAAATTAGTGTTCTGGACTTAACTGGTTGGACTAGGCGGACAGCAGGACCAATCCGGACTCTAGGCTGCTCATACGGGTTTACGAGTCATTGATCCGATCGATAAGTCACTGCTCTCTGATTGGCGGTATCGTTACATTATACATTAACAGTGCACACAGGTCACAAGTTATAGCAAACTGTCAATAATCAAAATACTTCTGGTTGCTCTGGACAAGATTATTGTATTGAGATTATTAGATTGCCTAAGAAATCAATGTCAAAAACAGATTCATATAACCACATACTATAAGCCAACTCACTCCATACAGGTCTTAGCTGGAACTCTAAGATTTCATGCAAACAATATGTGCGTCATTTACTCGATCTCACTTAGTCAATATGGAGAACCGGTGTACCTTACTTTCTGTGTATCTGGGATTTTCAGTACTACTTCTCTTGGCCTCACTTGTATAGCATGAAGTTTAAAAGCAAAGCAGGCTTTTTTTGGACAGGTTTCCAATAGACATAAGTTCATGAAGACGTTAGCAACTGAACTGAGCCATGTAAGTGGGTGGAAACTACCTAAAACTGTTATAATTTTTACTACTCTTATATTTGTCTTGATAATTTGGTCTCAATTCATCAAAATTATCCCTACTATCAAATGAATTGATTTAAAGATAGCACAAATGAAAGAAATTTATGCACTGCATAGCTTTTAGCAATCTAATGATTCAAATTTAAACTGTGTACAAGAGCAACATCTCTAATGTCACGACCCACTTTTTGGTCTGAACCTCTTTCCTAATGAGTATAATTTCTAATTCTAGTTTTTTTTTTAGAACTATTAATCAGTTATTATTGCATTATTCAATTATTCTTTTCTTTAAATTCATCAGGTAGACAATCATCTTTAAAGTGTATTCATCTTACTTTTTTGTTCATTAGCCTGTAGCTAACAATGTAGTGAACGAAATCTCACGTATGATATATTAATTTACTATTATATTCAAAAGTTTAAATCATGAGTCAATTGAAGCTAGACCGCCATGGAAAACCTGGAAGCACTGGATGGCTGTTTCGTTCTATTGTGGGACTCCTCAGCAGTGCGCGTCCATCTCGCCCCCCGCAAGATTCGAACCCGGGACCTATCGGTCTTGCGCGTGAGCAATTAACCTCTAGACCACTGAGATGACATCCAGCATCCATTGTCTTCAGTGAGCTGATATCTCACAACAAACCTGGTTGAACTCCACTGGTCACTGCTTCTCACTAGAACTACAGGAAATGTCTCTTGAAGTCAGTCACTAGTGAGCAGATGGAGATTTTACGAATTTCAATAGTTGAAATCATGATTCAATTGAAGCTCACTGAAGTCAATGGTGTACGGTGGCGAAATTTCGTGGATTGGTTGAAGTTAGACATTAACACCGTTGGATGCTGGTTCAGTAGTCGAGTGCTCGCGCGTGAAACCAGTAGGTCCTGGGCTCGAATCTTGCGGGGAGCGAGATCGTGCATGCGCACTGCTGAGGAGTCCCACAATAGGACGAAACGGCCGTCCAGTGCTTCCAGGTTTTCCATGGTGGTCTAGCTTCAATTGACTTATGATTTCAACTATTGAAATTTCTAAAATCTCCACAAAACCCCTTCTGATTTTATATTCAAAATCACACAGTCTGTTTGTAAAATATGAAAATCATGCATTAAATACATCATTTGCACATCATTCTTCAGTTGTACTTTACATACTCCATTATTCTTCTAATTCTGTTGTTAATCCTATTGCACTCCGTTTTCCTTCGTGTTCTCTTCATTTCATTCTTCTGTTGATAAACATTCCACTTTCTATTCCTGTTACATATTACTTATATCTGTCCATATACGAGGTGCAAACTATACAAAAATTTCTTTTCATATTGAATTATTCCTAACAATTTATGACGCAACATTTTTTGTTTGTTTTTTCCAACAGCATACCGTATATTATGTTATACTAGTTCATTTATAAGTATACATCTTCAATAAATTGTATTGTCCATAAGGAAATTTCCCCTACCAAATAGTCTTTAATATGTTTGCTTTTTTCTGCATTTTGTTTTTAATCTTCTCATTCTCTAGGTAGATGATTGTTTATTACCATTTCGAAGAAAACATTTCCAAGATAAATTTTCACAATTAAAACATTCACAATATATTAATGAAATTAAACAAACTAAATATGCACAAAATATATTTTCTGATCGTCGTATTCATTCAATTGAAAAACAATCTGGTACCCAAATACATTTAAGTGAACTTTATTCAAGTATAATATGTATTAAAGGTATACCATGTCGACGTTTAACTATAGCAGGTCCATCATTTGTTAATATTTGTTGTGCATTAAATTTATTAGAAAATTTATTACCAAATATTATTAAAGGTGCTATTTTTCCATATCGATTACCAGAAGGTTTATCAACACGTTTTCCATCTGGTTCAAGATTAAGTTCAATGTGTCAATGGAATTATGTAAGAGATAATGTTTCAACTTTGTTCAAATCATAATTAAATGATAAAGATTAAATGGGTATCAGTGTGTGTGTGTGTGTGTATGTATGGTTTTAACAAGCAATACTCAAAATTACTAATATTCAATTAGTAAAAGTGTAAGTTATGTTGTTATGTTTTTTTTTGAATATCAAGGAAAGAAATGTAATGCCTGTTTAATTTTATAAAAATCATTAATTTCACTTCTAAAACTTGTTTGTTATCACTTCTTGACATCACTTAAACAAGAGGAAGGTTGATTATTAATACAGTGGTCTTGAATGCTGTTAGAGGTTCGACGATGGTTATCACTTCTCCGTTGTCCACATCGTTAAAGGGTTCTTCTGGAGATACCTGAGAAGGAAGTTGGATTAGAGGTGGTCTTAGTGACCTGAGAGCGTGACAGCAATGCTCAAGGGACAACTGCTTGAGGTCGGTCACACACGACCTTTTTATGGGTAGTTTTTGTGTTAGCTCTGTACTTGTTGAGACCTTACCGCCGAAGACGGATATCCGTGGGATAATGTGAGTTGTGCATTTATAGGGTCGACCTCTTCTAACCCGACCTCTCCTTGTGGGAAGGCAGCATCGCTGCTATGCTGGTTGTCTGAAGAAAACACCTTACTGCCGTCACACCCATGTACAGTCAGCAGTACGACTTCGCCCGCTTCGGACCTTGGATTTGCTGCTTTTAGTCCTTCCGCTCCTCAACCGACCTGTCTGGCATGTTAGGACCTTGAGAAATGATCGTTCCAGCCAGTATAGCTCGATTGGCTCATCACGAGAGGCAAGCCCAACCACCACATCAAGGTAGCCTGAACTCCGATTACCACGACGCGCAGTGTTGACTAGTGTAGGGGATGGTTGGAAGAAAGTTAGGGACGGCCAAACCAAGACGTGGCATCAGTGCTTGAAGCCACTAACTTCTAGCCTTGGCCATGTTGGTGGATTCAGACTACTTGGTTGGGGTCCGCGTCATTATCGTAACCAATGTTTGTAGACTCTATGTGACATGGCTCAGGATCGATCACAATGGCATAGGTGTATACACTCTTTGTCTTCCCTTAAACTATGAGATTAAAATCCCTTCATATCTTTCTTTCTACGTACTAATTCTTTCTTCCTGTACTATACCCTTATATGCAATCTTTCTTTTGTATATTACCACCATTGAATTAACTACTTCTATGAATTGGGTGTTCATCTTACTGTGCTAATGTGGTATGGAAACTTGGACCGATAAATATATGTGCCTAGTTCTACCTTGTAGATGAATGACTGACAATCTCAATCTGAAAAATACACCTTATCAGGTCAAATATCGTTATTATTAAAACTCAATAACCTAACTGATCATATTAAGTCATTGAAAGGACGTTAGAAAAAAGAAAATTAAGAATTATTTCAGTACTCATGTATGATAATTATAGGACTAATCTACTACAGAAGTCAATCCTTGATTTGATCACACTTATAAAAATCAACATGCGTCAATAACCTTTTCGTAAGTTTTCGTAATGTAATAAGAATTTATTTTGATAAATTTCCTTTCGTTTCACTTTAGTGGTTAGTCTTATTATTTCCCGTTATAAAAACAATAATAATAATATTGACAGGAAAAAATTCTGATTTTAACATTGTTGAGAAGTCCCGAACTAGAACGAAACGACTGTTCATTGCTTCCAGGTTTTCAGCAGTAGTCTAACATTGGGCATTTCGTGATCTCAACACAAATTATTCCAGTTTACGATTCACCCATTCTGTAATTCTCACTGATCATGATTGATCTGTGAACATAATTCAAACTTTAATTGTTCTGAGATAAATTTCTATTGTATTAAATAGTGAAAATCTAGATTTCAGAACTATATTAGGTTTACTTCAGATTGTATATGCATTTCGCTGGTGAGTATGAAGAAATGCGATAGTTGTGTTTACAATTTAATGTTTGACCGATTAGATGGTTGTTGGGAAGTATTCGACAGAACATTCTGAACCTAGACTTCGTACTTTTCCGCTTTGATCGGCAAGCTTTACCTGTTATCTTCAGGGAATTGATACATCCTGGTGTATTCGGTCTCTTGTCAATCAGCCCCACAGTTAGAGACGTTACTTTCTAGGTTCAGGGTTTCTTTTTGACTATCTCCAACCACCCCATGTTTCAACATGGCGCGCGTGATATCAAGTCATTTAGACTAGTGACCTTAATACAAGTTAATCGATAGAATCTGATCAGTACTAAGAAGAACCTGACATACATGATATTGACCACCATTCAGTTATGAATCGGTTGTAAATGTTTTAGACTTTATTTATACTATGTGTGAAAATCAATTAGATAATTATGACTTTGAATAAACTACAAAACAACACTTTCAGATCCTAGCCACTGGCTATGCAGATATAGAGTATAGGTTAGCACACTGGTAGGTTGAAAGAAGGCTAAGCTCAGCTGAACGAATGTATGATATTAATGCATGTAGAAATAATCCACGTCAGAAGGGGCAGATCACCTGGTAGCACCTTGTGTAACAATCATAATCAGTAGTTTGAGGACTTTAGTGAAATGGTTGAGAATTGATCTTAGTTGTTCGGAGGTATTCACTCGTTATCTTACCTTAGATCCTCACTTTTCACATCGTTGCATCCCCACCAGTTCGTGATTTTATTCATTCTGCTAGAATTATATTCTCAATGTTTACGTTTCCATTGTTATTATTATTATTTCAACTACTTGTATTCTCATTTTGTCAGTTTACCCTTATGGTTGTGTTGGAGTTGTGGAGTAGTAAAGCATTTACTTTGTTCCCTTTACTGAGAAAATACTAGTACACAAATGGTACGTCCTACAGTTAACAGTAATCGGAAAAACAATTTCATGCCTTAGTATTATACGAAAGTCTCGTTGAGCTAAAGCATCATCATTGATGGCAATTTATTAAACTTGGCTTTCTATAAATTAAATACACTATAAAACTGGACATTAAAAATAGTTCACAGGTAATCTTGTACTCAAAAGTGTTGCGTAATGCCAAGATTTAGCACTAGTGAATAAGATGTTTAATAAACCTTCATTGGCGTAGATGTAATATCCATTATCAAAAAACGGTCATGACCTTGTAGTTATGCTAATTTTTTTTCAAATACTTATGTTTTCCTTAAACCATTTACTAAAGACTATTACGTGTTTACAAGATTGATGACTATTACGGTGTGCATTCATAAAATAATGATGTACTCTAGAATAGTGTTACTTCTGATCATGTATTTCAATTACAATTCGTGCTTTATATCATTGACATTTCTATGGTAGATGTTCAGTTAGAATAATTTATGAATCAAATCTTTTTAGATAATGTTTATTTTCATTATTATCTAATTGTGTAATCAAAAGCACAGATTTATTTAAACTTATAAGGTCAAACATCATTGATAGAGAGGATGAGAAAAAGTAACCATCTATGAAATTTAAAACTTTTATGAACAAAAATGCAATAAACAGAGATGATGATGGCCAGGAGTAGAATTTATGACGTGCGTTCCGTCTTATTTGGTACACATCAGCTGAATGTGACTGAAACTCAGTTGATGTTCACTCCGGGACATGAACCAAGTTCCGGCTGCTTCAAATGTCATAACATTATCCACTTAGCTGCTGATTTCAGATAGCCACTATCTTGTGCAATGAGGTAAAGTTGAACTTATTTTTGTATTGGTTGTTTGAATGTTCCTATTGATGTTTAGGACTGCAATTGATCAGTCAACATCATATCTGCTTATGCCAATAGGAGACTGATCAATTGCAAACCTAAACATCAATTGGAAAATTCAAACAACCAATACAAAAATGAACTAAAAATACAATAAATTATCATAAATTAAATGTTTGACTAGATTAGGAAGAATTATAACACCCAGTTTTATTGATAACAAGTAATGGAGGGTTACGGTAGGCTACAAATCTTCTAACGAGTTTTCCAAAAAGTAAGCTATCTTATGACTACATTTTACAGATAATAATAATAATGATAATTTATATTATTATTATCATCATCTGATGTTGAAGATGATAACTTATCTAATCAGTTTAAAGCTTTCAAGCGCCCCATAATTTTAAATAATTGTTTAACAGATCAGTCATTCATCTACAAGGTAGAACTAGGCACATATATTTATCGGTCCAAGTTTCCATACCACATTAGCACAGTAAGATGAACACCCAATTCATAGAAGTAGTTAATTCAATGGTGGTAATATACAAAAGAAAGATTGCATATAAGGGTATAGTACAGGAAGAAAGAATTAGTACGTAGAAAGAAAGATATGAAGGGATTTTAATCTCATAGTTTAAGGGAAGACAAAGAGTGTATACACCTATGCCATTGTGATCGATCCTGAGCCATGTCACATAGAGTCTACAAACATTGGTTACGATAATGACGCGGACCCCAACCAAGTAGTCTGAATCCACCAACATGGCCAAGGCTAGAAGTTAGTGGCTTCAAGCACTGATGCCACGTCTTGGTTTGGCCGTCCCTAACTTTCTTCCAACCATCCCCTACACTAGTCAACACTGCGCGTCGTGGTAATCGGAGTTCAGGCTACCTTGATGTGGTGGTTGGGCTTGCCTCTCGTGATGAGCCAATCGAGCTATACTGGCTGGAACGATCATTTCTCAAGGTCCTAACATGCCAGACAGGTCGGTTGAGGAGCGGAAGGACTAAAAGCAGCAAATCCAAGGTCCGAAGCGGGCGAAGTCGTACTGCTGACTGATATTTTTTAATATAACAGGCAATTAGAAATTTAAAATGTTCAAACTGGTATATTATATAAAACAGTTAGTCCCTTTGATAATTTTCGATAATGTGATAAGAAGACGAAGATTATCACAACTATATGATGATATATTGGCGCAATACATTTCAAACAATATAATCACACATGTACTTGTTAAGAACATCCATCCTCCTCTATTGCTAAACATATAATCGAAACAGACCATAAGGTTGATCTTACCTCTGCTTTTGTAGTGTTGTATAAAAGTGTAAAAGGGCGTGTACCAAGATTTATTGAAACCTTAGCCATACAAAAATTCAAACCCCCTTTGTGTATTCAAAAACTGTTTGTTCTCACCTTAAACCCACCCTGGTAATATTGACTTATTATCTAGGGTGATTAGGTGTCAAATTGTGTTCACATTATTATTATAATATCCACAAAACCCGTCTGATATTAATCAGCATATGCCCACTAGTGACTGGCTCCACGAGGTATATCCTGGAGTTCTAGTGAGAAGTAGTGACCAGTGGAGTTCAACCAGGTCTGTTGTAAGATAGTAACTCACTGAAGACAACGGTGGATGTGTCACTCAATTTCGTGGACTAGTTGAAGTTAGACATAAACACCCTTGGATGCCGGTTCAGTGGTTGAGTGCTCGCGCGTGAAACCAGTAGGTCCTGGGTTCGAATCTCACAGGGGGAGAGGTCGTGGATGCACACTGCTGAGGAGTCCCACAATAGGACGAAACGGTCGTCCAGTGCTTCCAGGTCTCCCATGGTGGTCTAGCTTCAACTAACTCATGATCTTAATCATTGAAATTACTATAATATCCACAAAACTCATCTGATATTATTATTATTATTATTATTATCTCTCATTATTATTCTTGTCTCCTCTTACCCCATTCCCAGTCTAGTTGACCTTTTATTTTTTTATATATAAATGTTCTTAACACGTATATGTGTAATGCTTTCTATTATATTTACATATTTTTAGATTTATGAGCAAATGTCAAATTATTACTAATGGAAGACTGAGATTAAGACAAATTTTATGCATAAATAATCTGTATACACCTTAGACACTATTTAATTGTGATCTAAGTTGTTCATCTTTTTTCTCACATAACATTTAACTCATTCAATTCATTTTTATTTAATTCTCATTCACTTGTTACATGTGAACTTAAAATTATAAAAATTTTGTTTTATTATCAAGATTTTTTTGCTTGAATACAATGTATATTGAATGATTTTTTGAATTATAATGAAAATAAATTGCAGAAGGAAACAAAAAAGCATGATGTAACTATGTTACATGTGATTATGATGTCACGTTTAATATTTGAAGTAAGAAAACAATTTATCTATCTATTGGATATTCAAGATAAAAAAACATCTAATAATTATCAAGAGCGAATATGTAAAGAAAAGAAAAAAAAAGAAAGAAACTTGGTAATAAACTTAAGTTATATTTCACTGGTTGAAATCATGAGTCAATTGAAGCTAGACCACCATGGAAAACCTGGAAGCACTGGACGGCCGTTTCGTCCTGGTATGGGACTCCTCAGCAGCGCGCCGTCCAGTGCTTCCAGGTTTTCCATGGTGGTCTAGCTTCAATTGACTCATGATTTCAACCAGTGAAATTTCTAAAAAAATCTCTACAAAACGCATTCTGATAATATTAAATTATATTGATAAGTATATTAATGCAAATGAAAAATACAATGACTTGTATTCATTTTGAAGGGAAAATAAAACTTAAATATTATTTTGTTTATAAACCATTTGTAAGGTGGAGAAATATCAATGTCCATTGTGAATTACTTAGAGATTTTACATGAACTTTAATATCTAGTTAAAGAAGCTCTGTTATGTTATGTAGATTCTTCTAACTGACATAATTATAAAACATGATTTTAAGTGTAAAATACAAATCATGTTAAAGATATATGTATTTCATGTATTTAATAATTAGTGGACATACCGTAGGAGTGGTGGATGTATGTAATGCTGACATTGGCGTAGGCAATGATCATTGAGCGGTATGACTCAGTTTATAGATTCAAGTAAACAATAAAATATAAGTTTGTACATAGATAATATACACATATATACCCATAGAAAAGTACAGTACAAGAGATGAATGACTACTTCTGTGAGAATTAATACAATATTTTTAACAACAGTAGGTGCATGGGGTTAGCGTCCCCATCCCGTAGAAAACTAACTCGCTAAAAAACGCTTACCAGAAAAAATAATTCAAACCATTTTAACTCTGCCCTGAGAGTTAGAAGGTCTTCATTTAGAAGAATTATGACGCTTCATGGTGAAAGCCGAATTCCTTCGGAAGCCACGAGGCCGATGCCCCTTCTAACAACCAGAGCAAAAATTTTTATAGGTACATGGAACGTTAGAACAATGTGGGAAACCGGGAAGACCAGCCAAATAGCAACGGAAATGAGGAGATACAACTTGGCAGTACTGGGAATCAGCGAAACCCACTGGACTCAAGCTGGACAGAAAAGGCTAGCTACGGGAGAGATGCTGCTATACTCCGGTCACGAAGAGGAAAATGCTCTACACACACAGGGAGTTGCTCTAATGCTGTCCAAAGTAGCACGAAATGCACTTGTAGGATGGGAATCCCACGGATCCAGAATCATCAAAGCATCATTCAAAACAAAGAAGGAGGGGATCTTAATGAATATTATCCAATGTTATGCACCCACCAATGATAGCAACGACGACATTAAAGATCAATTCTACGAGCGGCTGCAGTCAATCATAGAGAAATGCTCAAGAAAGGACCTCACCATTCTGATGGGAGATCTAAATGCCAAGGTCGGAATAGACAACACTGGATATGAAGATATTATGGGACGACATGGACTGGGAGAGAGGAACGAAAATAGAGAAAGATTTGCAAATTTGTGTGCATTCAACAAATTAGTCATAGGAGGCACAATATTTCCACACAAACGTATACACAAGGCTACATGGATCTCACCGGACCACACTACAGAGAACCAAATAGACCATATTTGCATCAAAAAAATTCCGAAGGACAATGGAAGATGTGAGAACCAGGAGAGGAGCTGACGTAGCTTCAGATCACCACCTAGTTGTAGCCAATTTAAAACTGAAGCTAAAAAAGAACTGGACAAGTGGACAAACAGCAATACAAAGGTTCAATACAGCCTTCCTTCGAGATACTGACAAACTCAATGAATTCAAGATAGCTCTCAACAACAGATTCCAAGCCTTTCAAGATCTACTGAAGGAAGAAGAAACTACCATGGAGGACAACTGGAAAGGCATCAAAGAAACATTGACTTCAACGTGTCAAGAGGTTCTGGGCCTAAAGAAACACCATCACAAGGAATGGATCTCTATAGAAACACTGGACAAGATCAAAGAAAGGAAGAACAAGAAGACAGCAATTAACAACAGCCGAACACGAGCAGAGAAAGTCCAAGCACAAGCTGAATACATAGAAGCAAACAAGCAAGTGAAGAGGAGCATTAGAGCCGACAGGAAGAAATACGTGGAAGAATTAGCAACGACGGCAGAAAAAGCTGCTAGAGAAGGAAATATGAAACAGCTCTACGATACAACGAAGAAGCTATCAGGGAAATACAGTAAACCAGAGAGGCCGGTCAAAGACAAAGAAGGCAAGCCAATCACTGAAATTCAACAACAGCGAAACAGATGGGTAGAATACTTCGAGGAACTCCTGAATAGGCCGGCTCCAATGAATCCACCGAACATCGAAGCAGCACACACAGATCTTCCTATAGATGTCAACCCACCAACGACGGAAGAAATTAGAATGGCCGTCAGACAAATCAAGAACGGGAAAGCAGCAGGACCCGACAACATACCAGCTGAAGCACTGAAATCAGACGTCGAAGCAACCACAAGCATGCTTTACCCTCTATTCAAAAAGATTTGGGAGGAGGAACAAGTGCCGATGGACTGGAAAGAAGGACACCTCATCAAGATTCCAAAGAAAGGAGATCTGAGCAAATGTGAAAACTACAGAGGCATTACACTACTGTCAATACCAGGGAAAGTCTTCAACAGGGTGTTGCTGAACCGGATGAAGGATGCAGTAGATGCCCAACTTCGAGATCAACAAGCTGGATTCCGAAAGGATCGGTCGTGCACAGACCAAATTGCAACACTACGGATCATCGTCGAACAATCAGTTGAGTGGAACTCGTCACTATACATCAACTTCATTGATTATGAAAAGGCATTCGACAGTGTAGATAGGAGGACATTATGGAAACTTCTTCGACACTACGGAGTTCCTGAGAAGATTGTCAATATTATCCGGAACTCATACGACAGACTACAGTGCAAAGTAGTGCATGGAGGACAGCTGACAGATGCATTCCAAGTAAGGACCGGAGTCAGACAAGGCTGTTTACTCTCTCCCTTCCTCTTTCTTCTGGTGGTCGACTGGATTATGAAGACCTCGACATCTGAAGGAAAACACGGAATACAATGGACAGCTCAGAACCAATTAGACGATCTGGACTTCGCAGATGACCTAGCCCTCCTATCACGTACACGTGAACAGATTCAGATAAAGACAGCCAATGTAGCAGCAGTCTCTGCATCAGTAGGCCTCAGCATACACAAAGGGAAAACCAAGGTCCTCAAATTCAAAGCGGAGAACAGCAATCCAATCACCCTTGATGGCGAAACTCTGGAAGATGTAGAGTCCTTCACATATCTGGGAAGCATCGTCGATAGACATGGAGGTTCAGATGCAGACGTAAAGGCGAGGATTGGCAAAGCAAGGGCCGCATTCCTACAATTGAAGAACATATGGAACTCAAAACAACTTTCAACCAATATCAAAGTGAGAATCTTCAATACGAACGTCAAGGCAATTCTACTGTATGGAGCTGAAACTTGGAGAACTACAACAACCACAATCAAGAAAGTACAAGTATTTATAAATAGCTGTCTACGCAAGATACTCAACATCCATTGGCCGGATACCATCAGCAATAGCCTTGTGTGGGAGAGAACAAACCAACTTCCAGCTGAAGAGGAAATTAGGAAAAGACGATGGAAATGGATAGGACATACATTACGCAAATCGTCAAACTGCATCACGAGGCAAGCTCTAACTTGGAATCCTGAAGGGAAGCGGAAAAGAGGAAGGCCAAAGAACACATTACGTCGGATAATAGAAGCAGGTATGAAAAGGATGAATTACAACTGGAAGGAGCTGGAAAGGATTGCCCAGGACAGGGTTGGATGGAGAATGCTGGTGAGCGACCTATGCTCCTTCACGAGGAGTAACAGGTGTAAGTAAGTAAGGTGCAAAAAAATACACTTAGAGATACAGGATAATTAAATAACTAATTTAACTAGAATGTTGAATTTACAATTCATGAAAGGACATATGACATAAGAAAGTAATAGTAATTGTTAAATAGCCTTGTGGACCATTAACTTATGGGATCTCGGTCGATGATTGTGGAATGGTATGACACCTTAGCTTACGTCGACGACATATGTATATATATATGATAATAACAATAATGGTATGGTTTTTCATGAATCAGTACAACAAACAATATGACGCGAAAAATCAGACGTTGTGTGTGAAACTGAAATGTCTCTAAGCAAGACCAAAATAGATTTACTATGTATGTGGAGAGCGAAAAAATTGTCAGTCACTTTAAGTGATTAATGTCAACAACAAAATGGGATATTGAGCCTATAATTTAAATATAAAAAATAAGATGCAATCATAGAGGATGGATGCATGGATAAAAAAATAAAACATTGGCATCAGTAGTTTAAGATAATGCTTAATACAAAATCTGAAACTCCATCTATAATGTACGCATGAGACAGATAATTAAACTTCAGAAGGTTAGCAGGGCAGGACTTTGATGAAATAAAAGATGATTACTAATAAGTTTTACAAACATGAATAAATAAAGAATGATTAGGTTTAAACATGTTTCAAGAAGCCACATATTAGTGAACATCACTGATAAGTAATTAGTGGCTTTTTATGCAGATAACACCACATTTTCGTGTGTAAGACAAGAATACTCAAATAGTTGAATAACGAAATCTTATTGAACGATATGTGGAGTTATGTATGACAAGCTTATTTTGTAGGAAGTTTTTAATGTTATTTGTATTTATTCTGTTAGTTTTTCATAGCCTGTACATTTACCATTAAATGATTGTACGTGTTGTTTAAGTGTATGACCTTAAACACACTTTCTTCCGTCGTGTTACACACATAGCATGACACACGTTGTTACCTACTGACAAATACACTGCTATATACACACACAACACACCTCTTGTTCTCCATTTGCTCGTGGTTATGTTAACTGAACTCCAAACCAACTACCGTCTACATTTATAGACTACAACCAAATTATACCATATTCTACGTTTGGTTATATCACTGGAAGGACATCAATCTCATTGGAATCTTCAATCATCTATAATTGTGAATTTTTGGTGCCAAACTCAACCGGAACACGCACAAACCTGCTGAATTAAGTGACGTCTCTAATTTTTGTTGTGTTTATAACGTTTAATTGGTATATATTGACATTACTATTTGTACTTAGTAACTCTGTTATCATTTTTGAGTTCATATATTATTTGGTCCACCACGTGTTTACAATTTCTGAAGTGTTGACAACTTCTCGACATTGTTAGGTTCTCGGCTACTATTTCGCTCCTGTTTTATTTAACATTTTGAATTCTAGCTGCTATCTTGAGTCTTTATTTTGATTGATTCCATTTTACTTAACTCACTGGACCTGTTCCAATAGGGGTAGATGTTTGATCTAACTGTTCGGAAAATGTGTTATATCGAACGGTTAACAGCGCATTTTAAAGCTATTTAATTTGCGATTTTTTGCCCTTGTTTATTTAGAGCATTGTTGAAGTTATTGAGACTGTGTAGAATTATGGTCTACTTCGTTATTAGTACTGCCCTAATAATGGACTTAATCCTAAAATTGTAGATTTGTCATTATGTAACTGCCTACTCTATAAGATCTTACTTGGAAGTTACATCATTGTTCACACCAACTCATCGCATCGTAACGACTAATATATGATGAGCAACACATTTAGGCTAGAGATAGAACAATATACTTAATATCGATAAAAGATTATGTTACAACATTCAAGAGTGGCCACGCCTCAAGGCCGAGCCATGCCGTCCTACCAATTCGAATTAATTCAACTCCTTTTACCCGCGTTCTCGATCGTCGGGTTATTCTCCGCGTCAAATAATGAATATCTGCTTTCCCAGTTGTCTCGTGTTCAGCTTTGAGGATTGTATTGTTAGGGCCCGATGCCACTACAACTGTACCTACTGGAGAAAGTACGTTCACATAGAATCTGTTTATATTTGTAATCGTATTTATCCATTCATTCGTGTGCACAGCCTCGTGCAGTTTTTCACGTAACCGCAAAGAATTCATCATCTATAACAATCCCTTTCGATCTACCCGAATACGGTGCGTCATCGTATTTTTTCTCACTTCTTTCAAAATGTCACAAATATTAGTTGATTCTGATGCAGGTAACGAAATCTATTCCAAAAATAAATTCGATTTTTTAGACGGGCTACGAAATTGGGCCGAATATCATGATGCCCTATGACGTTTTAAGAGTTAACACCCCTAAATGAGTCCAGTGAATTTAAGTTGCCTCGTGCAGGCATATCGGCACTAATAATGGACCAGATAACGATTGAGAACTGTGAAATGCAGACCAGATGTTGGGCATTTCTCAATGTGTAGTGCGAAATTAGGAAATCGCCGTCTCAAAGTAAACAAATGTTGTGCTTAATGGTTAAGTGAAGAGACATTTCTCTCTCAGATATGCTACACACAATTTTGACGTGGACTCAGCTTCTTAGGAAACAGTGCCGTCAGTCTGATATCATTATTCTCCTGGTGTGAAAGCACGGCACCCATGGCTGACTGCGACGTATGAGTGCTAAAAATCAAAGTTCCGTCATTTGAGTTAGTAACTACGAGTTTGGCCGCTGAGAGGCATTTTTATTTTTGTGAAACAACATGAAGTTTTTGACTTATCCTTCCACTCAATTTGCTAGAAATTGAAAAATAAAAGGACGATGAGGAACTGAACGATGATAAAAGTTAACCATTCCCAATAAGAACAATTTTTCCAATGCATGTGGTACTTGAAATTATTCAATAGCTTCACATTTTCCCTTGGAATTTCAGTTCCTAGTGTACTGATACTATGGCTCATAATTTCTAGATTTTCAACATTTAACACACATTCATACGGTTTTGCCATTAAACCGAATAGCTAAAAACGTCTAGGTATTTGATGTTGGTAATTTACTTGTGTATTCAGCGAATTACAATATACATTGACTCACCACTGCTAATTATGTCAGCTACAGTAGAATTAAGAGTATCTGTGGTGGACCAAATAATATATGAACTCAAAAATGATAACAGAGTTACTAAGTACAAATAGTAATGTCAATATATACCAATTAAACGTTATAAACACAACAAAAATTAGAGACGTCACTTAATTCAGCAGGTTTGTGCGTGTTCCGGTTGAGTTTGGCACCAAAAATTCACAATTATAGATGATTGAAGATTCCAATGAGATTGATGTCCTTCCAGTGATATAACTAAACGTAGAATATGGTATAATTTGGTTGTAGTCTATAAATGTAGACGGTAGTTGGTTTGAAGTTCAGTTTTATGAGTCATCCTGTAGGTTCAGTGCATGCAGAGCTTGCTCTTCTTCTAAAGCATTTATTCTTGGTCGCCCTGCGATAGAAAGAAAAACAGGATCTACTAACAACATCATACATGACGATTTTAACACCGTTATAGTGGTGTAGAGACGGTGGCTTGTTGCCTTGTGTCTGTTTGATTCACTAAAACAAAGCATCAACATCCGTAATGTACTTGTGATCAACGTTCAAGATATTATTAAGAATAATATGTAATAATTGTAATTTCATCTTCAAAAGTTTAAAAATGCACTGGTGATCCTGATATTGTTCACCGGCAACTTTTAACGAATGTTCATGAATGCAATAAACTTACAATTTTTGACGCCATGGCATTGATTTTTAGCTTTAATCGGGATAATACATCTTGGTTAATGACAGGGAGAAAAAGCAATTTATAGTCATCCCTAGGAAATGGCTGCTGAACAACGGACTGTTTGTATTAATTTGCTTGTAGGTCTTCTGTGTTCACTTTTTCGAAGTGCAACTTGTTTAGAGAAAGAAATAACGCATGGCATGGAGACTGCAAACCAGGCTTTTTTGCACGACGCAAGAGATAAAGTCAATGAGCGTGGATGGCCATCCAAAGAAAAGGTGAGCTAAATGCACTTTAGGTCTTTCATTAAATACCGGTTCTTGTTTTGATATTAAATTGTGATGAACATCCTGAAACAATTATTTCTTTTCTATCTTGTTTTCAGCTGGCTTCATAAGTGTTAACAGACGTAACTGTAAGTTTTTTCATTCCGTTTATTTTCAATATTGTTATACTGTTGGTACGTCACCAATCTTTTACATGATATTTAGGATTTATAAGTTGAATGCCTGACATGACATTTGTTTGCCTACTAAAGAGTACCTTTTTTCTTTTTATAGAACACAGTGAATGAAAGTTCAACATAAATTTAATGTAGTTATTAAAAACACGAGCAATTGTTAAGAATTGGAAGTTGTTTATTAATATGTAATTTACACTTTTTAAACTTTAATAAACATTTTCATTTATAACACATCAGTCTTTTAATTACGGCAATACTGATATACAGCGACAGACCGGTTCTTGTTACCAACTATGTTTCAATTGCTTTGGGACTGCGTTCCCTTTGCAAAGTTAACAGAAAAAATGAAATGAATGCCCGAAAACGTCTGGGTACTTATCATTAAATCGTCAGGCTTCCTTGAAGTTTTCCGAATACGGTATTTGCGATAGTCGGAAATCGTGCGAAATATCCGCAACAAACGATAAACTGTCGGGGTTCGATCACACAACGTAGATGCGTTTCCTCAAAGTTGTCGAAAACTTTTGTGTTTTATCAATCAATATAGACAGATTCTGGGGAAATTTTGGGGTCCTTGTGCCATTTCCCCAAAATTCTCTATAGCGACTTTCCCAAAATAAGGAGGTTGGGTTCCCCATGATAGGCGAACAAGCAGGGACTCTGGTGTATTTTCCCGTTATTTCTATTTTCTTTTCTAACACATTTTCCATTTTGTTGGTTGCTTGGGCTTTCACAACTCCTGATGCCTGTTTCGATCAGGTTCATATGGATTTGGTAGGATCTTTACCAGATTCAAATAGGCGCTCTGCTTAAAGTGTGTAAACAGTTTCACTTGATGGCCATAAGCAATGCCTATCGAGGACATTACTGCTGAATCAGCGGCCCGTTCCTTCGTCAAACGGTGAGTGGAAAACTTCGGCTACCCTTCAACCGTCACAACAGACCGTGGACTCCAGTTCGAATTTGGACTTCTTCCTTGTCGTATAACACTATCAGGCATCATACGATTCTGAAAGACTCACCGCAACTAACCTCTTTGGAAGATTTGACCAGAGGTTGAGACGTGTTCCTAGATTTGGCTCACCAGTTGTAGTGTGGCGTCGAGTCGTTGTTGATTGTCACCACTACAGGAAGACTACGTGCCAGTTAACCAATAAGATCCCCGTAAGCCAAATATCAGAAGGCTGTTGATGGCTGTAGTGGAGATATATTTGTTGGCGATCTCGTGGTATCGAAAGAAAACCGAGATCGTGCCGAAGGAGTACAAGTGTGGTCACTGAGCGTAACCGAATTCGCGCAAGGTCACAATCAACGGAAGAAAGAATGTCTGTAGTACAGTTGAACAAACAAGTACGGTAAAACAATCCCTGGTACAATTGGTTGTAATGATAATAATTGTTTCCATTACACCAATCGCGTTCTCTTGATAAAAGTAATTCACTCCAATGTCATCATCAATGTCGAAGACCTACACAACCACTTATTCTAGGGACTTATTTACAGCTTCCCACACCTTGGTTACTTATGTTCTCTCCGGTATCTTTTGGCTGACTTATCGAACTAATATCCAGCATCTTCGATTTGTCATCTTGAAGAGACAATTTCCTTTTGCAACGTATACCTTGGAATTATAGTCCATGATACAACTTACAAGCAACAGTTTTTAAACCTCTGACTACCAGTTGAGCGATAAATTCATGTAACTAATTCACGATCGCCTTCCTGAACTGTTATACCTCTGTCCTTTAATATAGTCCGCTAAATACGGCTGTTACTAGAAACCGACAGTGACGAACAGAAAACCATCGACGTCACTGACAAGCTTCCTGTTTTAAACCAATGACGCTTTGAACAGTGAAATCAGATGACGGTGCACTGATTGTACTACTAATGTATGATTACAATTATCGATAAAAACTGCGTTGCTTGTCTGAAAAACTATCAGTCAGGTGTCAGCGACGTTAATTTCAATACAGCACAATGGAACACTATAAAATAGTCACTTATTAGTTTTTGTAAATCAACTTGCACCCACACAACCTACGCGTCATTATTAGGCACATCAATAAATCCGAGATTTCTAGATTCATTATTTTACACTAGTTTCCGACCGTCTATTATCTCCTGCTTTCAATTTACCCTACAGCTTATCAGTACCTCGAAGATTCTTATCGATTTCGTGATGGCCCCTGGAGCGTAATACTGCCATCGATTTAAGTAGACATCTAGTTTAGTGGGAGAGTATTATAGGGACAGAGAAGAGTCACTGACTGAGATTACCCGTCATGCTGGATGATTTCTACGCTAAACTACAGATCACTGATCATCGGAAGGTCTATCGAACATAGTTTAGGACAGGCTCTTGTGGAGATGTCTCTGACTTGTACCTTGGTAACCTCTTTGTGCTTGCATATACTGCTGTCCATTAAGTATTTTTATAGCCAGTCACCTTTGAAGTCAATAAGTTTGTTTATCGCGAAAGGGTAGGTCAGATTAGGTATTGTCTCAATGGTTAACTTCGAAATAAAACAGGTTTAACTGTTCCTATTTGACTGGAGTAGACGCAGAACATCCACTTGTGATCCACAGGAGAATTTGGATAATCTCTGCAGGAATGATAAGTAATGGCCCCATCTAATAAGCCCTCAGGAGGAGTGTTTCATATTCACTCTAGTTCCAAGTTATCAAAAGAGATTTCTGAGGTCGTTTTTTATCGATCTTCAGTATTATTAATTAATGTTTTCATCCCTTTATCTTACTGACTGACTAAAATGATAACTGAGGACTTGTATGTCTAAGAGTATTCTCATTAAACTCAGGCAAAGATCCTGAAGAATATAACAGTCAAGTATTTCTGTCCATCAAAGTTTTCATCCGTAATACGTACCGCGCTATACGAATAATGCCGATGTGGCGCGTATGATAACGATCCTCGAGAAGAGTAAGATTCTGTCGCTCCGTAACATCTTTACTTCTGCTACTCTCAAAATGTCTAGTACTCAGGGAGAAATTGGTAACCCGTAAGTTGTTATCTGGCCGTTTTTATTCGTGATAGTATATCACAACGGAATGATGTCCATCACAAGAAAGATAATATAACAAAAGAGGACTCTGTTGACGCCACAGTAAGAGAATGCTAACGATTAATCTTATTTCAGAGTTACCATGAAATGCGGAAAAATGCTATTTCAGAGCTCAAAAAGACCCAGAAAAATCCATATCCACACAAATTTCATGCAACTATTTCGCTAGCTGAGTTTATCAAGAAATATTCATCTTTGAGTTCTGGTGAACATTTGGATGATGTCTCCGTCAGTATCACAGGTAGAGTCTATTCGCTCACCTGATATGATTTGTAGGCCGTGTTCATGCAAAGAGGTCAGCTGGATCAAAATTAATATTCTATGACATTCGATCTGAAGATTGTCAGTTACAAGTCATGGCAAACATTCGTTCCTACAAATCAGAAACTGAGTTTCATGATATAAATGAAATAATCCACCTGGGTGATATCATTGGCTGTATTGGTTCTCCAGGTATTAACATAATATGTAAGTAATAATGTTTCAGGCAAATCCAAACTTGGTGAATTGAGTATCATTCCTCACGAAATCAAACTTCTATCCCCGTGTTTGTACCAACTTCCGCACATGCATTATGGCGTTAAGGACAAGGAAACCCGTTTCCGTCAACGTTATTTGGATCTCCTCATGAATGAGGACGTACGGCAGCGATTCATTACACGGGCTCGCATAATCAATTACGTCCGTAGATTCTTAGATGATCTTGGATTTCTGGAGGTAATTAGCTAAAAATGTTCCATGGTATTGCGTAAAGTCTCTCAAACCAATCATTTTGCTGAAACGAAGTAAAAAAAATCTGCAAATTAAATCATTATTTGTTAGCAGATTGCAGTTTCGTTTTAAGGTTGAACACTGTTAAGTTATGTAAAAATAAATGAACAAACTGAGATTACTTATGGGGGATTTTCACGCTGATACTTCTAGTAGCTGCCGGTCAGCGATTTATGCTTATTTTAATGCCATTATTTTAATATATGACAATATTAATAATCTTTCGGTTGACATTTTTAACTTTCGCGATCAGACCATTAAAAGCAGACTACCCTCCTAAAGATATCCTGGGTCTTTATGCTCCACTTGTTTTTAACACACCAAATTTAAAAGCTGCGGTTTTATGTCCACAATCACTGAGTACTGAAATGTTAGTTACTGTGGAAGTACTACTAATCAAAACGTAAAAACATCAATTTAACAAACTTCAAAAATAATCCATCTCACTGTAAAACATCCGTGTATGGATAAGTGAGTCTCGTAAATTGCATTGCTAGACTTGTTACAGATATTTCTCGTTTAAATCATCGGTTCTCATTATTTTGAGGCGCAACTGTGTTTGTATATGGGAATTTTAAGATGTATGTATATCTGAGCCGTGTTTGTCGCGTCAGTATGTTTAGTATCAGACTCACGGCGAGCAATCTATCAATTCAGCCCAAAATGATTCCTAAAGTGATTTGAATTTACAAACTTATTTATCAGTATATGAAGCCTCAGAAAGTCGAATTATAGAGTACTAGATTGTGTTTTAATTTAATTGATGTTAGTTTGTCGTTTTAAAACTAGCACATCTTTCATCTTTTAGTCCACTTATTCGAACTGTTTCACCCATTTCATTGTATATCCAGGCAGTATCATGAATAAAGCTTATCACTGTGGGTCATCGTGCAGCAGCGTTGTGTTATACCAATAAAATCTTCACACCTTATATAAGATACACTTGTGATCATATTTGGTATCATTAGTTTGTTCACCGTTTTGTTAAATTATGTTAAAAATTTTAGATTGACTCATTTACTAAGTACTTGAATATGAACTACTGTCGGTGTAACGGTTTATGATAATAGCCTGCTCTAACCGGTGTAACTGGCTTCAACCAGGGACTTAGTTTGTGAAAGTAAAACTCCCTAACCATTAAGTCATCGTTTTGTAGGTTGTATGCAGAATAAAGATGTAAAACTAGACAAATCGATTCACTAACATGAGTAACATTTGTCTCAAGTAGTGAATGATAGGAATAAATGAAATTTACCAAATTACAATGTGGGAAGTGCGTTAAAGTTCAACTTGCTTTAAACTGATATTCATTACAAAAACATGAGTTCCAAGGATTTATTTTTGCAAAAGCAACTACATGATGGCAGTATACAGTATAATTCTCATTCACCTTTAATAGTCATTTAAACTAACTTTTAGGTTGAAACACCTATGATGAATACAATTGCTGGTGGAGCAGCAGCAAAACCATTTGTCACGTATCATAATGACCTAAATATGAATTTATATATGCGTGTTGCACCAGAACTTTACCTAAAAATGCTTATTATTGGAGGACTCAATCGTGTCTACGAACTTGGTCGTGTGTTCAGGAATGAAGGCATTGACTTAACTCATAATCCAGAGTTTACTTCATGTGAATTCTATATGGCGTATGCAGATTATGAAGATCTGATGACTATTACTGAAGATTTGATTTCTGGTAAAAGATTGAACTTTTTCCTAGTTTGCTCGTTATTCATTTATTAATTTATAGAACGTTTATTTGCCATTTTTAGTTTAAATTTGCTAACCTCACTCGAGGTTTGGATGATGAAGCTTAGTATAGATTTACAGCTGCACATATCTTTTTGCTTGTCTTTTGATCATTTTGTTAGATTGTTTGGTATGTTAGGTTTTATCTTCTATATTTTTGCCCATGATTGCTATCTTACCACGTTACTTAGTGTATTCAACCAAATAAAGTTAGTCCTAGTACAGTACAAAACGGCCGTCCAGTGCTTCCAGGTTTTCAATCGTGGTCTAACATTGGTCGGTTTACGACCTCAATGAAATTCAACAATCTCCACAACTCTATACTGAAAATTAGTGATTTTAACATGACTATCAGTATCTAACTGTAATCTGATAGTTTTGTATGAATAAATTTTTAGGATAAAAATGCGAAGATTAGATATAATCAAGTGTGTACCTGGTGGAGAATGGGAATTATTTCGTTAGGCGCTTGATTATCTGACGAGAAGCCATGTTTGCATATGAATTTCATTAAGTAGTCATTCCACTTAGTGAGGTATTTTAAATGGTCTAACGGTACGCTTCAACATTATTTACATTCTTTTATGCTGCAAGAAACTATGCTTTCATCTCTAGACATGATTTTTGCCTTCAAATATGGGTTTTTCATTATTATATGTACAGCTGCCCTTGATTCTCTGCTGAACATTTCCATCCAGTTTGTCAAGGTTATATGCACGAGGCAATTTGTATTTTTGTTTATTTATTCGTAAATGAATTTCCCTCAACAAGATTTTGTGGGTTGAACTCAATCATCAAGTTCAGATTAATGTGTTTGACTTTAAATTAGGCATTTTGGATAGTGACTAGTAGTACTGACTGGTTACTCAAGTCGAAATAGGTAAAGAAGTGTTCCATTCTGCAACGTAAGGGTCAGAATTCGAGTTCTGTAACTCATAGTTTTTCTTATTAGGACCCAGATACTCTTATTGCTTAGTATTTCTTGCACACTGCTTCATTCGACAAGTCCCCAAGCGAAAACACAGCTGAACAGAAACGTAGTTATATTCCAATTAGAAATCACAATTGTTGTGGATGCGGAGGAATAGACCAATAATTATGATGTTAAGTCCAATGGTGTCCTTGGACTTTAGATGGACATTTTCTATTGGTCGATATCTGTTCACTTGTTGAATATTGTACAAAATGTTGTTTTCTATTTTATGGTACGATGTGGTATGCTTGATTGGTATATAAACAAAGTATGTTTGAAATATAATGATTCATATCTCAGAGGCTGTGGCTTGTGTTCTGGACTCAACTAACTGGGCTAGACAGGGAAGCGAGACCAGTCGAGACTCTAGGCTGTCCGTTCGTGTTTACGTGTCACTGTAATCGATCGATAAGTACGCTGCTCTCTAATTTTCCAGTCAAGGACACAACAATTAGCACAGGGTAAAAATCGACCGCAACATAAAGTCATAACAACAATATTTTTGATTTTTACGTAAGAAGATTCCAGTCTTCTTGTTAGCGGGACATAGGCTGGATTAAAGCATGCTCAATGCATGATTGCTTTGGTGCACTCTGATTGGCTAATTCTTATCCAATCAGCACTAGTCGATAGTTGGAGAATACTCTAGAATCTTCTCATGTAAAAACTATAAATATACTGACGTTTTCTCTATTGTGCTTCCTACTGGCTTCTGACTTGCTTCTTACTTCCATCTAACCTTGTTATTTGGAATATAATCTCTTTCCTGTTCAACCGTGTTCTGATTTGGGGACTTGTCGAGTGAATCGGTGTCCGAGAATACTAAGCAATAGGAATAACTGGGTCATAACCGTAAGAAAACAGAGTTATAGCACTTCTCCAAGTCTCCACTGGCGCTGATTGATTAAGAAATAGCCAATCAGCGTGCTCCAACACAATTCTGCACGGAACGCGCTTTAATCTAATCTATATCCCACTAGCAATAACTGTTGTATCTGGTGATTTTATTTAATTTGGCCCACAGTAATTGTTATTTACGAAAGGTTAAGATTATTCTGATACGAGCGGAATCTATTGAGAGCTTGATAGAGTAGCAACTGAAACAACTCTCCGACAATAGTCCCTAACTAAAGTACTCAAAATGAAGGCAGCAATGCAGACGAAAACTTTGTATTTTCGAAAATAAAACAACTATGTATGTAGTGACCAGGATAATCTTGGAACGAAAATTGGCAGACTGAAAGTGGAAACAAGCAATCATAAAAATAGAAAAGGCCATTCAAAATATCGAACTCGTGGTTATCCGTACAACGAATACCTAACACGTATTCACAAACCAAATAACCTGGGGTCTTTCTAGCGATAACCGCCAAGTCATCGTTTTTTATGTAGTTAGTTATGAAATGTGTTGCGAGTATCGCAATACAAATACAGCCTAAAACCATAATTTTCTCAAGGTTTTCAAACAGTTCGAAAATGATTTATCAGTTAATGAAAAATGGAAAACGTGAGGTGTTAATTAGACTTTTAATATTGTTTCATCAGTAGTACTTAGCTAGTCGATGTAAAAAAGTTAGATTTAGTTACATTTTATTCCTCGCAATTATTATTGTTTTTACGTCAAAGTCGTAGATTAGTGGTTACATTTTGATTTAGGAATCTGGATTATATCACTAATCAATGCTTGGTGTATTAAACAATCTTTGAATAGTTATTGATGTAAATTTAAACTGTTGTTTTGGCCATCAGAGGAATAGTTATCACTGTTTAGTCTATTATTGACAGTGCTGTAGAAAATTACAAGCAAAACTAAGTTCAATTACTAAGGTTATGTTGTGTATGTCAGGTTAACAGATTTAGCTTCTCTGACATGTCACAGTATTTACTACCAAAGATCTCTTTTTCTAAAAGATATCCAACTTTACTAATAATAAACTTTTCTATTTGATACATTTAAACAGGTTTAGTAAAATCTCTTTTCGGTTCCTACATCATTAAATATCATCCGGATGGTGCGGAATCGGACGAGATAATTGTCGATTGTACTCCACCGTTTAAACGTATCAATTTCTATGATGATTTAGCAGCTAAACTAAACACTAAACTACCTCTTCCAGTAACATTTGAAACAGAAGAAACTCGTCAGTTCTTTTTAAAAATTGCAGCTCAACATGGTATTGATTGTCCAGAACCAAAAACTACAGCCCGATTATTAGATAAGGTAAATTGAATGCTTATACTTCTCTTTGATATTCCATTATACATTATAGTCCCCATATGTACTTAATCATCTGCGTATTCTAAGTCGATAAGTGGACCTCCTGGAATGAGACCGATTCGTGAAAATTCAGTCGACGAGAATGTTATTTGCATCAGTAGGTCTATACGTCTTGACTAGGAGCAGATAAAAGTGTCGTCTTTTCCCGAGATAGCTTCACTTACACTTGACTTATTAATCCCAGTTTCTTTCGTTAGTCTGAAGAACTGTCTTGTGTTCCCTACAGCCGCCGCTTTTTCTACCTCTTTTGTTTTCGTTGCCCACCACTGCTCACGGTCGTTCTTTAGACTTTTGGTTAATCTACATCTGATTTGTCCTCGCTCTTTATCGTGTTCAGAGCGTGATGGAATGAGTTTACGAGAATCTGTTAGTGTAATAAACTTAGCAGAAATCCACTGGTTGTTCGTAATTTTTTGGTTTAAATCACTGATAGATGTCACTGCTGTTTCCATAGCTGCTTGTATATCTTTCCAAGCAACATCTGGGTCAGCCTCGTTTTCAAAACTACCTAAGTGTGACCTCAGTTGTTCCTGGAACCTACTTTTGATTTTCTCGTTACTCAATCCAGTTCTAATGGGTCTTTTTACTGAGGCTTTTTTGCGTCCAGTGAGGCGCAAGCAGATGCGTACCCGTATTAGCACATGATCGGAGTCCAAGCAGGTAATCCATAATGAGCGACAATCTTCTACCATCCCACTCCAACGATGACTAATGGCAATATGGTCTATTTGAGTCCATCGTTGGTTTGGTGCAGCGGGTCGCCATGCTAGACGATGTCTCTCCTTATGCTTAAAATTTGTGTTTGCTAAAAATAAACGATTGTCTGAACACAGTTGCAACAGAAGATCACCACCATCCGTTCGCTGTGCTGGAATACTAAAATATCCACCTAAATGCCTTTCTGTTTGGTTTAAACTACCTATCTGAGCATTAAAGTCACCAGCTACGAGTACTATGTCTGAACGTTTAGCTTTCTGTAAAATTCATCTTTCACTTCATCCGAGCTGCAGTCGGTGGGAGTGTAGGCAGAAACGACAAAAAGACAACGACATGTGTCCCTATCCTTCCGAGTTCTTACGGAGCCGTTTAGCCGAACAGCACATAAACGAATGTTAACGGGGATCCACTCTAACAGTGCTTGCTCCACCCTCGTGCTTAGTGATACGCCCACACCTGCCAGTCCACGAGAACTGACCGTCGGGACACCAGATACACAGAGGGTGTATCTCGTTGGCTCTCCGTTTTGCCGAGGTGAGGTCAAGTGAATGACCACACTGGGATTCTGTATGCGTGTTTCAGAGACACAGCATACATCAATGGTACGAAATTCTAGGGTTCTAGCCAAGGAAGCCTGCTGACCGATTCGACATAGGGTGCGTACGTTGAAGGCTCCAATGTGTAGTTTGGAGCGAGGTTTCAGTAGACCTGGGACAGTGTTTTGAGCACTAAAACCGTTGGCTATGGTGAAACTTGAGGGGGCAGCCGAAAAAGGAGGTTTAGAGGTGAAAGTCGATGTAGGAGGAATAATAGGAAGTGAAGACGGAGGTTGATTATGAATACAGTGGTTTTGAGTGCTGTTGAAGGTATGAGGGCGGTTATCACTTCCCGGTTGCCCACACCGTGGAAGGGTTCTTCTGGAGGTACCTGAGAAGGAAGTTGGATTAGAGGTGGTCTTAGTGACCTGGGAGCGTGACCTCAGTGCTCAAGGGGCAACTACTTGAGGTCGGTCACACACGACCTCTTTGCGAGTAATTTTCGTGTTAGCTCTGTACTTGTTGAGACCTTACCGCCGAAGACGGATATCCGTGGGATAATGCGAGGTGTGCATCTTTAAGGTCGACCTTCTCTAACTCCACCCCTCCTTGTGGGAAGGCAGCATCACTGTTATGCTAGTTGTCTGAAGGAAACACCCTACCGCCGTCACACCTCTGTACTGTCAGCAGTACGACTTCGCCCGCTTCAACCAACCTGTCTGGCATGTTGGGACCTTGAGAAACGATTGTTCTAGTCAGTATAGCTCGGTTGGTTCACCACGATAGGCAAGCACGACCACCATGTCAAGGTAGCATCAACGGACGGGAAAATTTCGAGAGAGATATCTGATTCTACTCTTGGCCGTACTAGGGGATTTGGGAGCTTAATCTAATGCTACCATTCTTTTTTAAATAACTAATATCATGCTAAGCAGAAACAATTTCATTATATTTTTTCACTTATTGTTGTTCATTACTTAACGTAATCAGTTGGCAATCAGTGTCCATAAGTATGACATGTGTTTTGCACCTTCTAATTGCAAAGTACTTTTACAAGACTGTCAGAAACCTGTGTCTTCAGTGATTCTCTTTAGTGAGCAGTTAAAAGTAGTCCAGTTTGCATATTTGGGTAGCTGTGTAAAAGCAACTGATGCCAATTTGGGCTATTTTCGACATTATGTCGTTTTTTATATGAAAGTTCTAAAGATACTTCCTACATTAGTGATTTGGTGGCTTTCTCAAATATCGTATTTTTCATATTCCACCCTCTTTGTTTCTTTTCCAGCTGGCTGGCGAATTCTTGGAACCCTTGTGTGTTAACCCAACTTTTCTTACATGTCATCCATGTATAATGAGTCCTTTGGCTAAAGAACATAGATCTCGTCCAGGTTTGACGGAACGCTTTGAATTGTTTATGCTAAATAAAGAACTTTGTAATGCATATACAGAGCTGAATGATCCAGTTGTACAACGTGAACGATTCTTGGAACAGGCTAAAGTAGGTATTGTCTTATTTTTAAAAATCTTTTCACAAATATTTTTTACTGTTTTATTCGGCTCTTATATATATGTGTTTCTTATAGAGATTTCAATCCATTATACTTGCTTTTGTTGTCTAATGTAGGACAAGGCAGCAGGCGACGCTGAAGCCATGGTGACGGATGAACAGTTTCTCACGGCTTTAGGTTACGGTCTTCCGCCAACTGCAGGTTGGGGTCTCGGTATTGATAGATTAACTATGTTCCTGACAAATACAAATAACATTAAGGAAGTTATCTTGTTCCCTGCTATGAAACCTGAAGCCAATAGTGCCGCACCCCTAAATCCAACGTCTGAAAAGCCACAAGATAATAAGTCTTCTGTTTCTGTTAATAGTTACATACCAGCTGAACTGTTAAGCAATACTGAAAATTTACCAGATAATACTGTACTTTTGGATAGCAGTAATTTATCGCCTAAATCATCATTATCACCTCAAATCAAAGTATCACCAGTACCAACTTCAAAAACACAAAATTCTCCAAGTCAAGAAACTAGTGAAACGCCACCTTCCAGTACAGGTAAAGGCGGAAAGAAGAAAAAGGGACGACGATCATAATTCCCAAAAAGGTTATGACTGTTAATGAGAAACCTGAGGTAGACATTAATGGTGTACTGTAAATGCATTTCACAAGGATAACCTTTTGCTTATGCTTTTTTGGTACAAATAAAATTTCACATGATCTACCTAAGTTTTGTGTTGTGTTGTTTCATGTGTTTGTCTTAATGAAACACTTTATCCACGTTTATCTTTGTGATAGAATACATGCTTGATTTTTGTCACATAAGCGTATTAACACTGTCCGAGCACTTGTCACATATAACACTGGTTTAAAAGGTAACAAATTACTACTCATACGACAGATATTTAGGGTACAATCATGTTTATTTTATCGGTTTCATGGAGTGTGTAATTGAAATTTCCAGATAAGCGTTCGATTACTCAAATGTTAATCTATGTTCATGTCGAACAATGTGTTATCGTTGAAGCAGTGTAATCTTACCATTCATACTTATGGAGGCAGATAAACAGTAAGATCTGGTAGTAATCTGTGTCTGTCTAGGTTAATATTCTCCACAATATAGTAATCAATTTATTCACTAGGTACTTGCGTATGAACACACTCTAAATGTAAGAGTTACCGACACTATTGCGGTTGCCCAAACTTAATTAGAAGGAGTTGATTTTTAATTAGAGAATTGATGGTCAAAAGTTGAACGTCTTAAAATTAAGCCATTTTTCCTCGACATAGGTTGAATCGATAGAATGTAAAACAAACTATTCATACCCACAGTGGTAGTAGGTAATCATCGCAAATATATATCAAAAATAAAACTAATTTAATCAAGTGATGAGCGATACGAGGTAACAGAGTTGGTATTAACGGGAAGAGATGGATTCAATAATCCATCCTATTAGTCTGAGGTCAAGGAGCATTTTTTATTGTCTCGCCGACCCACGTAAGAAAATTCACATGTCTAAACACAAATCAGGCTAACGTTTATTGAATTAACTATATAATGATATATTATGATCACACCTGCTCTTTAGCATATTTTTATGCAAGCCTACGTAGGACTTCCGACAAAGGACGCTGTTTAATTATAATTGTTGCTTTAGGCACATCTTATTAAGGAAATTTATGGAAAATATCATTTAACCAATTACACTATGATCGTTTTTGAAACAGAATTCTGTTGATTTAATTTGTAAGATATATTCCGTATTTGTGGTGACTGTAGTATTCACTTGAAATCACGAGTCAGTCTAAGCTACACCGCTATTGCTTTCAAGTTTTCAAGAGTAGTCTAGCTTAGATTGACTCGTGATTGTAACTATGAACGTATTCCGTATTTATTAAAAATAACAAGCAATCTAATGCAACATAGTAAATAACTCCAAGCGTACATACCGTAATCCTATTGTGCTCGAATTTTATTGAAGGAGATTCAGAATCGGAAAAATAATTATCTTTTATCCGTATCGAAGCCTCGTTTTAAACAGTGATTAAAGTATTAATATAATAATTAACTGAAAACCATTTCTTGTGCATCAATTTAAACTTTGTAAGTGCTTTGTATCGTGTTTTCATACATGATAAGAAAAACCAGATATTTTCAGTGTTGTCATACTACCAAGCCACTGTCTGTTAATTTACTATCAAAGGAATTTTGATTAGGAAGTGTGTCATCAGAAACAGAAGTCTTGTAACTTACCGTCGACTATCATATGCTAGGTAGAGTTTCTAGTCGCAGGTGTTTTACTTCGCTTTGATTGTCCTTTTTTTCTAAACCACTGAACATGCTTATCTACTTCCAACTACCTTCAAAACTGACCTAATTTTTACTAATTGGATCACTGAAATGTCATAATAGTAATTGTAAAGAATTATTCAGTTCACTCAAACTAGATTTCAACGTCTCAGTGGGTTTTTTTTTCACTATCACCTATTTAAAGGTAATCAGTATAGAAGTTTTGAAGCAACTTTCCAAGCTAGTTTGTAATCCCATTCAGTCACCTACTCATTATCCGGTGTTGTTTACATTTATAACTTTGTTTGTAATGTAGCTTAATTACCATCCAATATCAGCGGTGAGCTACTGTTTCATTCCAAATTTGTTAACTCATTGCCATAGTTTCCTATTAGCATTTTAAAAAAAACGTTAGTCACCATTTTATGGTTTTGCTTAATCGAAGGCAATTTTTATGACAAACTGCCATCGACTGAAGAAGTATTATCTATTTCCTTAGATATCAAACAGAATAACAATGAAATGGCAACTCACTAAATAAATATAGAAACTGATGTGAACAGGGAAACAAGAAGCCTTAACAAACTATGAAAGCTATTTTTCGGGACGTTATTCCATTTTATTCAAAGCCTGCAAAACACTAACATTTATTTTTGTCCCTAATCTATTCTACAGAACATAAGCTTTTGTTCGATGTATGATTCATGTCCATACACTTTTCTGTTCCGAAGCTATTGTAATTTAAACATAATATTTTGCACCCTATTTTCTGCGCTAATTCCCAGCTTTGGACAAAATTGTATTTTTCCTAATTATTGTACGTTGTGGTCGGGTTAGTCACCTATTTACTCACGTACCTTTTTACGCTAATCCGAAATCAGAATATCGGGAATAGATCGAGTAGCGTTCCAGTTGTCTTGTTTTCTCTCATTCGCGTGCTTGTCAGCCAGTCAGGTGATAGAATATTTTCTACTCTCTACCCCACTTCGAACTCACGCGTACTAGCCTCAAGGTTAGGTCGGTCAGCCTATCACGCCAAGGTCTTAATCTGGATTAGATAAGTATCCTCAGCACCATAAGCAGGTAGACAGACCAAAGGACATAACAGAAACCATTATCCGTATTATTTTATGAAAATAATAGGTATATGCAACGCCTCAACTGACTCGGTTAACTGTTGAACTGTTTGTATGTTCATGATATTTTTTAAAACCGGACGAATTTAAGATGATGGAATCACTTTTTAGTTGAATGTTTATATTACGAAATTGAAACTTAATTATTTACAAAATAATAATAAGTGATCAGATCACAAGTTTGCTTAAACAAAGTTTTTCTGGATTTCATTTAAAAAAAAACTCACATATATGAGCATATTAAATAAACATATACTTTTGCTTTTTTGACGCAATGAAAACAAAATGTTATGCAGTGTCCTACGCGCAGTGATCATTTGAATGTACTGGAAACCTCACTTTTCTTCCAGAGTACGCTGTTTTCAGCTAGTTGTCAGATACCAACGAAGTTCCTTCGTAATTGTTGATTGTCGTGAGGGGTATCATAACTACAAGGCTCGTGAAGTTCGAATGAACAGAAGGAAAATGGATATTATTAAGGTATCCTCCTGAACACGTGGCTTTAAGACGGTCACTGATGAATTTATCGTTAGCACCGTTTTGTTGATAATCTGGTACTTAGGTTCGTGAGAAAGGACTTTGAAGGACTATTCATATGCCATTTCGACAGTTCGTCGTAATGAACCGGGACGTACAAAAATGTGTGTACTATGTAAGATAGGTTGGACGAATACATCAGTTGACTGTGGTCGAGTGGAAACAGGCCTAGCTGAATGCATGGAGTTTGTAAACCTGCTCAATTTAGATTTTAGACCATTGACGAATTTGAAAGTTACACAAATTATCCTGGAATTCGGAGTGTCGTTCTGTAAACGGCTTGTGCGCATTGCATCCAACATCAACTTTCACTGCACTGCGAATACCGAGTAGAACGAGTTGAATTGCGCCAGTTCACTGTGGGACGTTTGCGGATTTGAGTGAAGCATTCAACTGTCGGTGAAGTCGTTCTATTAACCTATTAGCTTGTGAGTGGTAGGCGGTCTGTTATGATCTACTTTTATCAAGAGAACGCGATTGGTGTAATGGAAACAATTATTATCATTACAACCAATTGTACCAGGGATTGTTTTACCGTACTTGTTTGTTCAACTGTACTACAGACATTCTTTCTTCCGTTGATTGTGACCTTGCGCGAATTCGGTTACGCTCAGTGACCACACTTGTACTCCTTCGGCACGATCTCGGTTTTCTTTCGATACCACGAGATCGCCAACAAATATATCTCCACTACAGCCATCAACAGCCTTCTGATATTTGGCTTACGGGGATCTTATTGGTTAACTGGCACGTAGTCTTCCTGTAGTGGTGACAATCAACAACGACTCGACGCCACACTACAACTGGTGAGCCAAATCTAGGAACACGTCTCAACCTCTGGTCAAATCTTCCAAAGAGGTTAGTTGCGGTGAGTCTTTCAGAATCGTATGATGCCTGATAGTGTTATACGACAAGGAAGAAGTCCAAATTCGAACTGGAGTCCACGGTCTGTTGTGACGGTTGAAGGGTAGCCGAAGTTTTCCACTCACCGTTTGACGAAGGAACGGGCCGCTGATTCAGCAGTAATGTCCTCGATAGGCATTGCTTATGGCCATCAAGTGAAACTGTTTACACACTTTAAGCAGAGCGCCTATTTGAATCTGGTAAAGATCCTACCAAATCCATATGAACCTGATCGAAACAGGCATCAGGAGTTGTGAAAGCCCAAGCAACCAACAAAATGGAAAATGTGTTAGAAAAGAAAATAGAAATAACGGGAAAATACACCAGAGTCCCTGCTTGTTCGCCTATCATGGGGAACCCAACCTCCTTATTTTGGGAAAGTCGCTATAGAGAATTTTGGGGAAATGGCACAAGGACCCCAAAATTTCCCCAGAATCTGTCTATATTGATTGATAAAACACAAAAGTTTTCGACAACTTTGAGGAAACGCATCTACGTTGTGTGATCGAACCCCGACAGTTTATCGTTTGTTGCGGATATTTCGCACGATTTCCGACTATCGCAAATACCGTATTCGGAAAACTTCAAGGAAGCCTGACGATTTAATGATAAGTACCCAGACGTTTTCGGGCATTCATTTCATTTTTTCTGTTAACTTTGCAAAGGAACGCAGTCCCAAAGCAATTGAAACATAGTTGGTAACAAGAACCGGTCTGTCGCTGTATATCAGTATTGCCGTAATTAAAAGACTGATGTGTTATAAATGAAAATGTTTATTAAAGTTTAAAAAAGTGTAAATTACATATTAATAAACAACTTCCAATTCTTAACAATTGCTCGTGTTTTTAATAACTACATTAAATTTATGTTGAACTTTCATTCACTGTGTTCTATAAAAAGAAAAAAAGGTACTCTTTAGTAGGCAAACAAATGTCATGTCAGGCATTCAACTTATAAATCCTAAATATCATGTAAAAGATTGGTGACGTACCAACAGTATAACAATATTGAAAATAAACGGAATGAAAAAACTTACAGTTACGTCTGTTAACACTTATGAAGCCAGCTGAAAACAAGATAGAAAAGAAATAATTGTTTCAGGATGTTCATCACAATTTAATATCAAAACAAGAACCGGTATTTAATGAAAGACCTAAAGTGCATTTAGCTCACCTTTTCTTTGGATGGCCATCCACGCTCATTGACTTTATCTCTTGCGTCGTGAAAAAAGCCTGGTTTGCAGTCTCCATGCCATGCGTTATTTCTTTCTCTAAACAAGTTGCACTTCGAAAAGTGAACACAGAAGACCTACAAGCAAATTAATACAAACAGTCCGTTGTTCAGCAGCCATTTCCTAGGGATGACTATAAATTGCTTTTTCTCCCTGTCATTAACCAAGATGTATTATCCCGATTAAAGCTAAAAATCAATGCCATGGCGTCAAAAATTGTAAGTTTATTGCATTCATGAACACTCGTTAAAAGTTGCCGGTGAACAATATCAGGATCACCAGTGCATTTTTAAACTTTTGAAGATGAAATTACAATTATTACATATTATTCTTAATAATATCTTGAACGTTGATCACAAGTACATTACGGATGTTGATGCTTTGTTTTAGTGAATCAAACAGACACAAGGCAACAAGCCACCGTCTCTACACCACTATAACGGTGTTAAAATCGTCATGTATGATGTTGTTAGTAGATCCTGTTTTTCTTTCTATCGCAGGGCGACCAAGAATAAATGCTTTAGAAGAAGAGCAAGCTCTGCATGCACTGAACCTACAGGATGACTCATAAAACTGAACTTCAAACCAACTACCGTCTACATTTATAGACTACAACCAAATTATACCATATTCTACGTTTAGTTATATCACTGGAAGGACATCAATCTCATTGGAATCTTCAATCATCTATAATTGTGAATTTTGGTGCCAAACTCAACCGGAACACGCACAAACCTGCTGAATTAAGTGACGTCTCTAATTTTTGTTGTGTTTATAACGTTTAATTGGTATATATTTACATTACTATTTGTACTTAGTAACTCTGTTATCATTTTTGAGTTCATATATTATTTGGTCCACCACAGATACTCTTAATTCTACTGTAGCTGACATAATTAGCAGTGGTGAGTCAATGTATATTGTAATTCGCTGAATACACAAGTAAATTACCAACATCAAATACCTAGACGTTTTTAGCTATTCGGTTTAATGGCAAAACCGTATGAATGTGTGTTAAATGTTGAAAATCTAGAAATTATGAGCCATAGTATCAGTACACTAGGAACTGAAATTCCAAGGGAAAATGTGAAGCTATTGAATAATTTCAAGTACCACATGCATTGGAAAAATTGTTCTTATTGGGAATGGTTAACTTTTATCATCGTTCAGTTCCTCATCGTCCTTTTATTTTTCAATTTCTAGCAAATTGAGTGGAAGGATAAGTCAAAAACTTCATGTTGTTTCACAAAAATAAAAATGCCTCTCAGCGGCCAAACTCGTAGTTACTAACTCAAATGACGGAACTTTGATTTTTAGCACTCATACGTCGCAGTCAGCCATGGGTGCCGTGCTTTCACACCAGGAGAATAATGATATCAGACTGACGGCACTGTTTCCTAAGAAGCTGAGTCCACGTCAAAATTGTGTGTAGCATATCTGAGAGAGAAATGTCTCTTCACTTAACCATTAAGCACAACATTTGTTTACTTTGAGACGGCGATTTCCTAATTTCGCACTACACATCGAGAAATGCCCAACATCTGGTCTGCATTTCACAGTTCTCAATCGTTATCTGGTCCATTATTAGTGCCGATATGCCTGCACGAGGCAACTTAAATTCACTGGGTGTATTGTCGCGATTGACGCTAAAAATCAATGCCATGGCGTCAAAAATTGTAAGTTTATTGCATTCATGAACATTCGTTAAAAGTTGCCGGTGAACAATATCAGGATCACCAGTGCATTTTTAAACTTTTGAAGATGAAATTACAATTATTACATATTATTCTTAATAATATCTTGAACGTTGATCACAAGTACATTACGGATGTTGATGCTTTGTTTTAGTGAATCAAACAGACACAAGGCAACAAGCCACCGTCTCTACACCACTATAACGGTGTTAAAATCGTCATGTATGATGTTGTTAGTAGATCCTGTTTTTCTTTCTATCGCAGGGCGACCAAGAATAAATGCTTTAGAAGAAGAGCAAGCTCTGCATGCACTGAACCTACAGGATGACTCATAAAACTGAACTTCAAACCAACTACCGTCTACATTTATAGACTACAACCAAATTATACCATATTCTACGTTTAGTTATATCACTGGAAGGACATCAATCTCATTGGAATCTTCAATCATCTATAATTGTGAATTTTTGGTGCCAAACTCAACCGGAACACGCACAAACCTGCTGAATTAAGTGACGTCTCTAATTTTTGTTGTGTTTATAACGTTTAATTGGTATATATTGACATTACTATTTGTACTTAGTAACTCTGTTATCATTTTTGAGTTCATATATTATTTGGTCCACCACAGATACTCTTAATTCTACTGTAGCTGACATAATTAGCAGTGGTGAGTCAATGTATATTGTAATTCGCTGAATACACAAGTAAATTACCAACATCAAATACCTAGACGTTTTTAGCTATTCGGTTTAATGGCAAAACCGTATGAATGTGTGTTAAATGTTGAAAATCTAGAAATTATGAGCCATAGTATCAGTACACTAGGAACTGAAATTCCAAGGGAAAATGTGAAGCTATTGAATAATTTCAAGTACCACATGCATTGGAAAAATTGTTCTTATTGGGAATGGTTAACTTTTATCATCGTTCAGTTCCTCATCGTCCTTTTATTTTTCAATTTCTAGCAAATTGAGTGGAAGGATAAGTCAAAAACTTCATGTTGTTTCACAAAAATAAAAATGCCTCTCAGCGGCCAAACTCGTAGTTACTAACTCAAATGACGGAACTTTGATTTTTAGCACTCATACGTCGCAGTCAGCCATGGGTGCCGTGCTTTCACACCAGGAGAATAATGATATCAGACTGACGGCACTGTTTCCTAAGAAGCTGAGTCCACGTCAAAATTGTGTGTAGCATATCTGAGAGAGAAATGTCTCTTCACTTAACCATTAAGCACAACATTTGTTTACTTTGAGACGGCGATTTCCTAATTTCGCACTACACATCGAGAAATGCCCAACATCTGGTCTGCATTTCACAGTTCTCAATCGTTATCTGGTCCATTATTAGTGCCGATATGCCTGCACGAGGCAACTTAAATTCACTGGGTGTATTGTCGCGATTGACGCTAAAAATCAATGCCATGGCGTCAAAAATTGTAAGTTTATTGCATTCATGAACATTCGTTAAAAGTTGCCGGTGAACAATATCAGGATCACCAGTGCATTTTAAACTTTTGAAGATGAAATTACAATTATTACATATTATTCTTAATAATATCTTGAACGTTGATCACAAGTACATTACGGATGTTGATGCTTTGTTTTAGTGAATCAAACAGACACAAGGCAACAAGCCACCGTCTCTACACCACTATAACGGTGTTAAAATCGTCATGTATGATGTTGTTAGTAGATCCTGTTTTTCTTTCTATCGCAGGGCGACCAAGAATAAATGCTTTAGAAGAAGAGCAAGCTCTGCATGCACTGAACCTACAGGATGACTCATAAAACTGAACTTCAAACCAACTACCGTCTACATTTATAGACTACAACCAAATTATACCATATTCTACGTTTAGTTATATCACTGGAAGGACATCAATCTCATTGGAATCTTCAATCATCTATAATTGTGAATTTTTGGTGCCAAACTCAACCGGAACACGCACAAACCTGCTGAATTAAGTGACGTCTCTAATTTTTGTTGTGTTTATAACGTTTAATTGGTATATATTTACATTACTATTTGTACTTAGTAACTCTGTTATCATTTTTGAGTTCATATATTATTTGGTCCACCACAGATACTCTTAATTCTACTGTAGCTGACATAATTAGCAGTGGTGAGTCAATGTATATTGTAATTCGCTGAATACACAAGTAAATTACCAACATCAAATACCTAGACGTTTTTAGCTATTCGGTTTAATGGCAAAACCGTATGAATGTGTGTTAAATGTTGAAAATCTAGAAATTATGAGCCATAGTATCAGTACACTAGGAACTGAAATTCCAAGGGAAAATGTGAAGCTATTGAATAATTTCAAGTACCACATGCATTGGAAAAATTGTTCTTATTGGGAATGGTTAACTTTTATCATCGTTCAGTTCCTCATCGTCCTTTTATTTTTCAATTTCTAGCAAATTGAGTGGAAGGATAAGTCAAAAACTTCATGTTGTTTCACAAAAATAAAAATGCCTCTCAGCGGCCAAACTCGTAGTTACTAACTCAAATGACGGAACTTTGATTTTTAGCACTCATACGTCGCAGTCAGCCATGGGTGCCGTGCTTTCACACCAGGAGAATAATGATATCAGACTGACGGCACTGTTTCCTAAGAAGCTGAGTCCACGTCAAAATTGTGTGTAGCATATCTGAGAGAGAAATGTCTCTTCACTTAACCATTAAGCACAACATTTGTTTACTTTGAGACGGCGATTTCCTAATTTCGCACTACACATCGAGAAATGCCCAACATCTGGTCTGCATTTCACAGTTCTCAATCGTTATCTGGTCCATTATTAGTGCCGATATGCCTGCACGAGGCAACTTAAATTCACTGGGTGTATTGTCGCGATTGACGCTAAAAATCAATGCCATGGCGTCAAAAATTGTAAGTTTATTGCATTCATGAACATTCGTTAAAAGTTGCCGGTGAACAATATCAGGATCACCAGTGCATTTTTAAACTTTTGAAGATGAAATTACAATTATTACATATTATTCTTAATAATATCTTGAACGTTGATCACAAGTACATTACGGATGTTGATGCTTTGTTTTAGTGAATCAAACAGACACAAGGCAACAAGCCACCGTCTCTACACCACTATAACGGTGTTAAAATCGTCATGTATGATGTTGTTAGTAGATCCTGTTTTTCTTTCTATCGCAGGGCGACCAAGAATAAATGCTTTAGAAGAAGAGCAAGCTCTGCATGCACTGAACCTACAGGATGACTCATAAAACTGAACTTCAAACCAACTACCGTCTACATTTATAGACTACAACCAAATTATACCATATTCTACGTTTAGTTATATCACTGGAAGGACATCAATCTCATTGGAATCTTCAATCATCTATAATTGTGAATTTTTGGTGCCAAACTCAACCGGAACACGCACAAACCTGCTGAATTAAGTGACGTCTCTAATTTTTGTTGTGTTTATAACGTTTAATTGGTATATATTGACATTACTATTTGTACTTAGTAACTCTGTTATCATTTTTGAGTTCATATATTATTTGGTCCACCACAGATACTCTTAATTCTACTGTAGCTGACATAATTAGCAGTGGTGAGTCAATGTATATTGTAATTCGCTGAATACACAAGTAAATTACCAACATCAAATACCTAGACGTTTTTAGCTATTCGGTTTAATGGCAAAACCGTATGAATGTGTGTTAAATGTTGAAAATCTAGAAATTATGAGCCATAGTATCAGTACACTAGGAACTGAAATTCCAAGGGAAAATGTGAAGCTATTGAATAATTTCAAGTACCACATGCATTGGAAAAATTGTTCTTATTGGGAATGGTTAACTTTTATCATCGTTCAGTTCCTCATCGTCCTTTTATTTTTCAATTTCTAGCAAATTGAGTGGAAGGATAAGTCAAAAACTTCATGTTGTTTCACAAAAATAAAAATGCCTCTCAGCGGCCAAACTCGTAGTTACTAACTCAAATGACGGAACTTTGATTTTTAGCACTCATACGTCGCAGTCAGCCATGGGTGCCGTGCTTTCACACCAGGAGAATAATGATATCAGACTGACGGCACTGTTTCCTAAGAAGCTGAGTCCACGTCAAAATTGTGTGTAGCATATCTGAGAGAGAAATGTCTCTTCACTTAACCATTAAGCACAACATTTGTTTACTTTGAGACGGCGATTTCCTAATTTCGCACTACACATCGAGAAATGCCCAACATCTGGTCTGCATTTCACAGTTCTCAATCGTTATCTGGTCCATTATTAGTGCCGATATGCCTGCACGAGGCAACTTAAATTCACTGGGTGTATTGTCGCGATTGACGCTAAAAATCAATGCCATGGCGTCAAAAATTGTAAGTTTATTGCATTCATGAACATTCGTTAAAAGTTGCCGGTGAACAATATCAGGATCACCAGTGCATTTTTAAACTTTTGAAGATGAAATTACAATTATTACATATTATTCTTAATAATATCTTGAACGTTGATCACAAGTACATTACGGATGTTGATGCTTTGTTTTAGTGAATCAAACAGACACAAGGCAACAAGCCACCGTCTCTACACCACTATAACGGTGTTAAAATCGTCATGTATGATGTTGTTAGTAGATCCTGTTTTTCTTTCTATCGCAGGGCGACCAAGAATAAATGCTTTAGAAGAAGAGCAAGCTCTGCATGCACTGAACCTACAGGATGACTCATAAAACTGAACTTCAAACCAACTACCGTCTACATTTATAGACTACAACCAAATTATACCATATTCTACGTTTAGTTATATCACTGGAAGGACATCAATCTCATTGGAATCTTCAATCATCTATAATTGTGAATTTTTGGTGCCAAACTCAACCGGAACACGCACAAACCTGCTGAATTAAGTGACGTCTCTAATTTTTGTTGTGTTTATAACGTTTAATTGGTATATATTTACATTACTATTTGTACTTAGTAACTCTGTTATCATTTTTGAGTTCATATATTATTTGGTCCACCACAGATACTCTTAATTCTACTGTAGCTGACATAATTAGCAGTGGTGAGTCAATGTATATTGTAATTCGCTGAATACACAAGTAAATTACCAACATCAAATACCTAGACGTTTTTAGCTATTCGGTTTAATGGCAAAACCGTATGAATGTGTGTTAAATGTTGAAAATCTAGAAATTATGAGCCATAGTATCAGTACACTAGGAACTGAAATTCCAAGGGAAAATGTGAAGCTATTGAATAATTTCAAGTACCACATGCATTGGAAAAATTGTTCTTATTGGGAATGGTTAACTTTTATCATCGTTCAGTTCCTCATCGTCCTTTTATTTTTCAATTTCTAGCAAATTGAGTGGAAGGATAAGTCAAAAACTTCATGTTGTTTCACAAAAATAAAAATGCCTCTCAGCGGCCAAACTCGTAGTTACTAACTCAAATGACGGAACTTTGATTTTTAGCACTCATACGTCGCAGTCAGCCATGGGTGCCGTGCTTTCACACCAGGAGAATAATGATATCAGACTGACGGCACTGTTTCCTAAGAAGCTGAGTCCACGTCAAAATTGTGTGTAGCATATCTGAGAGAGAAATGTCTCTTCACTTAACCATTAAGCACAACATTTGTTTACTTTGAGACGGCGATTTCCTAATTTCGCACTACACATCGAGAAATGCCCAACATCTGGTCTGCATTTCACAGTTCTCAATCGTTATCTGGTCCATTATTAGTGCCGATATGCCTGCACGAGGCAACTTAAATTCACTGGGTGTATTGTCGCGATTGACGCTAAAAATCAATGCCATGGCGTCAAAAATTGTAAGTTTATTGCATTCATGAACATTCGTTAAAAGTTGCCGGTGAACAATATCAGGATCACCAGTGCATTTTTAAACTTTTGAAGATGAAATTACAATTATTACATATTATTCTTAATAATATCTTGAACGTTGATCACAAGTACATTACGGATGTTGATGCTTTGTTTTAGTGAATCAAACAGACACAAGGCAACAAGCCACCGTCTCTACACCACTATAACGGTGTTAAAATCGTCATGTATGATGTTGTTAGTAGATCCTGTTTTTCTTTCTATCGCAGGGCGACCAAGAATAAATGCTTTAGAAGAAGAGCAAGCTCTGCATGCACTGAACCTACAGGATGACTCATAAAACTGAACTTCAAACCAACTACCGTCTACATTTATAGACTACAACCAAATTATACCATATTCTACGTTTGGTTATATCACTGGAAGGACATCAATCTCATTGGAATCTTCAATCATCTATAATTGTGAATTTTTGGTGCCAAACTCAACCGGAACACGCACAAACCTGCTGAATTAAGTGACGTCTCTAATTTTTGTTGTGTTTATAACGTTTAATTGGTATATATTGACATTACTATTTGTACTTAGTAACTCTGTTATCATTTTTGAGTTCATATATTATTTGGTCCACCACAGATACTCTTAATTCTACTGTAGCTGACATAATTAGCAGTGGTGAGTCAATGTATATTGTAATTCGCTGAATACACAAGTAAATTACCAACATCAAATACCTAGACGTTTTTAGCTATTCGGTTTAATGGCAAAACCGTATGAATGTGTGTTAAATGTTGAAAATCTAGAAATTATGAGCCATAGTATCAGTACACTAGGAACTGAAATTCCAAGGGAAAATGTGAAGCTATTGAATAATTTCAAGTACCACATGCATTGGAAAAATTGTTCTTATTGGGAATGGTTAACTTTTATCATCGTTCAGTTCCTCATCGTCCTTTTATTTTTCAATTTCTAGCAAATTGAGTGGAAGGATAAGTCAAAAACTTCATGTTGTTTCACAAAAATAAAAATGCCTCTCAGCGGCCAAACTCGTAGTTACTAACTCAAATGACGGAACTTTGATTTTTAGCACTCATACGTCGCAGTCAGCCATGGGTGCCGTGCTTTCACACCAGGAGAATAATGATATCAGACTGACGGCACTGTTTCCTAAGAAGCTGAGTCCACGTCAAAATTGTGTGTAGCATATCTGAGAGAGAAATGTCTCTTCACTTAACCATTAAGCACAACATTTGTTTACTTTGAGACGGCGATTTCCTAATTTCGCACTACACATCGAGAAATGCCCAACATCTGGTCTGCATTTCACAGTTCTCAATCGTTATCTGGTCCATTATTAGTGCCGATATGCCTGCACGAGGCAACTTAAATTCACTGGGTGTATTGTCGCGATTGACGCTAAAAATCAATGCCATGGCGTCAAAAATTGTAAGTTTATTGCATTCATGAACATTCGTTAAAAGTTGCCGGTGAACAATATCAGGATCACCAGTGCATTTTTAAACTTTTGAAGATGAAATTACAATTATTACATATTATTCTTAATAATATCTTGAACGTTGATCACAAGTACATTACGGATGTTGATGCTTTGTTTTAGTGAATCAAACAGACACAAGGCAACAAGCCACCGTCTCTACACCACTATAACGGTGTTAAAATCGTCATGTATGATGTTGTTAGTAGATCCTGTTTTTCTTTCTATCGCAGGGCGACCAAGAATAAATGCTTTAGAAGAAGAGCAAGCTCTGCATGCACTGAACCTACAGGATGACTCATAAAACTGAACTTCAAACCAACTACCGTCTACATTTATAGACTACAACCAAATTATACCATATTCTACGTTTGGTTATATCACTGGAAGGACATCAATCTCATTGGAATCTTCAATCATCTATAATTGTGAATTTTTGGTGCCAAACTCAACCGGAACACGCACAAACCTGCTGAATTAAGTGACGTCTCTAATTTTTGTTGTGTTTATAACGTTTAATTGGTATATATTGACATTACTATTTGTACTTAGTAACTCTGTTATCATTTTTGAGTTCATATATTATTTGGTCCACCACAGATACTCTTAATTCTACTGTAGCTGACATAATTAGCAGTGGTGAGTCAATGTATATTGTAATTCGCTGAATACACAAGTAAATTACCAACATCAAATACCTAGACGTTTTTAGCTATTCGGTTTAATGGCAAAACCGTATGAATGTGTGTTAAATGTTGAAAATCTAGAAATTATGAGCCATAGTATCAGTACACTAGGAACTGAAATTCCAAGGGAAAATGTGAAGCTATTGAATAATTTCAAGTACCACATGCATTGGAAAAATTGTTCTTATTGGGAATGGTTAACTTTTATCATCGTTCAGTTCCTCATCGTCCTTTTATTTTTCAATTTCTAGCAAATTGAGTGGAAGGATAAGTCAAAAACTTCATGTTGTTTCACAAAAATAAAAATGCCTCTCAGCGGCCAAACTCGTAGTTACTAACTCAAATGACGGAACTTTGATTTTTAGCACTCATACGTCGCAGTCAGCCATGGGTGCCGTGCTTTCACACCAGGAGAATAATGATATCAGACTGACGGCACTGTTTCCTAAGAAGCTGAGTCCACGTCAAAATTGTGTGTAGCATATCTGAGAGAGAAATGTCTCTTCACTTAACCATTAAGCACAACATTTGTTTACTTTGAGACGGCGATTTCCTAATTTCGCACTACACATCGAGAAATGCCCAACATCTGGTCTGCATTTCACAGTTCTCAATCGTTATCTGGTCCATTATTAGTGCCGATATGCCTGCACGAGGCAACTTAAATTCACTGGGTGTATTGTCGCGATTGACGCTAAAAATCAATGCCATGGCGTCAAAAATTGTAAGTTTATTGCATTCATGAACATTCGTTAAAAGTTGCCGGTGAACAATATCAGGATCACCAGTGCATTTTTAAACTTTTGAAGATGAAATTACAATTATTACATATTATTCTTAATAATATCTTGAACGTTGATCACAAGTACATTACGGATGTTGATGCTTTGTTTTAGTGAATCAAACAGACACAAGGCAACAAGCCACCGTCTCTACACCACTATAACGGTGTTAAAATCGTCATGTATGATGTTGTTAGTAGATCCTGTTTTTCTTTCTATCGCAGGGCGACCAAGAATAAATGCTTTAGAAGAAGAGCAAGCTCTGCATGCACTGAACCTACAGGATGACTCATAAAACTGAACTTCAAACCAACTACCGTCTACATTTATAGACTACAACCAAATTATACCATATTCTACGTTTGGTTATATCACTGGAAGGACATCAATCTCATTGGAATCTTCAATCATCTATAATTGTGAATTTTGGTGCCAAACTCAACCGGAACACGCACAAACCTGCTGAATTAAGTGACGTCTCTAATTTTTGTTGTGTTTATAACGTTTAATTGGTATATATTGACATTACTATTTGTACTTAGTAACTCTGTTATCATTTTTGAGTTCATATATTATTTGGTCCACCACAGATACTCTTAATTCTACTGTAGCTGACATAATTAGCAGTGGTGAGTCAATGTATATTGTAATTCGCTGAATACACAAGTAAATTACCAACATCAAATACCTAGACGTTTTTAGCTATTCGGTTTAATGGCAAAACCGTATGAATGTGTGTTAAATGTTGAAAATCTAGAAATTATGAGCCATAGTATCAGTACACTAGGAACTGAAATTCCAAGGGAAAATGTGAAGCTATTGAATAATTTCAAGTACCACATGCATTGGAAAAATTGTTCTTATTGGGAATGGTTAACTTTTATCATCGTTCAGTTCCTCATCGTCCTTTTATTTTTCAATTTCTAGCAAATTGAGTGGAAGGATAAGTCAAAAACTTCATGTTGTTTCACAAAAATAAAAATGCCTCTCAGCGGCCAAACTCGTAGTTACTAACTCAAATGACGGAACTTTGATTTTTAGCACTCATACGTCGCAGTCAGCCATGGGTGCCGTGCTTTCACACCAGGAGAATAATGATATCAGACTGACGGCACTGTTTCCTAAGAAGCTGAGTCCACGTCAAAATTGTGTGTAGCATATCTGAGAGAGAAATGTCTCTTCACTTAACCATTAAGCACAACATTTGTTTACTTTGAGACGGCGATTTCCTAATTTCGCACTACACATCGAGAAATGCCCAACATCTGGTCTGCATTTCACAGTTCTCAATCGTTATCTGGTCCATTATTAGTGCCGATATGCCTGCACGAGGCAACTTAAATTCACTGGGTGTATTGTCGCGATTGACGCTAAAAATCAATGCCATGGCGTCAAAAATTGTAAGTTTATTGCATTCATGAACATTCGTTAAAAGTTGCCGGTGAACAATATCAGGATCACCAGTGCATTTTTAAACTTTTGAAGATGAAATTACAATTATTACATATTATTCTTAATAATATCTTGAACGTTGATCACAAGTACATTACGGATGTTGATGCTTTGTTTTAGTGAATCAAACAGACACAAGGCAACAAGCCACCGTCTCTACACCACTATAACGGTGTTAAAATCGTCATGTATGATGTTGTTAGTAGATCCTGTTTTTCTTTCTATCGCAGGGCGACCAAGAATAAATGCTTTAGAAGAAGAGCAAGCTCTGCATGCACTGAACCTACAGGATGACTCATAAAACTGAACTTCAAACCAACTACCGTCTACATTTATAGACTACAACCAAATTATACCATATTCTACGTTTGGTTATATCACTGGAAGGACATCAATCTCATTGGAATCTTCAATCATCTATAATTGTGAATTTTGGTGCCAAACTCAACCGGAACACGCACAAACCTGCTGAATTAAGTGACGTCTCTAATTTTTGTTGTGTTTATAACGTTTAATTGGTATATATTGACATTACTATTTGTACTTAGTAACTCTGTTATCATTTTTGAGTTCATATATTATTTGGTCCACCACAGATACTCTTAATTCTACTGTAGCTGACATAATTAGCAGTGGTGAGTCAATGTATATTGTAATTCGCTGAATACACAAGTAAATTACCAACATCAAATACCTAGACGTTTTTAGCTATTCGGTTTAATGGCAAAACCGTATGAATGTGTGTTAAATGTTGAAAATCTAGAAATTATGAGCCATAGTATCAGTACACTAGGAACTGAAATTCCAAGGGAAAATGTGAAGCTATTGAATAATTTCAAGTACCACATGCATTGGAAAAATTGTTCTTATTGGGAATGGTTAACTTTTATCATCGTTCAGTTCCTCATCGTCCTTTTATTTTTCAATTTCTAGCAAATTGAGTGGAAGGATAAGTCAAAAACTTCATGTTGTTTCACAAAAATAAAAATGCCTCTCAGCGGCCAAACTCGTAGTTACTAACTCAAATGACGGAACTTTGATTTTTAGCACTCATACGTCGCAGTCAGCCATGGGTGCCGTGCTTTCACACCAGGAGAATAATGATATCAGACTGACGGCACTGTTTCCTAAGAAGCTGAGTCCACGTCAAAATTGTGTGTAGCATATCTGAGAGAGAAATGTCTCTTCACTTAACCATTAAGCACAACATTTGTTTACTTTGAGACGGCGATTTCCTAATTTCGCACTACACATCGAGAAATGCCCAACATCTGGTCTGCATTTCACAGTTCTCAATCGTTATCTGGTCCATTATTAGTGCCGATATGCCTGCACGAGGCAACTTAAATTCACTGGGTGTATTGTCGCGATTGACGCTAAAAATCAATGCCATGGCGTCAAAAATTGTAAGTTTATTGCATTCATGAACATTCGTTAAAAGTTGCCGGTGAACAATATCAGGATCACCAGTGCATTTTTAAACTTTTGAAGATGAAATTACAATTATTACATATTATTCTTAATAATATCTTGAACGTTGATCACAAGTACATTACGGATGTTGATGCTTTGTTTTAGTGAATCAAACAGACACAAGGCAACAAGCCACCGTCTCTACACCACTATAACGGTGTTAAAATCGTCATGTATGATGTTGTTAGTAGATCCTGTTTTTCTTTCTATCGCAGGGCGACCAAGAATAAATGCTTTAGAAGAAGAGCAAGCTCTGCATGCACTGAACCTACAGGATGACTCATAAAACTGAACTTCAAACCAACTACCGTCTACATTTATAGACTACAACCAAATTATACCATATTCTACGTTTGGTTATATCACTGGAAGGACATCAATCTCATTGGAATCTTCAATCATCTATAATTGTGAATTTTTGGTGCCAAACTCAACCGGAACACGCACAAACCTGCTGAATTAAGTGACGTCTCTAATTTTTGTTGTGTTTATAACGTTTAATTGGTATATATTGACATTACTATTTGTACTTAGTAACTCTGTTATCATTTTTGAGTTCATATATTATTTGGTCCACCACAGATACTCTTAATTCTACTGTAGCTGACATAATTAGCAGTGGTGAGTCAATGTATATTGTAATTCGCTGAATACACAAGTAAATTACCAACATCAAATACCTAGACGTTTTTAGCTATTCGGTTTAATGGCAAAACCGTATGAATGTGTGTTAAATGTTGAAAATCTAGAAATTATGAGCCATAGTATCAGTACACTAGGAACTGAAATTCCAAGGGAAAATGTGAAGCTATTGAATAATTTCAAGTACCACATGCATTGGAAAAATTGTTCTTATTGGGAATGGTTAACTTTTATCATCGTTCAGTTCCTCATCGTCCTTTTATTTTTCAATTTCTAGCAAATTGAGTGGAAGGATAAGTCAAAAACTTCATGTTGTTTCACAAAAATAAAAATGCCTCTCAGCGGCCAAACTCGTAGTTACTAACTCAAATGACGGAACTTTGATTTTTAGCACTCATACGTCGCAGTCAGCCATGGGTGCCGTGCTTTCACACCAGGAGAATAATGATATCAGACTGACGGCACTGTTTCCTAAGAAGCTGAGTCCACGTCAAAATTGTGTGTAGCATATCTGAGAGAGAAATGTCTCTTCACTTAACCATTAAGCACAACATTTGTTTACTTTGAGACGGCGATTTCCTAATTTCGCACTACACATCGAGAAATGCCCAACATCTGGTCTGCATTTCACAGTTCTCAATCGTTATCTGGTCCATTATTAGTGCCGATATGCCTGCACGAGGCAACTTAAATTCACTGGGTGTATTGTCGCGATTGACGCTAAAAATCAATGCCATGGCGTCAAAAATTGTAAGTTTATTGCATTCATGAACATTCGTTAAAAGTTGCCGGTGAACAATATCAGGATCACCAGTGCATTTTTAAACTTTTGAAGATGAAATTACAATTATTACATATTATTCTTAATAATATCTTGAACGTTGATCACAAGTACATTACGGATGTTGATGCTTTGTTTTAGTGAATCAAACAGACACAAGGCAACAAGCCACCGTCTCTACACCACTATAACGGTGTTAAAATCGTCATGTATGATGTTGTTAGTAGATCCTGTTTTTCTTTCTATCGCAGGGCGACCAAGAATAAATGCTTTAGAAGAAGAGCAAGCTCTGCATGCACTGAACCTACAGGATGACTTTTAAAACTGTTTTGTGAACTAGCTCTCACTTCTGTACATAACTTGCGAATTTCAATTTTGAAAATATATGACTGGTATTTTACATTCTGTGTTCTCTCTTTGCTGTAAGGTGCTCGGTTAATATTGTTTTTGTTTTGGTTTTAGGTCTTACCGCGTTTCAGTGATTGCTGATTGCACGTTTTACAACGCCACTGAGGTAGGTCGTTTCGGTTACTTGGTGAAATGTCCATAGTTGCAATCTGTAGTGGTGAATTTAAAGCATCTGACTTCGATGAAATGTTCGCAGTACTTGTAAGTGAACTACAAGTGTTGTTGACAGTAGGAATTTATGTAGATGTGTCATTTATATTTTGCAGTTGAATTAGTTGCTGTTATTTGTGAAACCCCAGCTTGTAGCTACGTCACGTGTGTTGTTGGATAGCATACCATAATCCTTTAGACTTATTTACTGACCCCTTTCTGTCCAGTACTATAGGTATATTCAAGTGTTCTATCGTAAACCACGAGTGTACGTGTATTAGACTGACAGATATACTTAGAAAGTGTATCTGTATATCGACAGCGTTATGAGGTTATCATTTTCCTGGTACACACATTTTAGTAGATAATGCGACATCACCTCTCAAAACCTGAAGTAAATACAATATTTTGTGCAGTAACTACACAATCTCACTGTTTTGGAAAAAAAATGCCATGAAAACATCAATATTTCCCGGGGATCTCATTTCCCTTTAGAGAAATTCGTCCGTATTTATTAAGAAAACTAAAAAACGTTCCTCGATTCCAGTAAAATTGTCCAAATTGTCTCGTTTCACCAAAATAGGGATATTGATTATTTACTGCGACAGGCCTTGGGAAATACTGTCACATTATCTACTAAAATGTGTGTACCAGGAAAATGATAACCTCATAACGCTGTCGATATACAGATACACTTTCTAAGTATATCTGTCAGTCTAATACACGTACACTCGTGGTTTACGATAGAACACTTGAATATACCTATAGTACTGGACAGAAAGGGGTCAGTAAATAAGTCTAAAGGATTATGGTATGCTATCCAACAACACACGTGACGTAGCTACAAGCTGGGGTTTCACAAATAACAGCAACTAATTCAACTGCAAAATATAAATGACACATCTACATAAATTCCTACTGTCACTTACAAGTACTGCGAACATTTCATCGAAGTCAGATGCTTTTAATTCACCACCATAGATTCCAAATATGAATACGTCGTTAAGAAATGGACCTACTAGGTGACCTAGGGCTAGCCACAACTGTTGGTTAGAGCTTCTGAACGCCAACAATCCATCGTAGTTGATTTTCAGTTTCAGTTCGCCGAAACTAATTTAGTGTAGCCAATTTTCAGAAATCCTCAGCAATCTTTTTCTCAGTCCAATGTGGTGGCTTATTCCTGTGTCCAGAAACGTGAGCTCCACATTATATCACTATTTCAATAGTGAGGAATCTCCACTTTTTGTCTCTGCGTTTGAGAAGTCGATGAATTGTTTGCTTATTGCCTAAATACACTCCGAATTGTTCATTTTTCTCCTAACTTTTTATCGTCCACCTGGGGTTAGGCAACATGTGGACCTAAGTCTCCTATGTTCGCTTTGTTTCCACAACCAATCACACGGTGACTACAATCGGCAACGTTAAAAATGGTTATGTCTAATCAACATGTTCTCATCTGGTAGGAAAATAGTTTCAGGGTTGTCGAAAATAACTCAAGTTGAAGATCGGCTGCAACTAAACAACTCCGTTTCGTAACTGTGGCAGTACATTTAGCGACCAACCAAAATGAAGCGAAAATAATCGTCTCGGTCATCTTTGTAGGCAATGACGATCAGCTTGCATCGTTGTGTTTTGCCGATGATTTTCGTGTAGCTGCGTAATTTAATGTCCTAGTGTGCTTTGATTCCGAAGTTTACGAAATATTCCAAGTATAGGTGCCAACTTTTTATATTCTGTTGTTTTCTCGATTTTTGCTACTGCTGCTTGAAAGTGTATTACTCCAAGCTAGGTTGCTTTCTTTATGTGATAATATGTTAATCCGTTTTGTTTTGAGTATTATTTCGTAGATATCGGAAACCAGAGTTAGTTTTTTAGCCAAAGTAAATGTTGCTGCAGCCTAAAATTCCTTAATTGTCTGCGCACTTGTTCCTGTTATTTATACTGTTATCGAGAGTACTAAAAAAGAACGATATTTATTTGTTATTTTCTTTAGTATCATGAAAAACCCTATCCCATTAACGAGTCAAATTAACACTGAATGTTCGGTAGTGGTGGACACCAGTGATGTTTTCGAAAAGATTATGAGGCCCAGGCACTGGACAACATGGAACGAAGTCAGAGATGCTGTCAATCTATTGCAGAGGGTTTGTTATTTAAAATACAACATGTAACATTAGATGAGTTGGACGCATTACGTCGTGCGCCAAAGCGAGATCAGTATTGGGAAGCCAGAAATCCGATACCAGCACATAGTGTTTGTTTGTTGTTCTGGCTATAAAAGGAAGCAGGAGGGCCATGGCCGGAGAGTAAAAGAATAAATGACTATTTTTATGCTCACTTCATTATAGATCAAAGTTCACCGGTTGCAAAGCCATGTTCCGTTTGCAGTATGATGTCGACCGGTACATAATAGCTTCATCTAAAATGATTCACAACCATCCTTGCGATGAAAAGTACCTGATAAATAATGCACGGTTCAGGAGATTAAATGGTAATCAGTTGCAATTTATTATATACATGATGGATCGAAATATTCTGGCCATCCCGTCTCCAGACTATATAAGAATAAATAGACTGTATCGTCTTTTTCGTGATAGAATCCACACAATTACCGCATTATTAGGATTGATGACAGCCGAGGACACAATAAAAATCGCCATAAGTGTGGTGAATGGTGCACTACGCGCCTATTCTTAAATATGAAGTCTTATCGGCTCAGTGATGAATTAGTGTATCAAAATGTAAATCTCCGCTCTCCTATTCGAATTATTTGTTGGACTGCTTTATTTCAGTTTGAGTGCTTCCTGGCCGTTGTTGATACCTCGACGTGGTGGTCGGGCTTGCCCATCGTGATGGAGCAACCGAGCTACACTGGCTGGAACAACCGTTCCCCAAGGTCCTACCATGTCAAATTTTGACCATCAATTCTCTAATTAAAAATCAACTCCTTCTAATTAAGTTTGGGCAACCGCAATAGTGTCGGTAACTCTTACATTTAGAGTGTGTTCATACGCAAGTACCTAGTGAATAAATTGATTACTATATTGTGGAGAATATTAACCTAGACAGACACAGATTACTACCAGATCTTACTGTTTATCTGCCTCCATAAGTATGAATGGTAAGATTACACTGCTTCAACGATAACACATTGTTCGACATGAACATAGATTAACATTTGAGTAATCGAACGCTTATCTGGAAATTTCAATTACACACTCCATGAAACCGATAAAATAAACATGATTGTACCCTAAATATCTGTCGTATGAGTAGTAATTTGTTACCTTTTAAACCAGTGTTATATGTGACAAGTGCTCGGACAGTGTTAATACGCTTATGTGACAAAAATCAAGCATGTATTCTATCACAAAGATAAACGTGGATAAAGTGTTTCATTAAGACAAACACATGAAACAACACAACACAAAACTTAGGTAGATCATGTGAAATTTTATTTGTACCAAAAAAGCATAAGCAAAAGGTTATCCTTGTGAAATGCATTTACAGTACACCATTAATGTCTACCTCAGGTTTCTCATTAACAGTCATAACCTTTTTGGGAATTATGATCGTCGTCCCTTTTTCTTCTTTCCGCCTTTACCTGTACTGGAAGGTGGCGTTTCACTAGTTTCTTGACTTGGAGAATTTTGTGTTTTTGAAGTTGGTACTGGTGATACTTTGATTTGAGGTGATAATGATGATTTAGGCGATAAATTACTGCTATCCAAAAGTACAGTATTATCTGGTAAATTTTCAGTATTGCTTAACAGTTCAGCTGGTATGTAACTATTAACAGAAACAGAAGACTTATTATCTTGTGGCTTTTCAGACGTTGGATTTAGGGGTGCGGCACTGTTGGCTTCAGGTTTCATAGCAGGGAACAAGATAACTTCCTTAATGTTATTTGTATTTGTCAGGAACATAGTTAATCTATCAATACCGAGACCCCAACCTGCAGTTGGCGGAAGACCGTAACCTAAAGCCGTGGGAAACTGTTCATCCGTCACCATGGCTTCAGCGTCGCCTGCTGCCTTGTCCTACATTAGACAACAAAAGCAAGTATAATGGATTGAAATCTCTATAAGAAACACATATATATAAGAGCCGAATAAAACAGTAAAAAATATTTGTGAAAAAGATTTTTAAAAATAAGACAATACCTACTTTAGCCTGTTCCAAGAATCGTTCACGTTGTACAACTGGATCATTCAGCTCTGTATATGCATTACAAAGTTCTTTATTTAGCATAAACAATTCAAAGCGTTCCGTCAAACCTGGACGAGATCTATGTTCTTTAGCCAAAGGACTCATTATACATGGATGACATGTAAGAAAAGTTGGGTTAACACACAAGGGTTCCAAGAATTCGCCAGCCAGCTGGAAAAGAAACAAAGAGGGTGGAATATGAAAAATACGATATTTGAGAAAGCCACCAAATCACTAATGTAGGAAGTATCTTTAGAACTTTCATATAAAAAACGACATAATGTCGAAAATAGCCCAAATTGGCATCAGTTGCTTTTACACAGCTACCCAAATATGCAAACTCGACTACTTTTAACTGCTCACTAAAGAGAATCACTGAAGACACAGGTTTCTGACAGTCTTGTAAAAGTACTTTGCAATTAGAAGGTGCAAAACACATGTCATACTTATGGACACTGATTGCCAACTGATTACGTTAAGTAATGAACAACAATAAGTGAAAAAATATAATGAAATTGTTTCTGCTTAGCATGATATTAGTTATTTAAAAAGAATGGTAGCATTAGATTAAGCTCCCAAATCCCCTAGTACGGCCAAGAGTAGAATCAGATATCTCTCTCGAAATTTTCCCGTCCGTTGATGCTACCTTGACATGGTGGTCGTGCTTGCCTATCGTGGTGAACCAACCGAGCTATACTGACTAGAACAATCGTTTCTCAAGGTCCCAACATGCCAGACAGGTTGGTTGAAGCGGGCGAAGTCGTACTGCTGACAGTACAGAGGTGTGACGGCGGTAGGGTGTTTCCTTCAGACAACTAGCATAACACTGATGCTGCCTTCCCACAAGGAGGGGTGGAGTTAGAGAAGGTCGACCTTAAAGATGCACACCTCGCATTATCCCACGGATATCCGTCTTCGGCGGTAAGGTCTCAACAAGTACAGAGCTAACACGAAAATTACTCGCAAAGAGGTCGTGTGTGACCGACCTCAAGTAGTTGCCCCATTGAGCACTGAGGTCACGCTCCCAGGTCACTAAGACCACCTCTAATCCAACTTCCTTCTCAGGTACCTCCAGAAGAACCCTTCCACGGTGTGGGCAACCGGGAAGTGATAACCGCCCTCATACCTTCAACAGCACTCAAAACCACTGTATTCATAATCAACCTCCGTCTTCACTTCCTATTATTCCTCCTACATCGACTTTCACCTCTAAACCTCCTTTTTCGGCTGCCCCCTCAAGTTTCACCATAGCCAACGGTTTTAGTGCTCAAAACACTGTCCCAGGTCTACTGAAACCTCGCTCCAAACTACACATTGGAGCCTTCAACGTACGCACCCTATGTCGAATCGGTCAGCAGGCTTCCTTGGCTAGAACCCTAGAATTTCGTACCATTGATGTATGCTGTGTCTCTGAAACACGCATACAGAATCCCAGTGTGGTCATTCACTTGACCTCACCTCGGCAAAACGGAGAGCCAACGAGATACACCCTCTGTGTATCTGGTGTCCCGACGGTCAGTTCTCGTGGACTGGCAGGTGTGGGCGTACCACTAAGCACGAGGGTGGAGCAAGCACTGTTAGAGTGGATCCCCGTTAACATTCGTTTATGTGCTGTTCGGCTAAACGGCTCCGTAAGAACTCGGAAGGATAGGGACACATGTCGTTGTCTTTTTGTCGTTTCTGCCTACACTCCCACCGACTGCAGCTCGGATGAAGTGAAAGATGAATTTTACAGAAAGCTAAACGTTCAGACATAGTACTCGTAGCTGGTGACTTTAATGCTCAGATAGGTAGTTTAAACCAAACAGAAAGGCATTTAGGTGGATATTTTAGTATTCCAGCACAGCGAACGGATGGTGGTGATCTTCTGTTGCAACTGTGTTCAGACAATCGTTTATTTTTAGCAAACACAAATTTTAAGCATAAGGAGAGACATCGTCTAGCATGGCGACCCGCTGCACCAAACCAACGATGGACTCAAATAGACCATATTGCCATTAGTCATCGTTGGAGTGGGATGGTAGAAGATTGTCGCTCATTATGGATTACCTGCTTGGACTCCGATCATGTGCTAATACGGGTACGCATCTGCTTGCGCCTCACTGGACGCAAAAAGCCTCAGTAAAAAGACCCATTAGAACTGGATTGAGTAACGAGAAAATCAAAAGTAGGTTCCAGGAACAACTGAGGTCACACTTAGGTAGTTTTGAAAACGAGGCTGACCCAGATGTTGCTTGGAAAGATATACAAGCAGCTATGGAAACAGCAGTGACATCTATCAGTGATTTAAACCAAAAAATTACGAACAACCAGTGGATTTCTGCTAAGTTTATTACACTAACAGATTCTCGTAAACTCATTCCATCACGCTCTGAACACGATAAAGAGCGAGGACAAATCAGATGTAGATTAACCAAAAGTCTAAAGAACGACCGTGAGCAGTGGTGGGCAACGAAAACAAAAGAGGTAGAAAAGGCGGCGGCTGTAGGGAACACAAGACAGTTCTTCAGACTAACGAAAGAAACTGGGATTAATAAGTCAAGTGTAAGTGAAGCTATCTCGGGAAAAGACGACACTTTTATCTGCTCCTAGTCAAGACGTATAGACCTACTGATGCAAATAACATTCTCGTCGACTGAATTTTCACGAATCGGTCTCATTCCAGGAGGTCCACTTATCGACTTAGAACACGCAGATGATTTTAAGCATACGGAGTGACATCGTCTAACATGGCGACGTTACGATGACCTATTCAAATTCGAATTTGCCAACCAGGATGATGCTTGGAAGGTTCGCTTGCTGCTTCGAAAGTTGGTTCCCAGTGAACTAGACAGGTATTGCAACCTAGTTCTGCCTCTAAACTCACGCGATCGTTCATTCTCGGACACTGCCTAGTCATTGTGCCAACAATTCGGAGACAGCTCCTCACTATTCAATGCGCGCTATCGATGTTTGAAGGTCACTATGAACGAAGATGATGATTTTCTCACACATGTGGGTATCGTCAACCGAGAATGTGTACGCTTCCGGTTGAAGTCGCTTACTGAAGACCAATTTCAAGCACTCATTCTCATCTGCAGCCTTCAATCGCAGAAGTTCAGCGACACTAGAACACGTTTGCTAAGTCGATTCGACCAAGACTCAAAACTAACTCTTAATGATATTGCAATCGAATATCAACGCCTAATCAATCTACAGCGTGATACTTCGATGGTCCAGCCTGGTGGTTCAGATCGTGCCGTAATTCATGTAGTCCAACAGCCACCAAACTCTCATAAACCTGCCCCAGCGACATCTAGTTCAGGTCAACAGACAAAAACAAATTCTCCTGCCCCATGCTGGCACTGCGGTGCATGGCATTTTGTTCGATACTGTCCATATAAGCAACATCGACGCAGGAAATGTAAGGCGATGGGTCATAAAGATGGTTTTTGTCGAAAAAAGAAGCCGAGCAGCTCCAAAGGTACCAGAAAACCTACGCCTAGATCCAACACGAATTCGTTGAGTCTAATAGCAAGCTGTCAGAACTCAACTCCAGTTGAGAGGAAATTTATTACCCTTAATATTAATGGGCACCCGTTTAGATTGCGAATAGACACTGCATCTGATATAACAATTCTCTCACGAAAATATTGGATCAGAATGGGAAGACCACGCATGGTGTCAACAACACAAAAACCTCAAACTGCATGCGGTAATTATCTACGTTTGTTGGGACAACTTGATTGTAAAGTGTCTTTTCACGATTCTACGCTTACCGGGGTATGTTACATCACACCAGCTGATCTTAATGCACTTGGGTTAGACTGGTTTGACCGGCTACATTTAACTGACGTTCCGTTAAGCGCTGTATGCCATCTGGTGAAACAACCTAATGAACCTGAAGCATATTTGAAAGAAATACTGACGGCGTTTTCAACCAGTGAACACCATACGGCCGACAAAAATGCAGTTAGTGCCTCCGTAATGACAGAGGACCATGCGCAGTGTTACCTGACAACCGCTTTTCGTGCTTCAACAGTCTCAGCAGCTGAAATGCAGTCTGCATCCAAGAACGACTCCATCATAAAGAGAGCGATGAAATACGTCACCAATGGCTGGCCGCCAACTGGACTCGATGGTGACTTGAAGCAGCTTTACCACCGTCGGGACTCATTGTGCGTCGTAAATGAATGCTTGATGTTTGAAGATAGAGTAGTGGTGCCATAGTCCCTATGATCAAGGGTGCTAAAGCAATTCCACACTGATCATCCTGGTATAAAACGAATGAAATCCATCGCCAGAAGCTATGCTTATTGGCCCCTCATGAACCAACATATTGTGGATTTAGTAGGCAAGTGCACACTGTGTCAGCAAGCAGCTAAGTGTAACGCGAAAGTACTGCCGGTCCCATGGCCACAGCCTGAGTATCCCTGGTCCAGAATACATGTCGATTTCGCAGGCCCAATTAATAGAATCACCTATCTAGTCTTTGTTGACGCCTTTTCGAAATGGCCAGAAATTGTCCCCGTCATGCCACCAATAACAACCCAAATGATGCAACTTTTGACAGAGATATTCTCCCGCAACGGATTACCGGACATAATTGTATCCGACAAGGGTTTGCAGTTCACCTCAAGTTAATTTCAAGAATGTTGCAAACACCTATCGATCAAGCATTTCCGCTCTCCACCTTACCACCCACAGTCAAATGACCAGGCAAAAAGATTTGTGGATACATTCAAGAGAGCTCTAATAAAGTCGAAAGGAGAGTAGACGCCAGTAGAAACACTGCAGAATTTCTTGTTTGTTTACCGAACAACACCTAGTGATATGCTACCACAGCAGAAGTCCACGGCAGAGATCCTGATGGGAAGGAAATTGAGGACGATCCACAGTCTCATGTGCCCAAGAACCACACCACCACCATCTCAGACCAAGTCTCGGAAGCTTCCAGCGTACGAGGTCGGATGCCAGGTGTTCGCTCGAAACTACAGAGCAAATCATGGTCCTTGGATCGAAGCACGTGCGGTTGGAAGACTAGGCCAAGTTATGTACAAGGTAAAGGTGGGAAGAGACACGTGGACCAGACAACGAAACCAACTACGGAAGCGGATAGCACCAGACCACCTATCAACAGGAGTAAGTCTTCCCCTCGACATCCTGCTTGATACTTTCAACTTACCTGCAGCCCCACCACAAGAAGCTCAACAGCGAGCTGATCCCCGTCCCAGAAGGTGGCCTCTCCGTCAGCGGCGAACTACAGTCAAGATGCAAGTCGACCACAGAAAAGTACGCTATTAAAAAGGGAAGGAGTGTTGGGGACGATATATTCCCAAAATTCATATTTGTAATTTTATCATATCGAATAACTTATCGATTAAATGTTTAGGTATTTGAATGGAAGTCAATTGATGAACTTATCGATTAAATGACTAAATAGCATTCAGTTGACGAACTTATCGATTAAATATTTGAATGCCTGTCGATTGATGAACTTAATGATTAATGTTTAAAAACATTTTACTGTGACAATATCGATTATATATATTTGTATATATACGGTTTAAATTGTGTTTGTGGGCTCGCTCGTTTTCTGGCTGTTTGCTGAATATATTTTCCATACCAAGCTTGGACTTCTTCTAGAAAGCGGGGCTGGGACGCATTAATAGCTAGATTACTGGTCTTTGGTCACTGAGTCTTGTTCTCGTTTGCAGATTAAGCGAACTCGTGAAGCTTCAAACCTGACAAAATCCTTTCCCTGGTTGAGCCATGAGGTCGTCAATAGCTCTATTTTGGAACGTTCGAGCTTCCTGTTTAACTTTTCACTGAGCATCCTGTCATTTTTGTCCTGAAGACTGATGGGAAGTTCAGGGCTGTCTTATGGGTTCATAATTACTAGAGAATCATCGCGGACCGTGATTGTTTTCCTACGTTGGGAACCTTATTGTTTGGTGATTGAAGCACGTTTCAGATTTCTGTGCTCTTTGCTGACCGGTTGGACAGTCTTAGGGGTGGACTGTACGGCCAAATCAATAGTTAATTTCACCATAGTACCTGGGATGTTCTGCATCTTAAACGGTGACGACCGGTCCTTTTTAACTTTGTTGACGGAGGTCCAGCCCGTTACAGTGTTTTTGAGGACCACCGATGCATTCATGTGTTCTGTGCTGGGGGACCCGAGTTTGCTATGAGAGTCTAGTACTGTCGATATTATGACGGTGTTGGGACTCAGAAAATCCTCATTAGTGCTATTGCGTATTTCGTCGATACTAGAGTTGTCGAGGTCCCTCTTTTTTCTTCACTGTGCGTCTTTGTTTGATTGCTCGCTTTAGAACTACATTTCCTCAGGTCTACCGACAACCCTGTCCAGGGGTCTTTGATGTCCTGATGTGTGAAAATAATTGCTTTTATGATAAATTTTAACTGTGGATGTTGCATTTTAAGCGTTGTCGTCCAACTCACCGGGTCGCGCCTTTCCGCGGTTTTGTCTGTTAAGGGTCTCAAAGAGACGCGCAATTCGGCATGCACCATCGATATAAACTTACCAGGCCATTGAACGTACGTAATTGCTTGACTATGATTGGTTCTGGATAATCTAAAATAGCCGTCACTTTGCTTTTAAGTGGTCGGATGCCTGACTCAAAAGCAAGGGGTTACAATGACTGCACCTGCATGACCGAGTCTTGCCATATCGGCTCCTCGTTGCCGCCTTCACCATTGTTGACAATCTCTAAATGTTTCATACTGAATGTAAAACGTTTCTGCAATCATTTGATCGGCTTCACAGATTGTGTTGTTAGGAATCAGTGAGACCATGCGTTCGCCACTGCGAATAATTGTGCACATGGTTCTATCACGTCGTACTTGTGGAAATCACCTTCTGCATAGCAGAACCAAGCTTACATATTATCGGGCCAGAGTGGCATGAGTTAAAAGAAAAGAGGAGAAGCAGCTTTAACCTGAAATATTTTGGGTGTCCGTTCCGTCGTGAGGAAGATGAAAATATTACCCGAATGTATGAGACATCATCAAAATATTTATAAGTAAAAATCAAAAATGATAGATAAACTTATAAAAAAGAGCAGAATCACAGTACAGTGTTTGATGTATCAGATCACATCGAGCTTATTACCAAAGATGCCACAAGTATTTGGAGTTCGATAACACCTTTTAATCGAAGTATACCAACCAAGTCAAATCAGAAGTGAGAAATGAGGAAGGTCGGAGGTATATTTGGAAGCTATTAATATGTTGAGAAGCGTTTGGTCTGAGCTGGCTGTTAGTTGCAGAGGATATGTAGCACGGCGTACCCACCTGTAATTTGATGCGCCTTCAGCTAGCATGTGTCTTGTGAAACTAATGGGGCCAACGTCAATGTGGAAGACTCGTGGGGCTATTTATTTTGGGGATCCATTTGCCGCTATAATCCTAATGTGTTGAGGTGCGTGCACATAGATGGCATTGTGCCTAACGAAGGGTCCAAAAATTAAACACAGTTTATTCGGTACCGTGCATTGACCATAAGGAGAAGTAATGGGATTAGTGGCAATGGTTCAAAGTAAGGTTTTGTAGGTCACGAATTTCTTGAAAAAAAAATGAGTACAGTGGGATTGTCAAGTACATTCTGGACTGTATTTGAACACCGGATGTTTCTTCAAACTATCTGTTTGTATTGTTAATCGAGTCTTTTCCTGCGTTAACTCATGTTCTTATCTCTTCAGGTCAGCTCCTCGCCGTGATTGTTCTTGTTACAAATGAACCTTTTACTGACTGATAGGTTTGCAAAACCTATGTGTTTAGAAAGTCTTAATTTAACATAGCTTAATTCGATTTCAGCCCTTATGAAATTGACGTATCTCTCTGACCTGGTATTTAATGTATATAAAAATTATCATTTATTTTTGTTCCAGGCTAATTTTATAGCACTTGACCTTGAAGTGGTTGTAGACACATTTTTAAAATGCAGAAGTGGTTTCTGTCTGGTAAATAAATATAAGTTTTATATCAGCATTCAGAATATGTAGAACCGCTTGAAGGGCTTCACAGGCTTTTGGAAGTTGACAGGGTCACTGTGAAGCAAATAAAAAAGAACCAAAGTGAGTTTTATTAATAGTTTATATTTAACAAAACAAAGCACGGATTAATAAATGTACATATAGTTTTGCAAAAGGGTGGTTTAATACGAGATAAAGGTATTCAAATAAATGTATTACCCTTTCTGCAACTCTTCACTCTAACTTAAGTTTCTATATCAGTGTTGATCGAATTATTTGTAACTACTTCATAATAAGTGTAATTGAATTGAATTGCTATTATCTTTGCAGTACAAATTTTCTTTCAAAGCTTTGTGAAGTATCTGATGAGAACGTTTATTTTAGTCGTTTCGTTCAGAAGTTGATTGATATTTTATTTAGTGATAAAAATATTCACTCCTCTACTAATAAAGTACAGATGTAATTGTGATTAAAGGTCTTTACAACTAATTACTTTTCGTAATCACAAAGCATTTGTTTGCTGCTGGAACTTCAAATAAGGAAGTCATGTGAAACAAGATGAAAAGATTCAAATTCATAGCATGTTTTATTTCTGTAATACGTTGCAAATGTAATTAAATTCAGAATTCGAATTTTTTTCAGTTTAAAAACACTATCACCTGCCACGTTTTTAAAACTGAAAAACCGAAGGTTCAATTATTTGAACTTTACTTTATCTCTTTAGAATAACAATTAATATTGTTGAGTCTATACTGCCACTCTATGCAAATTGATTATGATACAGACAATTGTCAGTGGTATGAACATGTGCAGATCTGTTGAATCTAATAGAAAGCTTTTCAGACTTCATTCACGGCTTATTGTGTTTTGGACAAAGTATCTACTATTTCAACCAGCGTTAGTGTAGTTTTAAACTGGTCGAGTTTCTTATATTGTTTTTGCCAAAAACATTTAGTGGAAGATTCAATTAGTTCATATGAATTCCACCCCAAAAGTATGAATAAGTCCTAAATAAACTCAATTCATACCATAAATTTTACATGTTTGTAAATTAAAAAAAACTTGATACTTAGGAGCATTGGGCTTTTGTAAGCACCCTGTTTTTGATCAATAATTGTGACAGATATAAGTTATATTTATTTGTTCGAAAGCTGGGTGTGTAAAATTAAATTTGGCCTACTTAGTGATGAAAAATGCCGCTGTATTTATCATGTGTAACTAAAAACTGAATTGTGTTTGATGGTCCTTTAATACTTTATTGAGCCTTCATTGTCAAGATTTAAACTTTGAGGAAGGGAAGGGTCAGTCCAGCAAATAAAAGTTTATTTTTGGCAATTAGGTATACGTAAAGTGCGCGATCGTGTTAACGATTAATATGTCTACTAAAAATATTAGTCTATAACTTCACAGAACGGTGTTAAATAGCTAAACAAAATTGAAGTGTTATCATGCCATATATAGTTTCAAAATTCAGACAACAAAGACGAACTAGACGGTGACCTAACAGCTGATAAAAAATGTTAGAATGAAAATGGTATTCTACTCGATGAATACCAAGAACAAAATAATTAAACCTTGTAATGGTGGCTAAATATTAGTCGCAAAATGTAGGTAATGGGGGAACAAATATGGCTGGAATAGAGGAAAAGCGATAGACTGTGGAAGACAGGCAACTAGATCAAGACAGCAATGAAATTAGAATGCAAAAATCCTGGTTTTAGAAACAAAGGTCAGGTTTGAATTGGTGGTAAGCTATAACTTCTAATGTACATTCCTTTTTCATTCGTATTTTTTTAAAGCTATTTTTATCACTATACTAACAATTTTGAAGGATGATTCTAATAAATTGAAGTGCCCAATATTAACTAGGTTTTCGAGGGTTGAGCTTTTAATAGATTTTTTAGTCCTTCAGATAACCAGGGACACTGATATTTGTAGTGCAAACTTTATATGTCAGAGAAAGATATCTCCCTGATGTACCAGTAATCAACAATCATCAAGGTTGAATAAACAGCAGATGGAAGAACTTGAGATTATTTTTTATCTTGATCAATGCGTTGGCAGCTAAGTGAAACAATATGCGTTCCGTCTTTCATTGCTGCTACTAATACCACTATTTTACAAGCACGCTTAGTTCATACTGTTTTAAAAAATAATAAGTATTTTGAATTCACTCTTGCTGAGTTCGAATAAAAGGCTCACGAAACGTATTTACGAGGTGAATGGTGGATAAGATGTTATACATACAAAGTTTTCCTTCCAGCTTTCTTAAAATCTTTCGAATATGGTCTTTTAAATGGTTACTTACAGTGGCTTAAAATAATGTCGGCTAGTAATCATGAGTAAAATTAGTAGTGCTAATTGAATAAAAGGTTCACATCATATTCAGTTGTTAAATTATTATAAGTAGTTTAGAAATAGTTGATTAAAATGTAGTTTGTTTTGTATATTTGAAGCTTCCAGGAAGCATTTTTGTCTCTGAATTGTTAAAAGACATCATATTAGATGTAGTTTTTGGATGGATCCCATTATCAAAACAAAATTAAAAGTTAAAACTTCATAAAATAAGAACAATTTTAAGGCACCGATTGATGTAAGCACGTTTGTGCTGTAAGCGAAAGTATACATGTGAGCATTACTGACAAATTTCGTGAACATAGATTACATTTTTGTGTTGCTTTACCGTATAATTCTATAAAATGAATTTAGTCGCTAAAGGTCTTTAAATATTAAACTGGAAGGAAGTATTCTTTCCCACAACTAAATTATTTTCTTTGCTTGACTCGAAAAGAGTCTGGCAAATTTATTTTGTTCCTAACTTTACAAGTGAAATATTGTATAACGTTATTGATTGTGAACATATAATGAAAACGATTTTATAAACAACGCACTAGTTGGTTAAACTCTGTCTTTCAGCTAAACATTTTTAATATCAAATAGTATTTTAGTTATACACTGGAAAAGTCATAAAAACAACATTGGTCGTAGTTGGAGACATTTTTATTGTAAAGCTTCTGGAGCTTTTTATCCATTAATTATATAGATTATCTAGTGATTTATACGGTGTTATAGTGAGAACTCCATATTGTGATTTATATTCTAGGCTCATTGTTTGATAAAATTTATGAAAATATAGAAATCTTATTTGTTTTTTCTAGGTTCAAAGCTACATGATGCAGTAGTTTATGAAGCCCTGCTAGATACTTCTGAACTTCTTTTAAAATTTGTTGAAAAGTCTAGCTTTGCACAAAGATTCTGGTGTGGATCTCACAGAGCGTTCGATATGGAAGTGCGAAATGTAAACGGAAAACTCGTTATGCATCTCCAACGGCCATTGAAGTGTTCAGCGGTTGTATGTTTTTGTTGTCCTTATGTAAGTTGATAAATCGTCTGCAAAACAAGTTAGAATTCACCTTCTTGTTTTAAAATTTTGAGAACCGGTATTTTGTTGCTTAGTTATTCCACGCCCTACTTTTCGTAGCCTTAATTAAATCATTTTCCATGCCCGAACGATTGAATGTCGTTTTATGCCATTTCATGAAGTAGTTTTCACCTGAGACATAACTAGTGGCCGTAAATGGTTTGAATTATGTATTTAAATAAAAATATGGCTTATGATATTAGGTCCGCCAAACATGTTTTTATACTCTTAGAATTTCATGAAGAGTTTGAAGTACGATGGATAAATGAAAATGAGTTCATGGGTTGGTAAAGTTTTAACTAAACTAAATAGACAGATTAAAATCAATTTTAAAGCCATAAATTGATCCATAGCTCGGTTTCACTAGACAACTACAGTAATGCAACTTAAACAATATGAACCGGTTTGGTAATACTAAAAAGCTAGCTAGTTTGCCTGCCTATTAAAGTTATAGTGGAAAGATTGATTAGAAATGATCAATCTAAAAGTTACTGAAGATAGAATATTTTCACCTTCACAAGTTTTCAACTCATTCCAAGGACAAGAATACTTTCATTGGAATACTGGTTAATTTGCCAACAGTTTGCACGAATCTCATTATTGTTATTACGAAGAGATGTTGACAACCACATTACTATAATAAGTGGATATCTAATAGAAGGTTTTACTTAAGAGTACAAAACGATGTTTCCGTAGTTTTCTTTCTTAGAGCTGAATTATTTTATTACCAGCTAGGAACTTTGGTGGGGAAAAATTACCCCATATGAGTGTGGGGCGATCACATGATATCCAGAATCCACTACTATAGTGACGTTTATCAGGTCATTAAATGGTCAAATGTATTTATGACTCAATCACGTATTCAGTCGATATCAGAGTCCCATCCATAAATCTGCTGTTTTTCATCAGAAAAAATCATAATTACCGGGGTTTTGTTAAAACCTTTAATGTTTTGAAACTTATAAACTGTTATAATGAGAAAAACTGGCAGTCTTTTGGTTCTAGTGTTATAACTTACCTACAGATTGGTTGCCTAACTTTAAACTCTCTAAAAAATCAACTATGACTAAGGTTCGACAAGCATTTATTCAAATTAATTACTTTTTGTGGATTTTCAGGACTGAATTTAAAAAATATCCCGTAACAAATCTTCTTGCTGAACAAATTTTTCCATAAAACCTGTATCTACATCAGAGCTAGCACTAAGGTTTATGTTCATAATTTGTTTTTGTTTGAAGCAAGACAATCACTAAAATGACTTGGTAGCCTGGAAGTTTACTCTCTTTGAAACTACAAACACTATATATATATATATATATATATATATATATATTATATATAAATCAATCTGAGATCTTGATATATATATATATATATATATATATATATATATATTTAAAATCACTTTCTAAGTGTATCTGCTGCTATGTATATTCTCGTTTCTGTTTATTTTAATGAACATTCACTCACAGTCCAAGCTTGTTAATTATTTTTTGTTGTTTGGTTTTATTTGCAGTGTTTATATTTTCTACTGATATCATTCATTTATATATGTGTTTTAATTAAGGAAATGAAAGTTGAAGCTCCAGTAGGTGAACCAATGGGTAGTATTGTTCAAAATTATGGACGATTCGGTCATACATTTTACCTGAAAGATTGGAATGATAATATAAATTTAGATATAAAAGGTCCTTGGTTTTCTTATACCTGTTGTTTTGATCTTATTTTTAAGGTGAGTATAAGTTCATAAAGATTATTATCACATGAATAATTAACTTGCAAATACTTGATATAATCATTACATTATCGTAAATTGAACTTACAATTTTTAGTAAAAACAGATTAGTGAAAGTGAAAATCATGCTTTCAGGTTTTAAGTGGGTGTTTAGCTAAGTTCATCACGTAAGTTAAAAACTATGAAAATTCTACAACATCCAAAAATCCTCTAATAATAATGATAGTCATATGTCCAATAGTAACTAGTTTCAAGATAAAGCTCTTATAATTGTGCTGAGATGCCATGATGGACGGAGTTGAACCATGTTCAGTATAAGACACTTATCTGCTTCGGACAATAGAAGATGATTGTGCAATATCGTGAATTTTTTGAAGTTAGACATGGACACCATTGGATGCCGTTTCAGTAGTTTAGAGGATAATCATTTACATGCAACACCGAAAATTATAAATTTAATTTCTGCTTATGGGGTCGTGGACGCTCACTTCTGAGGAATCCCGTATCAGTATGAAGCGACTATCCAGTGCTACCTGGTATTCACTGTTGATCTAGTTAGTGAAGTCAATATAAAATATTATAGAAAACCAAAGAATTAAACTGGATACACTTCTTTTACATGGTTCAAAAACTTGTCAAGGTTAGAAAGAGGTTCAGAGGTTTTGAAATAGTAATGCATACGGTACAGGAAATCATCTATATAACTTCATACTAGTAGGCCTCTGGAGCTGTGATAAGGTAGCAATAACTCTTTCAGTCTCGACCACATAGCTTCAATATTGTTTGTTTGCACTCCTGTCCTTGTGTCCACAAAATGTTGCTTAAGGATAACGACACGATGCACATAACCAAGTCTATGAAAGCATCTGTGCGCTCTGCAGTCGTCCGCATATAGTGTAATACCCGGCTGAAGCCATTGTTACTGGTGCTTTTATTATCCAGTTCGTAACAATTGTCATGATTTGTCTTATTCTCAATTTGGAGTGAGCGAAAAATTCTATTCTAGCAGACTTCTTCCTTCAACACATATTACATCGAAAGACTACATCATCACGGTAGTCTGCACAAAGTTCACAAGTCATTTGATTACCATAATCACAAATAAAAGAAGTTCTTAGTAGTCCCATTTACTGTAATCGCTCAATTATCACGTTTCCTGTGAACCGATCGTACGTGAGCATCAGGTACTGAAACTGGTATTGTGACCTTGAAATCCTCCAAACGTTTGTGATTGGTTCGTCCATAATTTATAGTCTCGTCGAATCTTTTGAAAATGAAGTTTCTTTTGAAATGAGTGTGACCTACGATGAATAAAATATCATACAATTAAACCAAATATTCTCATTTTTGACGGGAATCCGTCACCACAATGAAAAATGATAATGAATTAAAAATAAACAACCGTTTACAAACAATGGTACGTGGTGTTAAACTAATACTTATAATTTGATAGGAATACTTTAGATTTTAGTGGCTCTAAATCTGACTCCATTTGGATCGTTTACTGCTTGTTATTGAAATATTTACATGTCGCCAAACCTCGTACATAATCACCGAATTAACTCGCGTTAGCGAATAATGGTATTAAATAAGTCAACTACGAGAATGAATTTCGAATACATACATTTTGTATAATCGTTGATCCAGACAGAAGATCGGAGAAGCGAAGGAAATAGAGCGAAGCGAAATGACGCGAGGTGGAGAAAGCATGTAAGCCAACTCGATTTGACCAAGAGTGAATCGATATTTATAGTCAGACAAATATAAGTTACAGTCATGCGATGAGTAAGATAAGAAATGCACATACATACTCTTACATAAAAACAATCAAGGTTGACGATCAAATAATTGACAAGGTCAAAATGTGACTCAAGAAGAATGAATGAATTAGCCTGTCCGTAAGCTAGAATAAGCTATGTGGGCTCGCATAGCGCTACAAGATTCACATTCATTTAAAATTGTTTTCCGCACCATGTGAATGGCTAGTTCTTAACGTACTTGTTTTTCTTTATTGAATTACATATTTTAGCACACTAAGTTATTATCGTAAATCAAACTAATTGTAGCTAAAACTGTTAAAATGGTGTCACATTTCGGTATGTAGCTTTGGTGTGCCCTCTTTACGAAGGTGTTTACATACATTATTAAGTGTGTTTTTCATTCAAATGATTTGAAATCCTTTAACTGATATTTATACCGGAACGAAACATATATGTATATATATTTGTAACTGATACCATTATAAGTGACGTTTAAATTGAAACTTCAGCAATCACTAGTTCTCTAAATCTTTCATGTATGCTTTACTGATCAACTTCTGACTTACATGAAATCTAGGTCAAACATGTCTTCTTATTATTCGCATAAAATCACATAACATCAAGGTGTTGCACGATGTTGATAATGGTAATGGACTAGTGATCAAATGGTTTGACTTTCAACTCATAAATATCAGGTACATATGCTACTCCTCCTTCTCCTATATCGGTTTTAACACCTGATTAGTATCACTAACCATTATACAAACTATGTGACTAAAACTGAAATGTATAAATTTATAGTTTACATATGATGTAATCATATATTACTGATCACATTCTAATATTCTCAATTGAATTTAATCAGCACTGTGTGCTAAACACTAGACTGATACGTTACTAGCTACTAACTTATTAATCAGTGTACATATTTACAACCAGAATGTATATCCTCGGCGAGACTCTATTTATAGACGACCTTTGAACGAATATTAAGTGACCTTGATAATTATTAGCCAACCAGAAGACAGCTGGTATGAAGTAAAAGCATTATAAAAAACTAAAAAATTAAAGTGGATATTCTTCTTTTACATGATTCAAAAACTTATTAAGGTTTGAAAGAGGTTCAGAGGTTCTAAAATCGTAGTGCATACGGTAGAGGAACTCATCCATATGGCTCCATAATAGTCGACCTCTGGAGCCGTGATAGGGTCTTAAAAACTCCTTTAGCTTGAACCACATAGCCTTAATAATATTAGTGTGAACTCTTGTGGTAGGGTCGACAAAATGGCGCTTGTACACAACGACATGATGCACATACCCAAGTCTATGTAGGCATCTATACGTTCTTCAATCATCTGTATATATCGTAGTGCTCGGCTGCGCGTATTCCTGTATAATTGGTATTATTGTGGTTGCTTGCCGGTTTCTGACCCTTTGAAAATATCCCTTTTGCGTTGATCTGTCATAAATTCCAAGTACATGTGAGGTATCTTTACGGAGGTGCTACTTATCCAGTCTTCCTTAATATGACGTCCCAAGTTATATTTTCGCTTTCGTACTACTGTTTTATCTATTTTAAAAATACTCCCAACTCCTCCGAACGACCGTGTAAACGTATCATTTTGATCGCACATATACCCCTGCAATACTCATACCATTGCACAGCTGAAGTCTCAGTAACGTCTCCAAATGATGAAACCAGTGTTACTGGTGCTTTTATTATCCAATTCGCGACAATCATCATGATTTGTTTCAGTCTCAATCGCGATCGAGCGAAGAAAGTACCCGTTCGAGCAGACTTCTTTCTCCAACGTGAAGAAAATCGAAATACAATGTCATCACGATACTCTGAACACGGTAATGCAGTCATTTGATTACCACAGTCACAAATAAAGGAACTTCTTAGTAGTTCCATCTGTTGAAGTTGCTCAATAATCACGTCATCTTTAAAATCCGCTGTAAACTGGTCGTACGTGAGCATCAGGTACTGAAATCGGCGCTGTGACCTCGAAATCCCTTAAACGCTTCTGATTGTCCCGTCTATAAATTAGAGTATTGCCCTTATTTTTACCCAGAAAAAGGTTGTTTCTTCGTAGATTTGACGAATATCAAGTTTAATTTTACCACATATTAGGGAGTAAATCCCCTTCAATTTGTTTTCTCATTATTCATTGATCACTGGGTGGTGATCAATGTCATGTATGTCGGGTCCTCCTTAGTGCAGATCGAATCTTATCGACCAAGTTGCAATGTGGCCACCAGTCTAGGTGACTCGACATTGCGTGCACTATGTTGAGACTAGTGTCAATATTACAACTCGCTCAATAGAATCTGATTGCTTTTAAAGGACTAGACAAACTAGATAATGGTTACCATTCAGTTATCAATTCATCAAAAACACGACACTGCTAAAATTCATGTTGATGATAATGTGTTAGATTATCTGGAACATTCGGCAAGAAGCTCTAGAAGTGAGTTTTATTTGTTAAAATGATATGTTTTCAGTCTTCTGCGAACTGATATTCAGTGAAATTTCTGGTTATCCCATTCGATGATGCTGATTCAAATACCAAGAGAAATACGTCAACTATTATGAAACGCTGGTAAATCAGGGTTTTCTATCAATTGTACACAATTATCTAATACTGTAAATAGAACTTCCGAAAATGGTGTCATTAAGATTAGTAGGTGAATTTCAACTTGCTTGAAAGAATTTGATCAGTACGGAAAAACAACAACATACTACTCACTATATAAAAGTAAACAATCACCTACTGTAAACGTTAAGTTATGTACAGGTTGGTAGGATGATATTAACGCATTTTTCTTTTTACGGTTCAACTTAAATGCCATGTTTTTATTAGTCTTGTAATTTTGTAAAGATGCCTAATCTTTGTAATATTTAAATACAAATACATAATTAATGAACAAAATGAAAATGTTATTTAATAACTTACGATAGATACGTTTTACACTTACAATGATCAACAAAAAATCCCCAGCCATTTGATGATATTTATTATTTCTTAACATAGGAATGGTGAGATACTATTGATTAATTTTAGATTGAGGTCATGAATAGATCAATGTTAGGTCACTATAATAAACCTGGAAACATTGGACGGCTGTTTCATCCTAGCTTGAGACTCCTCAGCAGTGCGCATCCACGGTCCCATACCAAAGGGACTCGGACCCAGAACCTTCTATTTCGCGCGCAATCACTTAACCTTTAACCTCCAGCGGTGTTACCGTCTAACTTCAACCAATCTATCCAGTGCTTTTAGTTTTTCAATGATGGTCTAACATTGATCGATTCATGATATCAATCAAAAACTTAACAATCTTCATAATCTCATACTTATGATTCGTTCTAGAGAAACAACAATGCTATCTAGACATTTTATAACTTAAATAGTACAACGTTTTCAACCATGAATAATCTTTTAACCATTGATTTTATCATCAGAATGAGTTTTGTGGAGATTTTAGGAAATTTCACAGGTTGAAATCATGAGTCGACTGAAGCTAGACCACCATGGAAACCTGGAAGCACTGGACGGCCGTTTCGTCCTATTGTGGGACTTCTCAGCAGTGCGCATCCACGATCCCGCAACCCGTGGGATTCGAACTCAGGACCTACTGGCTTCGCACGCGAGCACGTAACCATTAGACCACTGAGATGGACAGCATCCAACGGTGTTAATGTCTAACTTCAACCAATCCACGAAGTTGCGCCACCGAACGCCATTTTCTCCAGTGAGCTGATATCTCACAACAGACCTGGTTGAACTCCACTGGTGACGGCTTCTCACTAGAACTCCAGGAGGTTCTCCTGAAGTCAGTCACTCGCGCGCGAAGCCAGTAGGTCCTGGGTTCGAATCCCACGGGTTGCGGGATCGTGGATGCTCACTGCTGAGGAGTTCCACAACAGGACGAAACGGCCGTCCAGTGCTTCCAGGTTTTCCATGGTGGTCTAGCTTCAACTGACTCATGATTTCAACCTGTGAAATTTCCTAAAATCTCCACAAAACTCATTCTGATAATTGATTTTATAACATGTCTAGACTGATATACAAAAATGAAAACAGTTTTCATCAAAATCTACGAATAATAATATTCGATCAATCAACTAGGTAGTTGATTTTTTGCTTCTTAGTTCAATAGTAAAAATGTTAATTAATAAACAGCTGTTATAATTAATTTTATTAAGTAATTAAAAGTATGTAACAATGGATGCAATAAATATAGATTTTGTGCTAACCGGCACTTACCGTTAAGATCTAATTTACTATGTTATAAAAATCAATATTGATTAATTGATAGAATTTGATTAGAAACAAAAATAAGATAATTTTCCATTGACTACTATTAATGGTAAATTAAGAAATTGAATGGAACAACTTGAAATTGTTAGTAAAATATAACTAAGGTTAAATTCACTTGGTATTGTTTGTTTAAATCTTTCCGTTGATGTTTAAGACTGCGATGGATCAGTTTCTTATTGGTATATGTGCATCCTGTGAAGATTGTCTAGATATTGCCTTAATTCACAAGCATTCTAAGCAAAGATAGATAGCGGTTAGAAGTGGAATGGAAAACGCGCGTTTCGTGTCATTTGAGACTCATCAGCTGGATGTATCTGTATCTCAGAGTTGAAATTCACTCTGGAACTCGAACCCAGTCCTGAACATCAATAGGAAGATTCAAGTAGGCAATATCAAGTGAATTTAAATTTCAACCCATTGCACAAGCGAGTGGCTATCAGAAATAGGCAGCTAAGTGGATAACGTGATGGCGTTTCGAGCGGACTGTACTGGGTTTGAGTACCAGAGTGAACATCAACTCTGAGGTATATGTACATCCAGCTGATGAGTCCAGAATAGGAAAAAACGCGCATCCTGGATTCCACTGCTAGCCACTATCCATCTTTTCATAATTAAGATTATTATAATTATTATTTGTTAACTACTGTTATTATAAGATATTGTGAAGATTATTGAATTTAAATTTTACGTGATGGGCTGACTTTGGCTAGGTAGCCAATAACCCTAGTAGATAACTCAATGGCTTCAAAGTTGAACGTTTGCCATAAGGTTTAAAAGTTGTACGTTTAATTATTAGTATGATCTTGGTTGCATATTACTGAGAAGTTCCATAATAGCATCAAACAACTATCCAGAGATTTGTAGTTATTTAATCAAAATCATTCTATGATATGAAACCCTTCAGTTTATCAATCAAACCAAAATAGAATGTAAATTAACATAACATCAAAGCATAAAATATGTTATGTTGTAATTTTATTGAAAATATACAACTTTGTCAATTCAAGTCAATCAGCATTACTTTTTCAAGTTTAATTTAACTATCAAATCAAGAAAAAAGAATTTCATTGTAATAAGTTTTATTTTGAGAACAGAAAAAAATTCACACTAACATTTTAATTAACTATACCGATGAAATGAGTTACAAGTTCTGGATTCTGTTGAAAGTCAACATATCAAGAAACATACTTATGGAGATTATCTTTAATGTAATAGTTAAGTTCATGAGTCAATGAAATTTAGACCAGCATCGAAAAGTTTGTAGCACTAGACGGCCGTTACATCCTAGTATAGGATTGATTAAAGTTAGACATTAATATTGTTGGGTAATGGTTCAGTGTTCTAGAGTTAAAACGTTTGTGCACGAGACTGGGTTCGGATCTCGCGAGTCGGGATCGTGGATGCTAGGATGCTAGGACGAAACGGCCGTCTAATGCTCTTAGGCTTCCCATGGTAGTCTAGTTTAGATCGACTCAATAATTAAACTTTAGATATTAAATATTAACCTTAAGAAGTTTAATGAAAAACATTAGAATGACTAATGATATTATGTACAGAAAAAATACCGAGAAGTATTTAGATGTTTGTCTTTAACACAGTGTAACATCAATGATTTATTTTATGGGATTTAATGTAGAAATAGGCTAAACGTTTGATGAAAATACTGGTTATTTAAAATTAACCGATTACTGAGTAGTGACTTATGTCATGCTTGTCTAGTTTACTAGTGTTAATCGACTACTATTGAGCAAGTTGTTATGTGAGCGCTAATCTAAGTGACTAGACTTTTACTGCACCATGTTGAGGTCTTAGTTGATTAGACAGACCAGAGAAAATTATGGGCCTAGATTTCGCACCAGCTGGCATTTAACAGTAAGACACATCTGTGTTCTTGAGGGATTCGTACTCACATAGCAACTTGATCGACAGAATTCGATTGGCACTAAAAGATGGAAAATGGTCACTGCTCATTGGTATATTAATTATAAGTATCTCTGGGTTCTACAGAAAGTCAGTAGCTACGCAAAAGGCTCGTGGTGACGTTTCGGGTTATAAAGCTGAATGGCGCGGGAATAGATCTATGAGGGAATATCATTCTCTTTGAGATTATAGGGGAACTTTTCTGATGAGGACTGAACAGGATGAAACCTAGATCTAAGGCTTCCTATCGATTAGCTCCAATTCAATTAATAACTATATGCTACATAAGGACCCACACTTTTCTCACTGATCGTTTAATTGATTTTTTCATAGTTAATAATCTCTGAGTAATTAATTACACACTATTTTCTCATATGTTTTTAATTTTCATATTGTCACTGTTAAGATTTATGCACATGGACATAATAGATCAATTGGACGGATAATATGTCGTCGAGATCAAGAAAATGATAGTTTTCGTGTTGACTTCCCTTTAGACTTGGATTATCGTATGAAACTTTTGCTTATTTGTGCTGCAATATTTTTGGTAAGCTATTTATTTATAATGTTTCTTTTATTTTATATAATAATTCATAATGTACATCTTAACATGAAAATCTTAGGTATTATGTAATGAATATTCTACAGTTAGTCAATGATAATTTACTGTTTGGTGCAAAATTTCAATGTTTCAATTAGTTTCTATGGTATTTGTAAGTTATCATTTGCCATTGGGCAAAAAAACTAGTGACTGATCGATTACCCGGTAAGAAATGTGGGATGAAAATATTCAATCATAATTTAATATGATTGTTTAAGATAAAGGCTAGTCAATAAAACATGAATACAGGTTTTCTAAAAGCAGTCGACAGAATTATAGTTCACTTTTAAATTAACATCTTATAGTTGAGAAGAAAGCTAAAATGTTAGTAAATTTTGTACATTTCTTAAAGGTGTAAAGTTTTTGGTGATAAGTCTTTTAATTAAGTGCTAGATTTGGTTCCTAAGCTCTTCTAGTAACCCCCAGGCTAGATCTATACAGCGACTTGAACATGAGAGGAAAGGCGGGAAATATGGAAGAAACGCTTTACTCCAAAGGTTCATTTATGTACAGAAAATCTAGGGTATTTAAAGTATTTTAGATAGCCTTGGGTTATGTTAATGGAAAGTATACTAACCTGCCAATCTAATTTTTGAAAACTAATATCTTATTTGTTCATTGATTCAATCAAATAAAGAAAAGTATCAGTTACATCACTGAATTTAACAACAATCATTATGAGATTGGTGAAATTCTAAAATTAAATACTAGCTTCTCGTATATATATATGGATAAGGGTTAACATTAGAATCCATTACGTGCGTTTTGTCCTACTTGAGATTTGTTAGAAATCTCAAATGAATCTTTCTACAATTATACTGTTATATAGTTATAATGTAGCATATGAAAATTCAAGATTGATGATTTCATTTATTTAGATTACGTGTTAAATCAACCTTTCAAATTTTTTGGATTGTTTGACATTTAATAACTATGTCAATCTAGAGATATTCGATGGGTTTTGTGGAGATTGTAGTAATTTCAGTGGTTAAGATCATGAGTCAGATATTAATCAACATATGCTCACTAGTGACTGGCTTCACTAGGTATATCCTGGAGTTCTAGTGAGAAGCAGTGACCAGTGGAGTTCAACCAGGTCTGTTGTGAGATAGTAACTCACTGAAGACAATGGTGAATGTGTCGCTCAATTTCGTGGATTAGTTGAAGTTAGACATTAACACCGCTGGATGCCTGCTCAGTGGTCTAGTGGTTAAGTGCTCGCGCGCGAAACCAGTAGGTCCTGGGTTCGAATCTTGCGGGGGGCAAGGTCGTGGGTGCACACTGCTGAGGAGTCCCATACTAGGACGAAACGGCCGTCCAGTGCTTCCAGGTTTTCCATGGTGGTCTAGCTTCAACTGACTCATGATCTTAACTAGAGATATTCATTAGCGATATGATGAATACATGAATACCAGCTATATCTTCCCAAAGGGGGTGCAGGTACATTGAGATGATGAGTTCCAAATAGGACGTAATGGACGTTCGGAATTCCATTGCTAACATACCATCTATTCTTCATTAGTTTCCACTTTTATATATCACTTCCTTATTTTAAATCTTGTTCATTCAGTTACAACTCTAAAGATATATGTTGAAATGAATGTTTTAAATGTTAACAAAAACTAAACTCTTTAAAACAAATGACTAAAACCAATTCGGGTAATTAGCTCATTTTGTTGAAAATGCAACTTGTCAAAAAAAGATAATAAAAGAAAATTGGAATGCAATCTTTAGTCAGTGCAAGAATTTATTTCATTTGGGAACTATTGCACAATTACTGATTTTTTATCAAAATGGGGGTTTTGTGAAGATTCATGGGCCGATATAAGCTAAACCACCACTGCAATCCTAGAAGCACTAGACGGCCGTTTCGTCCTAGTATGGGACTCCTCAGAAGTGCACATTCACGATCCCGCATGCGGGGCTCGAGCTGAGGACCTTCAGTCTCGCACGCGAACGCTGGCATATAACGGTGTTAATGTTTAACTTTAATCGATCCATGATCTTGCGCAACCATTCATCCATTGAACTCTACTGGCCAGAACTTCTCACTAAAACTCGAGGAAATTCATCTTGAATCTAGACACTAGTGAGCCCGTGATAATCTGTTGCTTCCAGGTTTTCAATGGTGGTCTAGCTTACATCAACTCATGAATTCAACTATTAAAATTATTGATTTGTCAAGTGGTTCGATAATAATGATGATAGTAATAATAATAATAAAATCATTTTCTATCATAGTACTAAAGTGGATATGTATGGATCTCAAGGATATCATGATTATTTACAATGTTGTAAGTTTACTTAATAGTTAAATAACAATGAACTTGAAGACGTTAATCTCTGTTTACTGCCAATAGTGTAATGAAATTCGACTTATTAGATAGTACAAATTGTCTCTTATTTATTTAGTCTAATGTAAATGAGGGTAACATAACTCTAACAGATGATATATTTCATTAAAATGTCACATGCAACTCTGACAAACATGGTGGGTTAACCAATGTGAACATGATAAGATTACAACGATTATGGTTCAGGTTCTTGATACGACTCATTAACAGCTGAGTTATAAGACCCAATCACAGAATAAGATCTCATTTTCACTCTAAATATCTCATGTCCCACCTGAATAAATTAATCCAACCTAGATTATCTTCAACTTTTTAAGTATTCAGTACGTTTGTTCAGGCAACATGAATTATTCTTAACTATATTTTATGAATGTGTCATCTTGGTGCAGCCGGAAATATCGGATTAAAAACCCCAATATGATAGAACATAAGGCTTGAAATGAAATTTGTATTGAAGATCATACCAACAGACAGTATTTACTTGATTATTGAAAGTATGATCAAACATGCTGAAAGCTACACACATACTGAACACTGAAAACTTTGCAGATAATTTTTTCTATGAATCATAGATGACTTATTTAATTTGCCTTAATCATCTTATTCGAAAACAACCTTAATCAGTCATCCAAACCAGATTGTTTCATTCGGTATAATTTTTAATAATAAATCACTTGTGTTATCTATTTAGTTATATATGATAAAGATTGTAAGAAAACACTGATTGAACATTCAGTATAATAAGATGAAAATAACTTCATGATACTCACCGCTTGACCGTCTCTTACTAGAACGTAACAGCTGTCAAGTTCTTCCTGATTTGCAATAGTACCTGACCTTATAAATCTATGACGAATACAATCTACATATTTTAGAATTTCTTATAGGAACGTACTTGATATTTAGATTTAGAACATGATTCTAGACAAATACTACTAAATTTTAGGTAGGTCCAAGGATAGAATACAAATTATGTTTGAATTCCACACTTGGCATGACTTCTTACTTTGTAAAGTTAAATATTCAATGGTTTTTAATTGGATAGATCTCAACGTGGTGTTTACTAAACCTTTGGATTAAATTAATTATTACGTTCTATATATTGCTATAGAAAACATGCCAATTCACTGGTTGTTACCGAAAAAATTGTCATTGATAAAGAACAGAGATATAAACTTAATTTGTTTGAAATGATGTGGTTCATAAATAATTTTTGGAGGAGACCTTTTTCATAAAGATCATAAGAATGTAAAGCAGAAGGTAGGAACCATCAGTTCTTAGTATCTGGATTAGTGCATCCTATCGATGTATGAATAGGGTTATTTTTAGTGCTATTACAGAGTAATTTTGGTTATCCACAACTAGAGAATAAAACCAAGAGAGAGAGAGAGCAGAGAACAAAAGCAGAAAACATTCATGTAAGAGGTTTGCCATCATATAAGTGCTATGTTATTTAATGATCTATTGTTTTGGATAGATATTATTTTAATTAATTAAATGAACTTTGGAAATCGTAAAGGTAAAATATCTTCAAAAAGGCAAGTTCTTAGTAAGTTTCATCGGACATTTAATTTCCCTATAATTTCACTAGTGAGATTGGATATAATCATAACGGTAAATATTTCTAGGCAACTTCAAAGTAGATGTAACCAATGATGCAGCGAACAAATAATACTACTGAGTTTGTTTTGCAGATAGAGTGCGACGAATTACTCCATAGTTTCGCAAATTTACTACTACAGTAATCCATATGGAGAAAAGATTCAAAATGAGATAGTTTCATCTTCGAATTAACTGGTTGTTCCCGTCTATCAGATTTTTGCAGTGGATTTAAAAGATAGTTCATTTAGGATTTTGAGGAAACATTTATTTTTTAAGTTTTATCATCAAGTAATCTCATGTAAATGATGAATTAATGAAATTATGGAGCAAAAGAGGAAAGAAAAGACAGTTTGATTTCATTTGCAAAAAATCAATCAATGCTACCGAAAATAGACCTTGTTAAGATACATTGATTGTTATTTCTACTATGAATATATATATATATATATATATATATATATATATATATATAACACCTATTAATTAATTTATTCATTTGCTCATTTATTGCATAACTATCATGACTATAACAGAATACAAAGTAGTTTCTAACACAATTTATGGAAATTCTGGCAGTACAATGAATTATCAGTAAAGAAAATACAAATAAAAAAAGGATAATAATATTTATAATTATTAACTATATGTTCTGTAAGTTGGCCATGATAGCAAATGGGGAAAGGAGTGTGAGTGTGCGTGTGTGTGTGTGTACGTATTCAATAGTTTAACATTAGTTTTAATTGTGAGTGTTACATTCATATGTACGTGTGTGGGTGTCTGCGAGTGTGTGTGTGTGTGTGTATGTATATGCTTCTAAACGTCTAACATTTCCTCTACTTTTCCATTTATTTAATACCTGTACTATCACTTTTTTTGTCAATTCGCAGACAAATAACCCTGTTTTACACTCTTTTCAATATTCAATAATCTTTTATTTAGTTGTTTGTTCGTTTGAAGTTAAATTAACCTTGAAGTTGTAGATGTTTTTCTAATCTCTAGTTTTATATTATTTATTAATATTATAAAACTATGATGGAACAAGATAAACATATACCCTTAAAGAGTGAATCTATTCATAAATCTTAAAAGATAATAGAGGTTTGGAATCATATTACAAAGAATGATTATATAATACATGAATATTTACTAAGATGATGTAATGAAAAAAATAGTGAAATTGATTATTGAAATAAATTTATCGTCAAGGGGATCGTCTAGACAAATCCAAATTTTATGACGATGACTAGTTTGTTTTTTTTGTTGTCGTTGTTGTTGCAAATACTCTATTATCAGAAGGGATTTTGTGGATATTATAGTAATTTTAATAATTGAGATCATGAGTCAATTGAAGAGTTCACGCACGATACCGATAGGTCCTGGGTTGGAATCTTGCGAGGCAGGAACGTGGTTGCTTATTGTTGAGAAGTTTCACAATAGGACGAAACGAACATTCAGTGCTTTCAGGTTTTCCATGGTGATCTAGTTTCAGTTGACTCATGATCTCAACTACTTAAATATTCTATTTTAAAATTTGACAGTATCCTATACCATGTGAAACAACAAATAAACATGATACAAACTTTTAATCATGTGATGCATTTATTAAAAACACAGCTTATATAGGATAGATTACGCGGCTTTTCAACATTAGTTATACATCAATATCACTTTGGTGTTTTAAAATTCATACTATTACTATTAAGAGTTTAAACTATGCCCTTGGTAATATCCTAAACTGAATGTTGATCATTCTGTACAGATATATGCGTATCTTGTGTAGATCACCTCATGATAACCATTTTGTCACAAGTTTTATAAAATAAATAGAATATGGCTACCAGTATAGTGTAGTGAGAGGGTGCTGTGTTTGAAGCGATCACTAGTTCACCTAGTCTGAGAACGGAACAAAGACTCTGTGATCAAAGACCAATAAGCCAGTTATTCTAATGCGTCCCAGCACCGCTAACTAGAGAAGTTGAAGTTCGAAATTGGGAATCGTATTCCGCAAGCAGCCAGAAGCACGAGCAATTACAACAGGGAAAAATCAAACATATTTACAGCAACAAGTTGTCCTTGGGAAACGTTACAAAATAACATACTAGCCAATAGCGTGTAAGATCCTCCCAAGTGGGAAATAAGACGTGAAGTTGAAAATGAGAGCTTTTAGCGCGAAAACAAGAGATTCAAACTTTTAAGATAAAATTACAAAAACAAGGTATTTACCAAGTGAGTTCTGGGGATCTAACATCCTCAACGGAGAGTTTCGTTCTACCCGAGACTCATTAACTGGATGCACTTGAATCCGAGAACTGATTTTCATGTTGAAACTCAAACCCATCACTTCACGCTTTAAACAGTAAAGGGTTATCCCGTAAGCTACTAGATCAATTTAGTTACCAACTTATTCAACGAGTATAAAAATTGTTTGTTGTGTTTTGAGTACATTTGAAAAAGGAATATTATTTGAATGAATGATTCATAAGGAGTCGCTCAAATTCTGAAAACCATTTTCATCATGAATTAATACGGATTGGAGGATCGTAAAACATCCTAAGACACCATAGGTTTATTTTATTTTTGTTTGAAACTCAATAATAATACACTGGTAGCGAGTCCTCATACTTCTGAATTCATCCTTTGACTGAATTGTGAGTGTACACTGTTAATAGTAAATTCTGTATTAAAACAAAACAGGTATCAAGCATTTTATGATTTTCTAGTGTTTGGCTATCAAAATCCAGTTATTATAAACCATAAAATTTGAATCTACAGAAAATTCATCCAGTTAGTCAGTAACAAACTTCGTACGTACGTACATCGATTCGAGTTGCTATACCACGTCAGCACAGAGATGCAGTTGTTGATTCCCGTAGTGGTAGAGGTAGTAAGAGTATAAGCAGTAGTCGTAAAGATTAGGGTTTGAAGATGTTATTCAAGGAGTATAATCTAGTGAAATGAATTGGGAAACAGAAAAAAAAGAGACAAGGAGTATTCAGGAGATTAGAATTTGGGAGAACACAAAGCGTAGATGCACATGCGCCTTTACAAACGATTTTGAGCCATGTCATTTAACGAAAATTCATTACTTCTTCTAATTCATTCCAAGTTATTCAACCATAATTTTTCATGATTCTTTCTAATACAATTCATATATCAGTTGATATTGATGTAAAAAACATCAGTCACATTGTACACTGATTTCAGTTGTCTTTGAAATTAATAACATTTCCATTTTTTAAAAAATAAGGCGGGAACTCAAACATATTTGTTATATAACCAATGTTTTCTTTTTAGCATTTCTTGAAGTTATACACAGTTATACAATTTTAACCGGTATCAGTAGTATATACTATTTTTCCTATTTGTATTATGATTTTACATATAAACTAAAAGTTCTTATAAGTAATAACATCTAGTCATTGAATGATTTTGTTTTTAGTTACATTTTTTTCTCAGTATTTTGGAATTAAAGATGGCTCAGTATCAACTTTGATTGAAACAGAATACTTTCTTCATTTACTAATTGTATAATTTTGTATTATGATATTTAGTTGCAAAATAGATAGTGAGGTAGTGAGTGAGTGCCTAATCTAACAAAATGATTTGTTCTGATAGTGTTGAATAAATATTGAAATGTTTATAACCAGAGAGGGATTTTGTGGATATTATAGTTAAGCGATTTTGCGTGAAACTGATAGGTCCTGAGTCCGAATCTTGCGAGTCTCATACTAGAACGAAACGGCCGTCCAATGCTTCTAGGTTTTCCATGGTGGTCTAGCTACAATGGACTCATGAGTTTTATTATTCAATTTAAATGTTTATCAAAGCGATGATACAACTATGCAAGAGTTTACTGATTCTTACTTAGTTCATTATATTTATCCATCGAAGTTAGAGTACATGATTTTACACAGATTCACTGTAGAATGTTTTCGAAGTCTTATTCGACTGTGGTGAAATGATAAAATAAACCACATCTTTTTTATCATATAACTTAAGTTAAAACCACCTCGATTGACATGGTCGTAAACTTACTACATCAGAGACAGCTGAATAAAATAGTGTAGTGAACGAGAACACAAGTAGGAACAAGCAAATGTATAAAATTACAGAACATCCTAATAAAATCTGAAAATCATACAATAAATACTTAATTCACAAAATGTTAATTAATTGTCTCAAACTTGACCGTTCCTTTTGCAAATGTCACTCAATCGTCTCAGACTTCACTGTGCCTTCGTTTCCACAGCAACCATTCTCTGTTCTCCGTCTAATTTCTTCAATCTTCTTAACCTTCTGCCAGGTATTTCACCTTCGATTGATGATACATACTACTTATATCTATCGACATCAGTAGCACACAACACATTATTACTGCTCTCAAATACAATTTAAGATGAAATGCGAAGATCTGAAAAGAAAGACACATGAAATCTTTAGGAAATTAGTTTTATTAAGAACTATAAATTTCATTACGCTCAGGAATTTTCAGCACGAATTTGTCTGATAATACAATAAACTTCTATGAAATATACATTGAAAGTGTAATTAATTGGAAATTATATTCTATATATGTTGTTTGCAGTAGTTAACATCTATCACTTACCTTGAATGGAGAAAATTCTCTAACAGTTCAAGTGTTACACCTTTTTTAATGTATCCGATACCGAATGTATGAGTTCAAATATATTCTTTCCTCATTTTCATCAAAACGGTAGATAAGGAAGAGAATATGTGAAAAATGCAACGTTTTGGCTTGAGATTACCAATTATTTAGCACAGCGATTAGTTGTAAATCTTTCGTAATGCCAAACTGAGCACTCACAGTCAACTTTCTCTAATTATTCGGTTTAGATCAATGTAAAGGATTAAGATTTATTGTAATATTTGCATAGTTGAGAAATAATTGGCTTATAAGGTTTAGGGATATCACATCTGTAAATGTCATAAAATGAATACTAAGCGTAATAAGTGTAGTTTACATGATACTATGAATCATTACACTGAAACCTTATAAAATATATTTTAGAAATTAATTGTATTAATGAAATTGCGTCTTCCGTAAATTCATATCTATCTGGGTTTTTTTTTGTTTGTTATCACGGTCCATTTGTTCTTGCCTAATAAAACATTTACATATCTGTTGGATGTCGTTTATATACTAATTTCAAAATGTAATAAGTTGAGCTGATACATTTTCATATACAATTTAATGTTTAATTTTTATTACATACTAATATTGCTTCACTTGGTATTGTTTACTTGAACCTTCCGATTGATGTTTAGGACTAAAACTGATCAAACTCTTATTGGCATATGTGTATTGCCTCCATATTGCCTTAATTCACAAGCATTCTAAGCAAAAATGGATAGTGGCTAGCACTGGAATCAAGGACGCGCATTTCGTCTCAGCAGCTAAGTGGATAACCCGATGGAGTTTGAAGCGAACGGTAACTGGGTTCGAGTCCCAAAGTGAACATCAATTGTGAGACGCCGGTAAGTCCAGCTGACAAGTCCCAAATAAAACGAAACGCGCGTCCTGGATCCCACTGCTAACCACTATCCATCTTTGCTAATATTGCTTATCTTAAAAAAGGCATGTGAACCTAGTAACTAAATTGATTATTACCATTAGTATTCACTAATTATATTGATTGAAGTGGGAATTTAATTCATCAGCTGATAATCTTAAGAATTTCAACATGTACTGTTATAAATTAGTGATCAGAAAAATTGGAATTTTGACTAGTGCGTTATTATTAGTAGCATTATGTAACTGTTTTACCAGTATTCGTTTATTGATTTGTGCAAGTAATTTGATCATGAAATGATGATAACAAATGAATAATCATTGAAAATGAAGAGACATTGGTAGGGAATCTCGAGGTCATGATCTTTTGTTTTCCGCTTTGCCATAATCTATTCGGTTAATGACAGTCTTCGATGAAAAGTGTATTCAGGTTAATTCAGTCTTTAAAGTCATCTTCGTGATTAAAATTTTTAAACAGAGCTTATGTAAATCATTTTATCTCACATAACCAGTAATAAAGTGCTCGACAGTCGCTAGCATGAAAACATGGACTTATGTTTCTTATTGGTTGGCATTCGTATATGAGGGGTATATGCAAATTTAAAAGAATTGATTTTCCTTGTGTAATTCAAAAGTCGATCCACCAGTGTTGCTGAAACGTTATAATTGAGATGTTGGGCCTACAACTAACCATCTACACGATCAAGACATTTACCATCGAACGGTAACCAATTTTAGTGTTACATAGTTCCTAGTGCCTATCAAATTATATCATTTAACAATAAAATTTAGTGAAGGAGAATTTTTGAGTGACTTGGATTAGTACCTAAAGTACAATTTGACGGACATAATTGGATTAATATCAAAAACTAGATAAACCTGGTAATATTTACTACTTAGTGTTTAATCAGTGCACAGCACCGGTAATCTGTTTGATCCGAAATTGGTTGGTCAATGATTAATGAATAATATTATATTTTTCTGTTCTCCTTCGTGGTGATCGATTGCAATCATTTAAATTACAATATTCCTACTAGTCTGTTAGTGTTAGGATATTCATAAAATATCCCAAAAATTATTCTGTTAAGTCTAATTATATCCTTGAACGTGAAATAGTATGTTTTCAGACTCTTTACGTATTTCACGTGTCATTTTCCTACTGGCCAATGTTCACGGTCGTCTTAACTGTATAAATATGCATTGTCTGTAACGTATTATTATTCTTCTTCTGACCCCATAAACAATTTCCATCTAACGGTTCGTGTTCCGATATACTGCAGATTGGGTAACAGTATTGCGGTCTAAATGGGATATATGGAGTTGGTCAATCGGTGGAATTTATAGTAGCCACCTCGCGGTCTACAATAGTTAACCAATATCATTTGCACCATATTGAAATGTTAGGTGGTTAGAGGTAGTTGGCAGAAATCTTCAGATCTAGGTTTCATGTTAGTTGTGAGTTATAATCTCTGTTACATGTATCTATCATGTAATACATACCTAATTTCAACTGATAGCTCTGTAAATAATCCACAATTTGTTAACAATGATTTACATTAACTCGATGATTAAATGGAATTTCAAATCTATTCCAGTTTCAATATTACTTTGTTTACTTTCTTTAAATTGAGAACACTACCATTTGAAACGATAAATAGATCAACTTACCCAATTAGTCTATAGATTGATACAATCACCTGATATCTTTAGTCTCATTATATCCAATAACTGAACTTTAAAACTTAATGTAAAGTTGCATGAGAAAACTTAGTAATCGGTATATTCAGTTTCATATAATTACGTTATTATTTAGTGTTCTTTTTCAATAATAAGTAAACAGTATAGTTACTAAGTAACCTATAGTATTTTTATTTAGTAAAACTGAGCATAATAGAATATTAGAATTCTGAATTGGTACTATTGTATAGTGTTTCTATATATATATTACATATTAAGATTATGGATCAATCATATGGATAATAAGTTTAATATCATATGACTTCCGTATTGTTTACAGTTAGAGTATGATTATATGATCTGTTCCTAAGAAATGAATTCAGCTAATTTTTTTTCTTTTTTAGGTGGATAAAATTTTACTCTGATTGTTTTAAAGAAAAAGAGGTCAAAATTTATTTGTTTATTTCTGAGTTTTAACTTAAATGTCATTACGGATTAGATTTCCAGATTTCAAAGGGATAAATTGACATGAATTCAGATACCACAGGGAATACTAGTTTTATTAATACAACAGGCTTGCTATAGTGATATGGTGTCAACCACTATGACACCTAAATCCAGGATTTTCTGTGCACTACCTCCGAATAATATCAATATAGTGAGATCAATGACGAGTCATTCAGTTTGTTTGACTAGATTACAGCTTGATCAACAGAATTTGACCTGAACTTAGAGATCGATCAAGTTTCCTTATATTTTTGTCACATTAATGTGTATCTATATCTATTAATTGAAAAAGTTAAGAAAACTAATCCCTATGGAGTATAAAAATAAGGTGGTTTATTTGTTAAAGAATGGTTAAAAATGAAGAACAATCAGACGGCTGTCCATGTTAAGTTACACTGGCGAACCCTACAGGACCACACTAATTGACTGAATTTGGAAGCTCAGACTATTAGATAGCAACTTGGGTCGTGAGCTTGATTCCTTGTGGGATCATGTATGCACGTTGTTATAAATTCTCAAACTAGAACGAAACAGATGTTCAGAGTCCCATGATTTTTATTAGTTCCCTAAATAGTGATATTCAGTGAAGAATCGACAATGCTCGTATTGTACCATCCACTTATCTGAGGAATAAAGTTATTTGACTCTTCTTTATTTCTTTTTCGTTATAAGAATATGATCTGTTTATCCTAAATGTATTGTAAACTACGAGATGAGGATACATTTGACTTGATATCAATAGGAGAACCTCTGGGATCATTATGAGTAGGCCACATATCCATAAATGATATCACAAACGGACTGAAAGTGAGAAATAGAAATTACTGAATTTTGACCATAGCACCTATGCATATTGTATGACTTAAAGATCCTAGAGTTTGATTAATCCATGGAATAATAGTTAGACACTGGTATAAAAACGCACAAACTTCGTATCATGCTTCATCTTATATAAATTCATGATTGAATGGTTAATATGACTAATATCTGTGCTCAGTAGTTTAATAAATAACAGGGTTTGAAACAAAAAGTACTAGGTTCGAGTCCCAATGTGAACATCAATATCGAAATCCAAGCGAATCCAGCTAATCCATCCCAAATAGGATGAAACATTCATTATGGGTTCCATTAATAGCCACATACCAAAGTTTAATTAATATGCAGATATTTTGAAATATTCATGTTTATTCTCTTTAAATTTCGCTGATATAAATCTACTTTTGATTTTTACTTTTTAATTTATACCAGAGTTTTTTAAAACAAAAATTACATAAAGTACACAGTTGAATCATTTAACATAATTAACTGTTACGTAAATCTCACAATTACAATGTCTCAATTTATAGTAAAGTACTTAAACGTCAAATGATAATTTGAACTAAGATCTCGTAGTCAAATGACTATGCATACTTATGTTAATACAATGTATTGAATGTGTATTAACTAATTAATATAAAGGGTATTCATTAGAATTTTAAGATTTTGAATGATGATTATCTCTGTAACGTACTTTTAGTTGAATAAAAACTATTGAAAAGCACAGAAGAATAGGTTTATTGTCCTAGTTTTGAGACTTTGCAGTAATGTTCATCGTTAATATCGGACATAAAACAGAGTTTAAGAATTTAAGGCTTCATGATGCTTAGAATCATTGAATCAAAAGACAATGGTCATTATTTTTTTTCCAAAGAATTCCTAGATTATATATTTTACATTCACTTGGTGTTGTTTTACTTGTATGTTCCCATTGTTATTTAGGACTGCAATTGATCAGTCTCTTGATGGCATATGTGCATCCTGTGCGTATTGCCTCGATATTGTCACAAGCATTTTAGGCCAACATGGATAGTGGCTAGCAGTGAAATCCGAAACGCGCATTTCGTCCTATTTGAGACTCATCAGCTGGATGTACCTGCATCCCAAGTGAATTTAAACTTGACCTCGATGCACAAGCAGGTGACTATCAGGACTCAGTAGCTAAGTGGATAATGTGATGGCGTTCAAAGCAAATGGTACTAGGTTCGAGTCCCAGAATGAACATCAACTCTGGGATGCAAGTACATTCGGCTGACGAGCCCCGAATTGGACGAAACGCGCGCTTTGTATTCCACTGGTAGCCACTATCCATCTTTGATTAATATATATTCTACATTTTGTTTTAAAACAATATCATTGATGAGTTCTCGCTTCAGTTCCTATTTTATAAATTCCATAAATATTCTTTGTTATCAAAGGAAGCCTTGAGTATGGTATAATCAGTATGTTTTAGGTTTTTAAAATGATAACTAAATTAAATGATACGATGTGATTGACTCAGTAACTGATCATGAGACCGTATCATTTGCTCAAGCTCTCAAAATAAGAAAAAAGAACGATTCAGTTCCCTTTTTGGTGAAACTAATATACTGGTATAAAACATTAAACATAATCACAAGTTATTTAATAATATAAACAACTAGATTACACGAGTTTTTTAGATTATTTGTTCGTCAATGAAACAGGGACATAACTATCAAAATTCTGTTCTTGCTCTGTGTATTATTTCTATTCATAATGATTTACATACTCATTCATTATATGGTGAGACTATAATTTATGGACTACCTTTGAACGATATTGAATTGACCTACGGACCTCGGTGACCAATAGTTGGTTCATACGCCATTAGTTCCTTGAGGATACTGGATAACATGTGCACTATTGGTTTTAAATCAGGGTTTTCCAATTCCCTAGGTCGACTCTCCGTGTCCACCAACACGGTTAATGCTCTAGACATTCGCTTTTCGTCCTCTTAATTTCGTAAACAACAACCTCGCTAAGGGGAGTCGGTGAATATGACTTCCGTGGTAGTGGCTGTATACGCGTGACCATGTGAGAGCATTTCGAGAGGTAGAGCTGACTCTCCCCACTCTCGGCCGTACCAGGACATTTGAGGGCATTCCAATTAACTAACAGAATTCAAAAATGTTAATCATTGAATATTAACCCAATGGTCTAAAAATCAACTATTCATATACTAGGATCAAATTATTATCTAATATTTCCCAGTTTTCGATGATTGTCTAAATAAAATGAGTCAATGTTGTAAACAATAAATACAATTTTAATGTAAATTAATATTATGTCACTAGACAAAACTCTTCTTATAACAAAATATTTTTCTGAATATGAATCATTTGTTTATTATGTTCTGTTTTGTTGTTTTAAACATAAGTTCCCGCCTATTTTTCAAAAAAAATTGAGAAAATTTATTATTTACTTCTTTTAAAAGTAAATAATTGTAAATTAATTGTCATCATTAGTGTCAATATTCTATGCAACTTGTTATAGACTGTCAACTTTGTTTCCAATTAAGAGAACTATTACAATTGTTATGGCGAATATATATATATATATATATATATATATATATATTCCAGAAGGGGTTTTGTGGATATGGTAGTAATTTCAGTAGTTGAGATCATGAGTCAATCTAAGCTAGACCATCATAGAAAACCTAGAAGCACTGGTGCTCATCCACAACCTCACCTCGCAAGATTCGAAACCAGGATCTATCAGTCTTGCGTGCGAGCGATTAATCATTAGATCATTGAAAGATCAATGAAAGATTGGATTGAAATAATGTTCAACGATCAACTTTTCTGTTTGTTTGTTTGTTTTACTATTAAGATTATGATTACTATTATTATTACTACTCAAATGTTATTAATGAATCATAATGATTGTAATTGACACAGAAATAGTTAATGTTTAGTTTTATTATTTAAATTAGAACTAAATTAACGGGTATCTACCCAAATTGTTATTCAAAGATTCAAAGATTTTAACTTGTTAGTTTGACAAAAGTAAACTAGATTTTCTATGAAATGAATATTATACTATTTACTGTTTAATTTAGTTAACACACCCTTCAATGTTTTATTCTCTTCTCTTCTCAAAAAACGAAAACAACAAAACAGACAAATAATCCCATAGGTGACTATTTTACTATTCAATAAAGATTAGTTCGATCTTTGTCAATGAATACAATGATACTGATTTTATTTAGGTTTAAGCGTGATTCTTAATGTTTTATTCAATTCCGAAGTATATATATTACTTATTAAGAATAAAGGCAAGATAAACTGATTACTGATTCAAATTCTATTTCAGTAAGTCTTCGAAATTACCTTCAAATTCTGTTCATTACATAAGAATGGATTCCAAAAAAAAGTAATCAACGGACGTCTAACTCTAACTCTTATCAATCTTGATGTAAGCTTCATTATATCTTGACAAGTTATTAGCTTTCTCTACTCAATCGACAAATTTTTAGTGTTTAAGATCAAAGACATTCCGGTTCAAATTCTAATGTAAATGAATAACAATGATAAAATAGAGGTATATCTAATAAATGGGTTTTAAATAACATGAAACTGATATATTATGTAATTAACTTCTAATATCAGTTTACTTATTCTAAAATCAATTAAACATGAAAGTTTGCATTATTATATCTTATCTTAATGGGATAAAGATATTAAGTTTGTCAAGATATCTGAACAATATGAATTTCTTAGTTCTAGAATGATAAATTTGTTTATTGTTCTCGGTTTTTCATTTGTCCCCTAGTTGCAATCAGTCGGTAGTTTAAATCATTCTAAAAGATATATTATCCAGATACTTAATATAACTGTAAAGAACGAGGACACAAATAAGGAATATCGAATGTATTTGTACATGAAATTACAGAATCTCCTAGTAAAATCTGAGAATTATACAGTAAACACTTAATTTGCAAAATATCAATCAGTTGTCTTAAACTTGACTGTTTCTTTGCAAATGTCAATCATTCGTCTCAGGCTTTACTGTTCTTTTATTTCCATACCAATCTCTTTCTGTTTCCGTTCTTTCCTTCTCCATCTTCCCGACCTTCTGCTGCCAGAAATTCTATTCCTTACTAGCGTTATATACTACTTATGTCGATATAATTAGCACACGCCACATAACCATTGTGTTTTATTTAGTCGCTTTACTACTCTCAAATCCTTCTAAGATAAATCATTTGAAAACCATGAATAAATTTAATATTCGAATGTTCTACAGTTTCTTAGGAATTATTCCCCAACTTATATTAAACTATGGTCAAAAAAGACAGCCTACACATAGAACAAGAATCTTCATCAGCCATATAATTACTTGTGTATAAGTAATTCTTACGTTGACCAGCATACATGTGAATGATTTATATGGTACTTTTAACTAGAAAGTTAATTTTATGTAAGTTAGATATCAGAAACAGATATATGTAAATAATTTTGGGTAACATTATTTGTTTCTAAGAGCTAGTAATACTGAAGTGACCACATATAATTCACAGCTTGTCATGTAGACTTTGATGGTGATTGGTTCTTGTTGACCTTAAACTCTACTTGTTTATTTTGCTTATATCAACATCGAGATCTATAGGACAAGCCGTGAGCCATATGTAAAGAAATTCGAATACTTTACTTCTACTTGAAGTTTGTTTTGATGGTGTTGTTCAGAAGAAAGCTCTACAACCAAACCATCCAGCTCAGACAACAAAACTCCATCAAAAAGTTAGTAATACTACTTAGATGGTTAAATTAGTACAGTCAATGAAAGAGTCAAACATATGAATATTAGTTAAAAAAACGGATAGTTTTCTTTAACTACTCTGCCATCAATTCACTACAGCTAATTATATTTCTTAGTTGCATGTGTTCACATTGTTCCAGCCATAAATAACTTGTGAATCGTTTTGATATTTAATAGTAATACTGTTTTTAACCATAATTTATAAACGAACAAGATATAGCTTTGAAATGCTTAGATTGTGGCAGTCGTAGTTTAAAAGCTTAATAATCTTTTCTGTTGATAACTTAACAAATTTTATTAATAATAAGAGGTTTGTGAAGATAATAGAATTTTACAGGTTATATTATGAATAAACTTTGGACAACTATTTAAAACCAGAAAGCATTTGATAATTATTTCACCCATGTATAGGACTCTTCAGCAACTAATATCCACAACCTCATTAGGGATTGAATACTAGAGTTTTAAGTCTCATGGTGAGTTATTAATCTTTGATTAGTATTTCTAATCTTTAACTTCATCCATTGCTGGTTCAGTAGTCATTACAGGACCTGAAGATCACTGGTTCGATCTATCAACAAGATTGTGGATGCGCGCTTCTAGAAACTTTCATGTGATGAAGAAATAGTTGTTTCTCTTTGAACATGTAATACGTATTATAAATTTGAAAATATTTACATTAATAATTATGAAATTATGATTACAGAAGTATTTGAAAGATGAATGTGAATAAGATAATTATAATTTTTGAAAATGTTTACTTAATAAATGAAAGATGAATAATAGAGTTGAGTAAAATTGAAGAAGAGTAGAAAAGGTGATTATTTCTAACCAACCTTAATGTACTAAATAGTATAGTTAATGATATGTTGATGTTTAGTGCAACAGAAGTAGTTGTTCAAATTTCTATTTAGCACATTGACTCAGTTTGTTGACATGGAAACGGATAGATGTATTCAATAAATTTTTATATTATACACATGATAAACTAAGGAGAATAACTCAAACGGTTTAATTCATATCGAATTACTATTTAACACTTGTTAACCTAGAATGTTTATAGCTCTTGACCATTGAAATATAGTGACAGTTTAACTTAATAGCAAGTCCAATTTGATCGACTTAATAAGACCATTTAAACTGATTATATATATATATATATATATATATATATATATATTCGGTGTAATCTTCCCAGTTTATTATACTGCTATTATATTGTCATTTTTATTCTTGATCTCTATTTTATACCTCACTCATAAATGAGTTACTTATTCACTGTGTGACTAAAAGATTTTGTTCCAATTAACCGATTAGAACTAATGAAAACAATTATCGATTATTTAATCACTATTAATCACTTCTTATTTAATATGTTCCTTATTCAAAAGACATATTTAAAGTAAGTTACATTTATCAATGTTTTATTGATTTTATCATCTGATTGATAGAAAATGTTAAAATGTTAAGACTGATTTATATACTACTGATTTATAAGATTTCATTTACTCTTATTTATATTGACACTTTCTTTTTGTATTGTTCTTTTTTCGTAATGAAATATTTATACTTTTTCAGGATTTTGTATACTTTGGGACTAAATGAATTCGCCTTGAAGTGTTACCTTTCTTTTTGCATAGTTCTTTTCACAAAATTCTAGCTCCCTTAATCTTTGGACTTAAAACCGCACGAGAGATGTTAAAAACTACCATCATTTACCTTGAACATCATGGATGAATAGTGTGATTTATTCATTGATTTATTATTATCAGGAAAAAAAGAACTTACTTACGCCTGTTACTCCTCGTGGAGGAGCATATGCCGTACACCAGCACTCTCCATCCAACCCTGTCCTGGGCAATCCTTTCCAGTTGTTATTCATCCTTTTCATATTTATTTCCAATCCCCTCTACAATGTGTTCTTTGATCTTCTTCTTTTCCTGGAAAAATAAAGAAACAATTACAAATATTATTCACTATGAATATAAATTAAAATAGACTCATTTGAGATCATGGAGATTAATATGAAAAAGAAAAAAAAGAAATCAATTACATTTGTACTCATTTATATTAAATTTTTTTTTCTTTGGTTTTATTAATCTAATTTGATGTTAAGAATGAACAAAAGAACATAAGAAGAGATCCGATAGATGCATTTTGATCTTTTCTGTACTTTGTATCTATCTATCTATATTTATGTAAATGTTTCTTGATTTCAATAAATAACTCGGTGGTTGATTATGTACAAGTATGTACACATCCATGTATGTATACATTCATATATAACAAGTGAATACATAAATATACAATATTTAGAGTAAATACACAACAAAGAGAGACAGGAATACAAAACAATGACAATTACAACAATATGAAATATTTCAATGATGATCTTTTTCTTTTCTTCATTTTTAACACACCAATTCGATAGTGATTTTACATGGATTATGTTGTAAATTGTTTTTTTTAGTTTTTTAAAAAAAAACAAAGTTTTCTTCAGTTTCTTGTAACCAGGCTGATTGTACACTGAAAATACTCAACTGTTGTTACGTAATTATCATTATCAAATATGATTGGTTAATATTGTTTTTTTTTGTTTTTTTCTCTTTTTTTAAAAAAAAAGTAATTTTATGATGTTTGTTTCTATGTTAATGTTTTTTTTTTACAATTTTTCGAAAAGTTCTGAGAATGGTCATAAAATAAGTACTTTTTTTCATGTACAGGTAATTGAAATCAAGTAGAAAGTTAAATAAATGAAGTCATAAATAACTTTTCATTCAACTATGGAAAAATCAAAATGTATATTGAGTTGATGATTTCACATATGTAAATTATAAGCTAAAGTCAGTCAATCTTAATCAATGTAGAGTTTGGTATATATTTACATCGGTGGAGAAGATTTGTAGCTTAGGTGGATGATTTTGATGGAGTTTTGTTCTTTTGAATCTAGATGGTTTGGTTGTGAAGTTTTCATCATTCTTCTGATTGACATCATCAGAACAAACTTCAAGTAGAAGTGAAGTATTCGAATTTCTTTACATTTAGTTCACAACTTGTCCTGTAGACCTTGATGTTGATTGGTTTTTGTTGACTTTAAACTTATCATTGTTTACTTCTTTATTTTGGTTGTATCTGCCATCGCTTTGGTTTTTGGTCTTGTGTTTGTCCATGAGTTTCCTGATCGCTTGATAAATTGGATCAATTTCAATTGCTGATTGACTTGAGTGCTAAGCTTCTAGAAATTCTCTGGTGTTTTTACAGTTGCCTGTCTAAATAGTTGTACCATATCAGCATAAAATAGTTCAAATTCACAGTTAATGACTTCATTTATTGACGGCACATTTTGGTTTGGTCCTATGTCAGCTGATAGTTAGTCGTTGGGAGTACATGCTACATGTTCAAACTACTTCAATTGCAAAAGAGATCCACATTATAATCAAATGATTTGATAACTTTCAGTTAAAGTAGCATATATTATTGATGAATTGCCAGTGAACAGATTAACTATGAATAATAAGAACCAGTGGTAAATGACTTTTAAAAGTAGCTAACTATGTTGATCGATTAAAAGTTGAAACAACGTTCAGTGATAAGCCTAAATAGTAGTATATCAAAATTAACAGGGGACCCGATAATTCAAAATTGAACTATGAACTACCATTAAATAGCTTGCTTCATAGTTTTCTTTATTAATCAGAAGTGTTAGATATTGTGTCATCCATAGGATTGAGGTGACCTCAACATCTAGTAAGTTTCATAGTACAGTCATGAATAAGTTAGGTCTGTAACTTGAAGATGTTTAATTCTGATTAAACTATGACTAAGACCTTCATTTATCATGCAAATATACATGAGTGTTACGAATCGAAAACATTCGCAGGGAAATAAACATTTTTAGAAATGGATTTTTTATGGTAAGCTACAAACCGTTATCTCAATTTTATTACTAAACACTAAAAGTTCTTCCAAACTGTTATTGATCCTAATTTGTCAATATTTATTCATCAGTTTCTCTAAAGGTCAGGTGAGCTAATCATTAATTTGATGATTTTAGTACAGATATATAGAAGCTTCATCAGTTGTTTGCTTACTGATCTCTGGCTACATTCATTTACTTCCTTACGCCTGTTACTCCTCGTGGAGGAGTATAGGCTGCCCACCAGCACTCTGAATCCAACCGTGTCCTGGGCAGTCCTTTCCAGTTCTTTCCAGTTGCTATTTATCTTTTTCATGTCTGCCTCCAATTCCCAACGCAGTGTGTTCCTTGGTCTTCCTCTTTTCCATTTCCCTTCAGGATTCCAAGTTACGGATTGCCTCGTGATGCAGTTTGATGATTTCCATGATGTATGTCCTATCCACTTCCAACGTCTTTTCCTAATTACCTCTTCAGTTGGAAGCTGGTTTGTTTTCTCCAACAATAGGCTTTCGCTAATTGCCATATACCTTTAAAAAAATACTGTAATCAATGATCTAAGTCATTTCATTTCATTAAATTTAACTAATTGTCAGTTTATACTAAGTAGAATGAATCTAGAATCAGTATGAAATCACGAAAAAGGCGTAAAACATAATTTTATAATTTATAAGCGTATATGAACTATAAAATTATATCGTCTATTATCTTCCTAATTTCTGAAAAAAGTGAATGATCAACACCCAACAAGTGTTCTTTACTTTTGATCAAACGGGTTATATACTGATTGTCACTTTACATTTGAATACAATCTGTCAGACATGATTTACAATGATTGTATAAATGTATTGAACTGAGGTAAATAAAATATATTATTAGATTCAATAAAAAACTGAGTCACAACTTCATTAACAACTAACAGAACACAACATTCATAAGTAGTTTCATAGTGCTTTTAATGAAGAATTTGTTCGGACATCTTTGAAACCTCTGAAAATTGATAATTTCATTCATAAATTGAAATACGTTGAATATGATAGAAGAAGCGACCATCTACAAGACTATAATTTATGGACGACCATTAAGCGAACCTCAAATGACTTTGAGGAGTATCAGCCAATCAGAAAACAGCATAGAGTAAAAATATACTATATAAAACTAAAGAATTAAACTGGATACACTTCTTTTACATGGTTCAAAAACTTGTCAAGGTTAGAAAGTGGTTCAGACGTTTTAAAATCGTAGTGCAAGCGGTACAGGAAATCATCCATATGACTCCATACTAGTAGGCATCTGGAGCCATGATAAGGTTGTAAAAACTCTTTCAGTCTCGACCACATAGCTTCAATATTGTTTGTATGCACTCCTGTCCTTGTGTCCACAAAATGTTGCTTAAGGATAACGACACGATGCACATAACCAAGTCTATGAAAGCATCTGTGCGCTCTGCAGTCGTCCGCATATAGTGTAATACCCGGCTGAAGCCATTGTTACTGATGCTTTTATTATCCAGTTCGTAACAATTGTCATGATTTGTCTTATTCTCAATTTGGAGTGAGCGAAAAATTCTATTCTAGCAGACTTCTTCCTTCAACACATATTACATCGAAAGACTACATCATCACGGTAGTCTGCACAAAGTTCACAAGTCATTTGATTACCATAATCACAAATAAAAGAAGCTCTTAATAGTCCCATTTGTTGTAGGATGTCCACTTATTAACTAGGACTAAATGAGGGTTATAAACCAATGTGAGGAATTAGAATTATGATTTATAGTTAATAGTTAGAGCTAGGAATTAGATTCAGGGTGTTTATCAACTAAAATACCAAAACGCTATCTAATTAAATGAATAGATAAACTTCGCGCCAAAATCCCAGATTTATTACCTTATGTCTGATTGGTTCGTCCATAAATTATAGTCTCACCGAGACTATAATAATGTTTAAAATCAATTATCTATTTTTGATAAAAGCTTTAGCCACTTCTTCCTCTCTATTACTGATTGAGCCTAAGATATTTTTTTAAAAAAAAGAGGACAAAGACAGAAAAAGATAATAAAATGATTAATTGAATTCACATGTATCTCATTTTATTAAAATGACCCAGTTTACTGGCCATAAGTTTTTATTCAATTTCAGTTTGTTCTTTTTTTTTAAATTAAAATTATCCGTTGATGTAACCATGGAAACAAATGAACAAAGTAAATTGGAATGTTGTATTCACTTTAATAAAAATAATCTACAGTAAGTGATAAAAATGTTTTTTTAAATATTTACTTATGGTTATTAGAAAAAAATTTATTGTTCTCAGTAATGAATTACAATTTTTTAAAAGAAAACTGACGAATTTTTTGAAGCTGAACATACAGTCATGAACCGATTAATGTTAAACCACCATTGAAAGCCTAGAAGCACTGGATGGCCGTTTCACCCTAGCATGGGACTCCTCAGAAGTGCGCATTCTTGATCCCACTCGTGCACTGCTGAGGAGTCCCACAACAGGACGAAACGGCCGTCCAGTGCTTCCAGGTTTTCAATGGCGCTCTAACGTAAAGTGGTTTATGATCTCAATCATAAACTTAATAATCTCTACAAGCCTATAATGATAAATATAATTTAATAATTCACTTGGTGTTGTTTGCTTGTATCTTCTCATTGTTGTTTAGGTCAGCTATAATCCATCTTTGCTTATAAAGCTTGTGATATTGCGATATTAAGGCAATCCGCACAGGATGCACATATACCAACAAGAGACTGATCAATTGCAGTCCTAAACATAAATGGGAAGATACAAGCTTACAACCCTAAGTGAATTGAAACATCACCTCATTGCACAAGCAAGTGGCTATCAAAACTCAGTAGCTAAGTGGATAACGTGATGGCGTTTGAAGCCAATGGTACTAGGTTCGAGTTCCAGAACGAACATCAACTCTGGGATGCAGGTCCTAGATTCCACTGGTAGCCACTATCCACTATAATGATTTAATAGTGTTGATAATTTTTAGAAGAGAATAGAAATTTCCTTCTCCTTTGCTTGGATTGCAGATAAGTTTAGATGTATAAACGTCTGAAAGTGTTATAATATTATAGATTCAATGTACATTACAGTTTTAAGAGTATTGAACCTTTGAGTGGAATGTATTAAGTAGTATTCAACCATGGAAACTTAAGAAATTGAACTCATTAGAAAAACTTATTTATCACTGAAATAATCTTGAAAATAATAAGACAAAATGTATTCAGTAATAACTAAGTGAATTTTTATTAATTCACTAAAATATATTTGAAAATACATTATGATGAATGAGAACACAAATGCTGGACAATCGAATGTATTTGAATATAAAATTACAGAATCTCTTTGTAAAATCTGAGAACCATACAGTAGATACTCCATTTGCAAAATGTCACTCATTCATCTATGACTTCATTGTTATTTCGTTTCCACATAAATCATTCACTGTTTTCGTTCTCTTCTCTTCTCTCCGATCTTCTTAACATTCTACTACTAGTCGTTTCACTTTCGATTGATGATATATACTACTTATATCTGTAGGTATCAGTAGGATACACAACAGCAGTACGATATATTTAAAAACTACAATTCATCCACATTTAGTACTGTACTATATAATCATAAACGTAATTACAGATAAAATGTGGATCTCAAGACTAGATAAACAGTAATATAAAAATATGCCTATACGTATATCAAATGAAGACCTTGTTGGACAGATCTGTCAGTATGAATCTAACAAGATAATCAAATGATAAATACCACTTAATAGTTTTGAATCTATTTGTCCCAATAAATTAGAGGAATATTTTACAATAATAAGTATTACAGACATATAAATTTCCATAAACTGTGCTAAGACAAAATTTATTCTGGTTTAATCAGTTTATTTTAATTAGGTTATAGTTGCTAACTGATAAAATGTGGTAAAATATTTAAGATGTTATAACATCAGTCAATAATCTGTTAGTTTCAACTATATTTATCTACTTGTATATGTACACTAGTGAAGAGTTCTATAACAAGTTGAAACAAATATCCAGTATTTCTAAATTTTTAATGGTTATCTAACATAGATATGATGTCAATAAACTATCTACTTTAAGTTGAACAGATGTGGAATATCATCAAGCCTTAAAGCATAGTATATGAATGTCTACTTATTTATGTATTGAATTATTGAATAGTTTAAAATGAAATGTTACATCAGCGTTCTACATTATTATAGAACTACAGTAATAAACAGATAAGAATTCGAAAACTTCTTAGTTAACTATAAACTATTCATTCCTAAGTGTTTAGTTTGAATAAATCTTAGTACTTTTGTCTAATAGTTAATTTTTCTCAGTCTTGTTATGTATACTACAGAGGTAAATGTATTATTATCCATATGATAAATTTAAAATAAAAACTAGAATCCAATCCAATTTAACTATCCATCCGTATGGATTGATCGTGTACAAACAAAATCACAACTCTACGGATCATTGTGGAACAATCATTTGAATGGAATTCATCACTCTATATCAACTTCGTTGACCACGAGAAGGCGTTTGATAGAGTGGACAGGACAACACTATGGAAGCTTCTTCGACACTACGGCGTGCCTCAGAAGATAGTATATATTATACAGAATTCTTATGATGGATTAAACTGCAAAGTCGTGCATGGAGGACAGTTGGCAAACTCGTTCGAGGTAAAGACCGGTGTCAAGCAAGGTTGCTTACTCTCACCTTTTCTCCTTCTCCTGGCGATCGAATTGATCATAAAGACGTCAACATCTGACAGGAGGCATGGGATACAGTGGACATCTAGGATGCAGTTGGACGATCTAGACTTCGCAGATAGTTTGGCTTAGGTAACAATAAATGCAGGAGAAGACGACCAGTGTAGCAGCAGCCTCAAGAGCCTCAGCAGCAGTAGGTCTCAACATACACAAAGGGAAAAGCAAGATTCTCTGATACAACACAGCATGCAACAATTGAATCACACTTTACGGAGAAGATTTGGAAGATGTAAAAACCTTTACATATCTGGGCAACATCATTGATGAACACAGTGGATCTGACGCGGATGTGAAGGCGTGGATCGGCAAAGCAAGACCAGCATATCTACAACCGAAGAACATCTGGAACTCAAAACAACTGTCAACCAACACCAAGGTCAGAATTTTCAATACAAATGTCAAGACAGTTCTACTGTATGGGGCCACTGGTCGGCGGCCTATGCTCCATTGGGAGTAACAGGCGTAAGTAAGTAAGTAATAGTTAAATTAATCTCAAATCAATTATCCTTGAAATTCACTTGGTGTTGTTTTACTTGTATGTTCCCATTGTTATTTAGGACTACAATTGATAAGTCTCATGTTGGCATGCGTGCATCCTGTTCTGATTGGCTCGATATAGCCTTAATTCACAATATTTTTAGGCAAAGATACAAATAAACCAACACCAAGTGAATTTAAACTTCACCCCATAGCACAAGCAGGTGGCTTTTAGGAATCAGTAGGTAAGTGCGTAAAGCGATGGCGTTTGAAGCGAACGGTACTGGGTTTGAGTCCTAGAGTGAACATCAACTCTGCGATGCAGGTACATCGAGCTAGCTTGGTCAAAATGTGCGTCCTCGATTCAACCAATAGGCACTGTCTACCTTTGTTTAAAAATTATTCTTTATTTTATGACGTGATTTCAGGTTTTTGAAAACCTCATATCATTAAATATTATGATTCGTTTATAAACTAACCAGTTAACATTTCCGCAAACACTTTCTACCTTAGATAATATATACTGACCATTCGGCATGGGTATAATTTATGGACGAACCAATCAGATATAAGATAACTGGTCTTGTACCTTGACGCGGAATTCATTCATCCATTTGACTAAATAGCGTTTTGGTATTTTAGCTGATGTCAGTTCGTGATGAAAACCTTAAATCTAGTTCCTAACCTTAACCATCAACTGTAAATTATAGTTCTAATTCCTTACAATGCTTCATAACCTTAATTTAGTCCTAGTTAGCAGGCGGACATTCTCAAGGTCACTTTAGTGTCGCTCAAAAGTCTCATCGATCATACACCTGTAATGTTAGTCATCTAATAACAGATGACCTACCTAAAACTGAAAAAAAATTATCTAGTAAGTGAATAGTTCAAATTTAAACTGATAAAACTACATTAGAAGTGTATAATTAGATGAAGTTTATTTTATACCAAAATGAACACACAGAACGTATCGCTGAATATAGCAGGCAAGTACCGAACTAATCATCTAAATAAAAACCTAGTTGGGGTATTAGGCTTAGAAAATGTGATATATTCCAACAAAATGTTGATTAATAGATACTGTCTTTAAATATCACTATTTACAAGTCGATTAAATATAGAAAACTAGAGAGGTGATCAATTCTATTAGATAGCATACAAAATATTAAATAAATGTAGGCAAGCAAGATGACTATTGGGAACAATCAGGCGACCAAAACGTAATTATGTACAACAGTACACAAACGAATATTGTCAAACTAATTGGATGATAATCATTTGACTTAGGTTGTAATATACAATTATGTAATCAAATCCTTATGTCTTATCATTTCTATGCAGATTTTATCGTTTTCTTGTGACAAAAAATTTGAAGTACTCAATCTAACTAATGACTCGTGTTGCAGTCACATACAAAGTCGTCCATCAATTCAGAAGTTTAAAAGATCTAACCATAATTGTCCAGGACAAATGTTCTGGTTTCTCAAAGGAAACAATATGAATCTGGAATATAATGGATCCCCAAAAACTAAACTGCAGTAATTAAACAGAAATATTCATAAGTAGTCGCAGAATAGTTAGTAAAAACATGCACTAATGAAAATGAATAATCAGTTCCAGAAAATATACTGCCATCTAATGATGTAAATCGCCAATCTGGTTGAGTTGATTGGTCAGTTACTTTCAATACAGTTTATCACTTATAACTGTTTAACAAGTAAATAATTGTATTCTTCAACATTTATATAGTAATCCAATTGAGTAATATATGACCACTCAAAGATACTCCTCACATTAAGATGTGTTGAAATCCATTAAGAAATAATACGTTTACAGAAGAATGGGGAAAATAATTAATTTTACAAAGCTTCCTAAATCTATGATTGCAGTGAAGTCAATTAAAACCCATAGATAATGTAACAAATCACAAAAACGTAATTCATATAATTTAAATAGGTTTAAATGGAACTTTCACCCACATATCTGATGAGGTACAACTAAAATGCGACGATAACTTAATCAACCTGGATAAACATGTAGAAATATGATAGTGATATCATCTTACGTTGGAGTTCAATATTTGAACTAATCAACGCTTAGTGAAAGACCAATACAGAATAATGTCTATTAAACAAATTATGGTTATGCAAAGTTGTTTCATACTGCGCATAAAATTACATTTACAATGTTAAGTGATGATGAGGTTGATTCATCAAATTGTTCCGACTTTGATTATGTTAAATATTAACCCTTAAAAATCTATGTTCTTAATGAGTATTCTGTAACTACTTATGAGTAGCTAAAAACTGTTATGAGATATTTCTGTTTCATTGTGTATTTGCGCATAAAACAGAAGAACCGTAAGCTCACATGTACCATTGAATCATTTGTTGTTTGTCATATTTCACAATAGCAGCTCAGGCAATTAATTGGCAAGAGAACGTCCACATTTATGTCAATAATGATTAGCAAAGTAAAATGCATTTAATGGACATATAGGAACATGTTAAACCTTTAAAAACACGAATTTAAGCGGAGATATCTCTTTTCAACGAATTAATCATCAAGCTGTACAATCGTATATATATATATATCGGGATAAAGCGTATTTCCTTTATATGCACAGTTTTGGTCTCACCTCGTTTATGGCAAGAGTTTCTGTTATTTCAAAGAGTTTAATACAAAGAAATCTAGGTAGTTTTGAAGAAATTGTATGGACAACTTTATAATTAACCTATGGATCAGTGGAGTGATTTGAATTGATTAAATGTTCAAGAACGAAACTTTTAGCTGCTTCCCTCTCATCCTTGTAGAACCACGGTAGGACATGTTCTAGTATCCTGGTTGAGCGCAAGCGTTTGCTATAGCCAATTTACCTTGCTCCATAAGACCACTCAAGAGAAATGTTGTAACGTAAATAAAACGAAACGATATTTGATGAGAACAAATTTTCACAGATTGAAATCATGAGTCAGTTGAATCTAGACCACCATTGAAAACCTGGAAGCACTGGACGGCCGTTTCGTCCTAGTATGGTCCTGGGTTCGAGCCCCGCGTGGTGCGGGATCGTGGATGCGCACCGCTGAGGAGTCCCATACTAGGACGAAACGGCCGTCCAGTGCTTCCAGGTTTTCAATGGTGGTCTAGATTCAACTGACTCATGATTTCAATCTGTGAAAATTTCTAAAAATCTCCACAAACCCCTTCTGAGAACAAATTTGTTAAACATTCTTTTTATCATCTGCACAACTCATAGTATGTAAATTCTAGTAATGTACATGTTTTTCTTTAGTCACTCTTTTTATCTTAATTAATTTAGAAAATTTGTACCAATAATTTTATGTTTGTGAGCAATTGGAGTTTCAATTAAAGCAGTTGAAATATAAAGTCAAAAATATCATTATCTATCCAATGCCATAATCAGTAAAGCGTAAATTGGATAGTTAAAACTAATTTATGAAAAAATGTTTTTTAGATAAGATGAGTAATAAATGAATCTAGTTGGTCAGGATAAAGCTTTTCTAGGGTTACTGCCTATCCCGAACATCACTTCGTTAATATCAATGCGTATGGACACGTGTGGACACGTATGGACATGAGTTGAACTAAGAAAATATCGAAATGATTTAACGATAACCAATATCAAACTGTAAATACAGGTCATTATCAATTCAAAGCCAATCTTATAATTGTAGAGCGTGGAAAAATGAACGATTGAATCGCATCGCTAACATCGATTTTTTTGAAGTTCATGAGAATCATACAACAAGTTACGTCGGCAATCATAACCCACTCACAAACAAGTGAATGATCACAAGTAGACACAAAATCGAGTAACTGAATATCATTTATGTTGACCAAGTAAAATATTTGTGATATTAAGATGTATTGTTGAGAAAACTTTGAGAAACAGAAATAAACAAGTTCTAATAATTGTTTTCCTAAATCAGCCAAAACACACATAACACGGAATCCCTTAATTACACCAGTTCACATGATCCAATTCGTTTTATATTATTCATTATAATACATGTTACTGGACAATCAGTTCATTGCGCTATGAAAAGGTGTTGTAAACACACTATCACCAAATATGTACATTTACATGAACAATTCATCAGGAAAAAAATCTAATAAGAAATTTTTCTTCATAATTGGCCATCGTAATTAGATTGTCATTTATCGAGAACACTCATTCACCGGATTCGATAGCTATTGAATATAGGTCTTAGAAAGTAATAATTATGGATAATTATATATTTCGATGTAGATTAAGAAGATTCAGTATTGGATTATTCCTTCAATACAGTTTAAAAGAATCATGTGATCTCTATAGACCAGATGTGACAAAAACCTAAAACGTATATTGACTACCATGGAAAACCTGGAAGCACTGGATGGCCGTTTCGTCCTATTGTGGGACTCCTGAGAAGTGTGCATCCACGAACCCGCCCCCGCGGGATTCGAACCCAGGACCTACTGGCTTCGCGCGCGAGCACTTAACCATTAGACCACTGAGATGGACGGCATCCAACGGTGTTAATGTCTAACTTCAACCAATCCACGAAGTTGCGCCACCGAACACCATTTTCTTCAGTGAGCTGATATCTCACAACAGACCTGGTGAGCTCATTTGTTAAGCTGACTAGTTTTAATTTCGATATTACCTATCTTCACATAAACATTTTAATTGGTCAGTTTATGCTGAAACACTGAATTCGGATAACTCATTCTTTATTTAAGAAATTATTATTGAGAGATCAAGAATCGAGAATGATCTTGATTATATCTCTAGCTATTCTGTCACATAGAATATCACTGGATATTTTCTTTTGAACTGTTGATTTGTGAATAGAACCCTCTAGGGTGCTAAGTAAACAATTGAGATCAACATTATTGGTAAATAACCAAATAAATATAGACATCACAAATCATTTTTGAGGATTACTAAGTAATCCTCAGACTAGATGGGGGTCGTATGCACGAATAGAAAAGTTTGGTGAGACTTTAAACTTTCATTAAACGAAGTGATTAAGATGACGGCTATGATTTAGAAGATGATTGTGTATCATAAAATCGAAACATACTGATCAGAGGTGTATGTAGAGATATGAAATTCATGGTTTTAGTCTTATTTTTTTGATATGATGATCTTAAGTAAGTAATAGTGAAGACGTTGAATTTAGTACTTACTTTCCTCTCAAACGTCAGCTTGTTACTATTCCTTAAAGTTTTTCACACTACTTTATTTAATCAAAGAAGTCAACTAATCTCCTTAACTACCCAATAACTAGAGAAATAATTATATGAATACAATAAATACTATAGATTTTGAACGGATAAGAAACTATGAATGTCGTTCTATATATTGATTACCGTAGAATTCGGTAGATTACGAAAGAATTTTGAAGCCAATTATCAAAGAAGATTTGAATGAATGAAATTCACTGAACTTAAATTTCGACAGAATAATCTCAACGATTTCAGTATGATAATACGTATTCATCTGATTTCTGTTAGGTTTTTATTAGTTACTTACAATCTGTATAGTGTCAATATTAAAGATTAAAACGAGTTTAATTGTAATTTAGTGTGAGAGTGCATCTGAAAGGTATAACCAACATTTACATAAAGTTGAGAAGGTTGAACTGCGTTGTAAGTAAATATGAAATATAAAAGAAGATTTCAGAAAATTGATTACGTCAGAAGCAAAACTATGAGGCTTTAATGAAGTCATGAAGCATATGCCGATAACGATCATGAATGACAAAAATTTAGTTCAGTAATTTTAAATTAAGATTCTGCACAGAAGAAGTGGTATGATGACGTAATATAAATGAACGAGATTGGAAGTTATGTATTGATAGATTTAATAAGACTGAGATTCCTAGAAATTTCACTGCTGATGATTTCCACTTCTATTAAACGAACTCATTTTATTGTGCTAAAATAGTTGTTCTTGCTCACTCCATGTTAATGAAGGGAACTATGGGTAAGAGAATTTCAGATTTGTTTACGGAACATCAGTCCTGGATATAGCAGCTAGAAGTTTATAACGATAATAATAATAATAATCTGACATCATTTACAACGAATTACTTATGTAAATCTATTAATGAACATGATATTTCGCTAGATTGCTCATATCCAAGTTAATCAAACTTTCAAATGGCTGAATTCCCTAAATGTTGAATTTAACATCAATACAGCGCTTACCATATGTATTATACCATCAGTAAACTTTCATAGTTGAAACCATAAACAGATGTTAGCTAGACCACCATTGTAAACCGGGAAGCATTGGATGGCCTTTCCGGCCTAATGTGGGACTCCGTACTACCGTGCATTCACGATACCGTATTAGATATCAGTCCAGTGGTCTGGAGATTCGGCATTCACTGGGTTCGATTCTCGGACGCAAGTTTGTCTATGAGCACTGATGAAGTTCCTTAATAAGGCGAAACAGTCATTCAGTGCTTTCAAGTTCGCAACCATGATTCATGATTTAAACCATGAAAATTCTTTAGTCCACATAAATTCATATATATTTATATAAGTAAACTGTTGGTAAATAGAAATCGCCTAAGAATTCGCACTACAGTATAGTGTTTATGTTATTTCAATCTTTTATCTATGTTTCATTTAACTACTTCCAAAGAACAAAATATAAAGAAATCCATTCATTCAATGTGAGAATAAACAGGAAAAGTCAATATTATCCCATCAATCAATAAACATACTGACTATACTTTTCAAATCTATTCCGTGGGTTACAGCACTGTGAACTACCTTCTACAGATGGATGGATTCTAAACACTTTACTGATATTAAGTAAAAATTTAAGCATTATTTATTTAACCCACCTAAAATCATGATTGCACTAATTTTATACAAAGATATAACAATAGAATTTAATTAGTTCATAAGTATTGTGTTTAAAAATATTAGGTCGATAAAGTACTTTATGATTTACATACGTCATACCTACCTACGTATAATAGATTCATTATAACATTTTAGTGGCCCGATATCTGACTCCATTTCGATCGTATGAATGTTAATGATTCTTATTGAAATATACATTTAGTCAATCCTTGTATATAGTCATCGAATTAATTCGTGTTAGTATATAACGGAATTAAAAATGTCAAATACGAGAGTGGATTTCGAATACATATATTTTGTACAATTGTTGATCGGAACAGACAATCAGAGAGACATAGCGAAGGAAGCGAATAAGATAGAGCGAAGCAAAATGAAACGATGCGCAGTGGAAAAGGCAAGTAAGCCAACTCGGTTTAATCAAACGTTAATCAATATTTATAGTCACACAAAAATAAGTTACGGACATGTAATGAATGGGATAAGAAGGGTACACACAAATGCTTACAGAAAAACAGTCAAGGCTGATAAGTGAATAACTAATAAGGTCAAGATGTAACTCGAGAAGAATAGATAAATTGACCTGTCCAGAAACTAGAATAGGTTGTGTAGACCTATTATAGTAACCAACACTACAACACATCTAATAATAATTGTATAGAGTGATATTTAAATATGAGATATGCTGTTAAATAATTTGACCGACAGTTATAACTAATGTTTCAACCTAACTCATTTCAGACATTCACATAAGTCAACTTTATCTGTTGTGTACGAAATAATTTATATTATAATTTCAATAGTTGAGATCTAGTGGTTAAGCGCTCGCGCGCGAGGCTGATAGGTCTTGGGTTCGAATCCCGCGAGTCGGGGCCGTGGATGCGCACTGCTGAGAAGTCCGACAATAGTTCCAAACGACTGTCCAGTGTTTCCAGGTTTTCCATAGTGGTCTAGCTTTAATTGACTCATGATCTCAACTACTGAAATCACTACAATCTCCACAAAACCCCCCTTCTGATATTAATCAACGTATAGTCATTAGTGGATGGCTTCAACAGGTATTTTCTGGAGTTCTAGTGAAAAGCCGTGACCAGTGGAGTTCGATCGGATCTGTTGTGAGATATCAGCTCACTGAAGACAATGGTGGACGGTGGCTCAATTCCGTGGATTAGTTGAAGTTAGACATTAACACGGTTGGATGCTAGCTATCTCAGTGGTCTAATGGTTAAGTGCTCGCGCGCGAGACTGACAGGTTCTGGGTTAGAATCTCGAGGGGTGTAGGATCGTGGTTGCGCACTGTTGAGAACTCGCACAATAGGACGAAACGACCGTTCAATGCTTCCAGAATTCCATGATTGTCTAGCTTCAATTGACTCATGATCTCAATTATTTAAAAATTAAATTTATTAAACCGAAGAATATTTTATTCTTTCACGAAATCATCTCAAATCTATATATCACTTTCGTCTTTACTAACGGTATAGGCTGTCTGAACTATTGAAGTTGATTCAAAAGTTCCTTACATCCTCATTTGTAGTGTAGTTATCCTCCTGTTCCGTTACCGTAGATAATATCTTGCTCATTGTTTTAATTTTCTGATTAGATTTTACAGTGAAATTGGAAATACTAGTTTAATTTCTGCATTACAATTAGAAAAGAAAAACTAGGTTATTAGGTTACTTACTTACTTACTTACTTACTTTACTTACTTACTTACTTACTTACTTACTTACTTACTTACTTACTTACTTACTTACTTACTTACTTACGCCTGTTACCTTCAATGGAACATAGGCTACCGACTAGCATTCTATGTCACTTTACGAGCTATTGTATATCTTATGGTTCTGAAAGTTTAAGATCAGCCTTATAACCTCTTGTATAAGTGTTATTATTGGACATACAAAACGATATAAGTATTTCTCTGTATCATTATTAGTATTTCTAATTAACATAGAGTATTTATATGAATTTTTACATTTTATAAAGCACCTTGTAGTGTAGTGAAATAGAACATAAATGGGGACAATCGAATGTATTTCAACCCTAAATTACAGAACATCTTACTAAAATCTGAGAACAATACAGTGAATACTTAACTTGCAAAATATCAATCCATTGTCTCAAAACTTGACTAGTTCTTTTGCAAATATCAGTCTATCATCTCATCGATCTTCTACTAAATTACATTCGATTCCTGACTATCGTTATATACTACTCATGTGTATATAAGTAGTGCACACCACAGTAGTTTTATAAACAGTAATAATACTAATACTAACTTTTATTTTATTCTTTATCAGTTTGTAATATGTAAAAAAATGATTAAAATGTACTTTATGTGAAAGACGTACTTTGAAACGGAACTGCGATTAGATTTATCTTAATTATGAAGTCTTACCAGTCTTTGATACTTTAACTTATTAACAACATATTGAAAAAAAGTTTATATAAACATTTAAACTATAAAATGTAATAAATTAATCCTTAATAACCGTGAGAAATGCACATAAGCAAACAATCTTACATTAGTCAAGTTACCTGTACCTAATGAATACTCTTTTACAAGTAATAATTATTAAGTGTCGTTACAGTTATCTGATCACAAATTATTAATGATCTGAACCTATTCACTTAGAGAAGTATTTGATGTAATATACATCTTACTTTTGGACAAAATTGATTTAATAAGATGATATTTTCTTTAATTCTAAATTATTAAGTGAAATCGGCTAAAAGTATTGAGTCTAGGAGTGCGAGTAGTATACCCAATAGTCATTGCCATTTTAATTGTGTGAGGGTGCATTGGTCGAAGCAGGCGGTTCCCCTAGGGAGCCGAACCCGGAGAGATCAACCTAAAAGTTTGATCCATAAGGCAGTGGAGCAACGTCAGGAGATACAGTCCCATGGTAGCCGGTGACCAAAAATAGGTTCATACACCATTGGTTCCCTCGAGATACTGGATAACATATGCACCATTTGTTTGGAATCACGGTTTTCCAACTCCCTTAGGTGGACTCACCGTGCCCATCGGCCTGGTTAAAGCGGCTTTCACTCTCTTTTCATCCTCTCAATCTCGTAAACACTCCCGCTGAGAGAAGTCAGTGAGTAGGACTTCCATGGCAGAAGCTGTATACAAGTGACTGTGTGAGAGCATTTCGAGAGGGAATGCGGGCCCTCCCCCACCCTCGGCCGTGCCAGGGAATTTGGGAGTGCCACCTTGTACCAATATTTATATGTCCAAATAAATAAATATAAATGGAGTCTAGATAATTTTGAAGTCTCGTACATTGGACTAGGTGTTTTGATAGGTAAACCATTATTGTTTTTCTAAACAATTTCGGGTAGAAGTGAACACTTTAAATTTCTCCACGAATGACCAACAGTTTATTCTGTTGACCGTGATTCTGATTGGTTGTTATTATCTATCGTTCTATGATTAACAGTATATTTGTATTAATTGTTTACTTCTTTAGATTTGTTTTTTAACCCTAGAGTTATCTATCATTTCTTCTAGTTTGTTGATAAGTTGGATCGATTTCTATACTTTATTGATTGGTAATTGACCTTAGCGCTTAGTTTTTAAAAATTGTTTGGTTTTCTCTGTATTCTTTATATCCAAGATTCCGATATTTTCTTGATCGAACGTATATCCATTATTGATTACGTCCATTGATGTAAGTAACGGTACATCGTGGAGTTTAACAGATATTTCATGTTCATAAGGTTTTAGATGAAGAGGGAGGTCACTTTTTTCAGTTAGGGCTTCTCGAAACTTCAACAAAACCATTTATCTGAGGTACAAATCTTCCTCAGATAGATTTTATCTTAGTTGATATTCATTCAGCAAAGCGAATTTACAGTTTTGACAGGACTAACTGTCCATGTTTGTATTCGCACTCACATTAGCCAATGTCACAGTAACGGATACTAACGTATAACAATTTGAATTCCAACTGACGTCTAGTACAGTTGAGATTTTTTGTGTCCACCAAAAGACCACTTTTTATTTACAAATACGAAGTTTCCTAGTCGCTAGTCGTAATCTCTTAATCTGATAACCATATAACATTTAACTAGAACTAATGACTAAAGAATATTAGTTAATACTTAGTGTATTTTGATAGATCTAACTCAAATAATGTAACTAAGTTTATGACACCCAATAGTACAATCAGTTCATCTTTGACTATTTGAATATATTTGATACGATCTAAACATTGCATGGAAAGCTTGATAAAGTGACTGTATGAGTTCATCAGGCATCTTTGTGTTCTTTTTATTTTCCTCAATAGATTTTACATCAACGTCCATGGACGTAAGACGATCAGTTATAGAATGATGTTTGGCTTTTATTACTCTGGTCTATCATGAAGCCAATGAAAAATAGATTCATTTGACTTCACTAACCACCGATCTTGTTGTATTGATTATCCAGCTATTTAGAGTTCTTAAGAACTGGTTATCTAGTGTTTGTATAGAATAAGTTTTCATTCATTTTTGTATTGGTTGTTTGAATGTTCTCATTGATGTTTAGGACTGCAACTGATCAGTCTCTTATTGGTATATATGCAACCTGTTCGGGTTACCTCAATATTGCATGAAGTCACAAGCATTATAATCAGAGATGGATGGTGGCTAGCAGTGAAATCCAGTACAAGCGTTTCGTCTGACTGACTATAAAAAGATACTTATGAACTATTTCTAAGATATACTTCAGAAAGTATGACAGTTCTAAGTTAAAATAACTGATAATCTTGATGAAGAAAGCACATGACGATACAATGATATATGTCTACTAATAAATATCAGTCATAGAAGTCAATCTACATACTTCCCAAATAACATGAAACGATTACGGGCAGAGAATCATGTTATGGTACATTGATAGAACAATATTTAATTTCTGTATTCAAAAACAGTCCGTGCAACGGTATACATTCAAAAATGAATGGATTGAAAAATGAAAAAAAATAGACAACAGTATAGCTCAGTTGATAGTCAATTTAATGGACCATCAGTATTCACTATAGTTACATTCGTTTCTGTAGAATGTTACATTATGCACATAAAACAATATTTAGGTAGTAACTACGATTATAACACGCTTTCTTAATAAATTTACTAAACATGAGTCATATATATAAGTAGAGAGGTAGAGAGGTTGATGATTAGTTATTCTTGTGGCTTTGTTTTTCAGGCTCGAACCTAACCTCAGCCACTTTATTTCGATCAGCTGAATAGTATTACACCAGAAAATAAACATACAAGTGCGCGACATCTTAGAGTTCATTTTCAAATGTTTTAATCAAAAGCCATCACATTATGAATTAGTATTGTGTTTCAGGTGGAAATACTTCAGTCTTACACTTCAAAAGTTGAAATCATGAGTCAATTGAATCTAGACAACCATGGAAGACCTGGAAGCACTGGACGGCCGTTTCTTCCTAGAATGGGACTCCTCAACAGTACCCATCCACGATCCCGCACCTCGCGAGATTCCAACTCAGGACCTGTCAGTGTCGCGCGCGAGCACTTAACCACTAGACCACAGAGATGGCCGGCATCCAACCGTGTTTATGTCTATCTTCAAGTAATCCATGAAATTCCGCCACCATACACCGCTGTTTTCAGTGAGCTGATATCTCACAACAGGTCCGATTGAACTCCACTGGCCACTGCTTCTCACCAGAACTTCAGGAAATTCCTCTTGAAGTCAGTCACTATTAAGCTGATGATTATTATCAGAAGGGGGGTTTTGTGGAGATTTTAGTAGTTCCAGTAGTTGAAATCAATTGTCTCAAACTTATTTGTTCTATCAATACCAAATCAATCACTCTCTGTTCTCGTTCTGTTCTCTTAGATTTTCTTAACGTTCTTCTGTCAGGTATTACACTTTCGATTGATGATACATATTGGTGAGACTATGACTTATGGACGATCTTTGAGTGATGCCAGACTGACCTTGAGAGTGTCCGCCTAATAACTAAGACCCAATGAGCTGTATGAACCTGTGTGAGGAATTCCAATTGTGATTTACAGTTTACCGTTAAGATTAAGAATTATATTTAGGGTTTTCATCACGAAGTGACACCAGCTATAATGCCAAAACTCTATTTAGCCAAATGGATGAGTGAATTTCATATCGAAATTCGAGACCTATTATCTTATACCTGATTGGTTCGTCCATAAATTTTAGTCTTGCCTACATACTACTTATATCTATTGACATCAGTAGCACACACCATATCATCTTACTTCACAAACATTAAAATTATATGTTTGTTGAGATAAAAGTATATCGTTCTTAAGTAATTGAATTTGGATTTAACATTTTGTTAAATGTAATCAGTAATTTCATGGAGCATAATTTCCTTAACATAAATAAATGTGTAAACTTTAATATTTTGATTCATTAATGACTATTATTATTATTACTAGTCTGAGGTAAAAATACAATTACTACATTTTCTAGACAAATATATGACCTATAGAGATTTATTTACTTCGCGAATAGTCAGTTAGGTAGTAAATAATTTGATTTATTTGTCTGAATTAAAACTATGACAATAACAGTTGAATATTGAACAGTGATTCATTTTTGGTATCATCATATGAAAAAAAGTTTTTTTCTTAAAAAACTACCTTACTTACCGTTAGCTACTTACGCCTGTTACCCCTAATGGAACATAGGCCGCTGATCAGCATTCTTCAACTCACTCTGTCCTGGGAAAAAACGACCTATTTTACATTTATAAAAAACATTTACAAAACCCCTTCTGATAATAATCAACATATGCTCACTAGTGACTGAATTCAAGAGAAATTTCCTGAAGTTCTGGTGAGAAGCCGTGACCACTGGAATTCGATTGGATCTTTTGTGAGATATCAGCTCATTGAAGTCAGTGTTGTATGGTAGCTCAATTTCGTGGATTAATTGAAGTTAAACATTAACACGGGTGGATGCTGGCCATCTCTGTGGTCTAATGTTTAGGCGTTCGCGCGCGACACTGATAGGTCCTGAGTTGGAATCTCGCGAGGTGCGGGATCGTGGATGGGTACTGTTGAGGAGTCCCATACTAGGAAGAAACGGCCGTCCAGTGCTTCTAGGTCTTCCATGGTTGTCTAGATTCAATTGACTCATGATTTCTACTTTTGAAATTTGAGGTCGATTTTGAATTTATCTCAATCTAATGATAAAGAATGGTAAACATTTGAAAATGGTTTTTCATAGTCATGGGACGCACAAAGCAGAACATTTAAAAATCATAATAAACATTTGATTAAGTTACATCATTGTGTATCAGTTATACTTCCGACTGTTTGATATTTTCTATTTACTAATTTATGCTATCTGACAAGTTTGGTTTGTTTTGTTTGTTTACTTAACCTGTTTTTTTTTCAAAAAAACCCATTTACACTGTTGTTGTTCACTAATTAAACCAATTACAATATATATTAGAGCAGAATAAAAAAAACATCACGTTTTGCATATTACTTGATTAAAATTAGTTTTCAACTGATGACAGACAGTGTGTAAAACTAATTCTAGATTATCTATGTCGAATAATTGGTAACCAACTCGAGTTAGACGGCAATAGATTGGCCAACCAGCTAACGTTGAAGTCATATCTCACAGTTAATACCTAACGTGGATTACCTATTCGTTGTATCCAAGTTCTAAGACTAATTTGATTACCTTACAACACAAACGATGTTGTTACAGAAATATATTGGTAAGTGTGGGTTTGAAGAAGAGAGTATGATCACGATCGCGTGGGCTAATTAATTGATAAGCGTTGGTTGTCTTTGACCCTGACGAGTATCGATAAACTACTCGACATTCAGTGATCCAACTGCCGGACTATGACATTTCACTAGCCATACACTATTAATTTGACTATACTAAATAATAAAACTTTGGTAGGCCTCAGTCTATCTTTAGAAATAGTAAATATGATAGTACCAGGAGTAATAATAATAATAAAAAAAGCACTTCAATCAATACAAACGGTTTGGCTGTATGCGTCACTGATGTGTTTGTTAATAAATTGAATATTTAGTTTAATTTTTAGTTCGAATATACTTCTTGAATGTTTCGATCTAATCAATTAGGTTCCATTCAACTAGAAATGTCAAGTTATTACCTCGTATAACACTTGTGTAATTATTTTTGGGTACATATATTAGTTAGTATGTTAACAAATTACAATGAAATAAACTATTATTGTGCTTTTAAGTATGCGAGATACATTTTCATATCTATGATCATTTTATTTGTCAGGATTCAGTGGCTGAGTAGATAATGCAATGACGTTTGAAACGAATTCTACTGGCTTCGAATCCCAGAGTGAACATCAACTCGGAGATGCATGTACATCCAGCTGATGAGTCCCAAATAGAACGAAACGCGCATCAAACTGGATTCCACTGCTAGCCACTATTCATCTTTGCTTATTCTTAATCTAGTTAAAAGTTCAATATACATCAGTTCATTATTATTCACACAATCGAATTTTATCTTCAAATGGAAAATCTTAAACTTTACACCTCACTTAATAGTGTGTAAACGTTTTATTTTTATAAAAAGAAGTCAACATTCAATTGAGAATTATACTGTTAATTAAGCTACAAAGGATAGTTTAAAGTTTGGAAAAAAAAATTTTTATTTGTCAAAAATCTAACTGTTATTAGGAATTATGTTACAAATGTTATTGTTTCTATACTTGATTTACTTAAAGAACCGAATATAATTAGTTAATACTGAAATGCTTGTGGGGCCCGTAATATTGTCCTCATTTAGATCGGACGAATTTGACGAAAGAGCTCTCCACTTTAGTGGCCCATGGATCTGACTTCAAGGAGATTGTAATGATGATTGTTGTTGAAATATGTCGCCTATCCTCGTATGTATTTATCGACTTAAATCGCGTTAGTCAATAACGGAATTGAATAAGTCGAATAACGAGAATGGACTTGTGAATACATATATTTTGTATATAAGGTGAATGGAATAGAACGAAGCAAAACGACGCGCAGTGGTAGCGTTAGTCAATATTTATAGTCACATAAAAGTAAGTTACAGGCATGTGATGAGTAATGGGATAAGAAATGTACACACGCCTACGCGCTCAAATGAAAACAGACAAGATTGATAAGCGAATAAATAACAAGGTCAGAATGTGAATTAAGTAGAATGAATGAAATAATCTGTCCGAAACCTAGAATAAGGTATATGGGCTTAACATAATAACCGACAGTACATGCTCTCACATATCCACGTGCATACAACCACTGCCAAGGAAGTCCTACTCACTGACTTTTCTCAGCGGGGTTGTTGTTTACGAAATTCAGAGGACTAAAAGAGAGTGAACGGCGTTTTAACCAGGTTGATGCACACAGAGAGTCCACCTAAGGGAGTTGGAAAACCGTGATTCCAAACAAATGGTGCATATGTTATCCAGTATCTCGAGGGAACCAATGGTGTATGAACCTATTTTTGGTCACCGGCTACCATGGGGCTGTATCTCCTGACGTTGCTCCACTGCCTTATGGATCAAACCTTTAGGTTGAAGGCCCCGGGTTTGGCCCCCTAAGGAAATCACCTGCTTCGATCAATGCACCTGGGCAGTATTATAGCTCTCATACAAATCGAATGATTTATGTGGCGCATATCTATTTGATGCCTCCTTGTACCAAAGTTTTTGTGTTTAAATAATAATAATAATAAGTTAATATTGAATTCATGTATGTATCTTATTCATTAAGTAAAGGTTTTTGTGTATCTGGTTTATTGTCATACTTTCTGGGTATATAGAGATTGATTATATTGTCCAGTTATGCAATTCAATTTAGATGAAATGGGGTTTGAATATGCAACATAATTATTAGAAGTTATCTATATTGAATACAAGACAAATATCTCAATAAAATTAAGAGTTGATAAGGTTATTGTAAAGTTAAATAGTTTCGAACCAAACTATTGAATGTGATACTGATAATTCATTAACAACTATGAAAAGAATGTCATCGTGTAAATTAATCGACAGTAGTTTAACCATATTACCCGATCAGGTTTGAAAAGATGAGTTTTCTAACCAATAAAATGGATGTTAGTGAAGGATTCCATGAAAAACCAATGCACACCTTCTGAATAGTAGTAAATATATCATTGAAATAAATCGCAGAATAATATATGTAAGTTTAAGGTAAGTGTATAGCAATTTATCATGTGATTATCAATAAACAACATAGTGCTAAGCAACAAGAGTCCATTGACCGAAGATAACCTAAATTTTAGTCGGTCTCAAAAATCACATTAGAATGTTCAACCCATAAAACCAATAAACTTGAGTGTAATGACTGATAATTGTTATTAACAGTCATAGTATAGCATAAATTGTTTAAAGTTAGGAATTGTAGAAAATAAGGATGAATTATTACTTCTCATCGAATATATTAAGTAGATGCGGTACTAAATACATTTTGTTATAACTTGTCGTTTGAATGCTTATTGTCTTGGCTCTTTTAATGCTACTTTTTGTATCTGTTCGTCGCTGATTGTTATGTCGGAAACGCTTATCACTTATACTCGGAACTAGGGACCTGTGCAATTCACACGACGCGAAAGTAAGAACACAAAGACTGGTATAAATGATGATTTATTAACCCCAAAACACTATGACGACGACTCTAGTCGAAAATACACTCATTTATTTATTGATTGTTCACCCACTTTGATTAATAATTAGAATTTTCACAGATTGAACTCATGAGTCAGTTGAAGCTAGACCACCATTGAAGACCTGGAAGCACTGGAAGTCGTTACCAGTGGAGTTCAACCAGGTCTGTTGTGAGATAGGAACTCACTGAAGACAATGGTGTACGGTAGCGCAACTTCGTGGATTGGTTGAAGTTAGACATTAACACCGTTGGATGCCGGCTCAGTGGTCTAATGGTTAAGTGCTCGCGCGCGAAGCCAGTAGGTCCTGGGTTCGAGCCCCGGGTGGTGCGGGGTCGTGGATGCGCACTGCTGAGGAGTCCCATACTAGGACGAAACGGCCGTCCAGTGCTTCCAGGTTTTCAATGGTGGTCTAGCTTCAACTGACTCATGAGTTCAATCTGTGAAAATTTCTAAAAATCTCCACAAAACACATTCTGATAATAATTAGAATGTAATTCACACATATGAAAAATACTTACAGCTATGACAAATCACATACTGAGCATAGTTCATGTCAATGGAATACAAGAATATCGTATATTATACAGAATAAAATATCATACAAAAAAAGAAAACAAATACTACATTGAGTAATCATTACATTGAATCAAAACGGAGGTAATCTTGAACAAAACTCATAATGAGTAGATCAATCGAAAATTGACTTTTCTTTCCATCATATCACATTTCACTTTCCATAACATGAAGTTCAAATCTGCACTGTTAAACTGTAGTGAACAAGAACACCAGTGGGGACAATCAAATGTATTTGACAGGAAGTTCATAAAATCTAACAATGATAAAGTAAATGCTTAATTTGCAGATTGTCCATCGACTGTCTCAAAATGACTCAGTATTCATTGTTTTTGCATTTTCATGTAAATTGCATTCTGTTTCCATTTTTTACTGTTCGATCCTCTTGTCTCTGCTGCCAGACATTCTGTTCCTGACTAACATCATATACTACTTCTGTTGATATAGGTATCACACACCACAAAACTATTAAATATAAGATTGTCTGAGATATCTGAGCTTTAAATCAAGAACAAATTCTTTTCAACTGAGCAACTAAAGTACCTACTTAGGTATTTGTTATAAGTTTGTAAAACTTGAATATGTTAACTACCAAACTATTAGAAATCAAAGATCGCTAAATCTCTATCTTATCCTCGTTTAAATTGCTTACTTAATGTGGAATCAAGATACAGTAACTAATCGTGAACAGAACGGTTGGATCTAGGTTCAACCTCAGTATCATAAGACCAGAAAGTACCTATTTGACTATTTATTCATTACTGATCAATATATCGACAGTTTAAATGAGTTTTCACAATGAATGAGTTTCTATTATTCAAGTAAATATTGAAATGCATTATGTCTTAGACAAAATTGTTGGTTCAAATTACACATTACAATAATCTGTATCATATTATAATGTAAATGTTTACACATTATTTAACAAACATAAATATAGTAGATAGGTAACAATGAGAACTATGACGTCAATTTTAAAATGATTCTTTACAAGCAAATGTATCAATTGTAAAACGACTATTCATTCGTCCGGACAAAAATTAATCATATTTAGCCCTAATAGGTAACAACAACAACAACAACAAAAATATAGTCTGTTTATATAAATAGTAATAAATATCATATCCACTGAGCGTACCGGTAATAATCCTAACTCAGTTGCCTAGTATATAACGTGCTGATATTTAAAGTGATAGATTATGTGTTTAAGTCACAGTGTTAACATCAATATTTGGGTACTACTGATTTAGGGGCTTAAGGAGCATCTCAAGTAAATCAATTAAATTAATGAATTCACAGTAAACAGTTGTATAGACTGTTGAATTTCTTTGAAATTATAAACCGTTGGATGCCGACTCAGTGGTCTATTGGTCAAGTGTTCGCAAACTGTGGGGGTCGTGGATATGTACTGTTAAGAAGTTCTACATTAGAGCGAAACGACTGTTTAGTGTTTCCAGGTCTTCAATGGTGGTCCAACCTAGATCAGTTCATGATTCCAGTGATATATAATTACTGTTCTAACCTTACCGAGTTTTAGAAAGTGGATTCATTGGATAAAATATATCAGAAATCTTAAAGAATCTAGTACTTCCTGTGTATTTCTAGTCGATGTATTGTATTAATTCGAACCTAGGCAATTCAACAATAGCCTACTTTAAACTTTTAACAGTCGATAATCCCTTTTGTTAATCACCAAATTATTTCTAATACTGAAGTTAGTATAAAAACTTATAATTCTCACTACAACATAAAATGAAATACATAAAATAAGGTCATAAACATTTGTCGACTAAGAACTTGTCAAGTTTTATTCTGATCTTGACCTTGTTTACTGTATGAATATGAGTCATTTAATTTAAAAGACGTTCAAATTACAGTAAAGTATATTGTGTATTGTATAAGTTAATCTATTCATAATTCCGTAACCATTTTGACCATTAGCTTACTGTCACTCTAGTCACTATAAAATAAAAACTAGACTGACTATTCTAAAGATTTATATATTTAACCCGAATAGTTAATGTGCGTTTTGGCTGATGATTGCCAAGATAATTAATGACACAAGTAGTCATATTATTAAATTACCCTTTTGATAATTATGCTTATTGAGAAAGTTTTTATTAGAGGATAATTTCACCAGTGTTACGACATTTTTAACTGTCACTATCATTCATGTAAAACATACTTTTTATATCATATTTATACCTTGTTTATTTATTTATGTTTTATTCCAGTATTTCTTTAAAATTCGGAGAGATCTCAGTGATTATTCAGTCTTTTGATAGATCTTTCTAATTCGTTTTGTCAATGTTCAATTTATTTTATTTTGTTTTCCATTATGACGATTGCTTCTGTTTCTTGAACTTCTAACAACTGCCGTTGTTATTCATAAATCATGTAATGAATCTTAATCTTTATACATCTACGAATACATAAACTTTGGGATAGCAGTAATATATACATCATTATTCTGTCATCTAACAGTTGCGCTTTGCGAGACTAACCGTTCATACATCTATAAAAATTCATAAGAAATACTAGGATAATAATAAATCATTATTCACTAGCAATTTCTTACCGGAAGTTTTGATTTTCATTGAGAGTTAACTATTTGTTCAGTTACTCAAATTGGCTCTAAGGACTGATAAATACCGCTCATATTGGTTAGTGATGTCGTTAAATCACAAATTGTTTGCCTATTTACTTATATCTGTTGCTCTGAGGCGAGTATAGTCTACCAACGAGCAGTTTTCAACCAACTCTATCCTTGACTCTCCTTTCCAGTTGTTCCGAGTGTTCTTCGGGACGGTTGTCTTGAGTTCCAGGTATTCTTTAAATGTAGGAATCCTGTCGTTACTTTGCCGATCCGTGCCTTCATGTCTACATCAGATCCTCCTTGTTTATCAATGGTTTTGCCCAGGTGCGTAAACGCTTCCACCTCTTCCAGATGTTCTCCATCAAGTATGATTGGACTGGTGCTTTTTGTATTGTATTTAAGCATCTTGCTATATCCTTTGTGAATTTTGAAGCCTACTACTGCAGAAATTGGTATTGCACTGACTGTCTTCACTTGAGTTTATTGTTGTGTATGAGATAAAATAGCTAGATAATCTGAAAATTTTTAATCATATAGTTAGATCCAAGCTGTCCAGTGTAATACGTGCTTCCACTGAACTATAAAAGTCTTTATAAACCAGTCAACTATCAGAGGAAAGAAATTGACTAACATTAATTTCTAAGATAAACAAGTGAGCATAACCATCATAAATAGTCGAAATATTTTTTAATATAATTTATAATATTTACTATTCAGTCAGTTAGCAACAGCGTAGAAAATCGTGCATACGTACCACATTAATACAGCTATACAATTGTCGATTCAAATCCCATAGTGATACAAGTAGTAAAGGTATAAGCAGTAATCAGAAAGATCAGGATTTGAAGGTGTTATTCAAGGAGTATAATCCAGTGAAATAAATTTGGAAAGAGAAAAAAAAGAAAGGGACATGAAGAATTCAGAAGATTAGAATTTGGGGGAACACAAAGAGTGGATGCATCTACGCCATTGCAAACGATTTTGAGCCACTACTATTTAACTACATTAATTGACTTCATTATTCGTAAATTAAAATTATTTAACTAACCAATTTATTTCATAATTTTTTTCATTTATTGTCTAGAAAGTCTATTCCAAATCTGGCCTAATAAGAATTATTATTATTATTATGGTAACAATTTCAACTTGACGGGGTTTCAATTTATCTACATTCAGTCACGTGTGACCTTGACAAATTGACTAATTACCATGCTGGTTTACTAGTCAATATATTTTATTCATTTTATAATTGTAACATTAGTATAGAATTATCAGTGTAGTATAATAACAATAATAATAATAATAATAATAATAATAATAATAATAATTAGACAATACGACTATTAATCCACATTAATGTTTTAAAACACTTTTAACAAATAGATAAAATCCTACTTCTTATATGAATCATAATAAAAATAATCGAAAATTAAACAATGAATATATTTCATTGTATGTATATTGTATAAGTTGAATGAATTTAGTAAGGAATGTTCAAGTTTTATATTCGACATATCAGAAGGGGTTTTGTGGAGATTTTTAGTAATTTTATAGTTGAATTCATGAGTCAATTGAAGCTAGACCATTATGAAAACCTGGAAGCACTGGATGACCACTTTGTCCTATCGTGCGACGTATCTACGATCTCACCTCGAAAGATTTGAAACGAGGATCTGTCAGTCTGGCGTGCGAGCGCTTAACCATTAGACCACTAAACTGGAATCTAACGGTGTTAATGTCTAACTTCAAATGATTTATGAAATTGCGGAATCGTTTACCATTTTCTTCAGTGAGTTACTATCTCACAACAGACCTGGTTGAAATCCATTGGTCACGGCTTCTCATTAGAACTCCAGGAAATACCTCTTGAAACCAGTCATTAGTGAGCATACGATGATTATTATCAGAAGGGGGGTTTCGTGGTGATTTCAATAATTTGGGTCATGAGTCATTTGAAGTTAGACCACCATGGAAAACCTGGACTGATAGGTCCTGGGTTCGAATCTCTCGAGGCAGATTCGTGAATTTGATATACAATTTATTTTGAATAATTCTTGTATTGTGATTTATAACAATATATATACAAGCGAACAATATTGTTTTTGATTAGATCCTCATCAGGCTTTACTCTAATATACAGTAATATTTAAATGTATATACGAGATTATTAAACAGATCAAAGCAGTTTATGAGTCAATGATAACAATAGGATAGATAACACAACTAGACATAATAAGTGAAAAATTATAAATTGGTAATATGATGACAGGTATACTAGTTGTGATAAGAGGAGTCCTATACTAAGACGTAACGGTCGTCCAGTTCTCTCAGGTTTTCCACTGTGGTGTAGCTTTAACTGACTCATGATTTCAACTATTAAGTCACTACAATCTTCACAAAACCCCCCTTCTGATAATAATCATCATGTGCTCATTAGAGACTGGCTTCAAGAGGTATTTCCTGGAGTTGTAGTGAGAGGCAGTGACCTATGGAATTCAACCGGGTCTGTTGTGATATAGTAACTCACTGAAGTCAATGGTGGATATATCATTCAATTTCGTGGATTAGTTGAAGTTAAACATTAACACTGTTGCATGCTCAGCAGCTCAGTGGTCTAATGATTAAGCACTCACTTGCGAGATCGAAGTTCCTGAGTTCGAGTCCGGCGAGCGGTGTCAAGAGTTCCCACTGCTGAAGAGTTCTATACTAAGACGAAATGGCCGTCCATCGTTCTCAGGTTTTCCATAAAATTGTTGTTTTCTTTTCGTTAAATTATAATATATTCTTCCCTACATCGAATACTATATACTAATAAGTCAATCAATTCAATCTCTAAGTGTACTTTTTTCATATTCATACTCTTGTTTACATTTATACATTGAAATTTGTTCACTGTTTGTTTTACATAAACAATTAATATATATATATATATATATCCTAACATTCGAAAATCCCATTACGATAGCTTACTATTATTCGCATACGTATGCATCATCTAAATATATTAAAGTTGAGCGTTCAATTTGTAATACTACTTACAATAACTTTATTATTATTACGATTAATAGTAATAATAATAATAATAATTATTATTATTCGAAAACAATGGATTGGTTGTTATATTTAATCAAATAATAAAATTACAGAGTTATTTTTTGTATTAGAAGGTTTGTTGTTATGGTGGTGAGTTTCTGTCCAATTTTCAGTGTAACATGTATATTGGACAAATGATCATTGAAATATATTGCTGTTGATTATATTATGATTATTTAGATAAATAAATAAAAAAAATAAAAATAAATTTTAACACACCTAAAAAAAAACCAATAATCTCTATCATGTTTAACGAGTTCAACTATCTACTTTTAGTATCTATCGCGAGATTGTTGATTGTCTTCCTGAATAAATATAAGTGAATTGTATGCAGTTGTTGAGTTATTAACTCAATATTTTTTCTTATGTTTGTCTTTTTTTTTCTAGTTCACCTCATTCATGTTACTTTCTATGCTTATTTAGTACAAAAATAAAAGTAACCTCTGGATAGACATAAAATGCTATAGCATTTTCATCTATGTAATGTTTACACTTGTTTATTTACTTCATATATATTGACTTTTTTATATACCTATAAGATGTATGTATAATTTGGTATATAAAAGATAAGTATATGTAATAATAGAGAAAATTATTAGTATTCTCCTTTATACTACTACTACTGTGGAGTGGGTTACTTATATCCACATAAGTAGTATATAAGTGTGTTCAGGCGTAGAATGTATTTCTGTAGAAGATTGAGAAGGAAAGAACGGAAACGGAACTCAATTAGTATGAAAGAGTATGAATAATGAAATCTGAGACAATGGATTGATGTTTGCAACAGGAACAGTCAAGTTTGAGATGATGGATTGATATTTTGCAAATTAAACATTTGCTAGATGGTTCTCAGATTTCAATGAGATGCTCTGTGATTCCGTGTCAAATACATACGATTGTCCCCAATCGTGTTCTTGTTCACTACACTACTGCTATTTCTAATAATACGATAATTATTAACTAAAAATAAATAGAATGATACACTGAAGTGATATGTTTTTTTTCAAGGAAACGTATAATCAGTAGTAAACTAACTCGTCTGGAGAATATTATTTTAACCTTTTTAACAAAAAACGGTTGCATCATTTAGTGCATTAAAACTCTTGATATTATTAATATAAATTGGTTATTCCTTATTTATAATTAACATCATGAATTGATTTTAGTTAAACAATCATTGAAGTGCTTGAAACACAAGACAGTAAGTTCGTCCTAGTATGAAACTTTTACAGCAATATGCATTCGCGACACCGCAAAGAATAAAATCCAGGACATTTAAGCTTCATGGTGAATGTTTAACCTTTAAGGTTACTTTTCAGGTATCCATTGTCTATGTTACTTTAATTTTAATTGTGTATTTTATTTTACTTTATTTCAAAATATCAACATTTTATTATGCTAAAATATGTAAATATGCACTTGAAAATTACTTTCGATTAAGATGAAATAAATGAATGTATGTTAAGCTGACTGAAATTCAATAAAAACATATCATTTCATTGTTTGGTGTTCATTACAGCATAATAAAATGTGAGATATCGAGTGACGGAGTGAACATCAACTCTGCGATGTATATCCAGCTAACGAGTCCCAAATGGGACGAAACGCACGTCAAACTGGATTCCACTGCTAGCCACTATCCATCTTTGCTTAAAAAGCTTGTGACTCAAGGCTTTATCGATGCAATCCGCACAGGATGCACATATGCCAATAAGAGACTGATCAATCGCAGTCATAAATAACAATGGGAAGATACAAGTAAAACAACACCAAGTGAATTTAGATATCATTTTAGTTATTAGATATACGCTAACAATTATCTGTATTCGAAGGTGTCTGAATTCAAAGTCTAATGAATCATCATTTACTGAAGCGAACTATTCATAATTCAGTGGAAACATTAAGACTAAAAATCAAAACTTGCCCAGATAATGTAGTCAAACAATACTTGTGATGATTGATTTAAACATGACAATTAAAACATAAATTGAAATAAGTTTAAACCAGACCAGAAGATCTTGTGTTCGTTCCGGGGTAGAATCAAAGATATACACTGCTGTCATGTCATAAAGTAGGTTGAAACAGATCTTCACTGTTCCCTAGTTTATTCATAATTCATAAGCCGATATAAATCACTCATCACTCACAGACTTAATTAATCTTTTATTTTTTAGAAATTTACTACTGATGTTTTTGAGGTTTGACAATTTGTTTTACATATTACACTCAATGCAAATTATGGTTAGTCGTATTTGGATACCATCTTGCATAACTCACAACATATCGGTTAGTCAGTCAGACATACGCAACGTATCATATTAGAATAGCAAGATAAAATTACTTCACGACGTGTCCCTGGGTAGTAGAGGTAATATTAGAAACGATCAATATTGGACCACCACTGGAAATCTGGAAGCTCTGACTGGCCAACTTGTACTAGTATAGTTAGACATTACCACCCTTAGATGCCAGCTCAAATTTCTAGAGGTTAAGCGTCCGAGCGCGAGACCGAATGTTCTGGGTTCATTCCTACGTGTTCAGTAATCCTATACGTAATAACTATCCACTGCTTCCAAATTTTCAAAGATGTTCCAACATTGATCGTTTCAGGATTTCAATAAAGCTCAATTCTTTACTGATAAATATACATCGACTATGGGATGCAGGTAAATATATATATGGTCTTATATATGTGACTTACTTATGTTCATTGTATTGATCTTGTTACTGAAACTTCATTAGAACTTTCTTGCGTGATTTAAAACATATACATAAATTATATTTTATTCAACTTGGGTCATTTTATATTTCTATGTCATATAATCTGTTCATTCAATGAACCGATGTTGTTTTCAAAGATGTCGTTATTAAATGTTTGTCAAGTTCTTCTTTGTACGTTGAGAAACAAATAAACAAGGTAATAAATATTGAAAATAATTTGATTTGTAAAATTTGTTACAATAAAGTAATTAAATTAAAACGTACCACGTCCAGTTAGCTAAGCAACTTGTAATGGACCACAAAATCGTATTGTAATGTTTATGTCAACATTTTTTGTGGTATTTACTATTGCTGAGGTCTATAATTATTTTTTACTTGTATGTACGACAGTACAGTCAGTACTTTCGATATATATACTTACGCCTGTTACTCCCAATGGAGCATAGGCCGCCGACCAGCATTCTCCAACCTACTTGTCCTGGGACTTCCTTTCCAGTTCCATCCAATTTTTGTTCATTTTTCTCATGTCTGTCTCCATTTCTCGACGTAATTTGTTCTTTTCCTTTAGCCTTGAGGATTTCATGCACTTACAATTCAATGGGGATATATAACTATAAGATAAAATTACTCGATAAATAATTATATTCTCTGTTTTTCTGGTTTCAGTTACAATAATAATGTAAGCCTTTGATTGGTAAATAGTAAATTTAAAAATTTCAATTACAATCGTAGCTTAGCATTTACACGCATAAATAAAAAACACCATTTTATGAATTTTAAACTGATTAAGTGAATTCATTTTGTATTGTTTATTTGAATCTTCCCATTTATATTTAGGACTACAATTGATCAGTCCCTTATCGACATATGTGCTTCCTCTTCGGATTCCCTCGATATTAAATGAAGTCATAACCATTATAAGCTTGGATAGATGGCGGCTAGGGGTGGAATCCAGAATGCGATTTCGTCCTATTTTTAACTCGTCAGCTGGATGTACCTGCATCCCAGTGATAATGTTCACTCCGTGACTCGAATCCCGCATAGTTTGCTTCAGGCACCAACCACGTTATCCACTTAGCTACTGAGTCCTGAAAGCCACTAGCTTGTACAATGAGATAAAGTCTAAATCTAGTTAGGTGTCTGAAGTTTTAACCACTATTTTACTTTAACGAAATTTACCAGGTCGATTATCATTCTGTATATAAAATAATGCAGATTGAATATTATTTTCACAAAAAATTCAATGTCAAATAATAAAGTACATTTTTCGTAAGAAAACAAGCAAAAGAACTGTGTGTATTGGACAGTTGTTTCATCTCGTTCAGTAACATTGGTATGTTATCACAAAACTTGATTTAAGCTAAAAAGATTTTTTCAGAAAACTTTTTACATTTCTCTGATCCATAGATTGAAAATATATTAGAATCTTTCAAAGCACACATGTGCTTAATTCATAACTACAGTGGATGAGCACTGCTGAGGAGTCCCACAATAAGACGAATTGGCCGTCCAGTGCTTCCAGGTTTTCAATGGTGGTCCGACATTAATCGGTTCATGATGTCAATCAAAAAACGTAATAATCTTTATAACCCTACACTGATAATTACCAGGTGCCCACTAGTGACTAACTTCGTGAGGAAATTCTAATTTTAGCTACTATGAAAACGGACTTATCTAACACTTACTACTCACTTAGTACTATCCAGATTCATATTGTCGAATGCTCAATACTGATCACAATTTATTGAATCAAGTCAATCCAACAGAATTCTCGATGACAATATAACATTGGTTGATACTTTTTGGATGCTTAGTATGACTCAGTTGTATAAATCAGTATCTTCTTTAATAATACAATGATGACGTTTTTGGCTACGACACTAGTTAACTTCAGGTATGAACATCATGGCAGAAATCAATTATTTAAAAAAAACAGATACATTTTGTTCAGAAGTACTAGTGAGCAGCTAACCTAGGTTTTGTGAACGCTATTGAATATCAAAGGTGCTTTATACACATGTATTTATTAATTGATTTAATAAAGAATAAATAATAATGCAATTATTTAATCAAGTACTTCATTATGTACGTTGTTGTAAATTACCTGACTGTTCAGACCATAGAAAATAAAAACAAATAGAAACTTGAGATCAACTACTTTAGAAATTAAACCATCACTTCACAGATTTAAGAAGAGTAAATACAAGATCTGAAATGTAAATTTAATATAAAATGATTGATATTCAGTTGAATAGATTCAATTGATTGCTCTTTGATGATATCTAGTAATAATAGATTAGACGAAGATTTGGTGGGGAAAACCAATTTACAGGTTACAGTGCCCTTGCAAAATATTAAAATTATACATTAAATACATTACTTATATATCTTCATTCAGTTGCCCTTTTCATATTCCATCATTATTTCCATCCTGATGTTATTCCTATTGCTCTCTGTTTTCCATCCCGTTCTCTTTATTTTAATCATCTGCTAGTAAGCATTCCATTTCCTATTTGTGTTACGTACTACTTACATCTCTGCATACAATAGGTGATTACCACAGTAACCATTATTTTCATGTAACTGATTACAGTTAAGGTATTGTTTATTTTACACTTTCTACATCTGATTAAATAATCTATTCTTACTATTACAACAAAAATGTACCTAACATATTTTAAACAAGAATCTAAATCTTAAGTGTTTTACGTAGCATTATAATATTGTGTCTTAAGTCTAATATAAGACTCAAAATAATTGATGTTCTTTGGAAATTATTCAAAATACACTTAAGTTTTAATGTTTTTGATAACAAATCTACATTATTTATTGACAAGGCATATCATCAATACGCTTGTCATATATGAATACTATTGAATAATCACTAATCGTGATTAGTGTCTTGTTCGCGCGAAGTTTAAGGGTAATTATCCGTTTTTAAATGATGATTATCCTTTAAAATTCACTTGACTAAATGGTGCTTTGTATTGTTCTGGTTTTCTGCATACAAATTAGTTTGTTCCTTGGGAAAAAAAGAAAATCGGCGATACGCATGATGTAAATGACTGTATCTCAAACAAAGAATTAATAACAATTTCATATTATGTCAGAGAGGTAGAGAAAACCAATGGAAATCCTTAGACTTCAATTTCACGCTAGCAAGCCACGTATCTATATCTATGATAAAATGATTCTCTCCCCCCCCCGTAATTGAGATTTAAACGAAATGGATATACCTTGGTGGTGATTTCCGACGAACATTAAATCTATGTTTAGATCTTTTTGCTAACTGACTTCAACTAAGTAACATTGTACAACGTTTATTGCAGTGTCGAGTTATATAGTCTATTAACCACATTGAACATTTAATTGACTGAGTTCAATGAATGTTAAGGACTACAAAGTTACCAATTAATACAAACAACAATTTATTCTATACTTCCTAAACGACTTTGACACCCAATGGGAATCATGTTCAATACATTATCAAGTTAATAAATAACGTTTGCTGAAATTAATATTTCTCCCTTTAACCTTAAAAAATCATTTAGTGAATTATTAAAGCGTCAATAGCTCAAATATTTCCGATTTGACCTCCATTTGATCTCGCTCAATTGACCATGTAGATGAAGCTAAAGGACAATTTGGGAGGGGCAACGTGCCTTAATTTGGTCAGATATTCATATATTTGGTTGCTGATTATTTCATGCTGCTATTTTAAATGCTTGGGTTGCATTTAGAAAGTGTCTGCTTTGTACGGCCAATATGACATGACCTCCAAAAGTCCAATAGCTCAATACAGGTAAACCACATCAACTCTGCGCACGTAGCCTCAAAGGAATCGTTCTTAAAAATAACCTACGTCGTTAAGAGAATAACAGTAAAGGAAGGTCGGATCGGAAACTTATGATGAGGTGCTAGCAACTCACTGACTTAAGTTTCAACCTCGAATTCAAAATAACTATTTACTTAGTTTGTATTGTAGATAGTTATGTTCATAATATTTTATTTCATATATTGATTGTTTGGATCTTTCCATTGATGTTTAGGGTTGCGATTGACCGGTGTCTTTTGGCATGTGTTTATCCCATACGATATTGCTATCAGGTCACAAGAATTTTTATCAGAGATGGGTGGTGGCTAGCAGTGAGCACATCAAGCTGAAAAGTCCCGAATAGAATAAAACTTGTGTCCTGCATTACATTGGTAGTTACCATCCATATGTTTATTACATGCTTTGGAATAAAAATAAACATTACGGTCAACTATATTTGCAAATGAGGTCACCATTGTAGATGACTCACTAATCAAGCTAAAAGGTTGACAAGAATGAATATGGTCTATAGGCACATTCAACACGTTTACTCCTGTCTAACGAATTTTTTTTATCTTATCGATTTAACTTATCGATTATATTTATGATATCTTATTCAAACGGTGAATATGGTAAGTAACTTTGAAATCAATTTCATCTATATACGTGACCAAATTCCTTATTATTCCTCCTTACTGTACATTAAGAACAGACAGTTCTCAATATGTATGTACAAAGTACAATATATGAATAATTGAAATAAAAAAATTATATCTGTCCACATATTTGGTAGATTTTATATCAAAAACTAATCTTACTTAAACTATAATTTAAAACTCAGAGCGCCAGGATACTATTTCCACCTACTAACGGACTCTTCAAAATAGCTCATACATGATCCAGCATCCGAGAATCGGACTCAGGACACTTATCCCTTAGACCGATGAGAAAACATCGAACGATGTAATTGTATAATTTTCTTCAATCTATGGTATTATATTACTATCTTCCATTGCCCGTTGTGTATGGCTGTCGTACACCCGATATAGCTGAACTCCATGAATCACGGCTTCGCACTAGAATTCCAGGAGTTGCATTTTGAAACTGGTCACTAGAGAGTATACGATTATTATCAATAAAAGATTTTGTGAAGTTTATAAAAATTTTTTAATCACAAACTAATGTAGTTGCTTTGGGATATTACAAATGTATTATTTAATTATAATGTAGTTGCTTTGTTTAGCGAGCTCAGTTGCTTTGGCAGATACACATACATCTAAAGACAAAGTTTATGGCAACATGAGAAAGCTATTCAACAATCTTTGATTGTTTCAATCATACAAAATTTTCACTACGGTTGAAGGACATTTAATGGGTAATTCAATGTTAAGCTTACAATTGCTTTTCCCAAGAACATCATTATCTTTAAAGCTTAAGTGGATAATGATTGATTTTCTGTTGATTGTAGCTTTCCAAAGTTTGTTCTCTCCAGATGATTCGTATTTATTAACGAGTTTCTGTAAAACGTTAGGTTTTCTCGAATAACTTTTCAAAGATGATGCGTTCGTCTACCAGTTTGTTGGTAGTACATACTATTTCTGCTTCGTAAACCATTTATCAGACTGCCACTTTTCATAATTAAATTTAGGTTTAACGTATCCTAATTGATCATTCCTCTCAAACAAACGTTGCACAATATCATCAACTCTACATTGCAAGGATATACTATAAAACCTCAAGCTGTTACTCTTTTGACGTTTCACAACAAATTTGATGTTCCTGAACGCCCTCCTGATAAACTCTGGGAATTGGTTCATATGGTTTTGACTATAAACGTGTTATCAATAAAGGTAAACTAATGCAACATTCAATCGGTTCCTTGTTTCCACTGCATTTATCGGAGAGTGACCATAATATTACATGCCGAAACAGTAGTATACCGTCAATATGACCGTATATGGTGCTGTTGTACCGGAACCGTACGTTTTTCTGCAAGTACGTTATAGTTTAGCATCTAATGGAAAACTTACTCAAAAGCAAACAAGAAGGGTAATAGACGTAAGGGCTTCGACGCGTTGATATCTCTTCAGCTTAACAGAGCAATTTATTACTACAATAAAATAATCCCGGCAACATATTAAGTGAGCAAATATAATACGTCCAAAGAGAGCATCAGAAGGGAATAACATCAATTAAATATAGATATCAATGCTATATACAAGACACAATTTTCGTAAAACAGTTCAATTAATTTAGAGATTGATATATTCCAATTACGTGCTATTCTACATTGATAGTCTGATGTCAATCCGTTTTCGTAGTCGTCTACCACTAGTTTGATACGCACCTCCATGTAATTTAGCTCTTATACTGTGTAGTCTCATAGTGGGACAAAACGGCCTCTCAGTGCTTCCACATTTTCAATGGTCCTCTAAGTTAAATCAGTTCACGATCTCAATGAAAGTACGATTACTTTTACTGAGTGATAGTACAAAAGAACGTCTCCCTAGTAATTGTCCACTAATCTAAAAAAAGATCTGGCAAGTAATATATGATATATTAGTGGACTGCCGAGGACAATCAAGCTTAGGTGAATTACTCCTTATAGGATATTCTTCGAAAATAATATCCCAGTAGTTCGTAATAGAAATAATCTTCAAGTTAACAAGATTTTCATAAATCCACATTAAAAAACAACTGAATAAAAAATATTTATTAAAATACTAATATTTACCTTTTTATAAACACATATTGTATGTCGAGTAAGTAAACAGCTTACACGATTATTTTAGTCTATGTAAGTGAATAACAAATAAATGATAGTGATGATGATGAAGAGGAGATAAAGAGAATGAGTGAAAATGATTGAAAAAAAAATTATGAAGTTAGGTAATCTATTTGTAAGAATTGAGTTCACGTTGTTTACCTATCGCACAAAACTAAACATTACGGTACGTTGAAGTGATTAAATATGATAATATATGTCTATTTCCTTTTTTAGTTTGATTCAATGAATATAAGTATATCATATTGATTTATCAGATGCATGGACTTAAAATGTATGGTAATCAACTAAAACATGTATTTTAAGGATACTTTATTCTCTGAGCTAAATAGTTTAATCTTGAACCTTTCTCAATAACATCATCAGAATACAGTTCAATCAGAAGTGAATAATTAGAATTTTTCCACAGTTTTGTTAAGCTAAAGGAGTTTAGGTGATTGTTTTCCATATGCGTATAGCTACAAATTTACCCCACCATCTCGAAAACGTGTATACATTCTCTTACAAAAATGGAAAATTCAAATAAATTATTAACTAAGTGTATTTTTTATAGATGGAAGTTAATGGTATACAATACATTGAAATGGGTTCCATATTTCTTGATATTTATCAACAGTAGCTGTCTATGATCTTGAGTAAACGTAGATTTATTCGGTAATTCGAATATATAGAGTCATTAAAAATCAAACTATGTTTTTCTGGTTAGCGTACTTTTAGCAAGGTTGTTTCTTACCGGATGGGGTTGCTGACCACATACTCAACCCTTCTCCTTTATCCGGGCTTTAGACCAGCAGTAACCCTAGAAAAGCTACAAGAAGTCAGTAACATTAAATTAAATAAAAATCCTACCACTGGAGATAACATATCATTTTCTGTGGTTCATAAATTAGATTGGTTCGTTTTTCTGACTTACATACATAGCGAATTAAGTTTAAGTTGCTGATCGAAAATGACGTCTACTTCATGTTTCAGAAGAAACAGAAATATTCCAGACTAAAATAGAGAATAACTAAGAGTACGTTTTAAAAGAAAGTTATCATACATAGTGGTGTTAAGTTAGTGTAAGAACGAATTATAGATACAGTTTAATATAATGATGTCTGAAAAACTTAGGAAATCTAAAAATGTTAGGAATCTTGAAAATGTTTTCTAATTGTGGTTAGCAGTAGAGTCTAGCATGCGTGCTTATACATAATTAGGACATGTTAGTTGGATATACCTGAATCCAATCGAGGGCTAACACTTACCGAAAGAAACTGACCAAGTGAAATCTTGTAAATTCACAACTAGATAATGAAAACATTTACAAATATCTTCAAACATAGAATGACGATCGTACTACATGCAACTGAAATAAAACATATAACTAACTTAAGATAGATCGGAGTTCGTCAAACAGATTTTTTTGCATTGCACGAACTAGCCGAAATTCATTAGGCTGCATCTTGTCAATTGTTCATCGATTATCAAAGGAAAATTGAAGCCGCAAACTTCTATTTTCATATTTTTCCTAGCAACAGCTATTTATTAAATCGTTTGTTTCCTACTAGTTAAAAAAGCATGGAAAACTGTATACAAATAGTTACATTTGCAACCAGAACAAATTCTGACTAAGCTTAATCTATTCCATTTATATTCACATTTTCATGAGTACAGAAAATTATCACGATCTTTAGATGACAATTGCCACGGAATTAAACCAATTTGGGTACCACTGGAAACCAGCTGTTCTGTCCTAGTTTGAGACTGGTGAATAGTCTACACTTATGATTTATACCAGGAATTTAACTCAGAACCTTAAGATTACTTGATTGTACCTTAATTTTTAATGATACCCCAGTTGTATTCAGTCTGTAACGAATATCACTAACAAATTACAAACGAATTATCACAAAACTCCTTCATTTAAATTATAACCTCATTTACTCACTGGAACAACATGAGAACAACATACAATTAAACCCAATAAGTAAGTTACATAAATAAGATTCAAACTAAATAAGCAAAATGACAACCGATAACTGAGCATGATTAACATATTGTTCGGCTTAGTTATTATATGTTTTCAAATTTTCATTAATATTCAGACTAAACTACTGAATAAAACATTGTAACTATTTCATCTGAATGACTGAAACATCTGGCGTTCCGTCCTATTTGATATTCATCAGCTGGATGTACCTACATCTAAATGTTGATGTTCACATTGAAACTTGAACTCAGTATCTTTAGCTTTAAACACCTGGCGTATCGTTGGCTGAGCTTGTGAGTCCGGTTAGCTACTATCTTGTTCAAGGCATATTATCAAGCGTCAATTTTTAATAACAATAACGATATAAAACAAATTATTTAAAATAATATATATTGGCACTAAATCATATTGGCAAATAATTTTTTTTCATTGTGTTTATATGTATTTATAGCTTGGATTTGTTGTAAATACATATGCGTTTTATTATTTCTTCTATGTACATAATGATTTCGATGTTCAAACCAGTTTTAACTTGTTCTCCTATACATATATAACTCATCGAAATCGAATTTGTAAACAATAGTACTTCCTGACTACTATAAATAAACATTTCATGTTACAACTAGTTGGTAATTGTATAATCTATATATGTTGTAAGTAGTAAGTTATAGTATATTATTAGTAATATTAACTAAGAGATTTAATATATTTCTATTGTCAAGCTGCTCTAACTTCGGACAGAATTCCAAAACGATTTGATGAAAAGTCTTAGTTGGTAAACTTCAGCCATCTGACGAAAAACACTGATGATACTATATAATCCGCAATTGTCTGAATTTGGCAAATATTGATCACTGGATTCTTACTGAATGACTTAAATTCATAGTACTATTGTGGTGTATGATACATATGTTGACAGATGTAAGTAGTATGTATCACCAATCAGAAATGGAATGTTTGGCAGCAGAAGACTGAGAAGATCGAACTGAAGAGAACAGAAAGCAAAACAGAGAGGATTTGAAATAATAACAGAGTTAGAAATATCGTGAAGTACGTAAAGAACAACTGATAGAATATGTACAAATGATGTATTTAATGTGTGGTTTTCTTATTTTACCAAGCCACTCTGTAATTTCGTATCAATTAATAAATTAGTTTTCTCCACTTGAGCCTTCGATAACTACACTAATAATAAGACATATAAATCTCACGTGAAATAAGCCTTGATAATGAATCATTAAGTGTGAATTATATGAATTTAGGTAGAAATTTCTCTTGAATTCAAGAATATTGTACTTTATACTAGTTTACATAAAGCGAAACTATGATCCATGTAATGCATGATTATGCAAATGATATTGTATTCTTCTCAGTGAACAGTTTAATGATGATGCTCTAGTTATTACATGAAACAATATTATAAGTACAAACTTCAAAGTGAGCTCTTATCAAATGTTTGCTTTTAAACTAGGATTATATACAACTATACTCCTAATATATCTCTCTATAATCTTATTGATTCAGTAACATGAACCAAATCAAATTATCAATCTATAAATTAGGATCTATCGCTTTATACTTCATAAATGTTTAAATGAAATTTATCTTTTTACCTTAGTAATAAATGAACAAATCAGTTGTAGTTCTTGTTGTTTATATATAATTAAGAAAAAGTAGCTGGGATAAAAATTTACAAAACGACTTATAGTGGTACAATGGTGCATGCTACTTATATCGATATAAGTAGTACATAACGCGAGTCAAGAATAGAATCTCTTACAGCAGAAGACTGAAAAGATCGAGAAACGAAGAACAGGAACAGAAAGCATTTAGTATAGAAATGCAGGAGCAATTAAGTCTGAGATAATTAATGAAAATTTTGCAAATGAAGTATTAGAGTATGGTTATTCTATTTTACCAAGTAATTTTGTAATATAACAAGAAGGATTTTTTATTTTTGTAAATATTATAGTAATTTCAATAGTTAAGGTCATGAGTAAATTGAGGCTAAATCACCCTGGTAGCACTGGCTAAGCGCCCGCTTGCGAGGTCCTAAGAGACGAAGGGTCGTAGGTTCTCACTGTTGAGGAGTCCCACAATTGAATGAAACGGCCATCCAGTGCTTCCAGCTATTCCATGATGGTCTAGCTTCATTTGACTGACGATCTCAACTATTGAAATTTATAAAAATCTCCACAAAACACCTTCTGATAATAATCATCTGCTCACTGGTGACTGACTTGAAGAGGCATTTCCTGGAGTTCTAGTGAGAAGCCGTTAGCAGTGGAGTTCAACCAGGTCTGTTGTGAGATATCAACTCACTGAAGACAATGGTGTACGGTGACGCAACTTCGCGGATTGGTTGAAGTTAGACATTAACACGGTTGGATGCCGGCCATCTCTGTGGTCTAATGGTTAAGTGCTTGCGCGCGAAACCAGCAGGTCCTGGGTTCGAATCACGTGGGGTGCGGGATCGAGGATGCGCACCACTGAGGAGTCCCATACTAGGACGAAACGGCCGTCCAGTGTTTCCAGGTTTTCCATGGTGGTTTAGCTTCAATTGACTCATGATTTCAATCTGTGAAATTTGTAAAAATCTCCACAAACCCCTTCTGATAACAATAATATCAATTTGTCTAAGTAAATTGTTTATTTTATTGTTTTTTATTTTTTTTAAATAAACTTAGAGGAAAACATGTCCAAAACATTATTAATAAATAATAAACTAATAATTAATTCTATATTGTCATATTTGTCCAATCTTTAATGATGATTCAATTGTAAACAATACTGTTTTTTGTTGTGTTTTTTTTTGTTTTGTTTAAATGCACTTAATTAATTAATTAAAGAAAAAACAAAAGTAAACTATAATTTAGTTAAACCGTTATGTCATAATTTATTTATTAACCAGTGCTATTTTCATTTATATATTTAAATGCACTTGGAAATAAATTTTTTTTAAAAAAGTGTCATTCATTTGTTCATGAAAACAAATGACAAAACATGTATATCATCATAAAGGTATACAGTAGATATAAGAAAATTAAAAATTATAGTGTAAATATGCCTTTAAAAAAATATTATATTATAATCAAAGAAATGGTTTTGTTGAGTCGATTGGAGTTAGATCACTATGTAAGAGCTGGAAATATTGAACAGTGCAACATTATGGATTGGTTGAAGTTAGTTATTAACATCGTTGGATGACGACCGGTTCAATGGTGTAGAGATTAAGCATCCGTGTGTAAGACTGATAGATACTGGGTTCGATTCTCGCTAGGTGGGATTATGAATGCGCGCTGCTGAGGAGCCCTATATTGGGATGAAACGGTCGTTCAGTGCTTCCAGATTTTCTATGGTGGTCTAGCTTCAATTAACTCATGAAATCAACTACTAAATTAAAATATCATATTGCTTCTGCAATAATTATATCGCTCTAATTGAATATTAACACAGTGAAGTGATTAGATCTTCATTTAACAACAAAAAAGATCTCAGAAGATGGAATCAATAATCAAATGACTGATTGTGTTAATGTTACTTTTTTTAAAGAAACTGACACTTATTTAATTACATCATTTAATTTATAGCATTTTTTACTTCCACCATCATTCTAGTTACTTAACAGTAGGCACAAGCAGCCAGTATTCTGGTTTAGAAAATAAAGCTTTAATATTGTATTTCTACTTCTGTCAAGTGTTATGATAATATAAAATAACTTATATGGATTATCAGTCACATCAATACTCAGCTACTAATTTGGGTTCCTTGATATACAACAAAATTGACCATAGCATCCGTGAAAAAATTATACACCCAGTCCTGTTGCCTTGGTTATCATAATATTCAAAATTAGAGCGAGTTCCTAACGCTTTATTTTACAATCTTTCTTTTGATAATGACTTGACTGTAACATTGTTATGACCCTTAAGTAACTGCAGATATGACAACAGTAACCTGACAAGACCAATGTGGATGAGACAAGCTATTCGTTGTATTTAGAGTAATTCGAATAAAGCCCTTCAACCTGAAATTTGTACTTCTAATAATATTGTTCAGAAGGACAATAGAAACTTCACCAGTTAACTATTCAACTTATAGAAAGAAACTCCACTAAAACGTGTCATTAGTGTTCCTTATCAATTACCTTATGTTAGATAATCCAACTTGTAGATAAAAACTCCAGTTGATTTACCTCCTAAGCCATACATTTGAATAGTAATCATCTTATCCTACTAGTCTTTTGATCACTTAGGTAATATTTTTCACTTTGGAAACCGATCAATAAAGTTGAAAGATAACCTAGCGTTACTTTGATTTCCACTGTAATTTCAAATTGAAAATTTCAAAAAATCTCGAAACAGTTATTGATATTTGTTTAATTATTTAAACGGTAACTAGTTTCTTGAAACCAATTTCTCAATCACTAACGCCAGTGAGGATCACAATTCTGGTTTGATCTCTTCCAGTGTTATTAATGTTCCAAGGCCAGAGTAAACAATCAGAATAGAACATGGGATTAGCAACTACACGTAAAACTGAATCTTAATAAAAGTACGCTAACCAAAAAAATCATTTGAACCCTGTCCTGGGAATTGAAGGGTCTTCGTTTAGAAGATTTATGATACCTCATCATGAAAGTCGAGGCCGATTCTCCTTCTAACAACCATAGCAACAATTAATAAAGGTACGCAAAATATTCAGACCATATGGGAGGCCGGAAAGACCAGTCAACCAGCTGAGAAAGTGTGGAGAAACAATATGACGGTTCAATGAATAGTTGATATCCATCAGACTTAAGATGGTCAGAAAAAATTAGATTTGAGAGAGATGCTGTTGTACACTAGTCATGAAAGAGTAAATTATTCACACATACACATAATTGCACTGACGAAAACCACTCATAGGATGGAAATCTCACGCATCCACGATCATCTAACCACACATTCAAACAAAGAAGAGGGGGATCACAGTGGATGTCATCGAGTGTTATGCACCTACCAATGATAACAATGATGACGATAAAGATCGATTTTACGAGATGGTGTAATGGATTGTAGAGAAGTAACCAGGAAAGAGCCTGACCATCCTGATCGTAGATCTAAAAGCATTCGATCTGACAAGCAGTATACTCAGAACACCTAGTAATGACAGAGGAAATAGCTGCAGGAGAAGGAAATAAGAAACAACCACATGACAAAACGAATAAACTACCAGAGAAATATAGTAAACCAAAAAGATTAGCAAAAGACAATGGAGGCAAGTCAATCACTGAGATTCAAGGACAGAGTAACAGGTGGGTAGAACATTTGAAGAACTCTTGAATGTATCAGCCACAATAAACTCACGAGACATCAAACCACCACATACAGACCATCCTATAAGTGTTACACCAAAAACGACCAAAGAAATCAGGATGGACATCAGACAAATCAGGAGTGGGAAAGCAACACAACCTCACAACATATCAGCTGAAGCACTAAAGTCCGATATAGAAGAAACTGAAAACGTGTCGACGTTCTATTCAGGAGGAGTTGGGAGTTGGAACAAATGCCGACAGACTGAGAAGAACTGAATCTCATCCAGATACAAAAGAGAACAGATCTCAACAAGTTTAAGAACGAAATTCGTATCACATCATTATCATTAACAGGAAACGTTTCAACATAGTGTTGTTGAACAAAATCACATAACCTACTGTGTCAGGTAACAAACCAGCTTCCAGATCAAGCGGAAAGTTGTAAAACACCTTGGAGGTGGTTAGAACACACATCGCCGAAGTAATATTACTGGATCACAAGACAAGCCCTAGCTTGGAATGCCCAGGTGAAAAGAAAAAGAGGAATACCAAGGAACATATTGCTACGGGAATTGTAGGCAGACATCAACTGACTGAATAGCGCTTGGCAACAAATAAAATGAAAAGCACGGGAAAGGGTTGGTCGGAGGTTCCTGATAAGCGGCCTGTGTTCCAAGAGTAGTAACTGCACTAATAAAAAGCATAAATCACAATAACACAACAGACGTGGTAAGAATTAAATGACACATATAGGATGATAAACATAATAACATTATCTAATCGCAGATATTATTTAAAACTGATGTATGATTTAGTCGTTGGTTGATGCTTTCCATTACAATATTTAACATAATTATTTTGATAGTCAGAATATGTTTCATTGCTTTACCAAATAAAATGTTTGTAAAATCACATACATTCAATCTGTGGATTCGTTTTATATTGTTTGTTTGAATCATTCCATTGGTGTTTAGGACTGCAGCTGATCAGTTCCATATTGGCATCCTGTTCGGATTGCCTCGATATTACCTGAAGTCACAAGCATTATATGCAAAGATGGATGGTAGCTAGCAGTGGAATCCAGGACACACACTTCGTCCTGTTTTAGGCCCGTCAGCTGGATGTACCTGCATCCCAGAAACGATGGTCACTACGGGACAGAACGAATATATGCCAACATAAGACTGATCAATTGCAGTCCTAAAAGTCAGTAGGAAGATCCAAACAAACAATACAAAATGAACTTAAACTTCACCACATTGCACAAGCTAGTGGTTCTCAGGACTCAGTAGCTAGGTGGATATTGCGGAGTGAACATCAACTGTGAGATGCAGGTACATCTGGCTGAAGAGTCCCAAATAGGACGAAACACGTGTACTGGATTCCAGTGTTGGACACTATCCATCTTTGCTTATAATCAGTCTGTGAGTACGGAATCCTTCAAGTCAGAAACGATTCGTCACTTTTAGATTTAAAATATGAATATATGAGTTGAGGAAGAAAATGCATGGACAGAAATAATCGGTTTATTCTAAAATTTGTTGCTGCTATCACAAATGATTAGATTTGTCAAGTAACTTCCTGTTTAATGACTAACAGATACGTTCACAACCAGCATATTCTGAATACTGAGCGATTTCGTAAGTAGTATTGCAAAACTGAAAATTATCTTGACTCTAATCTTAAACTACCAAGTAGTAGAATAGAATTTACGCGTCGGCAGTTCAAGTTAGTTTTGGTAATCTTGACATTTATACGCAACCCATTTGGTGGGCACCATCTAATTTTACATCAACAGTTTGCTCATATGGGATTAGAAAGTCGATTTCACCAAGACGATAATCGCAAAATCCCTTCGTACTAAATAATTTCATCGAAGTATGAAGTCTGATAAGAAATGCTCACCCAAAACCGAACACGGGGTCTTTGATTATAAAAGATATGTTAACTCCATCACGTTTCATAGTCTTTGTTTTTAACAGTTAGTTTGTTTCAGTTACATTTTAACTGAAAATTGCTTTATACATCTTTGAAATTGTTGATTTCAGTAGTGTATAATATATCGATTGCGCGATATAAAAAGCTAAGATATACGTCACAGATAAATATATTCTTTGTAAATATGATTCACCCAATTAAAAACAATGTACCTTGAATATCTTCCTTGACCTTGATCATGATTCACCATAGCCTAGCGAGTCAATCGTTTTAAACAGGCCTAAGCAACACTTTAAATTATACATACAGATAAAGATAACTAAACCATTATATATATATATATATATATATATATATATATATATATATATATGAAAGACAAATAATCGTTTTCATTTGTTTAATCAATCTTAATGGTAACCTTTGATCACAGTTTATTTATCTTATTTGAAGAATGATTCCGAAAACATTCAAGATAAATTCTAAAAACATGTATATACAAAGAGATTTAAAGTCAGCTATTAATAACTAGTATTATGTTCGATCAATATGTGTTTATTTACAAAAAATCAGGGTGATGACTAAAATAGCAATGATAATAATTTGTACATTTTAACTGAACAATGACTGGGTAGATGTTTTATTTTTAATGATACGAACCTACGACACTCCAGTTGATAAAACTTAGGTCCTTCAAAATTCATGAAAATAACTCATTGTTCAGTAGTTTCACAAAATTGCTGCCTAATAATTTCAAATGTTTGTCTGACCATAGTCAATCCTTGTTGTGAACTCTCTTAAAATAAACAATTTCTACAAACTTCATAAATTAACGACAATAAAAGTATTGTTAATCAATTAAGATATTTTTTGTGAGATGAGGTTGTTAATTTCATTCTTAATTGATACGCCTTTATTCAGACAGGAACCGTCAGTAACCATAGAAGGGTGATTGATAGAGTTTTTAGTTAAACTTATTAACACTTAATTTCTAAGTGAAATCAAAGACAAGTTTACTAATTTCAAAGTTAATATAAATGTAACTTTACGATGATATCAAACAAAATAGTTATATTTTTGTAGAGTACACCGTGAATAAAAAAAATTGAATAATTATTTACCTACCTATACTCATATTTCTTAAAGATCTGCTTTTATTCTTTTGATCACATGTGGCTGGTCTCAAATTCCCTAAGGCGCTTAATATATCCATAGTATTTGTACACAAGTTATTTTGAATAGTAATCTTCTTCAAATAAATTTAGGAGCTCAATCTCCATTAACGTATAACTATTAATTTAAACTTCAATGATTATCCCATATGTTATTAATAGACGCTCTCAAAAATAAAATGTAATTGGTTGGCTACACGAATTGAAATTAGAAAACTATTGAAAATTAGGAAACATTGTTTAGCTGTTTTATTCTAGCATGAAACTTCTCAAAAACACATATTCACGACCTCATGAAGAAATGAATTCAGGACTTTCAAACAAAACTGCAATGCCTCATCCTTTAGATCAATAGTGCACATGTTTGACTCCAACGAGTTCGCGGTATTGGCCCATCATCTTTTATTGTCTTCAGTAGAAACGGTTTCACAGCCTGAATGCTTGAACCCCACTAGTCACGTCTCACTAAAACTTGAATTTAGTCACTAGTGAACATATGATTATTATTAGTACAGGGGTTTGTATAGATTGTAGAATTTTCAGTTCCTAATAATCCTGGTTTTCAATAGTTGTTTGGTTTAGACTAGTCTTTTACTTAAATTGTGAAAATTGTACAGTCTCTACAAACCTCGCATACTGATAAAAAATCTGTCTAGGTTTCAGATAAATGAGGAGTAAAGTAAATGACTCATAGTATAAGCTTGTAATGAAATTAACGGACAAAATACCTTCAGTAGTATACATCCACAAACCCAAAAAATATCGGACCCAGATTATTAAAGTCTCATTGAGAACCCTTAACACTTAGATCTATTTATTAACACGTTGATATTCGACTAGAGATGCACTACATTTTGTTTAAAGTAACAATTTTAATCTATTTAATAATTGTTATTCATAGAACAGATGGACTCGTGACTAGAAATGGGACTTAGAAAGTCCTTATCGCACTACTTGTGATTCATCTGCTGAATATACGCAAATTCTAGTGTTTATAACCACAGCAGGACACGACCCTACGCAGTATACACATATATCAATAAACACTGATCAAAGTTGACTCAACGTTATCACCGATGGGGTTGGTGTTTTTAATTTCATTTTATGATGACGAAATTTACCATAAATTGACAAAAAAAACAAGAATTTCAGGTATACAACAACCTTGTTTCATTAAATATTGATAAATCTTGAGGATGAATTTCTCTTTATACAGAAAAATTTACAATAAATACCAACAACTTCATCAAGTTCCATTATTCTAATTCGTAAAATAAAAATATAAAAATGAGCAGTTATGCCAATACTTTCAAAGCTTTGAAATCTTAACTATAAGAGATTTATTCATTAGGGCTGGGTAATGGTAGACAAATACCATTAAGAAGTGCGTTTCCGTCATAAAAAATGTGTTTATTTTCATCACAGACATTTAAAAGTTGTCTTACAGCGATAGTTTTCGGAAAGCTTCAGAATTGACAAGAAGGTATGTAACAACATTCCTAAGATCGATATGTAGAAAGGATGTGTGAAATAATCAACTAACTACTTACAATTTAGAATGAATACCTTACTATAGTTTCTAACTAATTAAAGCAAAAACAATGAAAAAAATACCAATCTATGGATATCGAGGATAAGAGAAATTTTAAAAGTTTCACGATATGAGTTGCATTAATCTTTACAATATTATATACAAACCCGTCAATATTTTTGATAGAGACCATGAATCGATTGATGTTAGACCACCGTCGAAAACCTGGAAGTACTAGATGGTCGTTTCGTCCTAATATGGGCCTGCCCGCGGGATTCGAAGTCAGGACCGTCGCCGTTGCGAGCGAACACTTAACCTTCAGACCACTGAGTCGGCATCCAATGGTGTTAATGTCTGACCTCAACCAATCCACGAGATTGCACGACCATCTTTCATTGTACTGAGGTAAATACTTATATCTACCTGACATGGATTAGCTACACTAGTCAGGGCTTCTCAACGGAACTATGAGAATTTGTTGGTAATATGAAGTAAAAGCCTATATTCTATTATCATCAGTTTGCTAGTTTCTGTAGAATCAAATCCTATATACCTTTAAAACGTTACTTTTGTAAATAAAATAAAGAACATTGTCTCCTACTTATCTACAACAATATGATACAAATGTTATTTAAGCCTTATCATTGATTATTCAAAAGATAATAACATTCAGACAATTTTCTCATGTTAATCATCTAACTATCACTTAGATTGTTTTTTTCGATATGATCAAATAACTATAAAATTTATAGACATACAAGGATTATACAATTCAAAACATGAACTCACTAAGACAATGATCATCTTTGAATTTCTTAGATAGAAAGATAGATAGATAGATAGATATTGAAATTTCAAACGTCTTGTTTTAATATGCTTGACTTTATTCAATTCAACTTCAAAGTATTATTTTAATGAATATATCATGGTCAATGGTTAAGTTTATTACTGTTGAAAATAATTTAAAAAATATATATATTGAACATTGAAACAATGTTATTTTTCAATTATAAAATGGATTATAAGTTGCATAAATTTAAATAGAAAACCTAATTTTCTTTTGAATTTACTTGGTATAGTTTATTTGAATCTTCTCATTGATGTTTAACATTGTAATTGGTCAGTCTCTTATTGGCATATGGACGTATTGCCTCGATATTGCCTTAAGTCACAAGTATTATGAGAAAAGATGGATGGTGGTTAGCAGTAGTAATTTTGGAGTGAACATCAGGTGTGGGGCACAGGTATATCCAGTTGACGAGTCCCGAATAGGACGAAACGTGAGTCTTGGGTAGCATTGCTAGCCACTATCTATCCATCTTTGCTTGGAAGGCTTGTAAATTAATGCAATATAGAGACAGTATGCACAGGATGCACATATAGCAACAAGAGACCGATCAATTGCCGTGCCAAACATCAATGGGAAGATTCAAGTAGGCAGTACCAAGTGAATTCAAACTTCACCTCATTATACAAGCAAGTGGCTATCAAAACTCAGTAGCTAAGTGGATAATGCGGTGGGGTTTGAAGCGAACGATACTGGATTCGAGTTTCGGAGTGAATAACAACTCTGAGGTGCATGTACATCCAACTGATGAGTCCCAAATAGGGTAAAACGCACGTCATACTGTATTCCACTGCTAACCACTATCCATCTTTGCTAATTTTATTTTATTATTATTATTAGCTTTATTCAGTATTATATTTTTGGTACAATATAGAATTCTCAGCACAAGTTTCCATCGATCCTGACGATCATCAATTAGATGTTAGTAGTTTAGGAATCGACATCTGAATAATGTGCATTCTTTTCGTTGTATATTACTACCAACCAAAATGCCTCTGATTGTGCTCTTTCCTAACTTATACAATGAAATGTCATGAACTTCTCACAAACGCACCTGAATATGTTGTACAATTATGTGACATAATGAACTGTTGAAACAAACAAAATACATATAACTTATTGACATATCTAGATGGCAGGAATAGGTAGTCCAGATATTCAAGCAGTTTGCTTTTAATTAAAAGTTTAAAAATAAATTTCACTATGAAATTTAATTTCAGCAGAAAAAATTAGTAAGATTTATAAATGAGAGCTATGAAATAAATGAAGCATAGAATAAGATACGGTTATAAATTAGAAGTTAAGCGCTTGTGTACAAGACCGAAGGTTCTGGGTTCAAATCCTGTGAGCGGAATCATCGTTGATACATACTGATGAGAAGTCTCATATTAGAATGAAATGGTCGTCCAATACTCTTAGATTATCCATGGCGGTATAACTTTAATTGACTCATGAACTTAACTATTAATCAATAAATGTTTATTGAATTTATCATATGAGATTCATCTTTTTTTTCGTAAACAACTAATTTGTATTATTTATATAAATGACACTTTTTTCCAGGTCACATAAATCCTTTAATGAAATCACGTGATATGTTATTGATTTTGTTCAAAATATCAATCGATATATATGCGTATATCAGGACAAAAGAGAGGAAGTTGGTGAAATGGACAATAATTCATGTATGATCTACTTACATACGATTATTGATAACTTTCTCAGTTATAATCTTCTTTGAACGATCTACCAGGACGTGAAAAATAAGGTCAATTTTAATTAGTACATTTTAAAAAAGAAATAAAAAAAATTTCTATATTACTATCAGCAAAGGAAATTATTGAATAATGAAAGGTCAAGAAGTATGTAAATAAATATATATGTGATTTATCAACTATGTCGATAGTAACAGATATTATGAATGTTCTTGAATGATAGTTTCAATATATCACAAACTGACTGAAATCAGAAAAAAACAAGTGAATCATTAGGCCGTAATTCAATGGACTACGGCTAATTTATTGGCCTTAAGAAATGAAGATAACGGGTTTGATCCCAAAAAAGAAATACTGACTTATTTTTTTATTATTCAGGATAAATATCTTGTTCCTGTATAAGTTTAGCTCAATAGTAACATCTTTAACTGTGAAATTAAGTGATTTTAGTTTCTCTCCAACCGGTAGCATCAGTTCCATGAAGAGAGAGGATATATATTGATATTGAACACCAAATAATATGAAACGTCAGTCAATAGAATGGTATTATATTGATAATAATAACTAAATTATTTGTGAATGGAAAACGGTTTATTTTTAAATCTACTTTTTTTGAATTCCTGATAATGGATAGATTGCTGCTGGCTTTGTCGTTGAAATGAAGGACCTACTATATCATTTTTATTCATTATAGGTAAAGAAAGATATGATACACATTCCGATTATCAGGAATGATCAATGTATGTATAACTGTACATATTCTTTTATAATAATTTTCAGTTGTCAACAGGAAGGAAAAAACTCAACAATGAATTATTTAATTTCAACTGTAAATCCAGTCAAGTAAGTTTTATGAAAATCTCAAAACATTTTTACTATTTTTGATGAGTCCCAAATGGGACGAAACGCACGTAAAACTGGATTCCTCTGTTAGCCACTACCCATCTTTGCTGATAAAGCTTGTGACTTAAGGTAATATCGAAGCAATCCGAACAGGATGCACATATTGCAAGAAGAGACTGATCAATTGCAGTCCTTCACAAAAAATGGGAAGATATAAGCAAATAATACCATGTGAATTTTTACTGTTCCTTTAAGATCAGATGTTACAAAAAGGGGTTTATAAGTGACTAATCTATTCATCTATGGTCAAAACTTTTATTTATTATTATAGAAAAAAAAAAGAAACAACAGATTATTGTTATTTAAAGATATTTTCAATCAAAACAAAACTGACATTACATCGCATTACATCCCCTAGTTGTTTCTCTATCTCATAAATTATAACTAAGGAACAAACAATATAGTATAAGAACTTTCGTCTAAATTTGATCGAATGCTTTCACAGTACTTGGGCCCCGAGTTGATGTGAGATATTAAAGAGGAGGAATGTATTTGTAAAATCACAGAGACTGAATTCGAAGTAAATCCAAAGTTTATATTTCCTTGAACCAAACTGCCGGGGGAAACGTTTGATTTACTTCAAATTATTTCGTTGAGATTTTACAAATACATTCTTCCTCTTTAATGTCAAATAATGTGATATTTTAGACAGCTTGTAAGAAATACTGAAAAAAACCCTCCATCCTATTAGGTGTCATCTTTCGTAATAGAAAAATAATATTCTACATATGCTTTCTGATAATGACTAAGAGTAATAAAATTAATACAGATTAAACTAGCAAGTCTTGACTTTAAAAACACAAAATAAATGAACAAGCAATAGTCACATTGAATTAGCTATCAAATCTACAAATTCAGAAGAAAAAAACATTCACCTATCTGATCGAAAATTCAAATAGACATTTGTTTTCTAAACAGAGATGGATGGTCGTCACCAGTGGAATCTCAGACAGACGTTCCGTCCTATTTGAGACTCATTATCAGAATGTACCTGTATTTGCTTTACTCCAAAGAATATTTTATCTACCGGTTTGTACAAGTACCTATCAAAATGTTAACGTTTGTAACTGAAGAATAACTATCATTTAAAATAATGACAATAATTTATGAAAACGTTTACCGCGAATAATTATAATTAGGCAATTATGACATAGCCTTATATTTGATATACACATATATATAATAGAACAATTATGAAAGCCTTCAGAATAATGAACAGATAAGATCATCCCGATCAACTTAAAATATGATAGACATTAGTTACTGAGACTTACACACGAAAACTGTCCTTTTCTTTAAAAGGAAAAAAAAGAAAAAGGACCAACTTATTACAGAACTATTAATTTTATTTTGACTGATCTAACTCACTATTTATTTTTATGCAATTTATTTTTATTATATCAAATCACTATTTTTCTTTAGTAAAAGTATTCATAGCAGTAAATTCATAATCTATAAATATTAAATAAGGTCAGTTTAAATTAGTCTCAATTGAATTTCATAAACTGTCCAACTTCAAATTCACTTGGTATTGTTTTACTTGAATATTCCCATTGATATTTAGCACTGCAATTAGTCAGTCTCTTATGTGCATTTTGTGAGAATTGACTCGATATTCCCTTAATTCTCAAGCATTCTAAACAAAGATGAATAGTGGTTAGAAGTGGAATCCAGTTTGACGTGCGTTATGTCCTATTTGGGACTCGTCAACTGCACGTGCCTGCATCGCAGAGTTGATGCTCACTCTGGAACTCGAACTCACTACCGTTCGCTTCAAACGTCATTGCACTATCCACTTAGAAACTCAGTCCTGATAGCCACTTGCTTGTATAACGAGGTGAAGTTCAAATACATTGTTGTACTGGTTATTTGAATCTTCCCATTGATGTTTAGGACTGCAATTGATCAGTCTCTTATTGGTACATATGCATCCTATGCATTTTGCCTCGATATTACCTTAATTAACAAGCATTATAAGCAAATGGGATGGAACGAGCGTCCTGGATTCCATTGCTAGCCACTATCCATCTCTGCTTTTAATGTTCAACTTCAGTTGTAAATTTTTATTAGTTTTGAAATTATACACTTCGTTTCCAGTCTATATGCTACTGAATAAAAAAGGCCAATAAATGATAACCAATTTGATGTATTAGTTTTAATTTAGTATTAATTACTGTCAGGGTCCGTGGGTGCTGTTACAGAATAATTGAAGACATTTGACTGATTAAAATTTGTTATATTGAATATTAATGATTTCACTGTTTTTAAGATGTATTTGTTTTACTTAACTTCTGCGTTTGTTTATATCTCTGACTTCGGATATCTTGGTTTCACAGTGTCTTCGTTTTGGTATTTGGAACCTAAAAATTGAAGATTTGTCTTGTAACTGTTACTATTATTATTAGAAAAATATTTGGGTTGATTACTTGTAAGTTGCAAATAAACTTTGGTGACTAAATTGGAGTTTGGTTCTATTGTTATTTTTGGGATCGTAAGTTACAAATAGATCGATTTACCGGGATTCAATAACGGAAGAGAGTAAACACTTGAACGTAACAGGTGTATCCTTGGCCAGAAAAACAGTAACTATAACAAAACATCTTTATGGATTTGAATGGTTTTCAATTTTGTCTTCAGATGATATCAGTGTGTAGTTCAAAATTAACTATAAGTTAAATTTTTGTGGCTGAGATCAACAGTAACATTTTTCATATTCAGTTAGTATGTTGCATCTAACACTTTTGGTCATTTTTCTGTTCATTTAATGGATGAATACAGTATATTAAAGTGAAATTTTCAAGCATTTGGAATTATCCACAACTAGACCACCGTCAACGTACCGAATACAAAACACAAATGCAAGAAAAGTTATATTATGAAATGAAATTTCTAATGAACATTAAGCTTTAACAAAATACAGAGCTTACTCACTAAATGAATAGAAAAATAGCAGTAAGTTCTAGGTACAACATAAACACTGCAAAAATTGAAAATAAACTCGGTTGAACAAAGATGGATAGTGGCTAGCAGTGGAATCCAGGACGCGCTTTTCGTCCTATTTGGGACTCGTCAACTGCACATGCCTGCATAGCAGAGTTGATACTCACTCTGGAACTCGAACTCAGTACCGTTCGCTTCAAACGTCATCGCATTATCCACTTCGCTACTGACTCCTGATAACCACCTGCATGTGTAATGGGGTGAAGTTTAAATTCAGTTGGTGTTGTTTTACTTGTTTCTTCCCATATGCCAACATAAGACTGATCAATCGCAGTCCTAAATAACAATGCGAAGATACAAGTAAAACAACACCAAGTGAATTTAAACTCTGTCGATTTTATTAATCTTCAACAAGACAATCTGGGTCAATGAAAAGAAAAAAATTGATCAGAAAGAATAAAATATTTTGGTTGATTGTACTTAAAATGTAAGGTTTCATATATATTATATTATAATTATATTGTCTAGTTGGTAAGATTCGTTATAAAACTTGAGAATATTACTAAATAGAACTTCATTTTACAAATTGATAAGTTAAACTATTAACCATGACATTAAGTGATGATTTTTTTTTCATTTTGATTACTATAATTGTGAAGAATGTTGAATTTTGTAGTTCACATCACGAACTGATCGTAACTGAATAATCAGTGAAAACCATGGAAAACTGAACAGTAGTTTCATCTTAGTATTGGATTTCTTGGTATTGTCAAGTATTTACCCTTGAAATCGCAGTGCCAACATCCAATTATTTGTTTGTTTAATTTCAATGAAGTCACAACAATTCGAATAAATTCGTGAAGTTAGCTACAAAGTTAAGAATGTTTTTTTTCTAGAATTTACAAACAATTTAAGGTCTATGTACCATAATTGTAAACGATATATTTGTCATCAATTGAGATTGATAACTGCAGAATTTGCTAAGAATTCTTTAAAGACCTTTCAAAAGGTTTGAATACGTTCTTGATGCTTGTTATGTTACTGTTTTACGTGTTTTGTAATAAGAAATTACCGTTTAAAAAGACAGTGGCTAGCAGTGAAATTCATGACAAGCGTTTCGTCCTATTTCGGTTTCATCATCTGGATGTCCCTGGGTTCCAAAGTTGATATTCATTTAGGGATTTAAACTCATTACCTTCCCCCCTCAGTGGATAACACGGTAAGAGTTTGATGTGAAAGGTACTGTATTCGAGTATTAGTGTCTACATCAACTCTGGGATTCTGACGCATCCAGCTAACTAATTCCAAACAGGACGATACGCATTTTTTGGTATTCACAATTACCTACCATTCGATTTTCTTAAATAACTGTGACCTAATGTTTGTTTAGTTTTAGCTGTTGTGTGTATTAGTCATATCTTCCCAATATAAAAAACAATTTAAAATGTGTGAAATATTGTCATCTTACTTTAGAACGATAACCTTGTGAACTAACATCAACTAAGATAATTCAACTGAATAGAGTTCAATATTTAACTTTAAATCAACTCTATATTCCGTATAGTGAGTAGTTCTAATGAAATTTCTCGTATGACTACACTGTAATTTAACATTTGAACGACACTCAAAATGACCTTGACATTTTCATGTTCTTTATTAGTCTATGGCCATAAGGGGCTATACGTTTAAACAAAATTTAAATCGTTAAGTAATAAAACTTGAAATTATATTTAATGAACAGCTCCTTTATGTTACTTTTATGAAAAAAAAAGTCATCACAGTAACTAAGCTTAAGTAATGAATTTCTGAGCTAAGATTGTAGTTAACATGCCTCAATTTTATGATATTGAAAGGTGATTTTATATTTTAAATAACTGGTAGTTTTGAAATTCAGGGATACGTATTTTATCCTGTTTGAGAATTTTGTGACCCTATATCTGACTCTAGTTAGATAGTATGAATGTTATTGAAATATACATTTAGTCAATCCTTGTATATAGTCATCGAATTAACTCGTGTTAGTATATAACGGAATTAAAATAGTTAAATACGAGATTGGATTTCGAATACGTATATTCTGTACAATTGTTGATCGGAACAGACAATCAGAGAGACATAGCGAAGGAAGCGAATAAGATAGAGCGAAGCAAAATGAAACGATGCGCAGTGGAGAAGGCCAGTATTCTATATTGTACCAAAATATAATATTGAATAAAGCCATTAATAATAATAATTATTCAACTCGGTTTAATCAAACGTTAATCAATATTTCAATTATATAATATACCCTTGTGGGCCAGGGTAATTTTCAGGAGGACCAAACACCATCCAGACTTGCACGTGACAATCCAAACAGTACAGCTCAACCCCGTTTAACAGGAAAGCCAGACAGCGCCCAGGTCTAAATTTTGTAAACCGAGCAGTACAGCTCAATCCCACTTCACAGGAGAACCAGACACCGTATAGGCTTTAACTCTACAATCTAAATAGTACAGCCCAATCCTGTAGCGCAACCACACAGGTACCAAACACCCTGGTGGACCAAATCAATATTTATAGTCACACAAAAATAAGTTACGGACATGTGATGAGTGGGATAAGATATACACACACATACGTTCATATAATTAACAAGGTCAAAACGTAACTCGACAAAAATGAGTAGATTGGCCTGTACAGAAGCTAGAATAAGTCATATGGGCTTAACATAGTAACCGACACTACGAGACTTATCAACTAGTTGTATCTGCATGTCAAAATTAATTTTCTAACAGATGCATAGAGATGATACCAATTGACCAGAATCCAACGCGTTATACACATAATGTAAATGGTATTCATTTGTCGAGAACTAAATGCACTTCCTAATTTCCACTTCAAATATTCATCTGAAATATATGATAAATAAACTTGTAGTTCCATTCTAAATTAAAGTATCCACTTAAAACTCTGATCAAATCCAATCCAAAATAATCATTTAAAAAAAACAACTCAGAAACAACAGTTATGTGAATCTAAGCATCATTCACTCTAATTATAAGCATTCACAATCAAACACAATAAAATTACAATTGACGTATATTGTTATATTCATGATGTAATACAACAAAACAGTAACATATATAAACTGATTTGGTAATTAAGTTCAATTTATTAATTGTCATAAACTAATCTTTCCAATTATGTATAAATTCTAATTTGCCAACAAACAAACAACTAAAAATACACAGAATAATAACAGTCAAATAAACAAAATTACATAAGATAAGTAGTCTATCTACAATATGAAAAAAGTAGGCGGTAATAATTATAAATGACCTATTAAATAATATATCGTAGAACAAAAATGATAGTTTATTTAATTCTGGACAGTTAACCTTCAATCTCTATGCAAGAATATAAAATTTAATTTGATTATTTGTTAATCATTTTTATAATAAGGAATTAGAAATTAAACCAATCTCTTAACAAAATCATTTGTACTTAAAAGAAAAATAAATAAAAGGGTCAACTAACTAATGATATAATGTGCTTGAATGTAAGAAGCTACGACTAGTGAAGCTTACACAGATAGGAAGTGAGAAATGTTATCAACAGTATCATTGAATGATTATCATATTATATGATAAATTGAACTCTACCTGTAGTTCTTCTGGAGTTAATGTCAATCGTAAGATGGCTTAATGAGGACCCGTAGAAAACAGCCTATATAAAAAACACCTAAACTAGAATAAACAGTCTAAACCATTTAAGCTTTATCTTAGGGATTGAAAGAACTTCATTTGGAAGAGTTATGACAAATCGTAAAAGTAGAGATTTTTTGGAACGCAGAAGACTGACACCTGTACTAACAACCACAGCAATAGTTAACATAGGTACATAAAATGTTTAGAAAATGTAGGAGACCGAAAACATCAATCAAATAGCTACGAAAGTGTGGAAATACAATCCATTGGGACCGAGATGGTCAGAAAAGTTTGGATTTGAAAGAGATGCTGTTGTACACTAGTCATGAAAGAGTAAATTATTCACACATACACATAATTGCACTGACGAAAACCACTCATAGAATGGAAATCTCACGGATCCACGATCATCTAACCACACTTGAAAACAAAGAAGAAGAAGAAGGGGATCACAGTGGATGTTATCCAGTGTTATGCACCTACCAATGATAACAGTGATGACGATAAAGATCGGTTTTATGAGATGGTGTAATGGATTGTAGAGAAGTAACCAGGAAAGGCCCTGACCATTCTGATCACAGGCCTGAACATTAATGTAGGAATGAACAACATCGAATATGAAGTTGTAATGGGACGACATGGACTGACTGGGGAGAAGGAACGACAACGGTGAGAGATTTGAAAATCTATGTGCATTCAACACATTGGTCATAGGTGGCACAATATTTCCACACAAACGCACACACAAAGATACATAGGTCTCACCGGATCAATCTACACAGAAACAGATCGATCATATTTGCATCAATAAAAAATTCAGAAAGACAATGGAAGACGTGAAAACAAGGAAAGGAGCTGGCATAGCTTCCGATAACCACCTGATTGTAGTTGCGAAGATGAAACCGGAGCTAAATAAACACTGGACAACCGGAGAAACACAATCATAAATGTTTGATACAGACTACCTTCGACATACTGATAAACTCAACGGGTTCGATATAGGTCTCGGAAACAGCTTTCATGCCTTACAAAATCAACGAGAATAAGAAGAAGCTGATATGGGGAACAACTGAGAAGGAAATAAAGCGGCTTTAACTTCAATATATCAGGAGGTGTTGGGCTGCAAGAAACACTATCATAGGGAATGGATCTCTATCGAAACCGTGGACCAGATTCAAGGGAGAGAAAATAAGAAGACAACATTCAACAACTGCTGGATGAAAGCAGAGAAAGCTGAAGCACATGTTGAATAAACAGATGCAAACAAATGCGTAAATAAAAGCATTCGATCTGACAGGCGATATGTGCACAACACCTAGTAATGACAGAAGGAAATGCTGCAAGAGATGGAAATATGAAACAACCATATGATACAATGAATAAACTAGCAGGGAAATGCAGAAAGTCAGAAAGACCAGTAAAGTTCAAGGAAGGCAAGTCAATTACGACTTGGAATAAGCAGGTGATATTAGTCCTGTTTGATGAAGACGCTGATAAAGTTCAGTCTTTTGGTAGCATTGCTCAATAATGCCACAATGTTTGGGATGTGCCTTTGGTCTGCGTCAACACCTGAATTAAGAATAGCGAGTGAAGTACCTAAACGCGTTGACAACTTAATATATTTTGGAAATCTGACCAGCACTAATGGGATTGTGTCTAACGAAATATCAGCACGGATTCGAAAAGCTCATTTGGCTTTTGCCAACTTACGTCACTTATGGCAAAGGAGAGATAACCGTCTATCAATTAAGGGATGAGCATACTGCGCGGCAGTTCGTTCTGTTCTAGTTTACGGCTGAGAAACTTGGCTATTAAGAGTAAAAGATACTCGTAAGCTACTAGTATTTGGTCACAGATGTCTTAGAAATATTTCTCGCATCTGCTGGATTCACCGGGTAAGTAATGGTGAGATTAGACGCCGAGTATTAAAGAATGATGGTAAATGAGTTGATGAGGTTGTGAATCTTCATAGACTGAGATGGTTGGATCACGTGTTGCGTATCCCTGAACACCGTTTACTACGATGCGCAATACTGAATAGTGTTGCGTGCGGTTGAAAGAAAGTTGGGGGCAACCAAACCAAAATGTGGCATCAGTGCTTGAAGTCACTAACTTCTAGCCTTAGCCATGTTGGTGGATGCAGACTACTTGGTTGGGGTCCACGGGACTATTGTAACCAATGGTTGGAGACTTCGGGTGACATGGCTCAGAATTGATCACAATGGCGTAGGTGTATACACTCTCTGTCTTCCCTTAAACTATGAGATTAAAATCCTTTCATATCTTTCTTTCTGCGAACTAATTCTTTCTTCCTGTACTATATTCTTATACGCAATCATTCTTTTATATATTACCACCACTGAATTAATTACTTCTATGAATTGGGTGTTCATCTTGCTGTGCTAATGAGGTATGGCAACTTGAACCGATACACATATGTGCATAGTCCTACATTATAACTGACTGACTAAATCACTAAGGTTAAAAACAGAGTAACAGGTGTGTAGAACGTTTAGAGAACCCTTGAATGGACCAGCTTCAATAAACCCACGAGACATCAAACCAGCACATACAGAACATCCTATAAATGTTACACCAAAAACGGTCGAAGAAATCAGGATGGTCATCAGACAAATCAAGAGTGGGAAAGCAACACAACCTCACAACATATCAGCTGAAACAATAAAGTCCGATATAGAAGAAACTGAAAACGTGTCGACGTTCTATTCAGGAAGATTTGGGTGTTGGAACAAGTTCCGACAGACTGAAAAGAACAAAATCTCATCAAGATAGAAAAGAGAACAGATCTCAACAAGTTTAAGAACGAAATTCGTATCACATCATTATCATTAACAGGAAACGTTTCAACAGAGTGTTGTTGAACTGGATGAAAGATTCAGTAGATGTCCGAAATCGAGATCAGCAGACGGCATTCCATAGGCATTGGTCGTACACAAACCATATCGTGACAATATTGATCATTGTTGAACAATTAATTGAATGGAACTTATCATTATGCACCAACCTACTTGACTAGGTAAACTAGCTTGTCTATTTCACACACACCAGCAGCAGTAAATTCAGATGCAGACGGACAGTGTAGCATCAGCCTCCACATTGCTAGGCATCAACAAACACAAGAGAAGATGCAAGATCCTAAAATACGACGACACCGAGAGCACTAAACAAATCACACTTGATGAAGAAGATGTGAAAGATGTGGAAACTCTCACGTACTTGAGCAGCATCATCGATGAACACGGAGGATCTGATGCAGATGTGGAGGCAAGCATTAGCAAAGCAGGGGCAGCATTCCTATAACTGAAGAACATATGGAACTCAAAACAACTGTCAACCAGCATCAAAATCACAACCTCCAATACAAACATCAAGACAGTTCTATTGTATGGAGTTGAGAATTAAAGAACTACCACAATCATCATCAAAAATGTGAAGGTATTTCTGAACAATTGTCTACGCAAGATACTCAATGTCTGTTGACTGGACACCATCAACAGCAATCTAGTATGGCAGAGAACAAACCAGCTTTTAGATGAAGAGGAAAGTAGGAAAATTCCCTGGAAGTGGATAGGACATACATTGCGGAAACCATCAAACTGCATCACGAGGCATGTGGTCGGCTGGAATCCAGAAGTGAAATGAGAGAGAGGGATACCAAACAAACGCATTGTTTTGGTAATTGGAATCAGATATGAAAAGAATGAATAGCAACTGGAAACCACTGGAAATGGTTGCTCAGTACAGAGTCCGAGCGATATCGCTGGTAGACGGTGTATGCTCCTCCACGAGGGGTAACTGGCATAAGTAAGTAAGTGTCATAATTTGGTTGAAATTGTGCACCAACAAAATAATTTTAGTGCCTATGTGCTTACTGCGAAACCTGAAGATCTTGGACTCGACCTTTAATTTACTTGTGTGTGTATTGGTGAGAATTACATGTTAGGACTAATCAGCTGTAAAGTCCCGCCTGGTTTCGCCAGTACTTGAACTGTGATCATTCTGTAATGAATTTAACCTGCTATATAGTTGGCTTATCAGTAATCTTATATTAAACTGATTAGTGAATTCAGCGAAGAAAATTTTCTTTTCGACGAAATCATTTACTTAAGCTGTATATATAGTTATATGGAAAATGTATGTCTATAGAAGGATAGAATGGATTGTATCACAAAAATGGATTCGACAATAAATAACAAATGAGGTTACGTACTAATCAAGGGGTAAGGAAGAACAAAATTTAAGGGTCAGATAATAGTCCAATTGACAGATATGAAGAAAAACGACAAAACAACAAAGGTCACAATAATAGACTGAATAATAATCAAGACAACTTGTAAAAGGTAATAATAATAAATGATTAGAGTTTAAAGTGCAAAATGTAATAATAAAAGTGCAATTAAAAAAAAACACCTAGAAACATACCCATTATGGGAATTAGGGCCAGGGTAGGATGAGAGGTTGGACAAATCGTTTCTGCACGCAAAGTTCAGGCTTTAGTTTGTGGATTGCCAATGCCTCTGCGGTGCATAAAATATTGATTCGAACCCCCTTCGATCCCGTTCCTTTGACTCTGTAAACTATTTTAAACGAAGAGTCTTTTGGAGCGATATGTCCACAGTTGATTAAGTGCTCCTGTATAGAACTCGTGATTGTTTTTCGCTCCCCTTTCAAGAGCCAAGCCGGATAATGTTCAGAGATGCGTTTGGATAATGATCGCTTTGTGTGGCCTATGTAACATGCCCCACATGAGCAAGTAAATTTATAGATACACATTGAAGTGGCCCAAGGCGAAAGTTTGTCCTTAACACACCCTAGAATGGTAGGTCGGCTAGAGAAGATGATTCGAAGCTTCGCTGCGTGGAATGTTTTATTCAATGATTTCGAAATCCGTTTATTTAGGATTTCAGCAGCCGTATCTCCCTTAAATTCCATATTCATAAATAGAGTTTTTTTCTCTACTGTCAATGCTTTGTCATGAGGTCTAGGTACCAAGTTTCTATCGATGAATCTAGGTGGATAACCATTTTTGATGAGGGTTTGTCGAAGATAGAATAGTTCTCCAACTATTGTGTCATTGGAACAAATTCGTCTGATCCTTGAGGATAAAGAATGAATTAAATTCCTTTTTCTAATTAATGGAACCCAACTGTGGAAGTTCGTGTATTGTCCATTCCAAGTCGGTTTTCTGTATATCGATCTCTGTAATAAACCGTCAGGCATTCTTTTTAAATGGATATCAAGAAAATGAAATTCTTGGTTTGTCTCTGCTTCTAAGGTGAATTGGATTGATGGGTGGCAGTTATTGAAAATATTCAAAATATCATTGAGGTCAATATCTTCTTCGCAAATAATGAAAGTGTCATCCATATATCTTTTATATAAATGAAATCTTTCAATTATTGGTCGAAGTACCGAATTTTCTAGGTTCGCCATAAAACAATCAGCCAGGAGAGGACCCAATGGAGAGCCCATTGCAACTCCATCTATTTGTTTATAGAAAACATCATTAAATCTGAATTGCACGTTGAGCGTACATCGTAGAAGTAGTTCTTTAAGGTAATGTTTCGGGATACACATATCAAGATTATTGTTTTCAATATAGTCACATAAAAAGCAAATGGTTTCTGTGAGGGGAACATTTGTAAAAAGAGAAGTGACGTCTAATGAGAACATTTTCTTACCGGATACATTGATATTTCTAATGGAGTCGACAAAGTCAAAGGAATCAAGAGAATTGTGTTTGTTGATATGATTTTTAACAGGTTGTAGGATGTTAACTAACCATTTAGCGATCAAGTGATAGGGAGAATTGTTCATATCCAGTATAGGACGTAATGGGATATTATTCTTATGGACTTTTGGTAGTCCATAAAGTCTTGGTACAACAGAACCAGATGGTTTGAGGTGTTCATAGAAGTCATGATTGATAATATCCTCATCTTTCATTTTCTTCAAAATTTTAATTAGCATTTGTTTAGTTTTTTCAGTAGTGTCTTTTTGAACTTTCTCAATAGAGAATTTGACAGGATCAGATAATATTGAAGATATTTTGGTAATATAGTCAATACGATCCATAAGAACAATTCTTGCACCCTTGTCTGGGCGGCATAAAACTAAGTCCTGATTTCTCCGAAGATCAGATAATTGATATTTATGTTCTTTTTTGAGTAATCGGCTAATTGTAGGTATTTTATTTACATATTGATTACAACAATCCACAAGAGTTGTTTTAAAATGCTCAAAATCTTCATTAGACACTGGAGTAAGGACATTTGTCTGTCGCATGAGGCTTTCAAACTGGATTTTCGCGTTGAGTTCATTAATGTTAGTAGACGTGCTACAAAATTTAGGACCAAGGGATAATGCTTGTAGCTGAATGGTCGATAATGTTATACTTGAGTAATTGAAAGCAAATTTCTCTGGAGATTCGGGAAAAGAGACTTGCGTCTCGGTCTGTTTTAGACTTTTTATTAATTTCAAGATCACATCTTCAATACGATTTTTGCTAACAATATCAATGTAATCTTTGAATCTGAAACGTTGATCTTCTGACAAATCAAATAATATATGTGAGCGTAATGAGATATTTCGTTCTAGTTCTGGTATTCTAGACTTAATTTCATCGACATAATTGAGAGTAAGACGTTTTAACGAGCGATGATTTGGGTGAATATGGTTACGGCGTAATGATTTGAAAAATGGTCTCGGATATTCGCGTTTGTCTATACAGCTAGAATCAATTTTCTAAGAAGCTGTATAGACAAACGCGAATATCCGAGACCATTTTTCAAATCATTATTATTATTACTATTATTATTATTAAATTTGTTCCGTTGGAAGCTTTTTCAAAAACATATCAGCATATCATAGCAAGGATGTAAATAAATCTAATTGACTGGATAAAATATTTTATTCATAAATATGGACCTTATATAAAAGAACATTCTACAACATTTATTGTAACAAGAGTTCAAAAGGTCACAAACAAGCGATTACGTAATGAGTGAACACTGATAAGAGTAAAATGAGTAAAGCTCAGTTGATAAAATAAGATTACTAATCTAGAAGACGGTCGAAACAAAATGACGAAATGATTTAGTTAATCGAAGGAACGAGTTGAACAACATATTTTGATGTAATGAAAAAAAATATTTGTGACCAGAGCGAAGACAGATTAACAACCATCTCCCTTTGAACACTCAAATCAGGTTTCGACACCTGATTGCATCGGCTTCAGTAAAGTTCAGAAGACTGGAGCTTGAGTAATTATCCATCATCATGAAAGATTGCAAGGTATCGACTTGATGTCCTGTAACCATGAGATGTTTAGTAATTGAGCTATTTAAAGTAGTTCTTTCTCTTGTTCGAAGGCTTATTGGAACACGTTCAAAAAATTTATGATATGTCCTCCTTTCTGTTCAGTCAATGTAGCTGTTGGTCAGGTACACGTGAATTTGTAAACACAATCGTCGGTAACATGAAAGGTGTGCTTTTCCGATAAACCGAATGTTAAACTGCCTCATCTCCCCTACGTTGTATAGTAATATCAAAAAAGTGGAACATGTTATTTTTTTAGTGCTCCATGGTAATTTGTATGTTTGAATGAGCATTATCTGGAGTATTCCATCGTTTCACTAATCGTTTATTTAAGCACCGTGTTTTCAAGATACCCCATAGAAATATCTTCCATAAGTGAACCTATTAGACCTTCCATTGCTACACCATCAATTTGACGGTATATGGTGTTATTTAATTGAAATTGAACATAAAAGTCATAATAATAAAAACTGAATATTAATCAAGAGAACTTGTTTAAGGTAATGATTTCGTCGAAAAGAAAATTTTCTCCGCTGAACTCTTCTTATTTTTATTCAAATTATATGTTGTCCATTTTGACAGGTCCTGGTTACAGGAATATGGTTACTGATATACAAAACATGGTAGCTAGATCTGACAACTGAATATGTATTTACAAGCTTGTCTAACAATGTAACAGTAGCTATGGCGAGTACCCCAACGATTTCATGGTTCAAAACATTATAAAATATCGTTAGTATGGAATTCGTTTTCACGGCAGTTAGGCAATGGCGACGACATATTGATGTACAAAAACAAAATCCCCAAGGTCGTGTCTATAATAACTTTTAATTAGGTTAAACCCCGTTGTTTAACACACACAAGATAAGCAGTGATAATCCCAACCAGCTCTTATCTTTGTTGTAAAAAAGCATTTGTGATATCTCCATTATTCCAATAACTGGAAACATGTTTGCCTTCTCTCAAGTCATTAGCTTTAATTATTTTGCATCCTTTACTCAAATACATTTGTTCTTACATTTGATATATTCGTTCTTGAATGATTCGTACCCTTTAATGATTAGTTTTTTAGTATAGGTGATTTGTGAAATATTAATCTTCATAGTTTACAACATGACTGTTAGTTAGATAATCATTGGCATGCAGGCAGCACTAGATATCTGCTACATCGGATATATACAAAATCGAAACTGTTGTTGATTATTTCGAGGTTATTATTGATTCCTTGAAACCGGGTTTCAGTTTATAATACACAATTATTTATCAATATACTTATCATTGTGAAATAAATGTTTGTATACAAAAGATATTCCTCTATGTATGTAGTTTCTTAAATGTCGTAAAATAGTTCACTATTTTCATTTATACAGATTGAGAAAAACATTTTCACACATAATAAATCACTAAAATTGTTTTACTGAAAGAAAAAAAATTATATGAATTTTTTTCAGATGATTTCAACGGTGTGGTCATATGGTCTAGAAGAGTTCATATTAAATATCTAGTCTATATTAATGTCAGAATGTAGGGAATGGTTCCATGAACTTTTAACATGAATTATTTAAAAAAATGAATATTTGTCAACATTTAAGATAAGTGGATTGAAACTAACCTACAATAGGTACCAATGAATGTATTCTTTGTAGATTTTAATGAATGATCGAAATAAAGTCTGTATGAATAATAATTTATTTGAAAGGTTTTGTGAAAATCAGCCTAATTTGTAAATCATATTATTTATAGACTAATCACATTTGGTAAACCATTAAGAATCACAATGAACTAGAAAGATGATCCGTTTTAGGAACTTTAGATTCCCAGTGAACACTTAACGTTAGAACGACTGGGTCGGAGTTAAATAGTACCATTTTAGCAGTTTAAAAATCCCCTAGAATATTCAAAAACAGGATATTTGAGCGAACAATTGTACTATTTTAACTAAAATCAATTTGTGATATGTTGTAAATACGGTCTATGAATGATTTTTCATGCTGATGTAATGATGTTATACAAACACCTTGGTTAAGATGATAAGGTCATGGATGACACGAAAAATCTCATTACCTAGACTATGATCCTGAAATTAAAATATATAAATATTGGTAAGAGATCAAAGCATACAAATTTTCTATCTATCGTATTGTCAAGTAGAACTAAAAAGACCATATATTAGAAACGACAATAAAGTTATTATTCCATTTTGACCTAGACATTTTCAACTAAAGATATCGTAAACTCTAATTTTAGAATCAAAATTTCTATAAAATATATCAGCGCCATCGCGTTATCTGCTTAATTACTCAATTCAAATAATCACTGGTTTATGCAATGAAATGAACATTAATTCACTTATATTGGAGTTTATAGTAGTTATAGTTAAGTATTTTAAACAATATCCTGAAAAAAATATCACAAATTAGAGAATGTGAATAAGGAACTAGTAATGATATTTTATTACAACAATGTTGTTTAATGTTTTATTTCATAGTTGTAGTTAATTTCTAACCAACTTCAAAAAGGTTAATTTTAAGGAATGAAGTTAATTCATAATGATTGTTGACAGGCTTGAAAAAAAAACCTGAAGTGATATATACAATTCAAACATGTGACAGTATTTCACCCTTTGGATATTCTTAAACGTGGGTGTCAACTTCCTAGGTTAACTTACATTTATGAACAAGGTATATTCAATTTAAGAGTTAGTATTATTTATGAATTAGAAAAACAAAAAAAATTCTTGATTGGAAAACACTTGTAAATGTTACATAGTTGCAAATGATTTCCTTAATAAAGTAACAATTATGTTATCGTCAGTGAGATTTTAGCTCGATCAATAAAAAAGGCATGACAACACCTCGAACTAAAGAATCTGACATTTTATATTCTGCAACAATCCTTAACCTGGTGGCACTACATTTTATGAACGAACTAGTCAGATAGTGTTTCTTTCACTTCTGTACAGAATTTATCCAACATTACGGCTACATAGCAGTTTCGCATTGTGACTGATATTAGTTCGTGATGAAAACCATTGAACCTAAACTTAACCAAGAACATTGTAGAGACTATTATAAGTCTGTTGGGTACATATAAGGCGTCGAGAAAATGGAAAATCTTATGTTAATAGGGATAAGTTTATTACTCAGTATCTATTCAATTTAAAAGGAAAGAAACATGTAGAAAACTAAAAGATTAATTAAATAGGTAAACTCTGTTTACATTTAGTAATATCATTGTTTCCTTTCCCATAAACTATCTACATACAAAAACCCTCCTGATTGGCTGAAGATTCTTCGCGGTTGTTTTAAGTTCGTCAGTACACCAAATTCTTACTGGAAACCATGTGAACCACATCACATTGGATAAAATAAACCACTATTATGGTTAGATTCAAGGTGGGAACAAACTATTTTTAAACACATACATGAGAACTTGAACCTTTGATAAACTACCTCTTATTGCATTACCCAAATTTATCAAAATGGATTAACTGATTTTAAATGAATAAATTGTCATAATTTAAAGGAATATTGTCAGTAATGGGTTGTGGAAATTGTTGGGTTTCTTTGATACCATGACGTGGACTGATTGAACTTAGACATTAACACTGTTGAATGCCAATTTAGTCTTCTAGAGATTAAGTGTTCGTATCAGAGATTGAAGGTCCTGGGTTTGATCGCCGCTTACAGTATCATGAATGTGCACTTCTGAGGAGTCCTGTACGAGGACGAAACGGCAGTCCAATGCTACCAGGTTCTAAGTGGAGGTTTAGCTCAAATAGGTTGATGATTTTAATGAAATCTAACTATAAATTTAGTGTTTCTGACTGAAATAATTATAATAATGCGTATGAACTTCATATTCATTCAATTTTTGGCTTAGTGTACACAGTTCAACTAAGTATAATAACACCAATAACAATTTGTTTAATAACCAACCATAATTTTGAGTGATTTTGACGTCACACAATCTGTTATCGTCATCAATTCACATTCATTGAATTGCTACACTGAATTGGACACATTTTATGCTGGATAAATTAAATGTGAATAGATTCATTTTAAATCTAAAATTAAGAAATCACCCAACGAATAAATACTTCAGCATTTATTCGCTTTTACTTAGACTTGACGTTAGGATCGAAATATATTTATTCGATAGTGATACAGGTAAGTAGTGTGTATCCACCAAAAGATTGATTAAATATCAATGAATAAAAAGCAATCAATATTATCATAACTGATGTAGACATTGGCTTGAAGTGTGTACAGTAAACAAAAGTAATTCATATAGAGTAGATTGAATATGGCTAGCGGTGGAATTCAGGATGTACGGTTTTTCCTATTTCGGACACGTTAGTTGTATTTACATGCATCCCAGAGTTGATATTTACTACGCGATTCAAATACAATATATTTGATTTAAAATATCAACAAGTTATTCATTCAGCTACTGGGTCCAAATAACATTTTGAAGTTTGGAGCTTAAGATGTTGCATTCGAAACCAGAGGTGGACATCAACTCCGATATCCAGGTAAATCCAGCCGATAAGTTGCAAAGAGAAGGAAACGCGCATCCTGGTCATATTCTATTCATTCTATATCAAACTATGTCATAATGGTTATATCGATGTAATCTGCATAGAATGCACATATGACAACTAAGACTGACAAAAAATTTAGTCAAACTATCAACGAGATAATTCAAATACTACGCTTCACATCGAAACTGTTCATGGTTTTGTATTTACTTGATGACAAGTAGGATATTTAAAGCTTTCATAGTCAGCTAAACAAGTTAATTCACATTGGACCGGATAGGTTCGTCCCCTTAAATACTGTAATATGAGAAAGATCAACTATTAAGTTAAAAAGTATCTAATATTTCATTGTGAACAGCTGGCGTTGAGTTTACGATTCTACTAATATGAGATGTAAAGTTTGTCAAAACATATAATATCATGTTCCTATCAGAGGAAATAAGACTTACAAAACTCGGTCTCAGAATATTAACACTATTTCTAGATGCAAGGGAAGCTGATGAAACTCTATAGAATAAAGTTGACAATCATTTACGTTCTGTTCAAGTTTACAGTTTGTCAAAAATTTAGTGAACATCTATTAACCGTAGTTCCGATTATAATAAGTAATAGTTCTACCGAGATGTAAAACCTGATAGATAATGATTTGATAAAATTGAGTGACGAACACGGTTAGTGAGAACATGGATGTCCATGTAAAAATAAAGTAGACAGACGTATAACAATGGTTGCTTTTCTATAGCTATCAAATACCAAGTAATAGCAACTAACAGGAGGAGTACAACAAATGAACATAACCTGTCAGTAGAAACAATTAAACAATAAATATTACTATTGGATGGGATCGCAATGTAACAAAAACTGTTAGATGGATAACTATAGTAAGATAAAAACCACTTAGATGTCTTAAATCCACTTGACGGTCAGACACAAGGCCGAACGAATGGAGAAAGCTTAGTTAGAGAATAAATTCCATCCCTTGGTTATTAAAAAACAGTACTGGAAATTACCATCACAAACCAAAGGCATTTTATATACTTTAAATAATTAACATTGATAAAAGTGGACCAACAAGACACAATGATAAATCTTGTCAAGTTTAATCGAGGAAACCATGTAAATCACCATTTTGTGAAATACTACATAGAAAACTAAAATATTGCGTCAAATTAAAGAGAATAGTATCAAATCCCAATAAATAAACGATATGAAATATGGTATAGTCTTTGTACATTAAAAAAACACAATATGACTTAAGCGACTAGACATTTAGGCATCCTAATAGTGTGAATGCTTTTTTGATCAATCTAGACTAATCGAGAATTCTACGAAACAATATAAACATGATAATCAACACGCTATGATCATCATGAATTCGAATGATTTAGTATTTACAGGAGAATGTATTTATTTTGAAAAATAAGTAATTAGATCACTTTATTATTTCTTTTTTCAAATAATATTGATAGTAAATATGGGCAATTTTTGCCTCATTTTGAAAAAAAAAACATTGTCAGAGAATCTGGTGTACTCATAATAATCGTAGTAGTGATGATAGATTAGCAGAAGTAGTAACAATAAGTATTATTATAATAATTATTATTTCGACAATAACGATGGCAATATCAACCACAAACACACACACAAAATAAACAATAGACAAATACAAATATGGATACTTTCTTGTGTAATGTTTTTTTTTGATCGATTGATTAATTTAGAATGATAATCACCACAAGGACAAAATAGATCACAGACAAATTAAAAACAGAAAACAATGTGTTATATAACAAATAGTAATAGTAGTAATAATGGTAATGATAACAGTAATAGATTCAGAAACCAGTTAAAGTAAATGAATGTTTTTGATGTGTACAATCCACATATGTAGAGAGAACAGCTGCATCATTTTGTACGGACATCCATATTAAGAGATATCATCGATAAAATAACTTCTCTTTTGATAAGACATGTAGTCATGTAGCTAAGAAAAATATCCACTGGAAATTAATACTTACATGGATGTGAAAATAGATGGTTGTGTATTGTAGAGGGAGGGCATGTTGAGTGTACGAAACAATTATTACAAACAAGACGACCAACTAGACCAACCATGAAATAATAACAGATGCATTTTAACTATAATACATGGCTAAGGAATTTCTTGAATACTTATTCATGTTCATACATTATTATTACATGAGACGACTGAGAGTTAATGTCTTAATTGAATAATCCTTTCCACTTAGTCTAGAATACTGATGATAAGCAGATTACAGAAAATGTAAATAGAGAACAAAGCCGCTTTGAAAATCAGTCATATTTCAAGGGTGAATATACATATTCGTAAGACTTAATTGACGATCTTCATGACTGTAAAAAAATAATGGCTAAAAAAGTATTCATGTTAATGAAGCAGAGAAGCTTTCGGAAAGAGAACAGAGCTCAATACAAACAATACTGGAGATTTGTGACAGATACTGAAAGCGGTACGTGTGTGCAAGCAAGAATTTCCGATTCACAACACATCCGTTTGTTATTTGCAGTAACATTAGTACTAGTTTTGTATTGAATATTTAATACAGATACACAGACCCAGAGAAGATTTTTGTACAAGAAATAAAGACCCAACATAGGAGCAACGATGAAAGACAAAAGAAAAAGAACACAAGGAGGGTGCAAATAGAGATTAACACAACTCGGTAATGTTAAATAGAAATACACAAACATATAGAGACAAATAATTACAGTACACCCATCACCGGGTTGAATTTTTTTGTTTTCCAGTGTTATTTTTTCATGTCACTCCTTTTTCTTCCGTTTCCAATGAATCATGACATTGATAAACATTTTTTCCGCTAATAAATTCACTATTTCGTGGAATTAAATTTCGTATTCGAACGATTATAATCTATGAAAATCAAATCGATTATGTTACTTGCATTTTCATCACATATATGTGTACAATCAGTAAATGCTTATTATTATATGAATGAGTATGAAACAAAGTTGAACAAAACAGGTTATTCTGTTTATGTATTTTATCGACAGACAATATATGAATACGACAACACAAACAGTAAAATAAAAGAAAATAATACAAAATTACTCTATAATTGATGAAAACATACATCAATGTGAACCTACACATATACATGAACACACCAACATACAAAACAGTATGTAGATAACAACGGTTTGCATAGAACAGAACAATTTCAATGAAGTACATAAACAGTTTTTTTTAAAGCTGATTTAAACATCATAGTCTCATACAGTTAATCAGTCAGTTGATGATGATTCGTCACACTCTGTAGGCAAGTCCAATTTCAATTCATTTGTTTTTTCTTCTACAATGTTATCACTGGTAGGATCATTATCTGTGTCAAATGTTGACTTTGTTGATGAAAAGATTTCAGTAGAATTACAATTAGAATTTGTTGATGAAAATTTAGCAACATTCAGAGGAATCGTAGAAAGATCAGATGATGATTTATTATGCTTGTAAAAACAAAAACAGTTTTTTGAATAAGATTCACTTCTTGAAATTACAGGAAAAAGCTGTGTACCAAAATAAATTTTATCTAGAACAAGATTTTGTTTTTCAGCGAACCATTCCAAACTTAAAGATGAACGATTAAAATGGTAATAATAATAATAATACATAAGATAGCGTAACAGTTCTCCGATAAGATTTAAAGTTTGAAAATGTTCATGAGACATAAGACATATAGTGGAACCACTTACAACTTGATATAAAATGCGTAAATAATTGATTTTTAAAGAAATTTCATGCTCTGCAAAATGATTCGCTAAAAAAGCTTCTAATTTAACTTTTTGACTGGATAAATCTTGAAAATCAATAAAAAATCTGGAACTCATGTATTTTTCAAGTGTATATACGTCAACTCCTTCAGCAGGTTTATATCCACTAACCAGAAGTCGACAGTATTTCAAAAGACCACCTCCACGAATCATTTCTGGTTCAGTGGTTGCAATTAGTTTATTCTCTAAGTGATAAAATGCTTCTGAAAACGATCCAGATACTGATTCAGCAACAATTGTCGGATAAAAGTGTGGAGTTATGCTTTTTCCTGAATTGGATTCATAAAATGTTAACAAAGGATCTAAAACTATTTGAAAACTATCAACGGTAAATTCAAACTGACGTTTCATTCGATCAACGAATTTGAATTCAATTACTTTTGAATCGGAAGAAGGGAAACCAAGGGATAAAAGTGACCAACAATCATCATCTTGACTAAATTTACGGAATTGTTTGTACACATATGACTCGCGTAAACTAAATCCATCTGAATGGCTAGAACTATTAGGAGCAGAAGCAGAACTTTGAATACTGTACATAGCGTTTACATTAAGATTGTTGAATGGGGAATGAGTATTGTAGATAGATTGCTGCCCTGGATGCATAAAGGATAAATGAGGGAAATATATCGGTTTAGGATTATTCCGTTGTCTTTGACAGGAACACTCAACAAGGTTGGGACGTGAGATACCAAGCGTCTGAACACCACATTGATTCTGAGTGATATCGTTCATGCGTTTAAGTTCAACAGTTTTACCAAATGCTGTTTCAGTAGAATTCGAATTTATAGTATTGTTCACTTTCCCATTGTCAATATGCCTCAACTCCGTAGAACTGAAATGACTCTTAATTGTTACAGGTGAACTGTTAGGTGACATTTCTTGACCACGTCCTGGTACTGTTGGAACATTATCGTCAGATTGGAGATCACAACTTGAGTTAATTTGAGGTTGACTGGAAATATTATGCTGCTGAGAGGGTTCTATTATTTTGTCTTCTGGCAAGAAACTTATCAACGCATTCAGCACAGCTGATTTCACTTTTTGAAATGTTGAACTATTTGAGCTTAAATCAACAGATATCAAAACATCTATATCATTATAGACGGGATAATCTTCTTGTCCTGGGTAAAATGAAAAATGAAATTACCATAGAATTAATCTGACAAGACAAATAATATTAATGATAACTGCAATTATAGGTTGGTCAATTTCAATGAAATGTTTAAAAAACCCTATTACGAATTGAACTTTAATTCGAGCTATTTTATTGTAGCCTAAGTAAAAAAACAGAATGCTTTTTTATTAAACCATCTAAACACTGTATTGATTACAGAAAATGTAAACATAGGGTTCTCTTATGCCTAAGCACGAATGTTATGACCAATAACGTACATGTGGATTGTGCTCTTGAAATTGAGCAGAAATATATATTCGGACAAAAGGGTAACCGGTAAATGATTATTTGCTTACCAAAGACTAGCTCTAAAAGGATATTTCCAGTTTTAGTGAGATGTGACCAATCGGGTTCGACTGAGTCGGGTGTGAGGTAGTTACTCATCAAAGACAATGGAAGACGGTCGTGAAATTTCGTGCATGGATTGAAGTTAGACACTAACCCCGTTGGATGCCAGCTTTGCAGTCTAGAGTTCAAGTGTTCGTGCGCGGGAACGAAGGTCCTTTGCTCGATCCCCGTTCGTGGATCGTGGATGTGCACTACAGAGGAGTTCCATAATAAAACAAAATGACCGCCCAGTGCATCCAAGTTTTAAATGGTTATCTAATTTGAATCGATCGGTGATCTCAAATTCAATAATATCTCCAAACCTATAGTGAGGAGAAGCAATCTTCTTTCCACAGATTAACATAGGCTCATCTAGAGGCCCATCAAATGAAGATAGGTTGGACAGCTGTATGAACAAAAGCTGTAGTGCAGCTGAGAATATCTACACTATGAGAAAGGTCAACGAGCACGTGAACATTTTGACAGTGACTACAATTAATAGTGTTTAGATGTTTTTGTGATAGCTGAAAAACAAACATTCAATGTTCTAAATCCTTTAGGTTAGACGACAGTGTCTTAGTGTCATATAGCAACATCAAAAATACGCACGGAAATTGAGTTTTCACAAACAAAATATGAACAGAAGAAACGTCTAATTTGGTCAAGTTATGAAATAGAATAATTTTGATTTCATGGAACATTCTTTAGGAACACTCGTGAAAATAATATTATACATGTTTCTCATGTAAAACACAGTCCTATAGAACATACAAGCAGTTAGTCATAAACAAAGGGCCAGTGTCTGTTCAGGTTGCCAAACCCCATCTACACAAAGAGATGTAATTAACAAGATATATTTCAAAGGAAACAAAATAGTACTATCGATGATGGTACAAAGCACAAATCGCTGTGCATATGGTTCGAGAAGGAATGAGACGAAGGTATTTATGAATAATAAAAATCAGGATCTAATGGAAGATAAAAGGTAAATACATCAGTTTCACTGAGATAAATTCTTGGTAGTCAATCCAAGTCTTTACTGATCCTGGTTATCAGATGAACACCTCTAAGGCCGATAAGATAAAGCGGTCGGTGAGTCCGAATGACAACCGTACTCACTCGGTACAATATCCAACGGTGTAAACCAAGAAACACTTGGGATCTGGAGGAAAAAATGTGTCTTTATTGTTGTTCAAGATGTTCGCGAGACTACTTTTAGCTAGCGAACTCATTTAAGAGGAATGTATCACCTCTGTAATACACCATGGTGACAAGTGAGTTCCCAGAAAGGGGGTTAATCTTTGAAAAATTAGATGAGAACGATGCTATTCTAAATATATGAAATTAAATTAAAATGGACAGTGGACAACTGTGACAAGCACCATATGAGGTTGCTAACTTAGATGACAGCCTGAAACAATTTCTGACTCAACCAACAGTGGCCGAGTAAAATGTATTTACAAGGTTTATGTACTTTATTATACATTGTAATGCCCACAACCTCCACAAAACTTGGCCGGCATATTTCAGTGCTGGTTCAAAATCAAATAACAAAACCCTAAATGCTCTGGTATGGCCGAGAGTGGGGTGGTCCCGCCCTCCCTTTCGAAATGCTCTCACACGGTCACGCGTATTCAGCCTCTGCCAGGGAAGTCCTACTCACTGCCTATTCGTGGGGGGTGTTGTTTACGAAATTGAGAGGACGAAAAGCGAATGTTCGGCGCTTTAACCGGATTCCAAACCAATGGTGCACATGGGCTCCAGTATCCTGAAGGAACAAATGGTGTATGAACCAATCGTTGGTCACCGGCTACCATGGGACTGCATCTTCTCACGATGCTCCTCCTCCTTGGGGGTCAGACCTTTAGGTCAAAGGCTCGGGGTGTGGCTCCCTAAGAAAACCATCTGCTTCGGTCTGGGTACCCGGGTAGTATTACAGCCCACACACAAATATGATGAAGTGTCGATATTTATGGAAAATACTTGTCTTGCTTCGATCAACAATCAAACGATTCACATTATTATTATTATTATTATTATTATTATTACAATTGTTATTATTTTTTAAAGTCACTTATTCACTCTCTTTTATTCCCACCTTATGTATCCTTATTTTTTGAATTATACAGCAGCTCACCTATGGTGAAAACTCGGTTCTATCTAAACGTTCTCGAGTCACTGCCTGGTTGAAAATTGTATGCTACCACCAAATACGAATACTGAAGCAGTTTTTCTGAAACCACGTGCACCATTCAAACCGACTGCCTTCAACGTTCGCACCCTTATGCAGGTCGGACAACAGATAGGGCTGGCTATGTCTTAGGAAAGTCTTAATATCGACGTTTGTTGTCTATCCGAGACCCGTATTCAAGACTCTAGTGAAGTACTACAAATTTGCTCTCCATCTGTCGCTTCAAAAAGCTTTCATATGGCGCATATATATATCTGGTGCCCTCTAGTACCAATATTTGTGTTCAAATAAAAATAAAATAAATAAAATAATAAAAAACTGTATTAGGATGTTGGTAATTCTGCCACTGATCATGTCTATAGAAGCGCATGTTTTAGTTACTTAAATTGATTCCTCTTGAATTTTGATAAGAGGAATTTTTTATAGACTGAGACGAATAATGGTAAAAACCAGTGAGATCGGATTACTTCTAGCTCCTAGACTTTAACTAGCAATTAGGTTAACTTAACTATTAAGACAGAACTATCAACCTTAAGTAAACCTACAATGTCGTGGTAACTCTTTGCACAGCAGCGATATAAGTTCCGAGGATTTGAAAATAATGGATAACTGGAAGTCGGTTGATCTGATTCTCAATGTTACACCCGTTTCTACAATCATCTTAACTGAGTGAACGATAGTTCCATCTTTTTCTGAAATAGTTCAACTAATAGCCGAATTTTCAATACATGCTTCCTGGATGAGTTTGTATAGTCGTCTAGTGTTAACTATCGCCCCAATATGAGACTGAGTTCAACTGAAATGCTTCATTTATTGTTTCATACTTAGTTCAATAAAGTGTTACAATGTCACCTGACCAAAAACTCACTAAAGTCCATGTACAAGAAAAAAATATAGAATTTTTTAGTCAATGTATGGGATTAACAATTTTGATGTTATCAACTGAAATAAAAATAATATATTTGTAATATCCCAATGAGTAGAAAATTGGATCAAATTAAACCTTGGTAATGACACCTACTTATCAACTGAAAGTTGTGAATAAAGAAATTCTAAGCAAGTAGACTAAAATTCCTCATCTAACGTATGTAATAGTACGACAGAGACAGTAAAAATCATAAATGCCGAAAAAGCATTAAATTTCTGATAATTAAGTGTTTGCTAATAACAGATGACTAAATTAACACGTCACTGACGACTGAAAAGTGAGTGGAACATCAACCTCATGTCATAACATTCAGTATGTAAATGCAACACTTGTTTTGAAGTAAATATCCCCCTAAATACGAGTTCACACATTGAAAATGTGGCCAACATTTTCTACAAGTAAATGATTAGATAGTTCCCAAGCTTATTGTCAGTTGTAGAAAAAGAACCAGTTAGAAATATTTATCGGTCCAACTTATTTTGTATTAATGCAGAGTGGAAATAAACTAGAAGAAAACAGCAGAATTAACAATACTCATTATAGTGGCAAACCAAACATAGTAAATTCGGTTCAGAATTAACAAATAAAACGATCGAATAAAAGGTAGGGTGAAAGATAAAAATAGATGCGTCCAGGTCACCATGACTGAATTGGAGCTAATTCATACAAAATTTCCAATTTCGGGCAACGGTTATTACGCCAAGCCCCAAATTAGCAGTCTGAACTTAACGACACAGCTTTAATCAACGGACTGATGTAACATCTTGATTTGGTCACCAATAGGATACCTTTTAATTTATCCCCATGTTGTCTACTACTGTGCAGTCGAGCAGGTGGTGGCTGGGCATGCAAATTATACGTCTTAACTATACTAATCGATGAATGCTCTGAAACTTATGAATCGACTTGTCATCTTTACCCAGTACTCGGCATCTAGTCATAATGTTAACCACTTAACAGATCTAGTTACTACATGAAGCTAAATCTAATAGGCAATTAACAATTACTAATATCAGGTGAGCTGTAAATTAGTGCATAGAAAGGATAACTAAATGCTTCATTTCTCAACAATTTAAACCACAAAAATCATACCGCAGCTTCACTCTAATGATTGACACGTATGTGAAAAAAACACCAAAATGCTATCAAAGGCAACATATTTATGTGCAGGACTAATGCTGACCTGATGACTACCGAATCGTTACCATTCCCGTTTGGAACTGCCAACTTTTCACCACAAAATTTGACAATAAACATCAATAATTCGTCACGAAATAATTGTGGAAACAAGTTAAATTGATGATAATAAAAAAAACAATGTTACATGGGGATCGAAAAAGTATCGAAATATGTTGAGAATAAAAAACGGTAGTGGAAGGTGGAAAAAAGAGTAAATATATCAAGAATTGATAGCCATTTCGATCTAATAGTAAAATTGCAAATTGAAAGACACTGAAACAACCGTTCTGATCAGTTTTTTTGTTTGCAATGAAAGAGATAACTTGAAGGTATGAATATTCACCACAAAATTACATAAACGACAGATTGGTCCAGTAAAGTATTAATTTAAGCTTCAGAAAATGTAGAAAAAAATTCTATATCAGCATATATCTTCATCAAAGAATTTCCTTTCATATGACCCTACAAGAATGGCTAGTAGGTATCCAAGAGTTCTAATCTCAGTAAGCAGACAATTTGTATTCCCTCTAATCGAATGACCATTTGTAAACACAATATAACTAAATTACACCATAATATCCCGTTAATTAGTTAATAGGAAATTTGTGGGACTCTAGTTACAGAAGTGTAAGTTTTGCTTTATCAATTCACTGCATTAATCTTTGTGAATGCTCAATTTCGCAGAAAAACTATTAGATTTCCCAGAAATATTTTTGTCGACTGACCAATAATGGTTGATACAATCGACGCACAAACTGTCAAGAATAAAATAAGGAGAAAAGGACATAACCACGCTACATAATATTACGGGGAATACAATTAAAATATCACATATAAAGCATAAATCGTAGTGGACGAGAACAATCTTATTCAGTGAAATTGCACTTTCTCACTGACATTTAAAATAGTCTTCCAATTAAAAAGGATTACTCATAAATTTAAAAATATTTGATATTCACCAAGTTTCATTTTATTATTTTTTTTCCTACGAAATGAAATATAGATTATTTTAAGTGAAAACTTTTAAAATGTGAAAAACCATGCCGTTTAACCGACAAGACGCGCACGTACATTCAAGGATTAATAACCAACCAACCAACTTTGCAATGACCAACATTGTTACCAAATATCACACTCATCTTTTCGGTTCAAGTTTTACAGCCTTTCTCGGTTTGTATCAATTTAATAACTAGTCTGTAGTATCGTGATAAAATGCATACACATTAATTACAAAACTTTGAGTAAACAATCATTAACACAATTAATTTGCTTTTAATTTCTTAACTTAGCTAAAGATGATGCATAATAACTTATCAGAACTAATAGAAAGTAAGCAATACCCTTAGATTATGATTGTGACACTGTACTGGGCTTAATATAATTTACCTATCTAAATGGTGACGGTTTGATAATTAACTCATTCGTCAAGTACTTAGGTATGAGCCGTACTAACAACACCACGCGGTTGCCCAAACCGAAGCAGTAGAAGTAGGTTTCAAACTCTGGACTTGGTCGAAAGTCGAATACCCTAAATACTACGCTACTGCTCCTTAATCATCATTGCGCTAACAGAAATCTGGGTGTACTAAAATTAGATACACAGTAATAGAGGAAAACATACATCATTTTGTCAAACATTTGGTCAACTGGGTACAGACACTAATAGTTATATGTACAATTCTTAATATGTCTTTCCCAGTGAGAATGATTATCCTTTCAACTCAATGATTATATAACGCATATTATGTACAGGATTTGTGTTCGTTTTATAGGTTCAATAAATAAGTGACTGATTGAATGATTTTTAATAGTATCTTATTTGAACAAGGGATTTCTTTGCAAATAAATTATCGATGCCATTCATTATTCTAACATAATAGCATGATGTGGTACTTAAAAAGACCGCGAAAAATGATTCATCAGTACAGACTATTGATTAGACTGATTAACCAGTTAGTGATGATACACTGTGTCACTAGACTTGAATTGCTAGTAAATCAGCTAGTGGAAAACGTAAAATGAATAACGAAGTGATTCGTTTAATTACAACTTAATTAGAGCATTTATTTATTTAAACATAAACATTAGTACAAGGAGGCACCAAATAGATATGCGCTACATAAATAAATCGATTTTTGTGAGGTCTAGGCTACTGGCGGGTTCCCAAACTGAAGGTGGTTTTCTTAGGGGGCCGTACCCCGAGCCTTCGACCCACAGTTCTAATCCACAAGGCAGTGGAACGACGTCAGGTGCATATGCCTTTGTTCCCTCAGGATCCTGGAGCCCATGTTCATCATTCGTTTGAAATCAGGGTTTTTCAACTCCCCTAGGTAGATCCTCCATATCCACCAACCCGGTTAAAGCACCAGACATTCACTTTCTGTCCTCTCGATTTCGTAAGCAACAGTAGTGCCGCAAGAAGGCAGTGAATAGGACTTCTCTAACAGAGTGACTATATACGTGTGGCCATGTGAGAGCATTTCGAGAGGCAGATCTGACTCTATCCACCCTCACACAAACCAGGACATTTGGGGGCCTGAATTAGAGACTAAAAAATAACTATTTCAAAGATGCTCATTTAAACCAATCTGCAAGATAAAAAACAGTGACACAATTAATCGCATACAGCTAAATTGTAAACAAGAGCCAACATGAAAAGATAAAAATCAAGATTTTATCCCGATATTCGGTTTTAAAAAGCTTTGTTTATGGCGAATGTTGTTGACAGGGGAAATCGAAACTTCCGAATTTGTGTTACGCTACGATCCATATGAATTCACTTGGAAATATAAAGTCATAGTTTCTCTGACTGCCTAAACCGATTCAGAGACTATCATTTACGTATCAAGATAACTTTTAATGGTGAATAGCAGTATAATAGATACTAAACATTTCATATTTGGGAAATTATTTTAATTCATTTATCCACTAGTTACATGGGTATGAGCAGCACTCAACGTGAGAACCAATGATACTTATTAACTACCCAAACTGAAGTGAGTGGGACAGAGTGCGAACCTGGAGTTTAATGGCCGAAACTCGAATGCATTACGCTAATATTTTATTACATGAACTTAACACCAAAACACAGCCATTTCAGTAATCCAATAACATATGTTTACAACACTTCTTCGGATAAAGGATTACAGTTACACCAAGTTACCATCTTTACCTAGTAAGCAACATCGTTCAGAATACCTAGTATTGTTTTATATTTTATACACTGAAAATAACTAACAACTAACATCAATTGGTTTTTGAAAAATCTACGATCTATATCCAAGAACTTTTTTCAACTTCTATGGGATCAGTAGATTAAATGAATTTTGCTTTAGGTTCATGGTTTGTACGCCTTTGATCATTTCAAAGAAAAATAAGACAAATGCTGTTTTCGTTTTTGGAACCCATAGAATTTTAGTCTCCTGATTAAATGGTCGATCTACCAGAAAGATGACATAAACTGTTAAGTGGAAGAATAAACTTAACTCGGATTTTTAAGAAAGATCAGATCAAACAAACAACAGAGCGAAAATTCAATATCTTCAAAAATAAAAATCCAGTTCTCGAAAACAGATAACCGTTATTCAAGTGGCAATATGGGATCTTTATTCAATCATATTGTACATCATATTCGTTTTGTGCCATACGATTACAAAAATGTATAGTCAAAAGCACTAATGAACCTGTTGTTTATTACTAAAGCTCTGTATATTAATCGAGTTATGCAGGCGAAACACATAGCTCAGTCATCGGACTAGCTTTTATACCATAAATAAGAGATATATAATATTTGGATCATAATACAGGTAAGTGGATAATGTAATCATCCCAACTAGTTCGATTCATATGGAATATGGGTTTTGAAGGAATACATAAACCTGATGTTTTATTGTCATTGATGCTAAGCTTTAACTCATAAGTCTTATCAACATAAAACATATGACATTATATGCGCTTAAATGCTACCACAGTGACCTACGGTGTAGACCTACAGGAACTCATCGGGTTATAATTTCAACATATTTTCAATTTCTTACGCCATATGATCAAACCGAAAGCTCAACACAAAATGTAACTTCAATATATTCGTCATGCTAACATTTTAATTCGTCAAAAATAGGGTGGTTGGGACATGTGTTACTTACACTCAACCACCTACCACAATGCGTGATGTTAGCCGGAGTAGGGATAAGTTGAATGAAAGTCGAGGGAGGGAACAGAAAAATATGACATTAGATCATGAAAACCATGGCTGTCGATCTAACTCATGTAGATTTAGACCACATGATTTGAGTTTGCACCTGAAATCCAACCAGTGAATGAAGACATTAGGTGGCAAGACTGAGGTGTACAACCATTCACTCAATCTTCCCCTAGGTGTTGACTTACACCACTCCAGATAAAATTTCTCATTCCTCTATTTCAAACCATATTCATAATGTTTAGACAATCACAATCTCACTACTATTATATTATTTCGACTCCTTTGCTATTCACATTTTTGATTTCGTTTTATCCTAATAATGCGGCATGTTAACGTGGGACAACGTACATTTGAGACGGAAACCATGTTTATTACGACCAGATGACTAATCAATAAATCAGTAATAACTTCCCGCCAGTGAATAAAACAATCACAGAACGTAAAAACTAATGGAAAACATTGTCTGATTTATCTTATCAAAAACAAGGTGAATGAATATCAAGGGTGAAAAGCAGACCCGTACACAAGAAATACGATAAAAGAAATTTATTTATCTGGTTGAAATCATGAGTCAATTGAAGCTAGACCACCATGGAAAACCTGGAAGCACTAGACGGCCGTTTCGTCCCGGTATGGGACTCCTCAGCAGTGCGCATCCACGATTCCACACCCCGCGGAATTCGAACCCAGGGCCTACTGGTTCCGCGCGCCACTTCGTGGGTTGGTCGAAGTTAGACATTAACACCGTCGAGTGCCGGCCACCTCAGTGGTCTAATGGTTAAGTGCTCGCGCGCGAGACCGGCAGGCCCTGGGTTCGAATCCCGCTGGGTGCGAGGTCGTGGGTGCGCACTGCTGAGGAGTCCCATACTAGGACGGAACGGCCGTCCAGTGCTTCCAGGTTTCCTATGGTGGTCTAGCTTCAATTGACTCATGATTTCAACCAGTTAAATTTCTAAAGAAAATCTCTACAAAAACCCATTCTGATAAAATTAATTTATGTCTAAAAATGTACATGTATCAAAGGGAAACTCGATAATACAATTCAGAAGATAAGGTTTTTCACGGAACTCGAATTATGGGATGCATTTAGTTAGCATCATCAGTAACAATTAACCTGGAACAAGTACACTAAAACCCGCCGTTTCATAACTCGATCGCCGTACGAAAGTTAGCAACCTCGAAACCGATCTGTCATAGCAAAAAATGTTGATATGTCCACGCTCTTATGAGTATAACATTGCTTCTACAAATTTGTTGCCAATAGGCAGTACTATTGCATTTACCAGTTGTGGGTGACCAAACACCAGGGCATAATTAAGTCCAACCTCGTAGAGCTTTGCTTATTTTCAGTTCCCAATCACCAATAAAACAAACAATCCGAAAGTGTCAGAAAAACTCTTAGGACAAAAATCCCTACAATAACTATCTGCAAGACAGAAAAAAAAATTCAATTGAGTCACTGATCAATTTTGCACTACGTTACCCAGTTACTAACTATTAATTCAAAAAATTCTGGAGAATTCTGTTAGAACTACATTATACACATGACATAGGACAACCTGGACTGACTAAGCGAATTGGCTCGGTAACTATGGTTCTTCTGTGAAACTAATTTTTGAAGAATGTCAAGGTTTAGAATAAATTAAACATACATGTACTAGAGTTTAGTAAACTGGATATGCTATCGAAAGTGAATGTACAAATCATTTGAAATAACCCATTAATATCCCAATGATTTACCAGAAAACATTATAAAGTAAACCAAATGCTATCTTATTACCAATACTGAAATGTTCAGCAAGAACGTTATATTATAGTTGAAGTTACATGGAAATACTAACTTTTAAACAAAAACGATGTTTGCATAAATTCAGTGAAATAAATGGCTAGTACAGGTTAACACGTTCTATGCTTACCAATAATATATGAGGCAGCACCACCGTTTAGGCGAATATTTCGAATAGGAATCCCAGCTGCTTTAAGATTTCCCCGAACTTCCCTAAACAAATCATGGAGCTTGACCATAATAGTTGGAAATCCTGGGTATCTGCTATGGATCGGAATGGTTTTCGACAAAACGTAGTGCAACTTAGTCACTCGTTCATATGATAAAATTTGAAAACGATTGCCACTTTTAACTTCAGGTTTATTTGATCTAGGATAGTAATTATCGTCGACCGCTGCTGCACAGGTCCCAGGAGGCGAAAGTCTGGCCGAATCAACATAATTAACAGCAGAGCCGAAATGACAAGGGCCCAATTTCAACGGATGATGAGGCATCTGCAACTGACTGGCTGAACGCCTGACATCAAAGCTGATAAATGATTGAGCATCATCTGAATCAGTATCTTCAGGAAATGGGGATGATGGACTCAGATTCAAAGTTCTTTCAATTCCAGAATCATCAGATGGACATGCACTGGATGGAGCTGATCGATTTATTTGTGTTGAAGTAATTAATTCAGGAAGTTGTAGATGAAATATTTTTGATAATGAATTAGAATTACCATGATCAAGATTATGGTGATTAAACAAGAAAGAATCATTATTTAGGCTACCAACTTGTGCCATTTTAATCCGGGATTAAATGAATTAAATGCAACAAAAATCCATCATTAATTTAAAGAAATACTATAATAAACGTTCATTTTTCGAAATGATATCACTATAAATACGTCTCAAAAATAATCAAACAGTTGAATTATGAACAATCAAAATGATTTAACCTATTAAAAATGTGCTAAGTATTGAACTCATAATCCAATCGTTTAACGGGAAACAATTTTTCAAGTTACATATTATTTATTTAGACATATTTTTACCGCAAATCACATAATTCAATACTTGTTAATGGGCTTAGTTGACCAATTCTAATTTAGTTCTCGACCTAATCACACGTGCAAACGAACATTTTGATTGGTTAATTTTAAAAAAAAAATTATTAACGACACATGTTAAATGTCTATCTTTGTATATCAATTATATGTCAGTCAGACTCTCTCTTTAACTGGTTTATTCCACTAACAAACTCATATATCCCGCCTCCGTTATGAATTGAAAATTGTGTGGGCGTTGGACATTTATTAGACAGGTGTGAATAAAGTCACCGTCCAGACGATTGCATTCATTGCTAAATAATAACATGTTCGAAGATGGTGTTTGTTCTGGTCTATTTGTTTGAAGGATGACATGGTGTAGGAGCTCATGATTAGTGGTAAAGTGTGACTGATGAATTCGCCGTAAATGAATTCTAAAAAAATTGGATAGAAACAAGTACATCTAGGAAAAAAGTGAATTTTAGTTGGCGATACAGATAACATGAGAATGAGATATTTTGATAATCAGCTTAACGACTACCATGCATTAAAACATAGCCCGTGTTAAATTGCCCATATATTTTCATATGATGTAGTTCATCTTGATGCATTCATTTCCTAATGGAAAAAGTAGGTATATTATTAAGGAACACTAGATGTCAAAGTGGTTCGTGTCCATTGTCTTCCTATGAAAGAAGGCATCAAAATACTAATTTATTTACTTAAACACATAAATATTGGTACGAGGCACCAAATGTATATGTGCCACACGAATCATTCGATCTATATTCTTAGGGGGCCAGACCCCACATCAAAATAAGTCTTGTGTTGATATGTCACTTTGCTTCACATTTACACTACTCACACTGCAGCCTTTTAACTGATAGGTGCTGTTCATTTACGACACGGAGTTCCGAAGCATATTTTAATTGACTTTTAATCCACTGTCGTTGTAGGTTAATCCTATCCGAGATATACGTCATTTTTGTATTGGGCTTTCAATATGATGGCTATAAACGTCTCCATCTATCTGACAAAATTCTACATACAACTGTTCACGTAACACCAGTTCATTCTTAGATATAATCGAAGCAACTTATGCATTACATTAAAATCTAAATAACCTTTCAACGTTAAATTATTAAGTAGTTACAGTTTCACTTTCAAGGTCATCTTCCCATGCTTGATAATATAACACACAACGTTTCAGATTTTCTACTCATTCTAGTGCTCGAAATAAGAAATTTAGATCAAAGTTGCTGAATTCTTTACTCACCGTACAAATCGTTTCTTGAAAAATTATTTAACATAATGTGATCTAATTATAGGTGATATTTCCTGTGCATGTATGTATGATTGTATTTCATCAATGGACTTTTTTCCAAATAACCTAGCATTAAGATATAATAATTCTACCATGCCATAAGTTACTAATAATCCTACATCATTATATAAATAAAATACTATCTGTTCGATAAAACCTTCAAAATTCGGGTAAGGTTCAAACTATTAAGATGTTGAATACCTACAATAAATGATCAAAGGTAAATTCAGTGTACATTAAATATCACAGGGCTAATTCAGACAAGTAATGTAACCTAAACATGATATTATCCTTATTCTTATGGGCATCAAAAGCATGGTTGTACTCGATAGTTTCAAATAAATTGAGCATTTGGTAGAAAGTTTATACTGTATATATTTTAATTATATCCTAATGGGTAGAAATAACTCCGCCTGTAGTCCCTCCGGGTGCTATTGCCGGTCCCAAGCCCGGACAAAGAAGGAGGGTTGGGCATGGGGTTAACGACCCCATCCTGTAGAAAACTAACTCGCTAAAAAACGCTAACCAGAAAAAATTATTCAAATTTTTTAAACTCTGCCCTGGGAGTCGGGTCTTCATTTAGAAGAGTTATGACGCATCATGATGAAAGCCGAGTTCTTTCGCAAGCCATGATGCTGATGCCCCTTCTAACAACCATTTGTTTAGGTACATGGAATGTTCGTACAATGTGAGAGACCGGGAGATTCTTACAAATTGGTGCAGAAATGAGAAGATACAACCTAGAGGTGCTTGGGATCAATGAACACATTGAACGCAAGTTGGACAACAACGACTAGCTTCAGGGGAGCTTCTGTTATACTCCCACCATGATGAAGAAAATGCCCCGCATACACAAGGAGTTGCATTGATGCTGTCCAAACAAGCACAAAAGGCACTTATAGGATGGGAATCTCATGGACCAAGGATCATCAAAGCCTCGTTTAAAACAAAGAAAGAGGGCATTTCAATGAACATCATCCAATGCTATGCGCCTACCAACGACTACAGTGCAGACGCTAAAGATCAATTCTACAATAGGCTGCAGTCAATCATCGAGAAGTGCCTAACAAAGGACCTGACCATTCTGATGGGAGACTTCAATGTCAAGGTTGGAACAGTCAACACTGGATATGAAGACATCATGGGACGACACGGACTGGGAGAAAGGAACGAAAATGGTGAGAGATTTGTAAACCTATATGCCTTCAATAAAGTGGTCATGGGCGGCACCATATTCCCATATAAGCGCATTCACAAAAGCACGTGGACTTCACCGGATCACACCACGCAAAACCAAATCGACCATATTTGCATCAACAAAACGTTCAGGAGGACTAAAGAGGACGTTAGAACCAAGAGAGGAGCTGATATAGCATCAGATCATCACTTGCTGGTCGCCAAGATGAAATTGAAACTCAAGAAGTTCTGGACAACGGGACGGACAATATCACAAAAGTTCAATACGGCCTTTCTTCGGGATACTTACAAACTCAACAAATTCAAGACAGTTCTCAGCAACAAGTTCTAGGCCTTTCATGATCCACTCAATGGAGAAGGAACTACTATGGAGAGCAACTGGAAGGGGATCAAAGAAGCAATCACTTCAACATTCCATGAGGTTCTGGGCCATAAGAAGCACCATCACAAGGAATGGATAACTGTTGATACACTGGATAAGATTCAAGAAAGAAGGAACAAGAAGGGAACAATCAATACCAGTCGAACAAGAGCAGAAAAAGCCAAGGCACAAGCTGAATACACAGAAGTAAACAAACAAGTGAAGAGGAGCATCAGAACCGACAAAGGTAAATATGTGGAAGATCTAGCAATGACGGCGGAGAAGGTTGCAAGAGAAGGAAACATGAGACAATTGTATGACACGACAAAGAAACTCTCTGGAAATCGCCGCAAACCAGAACGACTAGTGAAAAGCAAGGAAGGCTAGGTAATCACCAACATTGAAGAGCAACAAAACAGGTGGATAGAACACTGCAAAGAACTCTTGAATCGACCAGGTCCACTGAACCCACCCAACATCGAAGCAGCACCCACGGACCTCCCAATCAATGTTGGCCCACCAACAATTGAAGAAATCAGCATGGCCATCAGACAAATCAAGAGTGGCAAAGCAGCAGGACCAGACAACATTTCAGCAGAGGCACTAAAAGCAGACGTAGAGGCAACTGCAAGGATACTCCACATTCTCTTCAATAAGATTTGGGATGAGGAACAAGTACCAAAAGACTGGAAAGAAGGACTACTGATCAAAATACCGAAGAAAGGCGATCTCAGCAAGTGTGATAACTACAGGGGCATCACTCTTCTCTCAATACCAAGAAAAGTCTTCAACAGGGTATTGTTAAACAGGATGAAGGACTGCGTAGACGCCCAACTTCGTGACCAACAGGCAGGATTCCGTAAAGATAGATCGTGTACAGACCAAATCGCAACTCTACGGATCATTGTAGAACAATCAATTGAATGGAATTCATCACTCTACGTCAACTTCATTGACTACGAAAAAGCATTTGACAGCGTGGACAGAACAACACTATGGAAGCTTCTTCGACACTACGGCGTACCTCAGAAGATAGTCAATATCATACAGAACTCATATGATGGATTAAACTGCAAAATTGTGCATGGAGGACAATTGGCAAACTCGTTCGAGGTAAAGACTGGTGTCAGGCAAGGTTGCTTACTCCCACCCTTTCTCTTTCTTCTGGTGACCGACTGGATCATGAAGACGTCAACGTCTGAAGGGAAACGCGGGATACAGTGGACATCTAGGATGCAGCTGGGCGATCTAGACTTCGCAGATGATCTGGCCCTCCTATCGCAATCTCAACAATAAATGCAGGAGAAAACGACCAGTGTAGCAGCAGCCTCAGCAGCAGTAAGTCTCAATATACACAAAGGGAAAAGCAAGATTCTCTGATACAACACATCATGCAACAATTGAATCACACTTGACGAGAAGATTTGGAAGATGTAAAAACCTTTACATATTTGGGCAGCATCATTGATGAACACAGTGGATCTGATGCTGATGTGAAGGCGCGGATCGGCAAAGCAAGAACAGCATATTTACAACTAAGGAACATCTGGAACTCAAAGCAACTGTCAACCAACACCAAGGTCAGGATTTTCAATACAAATGTCAAGACAGTTCTACTGTATGGGGCAGAAACATGGAGAACTACGAAAGCCATCATCCAGAAAATATAGGTGTTTATTAACAGTTGTCTACGCAAAATACTTCAGATCCGTTGGCCGGACACCATTAGCAACAACCAACTGTGGGAAAGAACAAACCAGATCCCAGCGGAGGAAGAAATTAGGAAGAAGCGCTGGAAGTGGATAGGACACACATTGAGGAAAGCACCCAATTGCGTCACAAAGCAAGCCCTCACATGGAATCCTGAAGGCCAAAGGAAAAGAGGAGAACCAAAGAACACATTACACCGAGAAATGTAGACAGACATGAGAAAAATGAACAAGAATAGGATGGAACTAGAAAAGAAGGCCTAGAATAGAGTGGGTTGAAGAATGCTCGTCCGCGGCCTATGCTCCACTGGAAGTAACAGGCGTAAGTAAGTAAGTACTAGGTAGAAATAGTATATTTCTGACGTTTCGTGATTTAATGTAAACCACTTCTTCAGAGTAAACAAATAACCAAAATTAAGTTAACACAAGTTTAAATATTTTAAGCAAAGATGGACAATGGCTAGCAGTGGAATCCAGGACGCGCGTTTCGTCCTGTTTGGGACTCGTCAGCTGGATGTACCTGCATCTCAGAGTTGATGTTCACTCTGAGACTCGAACTCAGTACCGTTCGCTTCAAACGCCATCGCGTTATCCACTTAGCTACTGAGTCCTGATAGCCACTTGCTTGTGCAATGGGGTGAAGTTTAATTCATTTGATATTGTTTTACTTAAATCTTAAAATGCTTGTAATTTAAGGCAATATCGAAGCATACGCACAGTATGCACATATGCCAATAAGAGACTGATCAATTTCAGTCCTAAAACATCAATGGGAAGATCCAAGTAAAACAATATCAAATGAACAAGTTTAAATAGTATACGAGAAACAATTCAAAACATTTTCATTTGTACTATTCAAACTTGTGTTAACTTAGTTTTGGTTATTTGTTTACTCTGAAGAAGTATTTTACATTAATTTACGAAACGTTAGCAATGTACTTTTTATACTCGTTGGGATATAGGAAAAATACACTTGTTTTTATTATTATTATTATTATTATCCTAAATCATTTTATTCTTTCTAATACAAAGTGTAATACGGGACAAGGATTCTAAACGAAACATATTAAATATTTTCCTGATAACTTCATTCACGTGTATAGATGTTTAGCTAGACATTGACGAAGTTTACTGAAGGAAAAATTTGTCACCGAATTTTGTTCAGATTCAAGTATATTGATAGAAAGAATTATCATTTCCGTCTTTGTTAATTCAATGTATGACCAAAATAAAATTATTTATCAAATATCTATATTCGAAATGTTTGAATGTACAAGAAGGAAATAATGTGCCAACTGAAAAAAAACACTCAATGATGAACATACTTTGTAAAGATTCTGATAATACTGATATTGATATGGTTGATTAAATTCAGAACAGTCTTAGTTACCATTTGTGTATTCTGTGTGAATTCCTTCCATACAGCTATTGTGACACAAGTTTACATAGAATATATAGAATATAACTGGTAGTAAAATACAGAACACATGTTTCTTTCGAAGCATTACTAATGAAATCAAAATTTATACCCGTTATACAAGTGAGTGAATAACTGAATTAGGAAGATAAGTAGATAACCCATTGGTTATTTAAACTAACGCCCTGAAATCTGAAAGTGAGCATCAATACAGGAATTCAGGTAGATCAATCTAACGAGTCCATAATAGGGTGAAATATACATTATCGATTCAACTGTTAGTCACATTCCTTTATATTATTTTATTAATTTTACAATGATAAGTAATTCAGATACGTTCAATAAATCGTAACGGCGAGACCACAATTTATGGATGAACTAATCAGGTATAAGATAACACGTCTCCGACTTTGGTGTGAAATTCATTCATCCATTTGGATAAATTGAGTTTTGGCATTACAACTGATGTCAGTTCGTAATGAAAACCTTAAATATAATTCCTAACCTCAACCATCAACTGTGAATCATAATTCTATTTCCTCACACTGGTTTCTAACCCACATTTGATCCTAGTTATTAGGTGAACAGTCTCAAGGTAACTTTAGCGTCGCTCAAATGTCGTCTATAAATTATAGTCTCACCGTGTTTTAAAAGAAAACTCAATCTATCTTAAGTTTCAGTCAGATTTCCGTTAAAAATTAGACTTAATGATACATTGGGACAGTTCTATGAAATTGTTAAATTAATTGAGTTGAGAATAAACTATGTAGAAAAATATAACGCACTGTATGTTTTGCAAAATAAATACGGTAAAAAACATTTCCCTGCTCATGACTTGTATCATCATATTTAACTGCTACTGTGAAAGACATTAGATAACCATTGAAGAGTCCCATACTCCGACGAAACGCCTGTTTGGTGCTTTTGGTTTTCAATGATTGTCTAGCTAGGATCTTTCCTTGATGTAACCTATAAACAGTAACAGTAACACAAGTATTTAACAATCAAAGCTAGAAATTAGTTACAATAAATATTTTGTTGTTTTTAATGATTTATATACATATTCGGTTTCAAAACTTAGATATAAGTCTTCAGCCATTGGTTTGTTTTTATAGTTGTACAAAAGGAAATACCCAATTTATTGAAAACGAAACAATAATATATTGGCAGTTTTAACATTTCAATGAAAAGTAGTCACTTTTTGGTTTGAAATGAAGGTTAAAAGATATGTTAAGGTAATCAGAAATTTAATGTCTTTTTAAGAAATAAAATAACTGTGGGCAGTAACTACCACAGATCGATCTTATGTGAGATAGGATTGGAAATCTAAGAGTGTATTAGAGAAGTTTCCTCATAGTATCAGACTTCTCAATAGTACACCTTGAGGAATTGTGCTACATATTGCAAACTGATTTCAGTTGAAACTGTATCGTTGGACCACAACCCAGTAAATCTAACGGTTAAACATTCACTGAAACACCTAAATGGCTTGGTCCCTGCTAGGTTCATTGGTTGAGGTTACTAAGGTTTCCCATACTACGAGGAAACACCTATACAGTGCTTTTCAGTTTTAGCTGGTGTCCCAAATGTGATCCATCTATGAAAAAAACCTACAAATCGGACCATTCTTCATTTAAACCGATCAGAATAACTGTTATTTGATTGAAATAATGAACCTGTTTGAAGTAAACCACCATTTAAAAGCAATAAACGCTGGAATGGCCCTTTCTTTTCAGTATGGGATAACAAGGCAGTGTCCATCAACGATCCTGCACGTGGGAATAGAAGCAGGACCCCCGGTCTAGCACATCAACACTTAATCTCTAAATAATTGAGTTTCGAGAGGGAATCTTCAGTTACTGTGATAAACCGTGACCAGTATGGCTAATATGAAAATAACTGAATATGGTTGTGCAAAATAGTGAAGTTGAACATTAGTATTGTTGGATGCCGCTTCAGTGGCCTAAAGCTTGTGGGTTAGCTCACGAGACCGAGAGCTCTGGTTTCAAGTCTCGCGTGCGGAATCGTGGATGTGCAATGTTGACAAGTCACATGATAGAATGAATTGGAGTTTCAGTGCTTCTAGATTTTCAGTGGTGGTCTAACACGGATTGTCTTATGATTCCAATTAAATTCAACGTCCCTCCACAACATTAATCTGTCTTCCTCACCGATTTTATTATCATTATGGTTTTCGTGGTGAGACTATAATTTATAGACGACATTTGAGCGACGCTAAAGTTACCTTGAGACTGTTCACCTAATAACTAGGATCAAATGTGGGTTAGAAACCAGTGTGAGGAAATAGAATTATGATTCACAGTTGATGGTTGAGGTTAGGAATTATATTTAAGGTTTTCATTACGAACTGACATCAGTTGTAATGCCAAAACTCAATTTATCCAAATGGATGAATGAATTTCACACCAAAGTCGGAGACGTGTTATCTTATACCTGATTAGTTCATCCATAAATTATAGTCTCATCAAAACTAGTTCATTTGGGAAATATATTTATATGTATTGAGTTAGCAATAGTTAAAATCATCAGAATGGGTTTTGTGGAGATTTTTTAGAAATTTCACAAGTTGAAATCATGAGTCAATTGAAGCTAGACCACCATGGAAAACCTGGAAGCACTGGACGGCCGTCTCGTCCTGGTATGGGACTCCCCAGCAGTGCGCATCCACGATCCCGCACCAGCGGGACTCGAACGCAGGACCTACTGGCTCCGCGCGCGAGCACTTAACCACTATACCACTGAGCCGGTTTAATTCATTGTAATTTATCGAAAATATATAAAATTGTTTTAATATATCACTTTAAGTTATGGTGGAAAACAAATAATTTTCATATTTACATAAACATTATAAATACTGAACTAGATCCAAAATTGAATATGACACGATGAATTATGAGTTTGATCATATCGAACTTCTATTCATTAAGTCACATGATTAATTTCATAAAATGACCTTAAAGTCAATATTGTAATTTTATTGGTCAGTTTTTAATTTGATACATTATATTTACCATCAGTTGTTTTATGTAATTCTATATTTAGATAACAAATATTTCACATTAATTTGGATTTGTGTTTGTAAACATCATGAAATGATAATGACCAAAAAAAAAGAGAAAAGAAAGAGTCCACATCGTTTTTCACATAAAATTAAGAGTTCACTTGATTTTTTTTATTCATTTAAATACCTGGCAACAAGGAAATCATAAAGAATATTGTGAATTAATAAAAAGACAGAAATAATTTTAAGCTTTTTTCAACTCAAAATGTTTATTAATTAAGTGTACTTTCAATATGACTATCCACATTTTCATTTTAATGTTCAAATCTTCAATTATTCATGATATGATCATTAGATCAAACAATATATTAACTCATATCGGAAGAGGTTTTGTGGATATTGTAGTAATGTTTAATGGTTAAGATTATGAGTCAACTGAAACTAGACAACCATGGAAAACCTGGAAGAACTGGACGGCCGTTTCGTCCTAGTATGGAACTCCTCAGAAATGCGCATTCACGACCTCGCCCCACGAGGTTCGAAACCACGATCCATCAGTCTCGCGCACAAGCGTTTAACCACTAAAACACTGAGCCGGCTGGCATCCAACGGTGTTAATTTCTAACTTCAACTAATCCACGAAATTGATACACACATCCACCATTGTCATCAATGAGTTACTACATCACAACTGACCCAGTTGAACTCCACTGGTTACTGCTTCTCACTAGAAATTCAGGAAATGCCTCTTGAAGCCAGTCACTAGTGGATACACACTGCTGAGAAGTCCCAAAATAGGATGAAACGGCCGTCCATTGCTTCCAGTTTTCCATGGTTGTCTAGCTTCAATCGACTCATGATCTCAACCATTGAAATATATTAATGATTAATAAATATAATATATTTGTAATATCCGAATGTGTCAAAAAATCAAACTTTTAAAGTTCCTAGCATTTTGTGACTCATTGTAAGCTAATTCCTTGGAGAATAAATGATTGAAATAATTTAACCCAAGTTTATGTAGTACGAAGGAAAAAAATGCAAAGATATTTACTCCTAAACAATAATTAGAATGAAATATAACAGACTGATACTGTAGTTTTAACATACCACCATGGTATAGCAGAAAAATTTCCAAGAGTCTTAAAACAACACAGAATTAAAGCATATTGCGAAAAAAACTAACACCTTTGAAATTCTTTAGTTCGTATAAAGGAAAAGTCCTATTTATATTAACATAGAATTGTGTCTATAAACTAGGTTATGTCGATCATGAGACTTTCTATATTGGAGATTCTTCTCGTTGAGCCAAAGAACATCTTAGGTATACAAAAAAGCCACCTAATGATCCTATAGAGCTTGAAAGATTCCAAATTAGATCGGCAATAACGGTCCATTCAAATTTCATTGACCAACAAAGCGATATTAAAAATATCAAAATGATGCAAACACCAAGAAAGACAAGTAGCTGAGACTTTCTATATATTGCATAATTGTAATGCCCTCAATAGAAGAAAAGACCTTATTATCCATCCCACTTGAATCATCTATCCAAGCTTTATTTACATCTAACTATTATTATTTATACAAATCTAATTCATGACCAGTGGAGCTAATTCATCTCGAACGTGAGACGGTTGCCTAAAAAAGGCAATTGAATATGGTCATTGATTGGTTGAAAATAGACATTGACACCACTGGATACTTGATCAGTGATCTAGAGTTTAAGGGTTTGCGTACGGGACTGAAGGTGCTTAGTTCAATTCCTACATGCGGACTCTCGGGTGCGCACTACTGAGGAGTCCCATACTAGGAAGAAACGGCAGTCCAGTGTTCCCAAGTTTTCAATAGTGGTCTGACATTGATCGATTCATAATATTAATCAAAACTTAGCAATCTCCATAACCACATACATGTAAATATGTCCCTTATAAATTTTGTCATCTATTTATACATATAGAAATTGGCGAGTATACAAATCATTAAGAATTACTTGAAATACTGAATTGTTTTAATTTTTCTTTTTGTTCTATTTCATAAATGTTATTTATTCAACCGTTATGCTCTAAACATTATCTCAGTTTTTTGCAGTACGGTTTTAATCATTAGTTAAGTGACAATTTTCAATGTACTCTATATCATACTTAAAAATTACTATTAAATGAATGATTAGATTTCATACTAATCGATTACATCATGTTTCATTTATTTACCTGATTTAACTAAAACATGTATCAGTAATGAACGAAGTATATAGAAAGTGAAGAATTTATGCAGATTGTTAATTTCTAATCTATTTATTGTTTTTATTGGACCAATGTCAAATACACCATTGGATCCTGACTTATTGGTCTAAAAGTTAAGCATTGACACGAAAGATTGACTCCTTTTGGCTCGCTCTATTCCAGGTTGTAAGTTTATGGACAGGGAATATTGAGAAATTCCATACTAGGAAGAAATGTATGTCTAGTGCTTTCAGGTTATCATTGATTGTCTAACATATATAGGACCGTGATCTCAATAAAAAAATGAGAAAGTACTTAGAATCAAGAAGCATTAAATAAATATTTAGTACTAGTAATAACCAATCAAAACATATAGAATTATCAGCAACGTTAATAAATAATGATCTCAACATATTATAAATTGAATGAGATTGAAGATTTGAATATTTGGGTGAAAACGTACTGTGAAATAACGCTACGCTTCTCATAGTAGCTAAAGATCTAATATCAAAAAGATGACGTTTTAAATCGTGAATCATATTTAAAAGAGGTATGTTATTTCCTTTAGACATACACAAATACACTTTACTACTGATAAATAATTAGTATCAAAAAGATCCTAGATTTTCTATTGTTCTTTTAAAACCTACCTTATATATCCTGAATTTTGGTTTATTGTACCAAATATATATATTTTTTTATTTTATTTTATTTTTTTTATATAATTCAATCTAAATTTCTGTTCAACTCTAGATATTATTGCTTAAAACAAGTAAGTTAGATCAATAGGCCTAATTTCAAGGGATCTAGACTAAATGTGCATGTATACACTTTCGATTATTTGTCAGAAAAAACAAACAAACAAACTATTACACTTCATTAGAAAAATGAATTAATCGAAACCTTTTTTAGAAATCGAAAAAAATATCTACAGTCTACGAATTATGAATTATTTTACATGGAAAAAAATCAATTGAAGTAATATACCTTTTTAATTAGTATCTCTAACAAAACCGAAATGATCAGTATGGGGTTGTGTTCACTAGTGACTAACTTCGTGAGGGGATTCTCGGAGTTCTATTAAGTAAACCGAGACCAGTGGAGTTATTCCCATGTTGGGTAGAGACAGGTATTTACTTCAGTACAATGGAAGATGGTCCCTCAATTTCGTGGATTAGTTGAGGTTCAACATTAACACCGTTGGATGCTAGCCGGCTCAGTGGTCAATTAGGTTAGGCGTTCGCGCGCGAGGCCGAAGGCCCCGGGTTCGAATCCCACGAGTGGGATCGCGGATGCGCACTACTGAGGAGTTCCACAATAGAACGAGGCGGCCGTCCAGCGTTTCCAGGTTTTCAATGGTGGTCTAACATCAATCGGTTCAAGATCTCAATCAAAAGCCAAAATTGATTGCATCATCAACTTCGTTTTATTTATTTTTTCGTTTCGTAATATTACTTACCTACTTATTTACGCCTGTTACCCATTGTGGAGGTGCATAGGCCACCCGTCCAGGATTTTTCATCCCCATATATTAGTACGTAATGGACACTAAAATAAACTTAAGGAGAGGAGCGCATAAGAGTTTATTCATTACAAACGTTTATGTAATTTTGAAATTAAGGAGTTGAACATAAACATTGATTGTAATTTACAGAATCAATCATACATACATCATCAATAAAACTGATGCAAGGATGATTACACAATTAGATTATTAAGATGAATGGATCATATAAAATGAAAAAAATGAATAAAATTTATAAATTCGTGAGAAATGCGATAACTAAGATGAAGAATAAGGTTTTGGCAAACTAATAGGATGTATAGACATTTTCTGTACCTGAATCTTGGGTCTATCGATGTGCACTTTTATGGCTTCGGCTATATGTAGATGACAATATCTGGAATTGTAATGGAAGTTGGATGCTAAATTTATATCGCTATTATGACTGATATCTGCTAAATGTGGCAAAACTGGTCGTCTTATATTCTCTTATGTCATTCGGTCAGCCTTGAGGGGTAATATTTAAAAACACATTGATGTAGTTGGCTGGTTGTATGCTCAATAGTCTAGGTAAAATCTTTTACTCATCGATTTTAATTGTTGACCTGTGGTATACTTTATAACTTGCAATCGATGATGACGACGAATATCAACTCGAACTGACTGGAAGTTAGATACACAATAACAATTTACCGTTTCACTCCCAACCTTGAAAATATCATAAGAATAACCCTATCTCAGAAGTCAGCTAACCCAATAACTCAATCAGTTAAATTGTGTAAATCAAGTCAAATTGTATAGTGTTATCTCAGATTGGACTGGCAGTACTGGACAAACCGATTTTGATGTATGACTTTGAGACCAGAATAGTATATAGTCTAATTCAAACGCCAACGCACTATCTACTGAGTTACTGTGTTCAGATATCTGCTAACGTGTTTAACAGGTATGATATTCACGTCATTATTACACGCTGGCATTTGAACCAAAAGGTACTGAGATGGAGATGTAATGCGAACATTAAGAGAGGGATGTAGGTAAAACTATCTAACTAATATCATATTAAATGATATGTTCATTTTTGGATTCCTCCGACATATACAATCTTCCTATTCCCTAAAATTTATCACGAAATGAATAAATAGGTGTAATCCACACACGATGCGTATATACTAACAAAGACTGATAAAAATTGAGTCCTGAATATTAATAACAAGATAACTTAAATCCTCACCAAAAAGGCGGCGGCCTGCTTGAATATCTGGGCTACCTGTTTCTGCCATCGAATTATTTCAACAAGTTATCTGTTTTTTATTTTGTTTTAACATCTCATTATGTCCATTAATCGCATAACTTACACAGGCGCGTTTATGAAAAGCCTACGACCATTCGCTGCACAAGTTACAAAAAAGCACTATAAAAGACATCGTGTTGGTTGGCAATAGGCGTTAAAGAGAATGAACATTAATCGCATGTCGATTCCCCAGCTGCTAAACTCTAACTGCCGATCACTAATCAACAAAGTGGACTATCTTCAATTCCTATTAAGTCAAAATATGTATCGTAATTGTGGTGTCATCACAATTCAAGAATCTTGGCTTTTGAGAAAAGACTTTGTTGTATAGCGGAGAGTGCTGAAGGCAGTTAGCAAGATGTGTGGTGAATCTTTCGCAGTCATAATTAATATGGTTGTGGATAGACATGCGAACTCGTGGCAGGTGTCATTTTATCAGATACTAACCATCCCCTTCACTCATATCTTTCTCCTTGTATATCTTCTGGTAGAACAAGACGTAATTACATTAAAATCCATGCATGCAAGCAAAAGCATAAAAGTTCTATAATACCTTACCTAGCAACTATAGTCTGTGACAAACAGGTTGTTAGAGTTAACCTGGTCAATAACCTCCATTCATAACATGTTTCTAATTTGAAAAGTTGTACAGTTTTTCAAATTTTTTTCAAATCCTTTTTTCCCTTTTTTGTCTTTGTTTCTATTTTTCGTGTGTGTGTAAGAAACTTGTTGAAATACCCTGTGCTGAGAATTCTATATTGTACCAAAACTATGATATTGAATAAAGCCATTAATAATAATAATAATAATAATAATAATAATAATAAATCTGTAAATATAAGTAGCTCGAATCTGTTTAGCAGTTTTAATTTACAAGTGAAGTCTCAATCAAACGACTCACGTACTTAACATTATAAACTGGAGTTATTATTATTTGTTTGTTTTTTACCGTTATTTATTCTCAGTATATTGAGAGGATTTTCATTGATGAAACAAGTCATAATTACCTAATAATACATGTTATTGATAAATGTGTCCACACAGATAATGTACAAACACATGTTATCTGAAAGTATATGTCTCCAGTTAATTAAGTTCCTACAGGGATAACTAAATGAAAAGAGTATGTGTATATACTTATGATATATATATATATATATATTCTCTTCGACTTTTCTCTACACCTCCGCATTTGTGACCGCTGCCTGTCCTATACTATTTTGTTGAGTTTCACTATTTAAACTTAGCTAGAGAGACAGAGTGGGAGAAACGATATATAGGTAGATAATTAACTCTTTTGTTTGTCCAACTAGCTTTCTAAAAATAATGCTAATAATAACGATATGACTTGATTTTATACTTTAAGCAGTATATCTTTAAAGTTAATTTAGTGAAATTCAGTCATTCATTATTTCACAATTGTAATACATACCCTTAATTTATTGTGGTGAGTGTTACCTCCCCGTTCAAAATTGTATTGTATGAATTAAATATACGTGAGGGTGATCAAGCTTTATACAAGGATTAATAAAAGTGTGATATTTAGCGTTTTCGACTATTTCTCCGTCGTCATTGATGCATATAAGAGTGTGGTTTTCTCTAGGGATTTCATCTCAATCATCCAAAGCTGTTTAAATACAAGTTCTATGAACGCATCACTGTAGCACATCTCAACTTGACTGATGAAAAAAAAGTTAGAGCTTCAAATGAAATTCCCAGTCAAAATTATGCTATTTTATGGAGCACTCAACCGTTAAATGAACGGAAATGTGCCCGGAAATAGTTGGTAGCGCACACATGCTGAACATGGAAGGACAAATGTGCTACGAATTCACTGATCTCATTAAACAAATAGTTTTTGCTAATTTTCTCGTCCTTATTTTTACTTTCTACTACTATAACTACTATTACTAAGATAGTGGTCGGAGGTAGTCGACAGGTAATTCTGAATCTAGTTTTCATGCTATTCAGCATTCGTCAACAAAGATTCGATCTACACTAAGAATGATCCGACACACATGACATTGATCACCATTTAGTGATCAATCAGTTGTAACTACTTCTATTAATACTGATAAGCTAAATAAAATATGAGAATGTGTTTTATTTATAATTGTTTTAAAATGATCCGTTTTTGTTATTGTTTAAATTAAGCAAAAATAAAAGTATTTGCAGAATACAATGCCATAGTTTAAATTTATGAAAGGGAACCAACTACTTTAAAGTGATCAGTAATTATTTTTCTTAAAATTGTAGGCTAGGTAATCATAATTAGATATTTTATAAATGAATGCACCGAATACTACGAATGGAATATTGATTGGTAAGTTTGAAATTATTGATCGATGAAGTAATCGTTATAGTAATCGGTATAGAATAATGAATCGATAATTATCAACTGTAAAGATATTTTTATTATATAACATGCGAAGATAAATGCACTAATGAGTTGTGAATCATACACATTAAAATAGATGGGACTATAGATGATATAAAAAAAATTTTTGAAATCTGGATCATCACAATTGGATTTACAAACAAAAAACAATCTCATAAATAGATGATTTTCTCAAAGAAACAAACAAACACCAGCGTCATTTGATCATCATCATCATCATCATCATCATCATCATCATCATCATCATCATCATCATCATCATCATCATCATCATCATCATCATCATCATCATCATCATCATCATCATCATCATCATCATCATCATCATCATCATCATCATCATCATCATCATCATCATCATCATCATCATCATCATCATCATCATCATCATCATCATCATCATCATCATCATCATCATCATCATCATCATCATCATCATCATCATCATCATCATCATCATCATCATCATCATCATCATCATCATCATCATCATCATCATCATCATCATCATCATCATCATCATCATCATCATCATCATCATCATCTGATTGATTAGAACTGTTCTAGGTTAAGTTATCATTCAAAAGAAGTGGTGTGTTGTGACTTATCTGTCATATCAAAGGTTGAAATACGCCAACCCCTCGATTTTTTTCATATTCACGACTATATTTAGCAACGTTTTTTAATACTACTGAGTCAATTACTCAGAAGTTATGTAGACCAACCAATTTACTTATTCGCAATCAGTAGATGGATTAAATTGTATGTTGTAACGGAGCAAAGTATAAAAATAAACTGATTAAAAATTGATTTATGTACTTTCTAAAGTTAATAAAGTTGACACACTCACTGAAAGACCCTAATGCTTTGGGTTTCTTCTCTAGCACCGCAGTAAGTGGTCATGGTTATGGAGTACTAAATGAGAAAAAATTAGCTGGTCCTTTGACTATCAACAGTTTAGAAGCTAATGTCATCTCGTGATGGAGATCTTTTTTTAAAAACTATCTGATCTTCAAGATAAAAGTCAGGAAAGAAGTCTAACAATATTTAAAGTCAATCAATTAATAGTAGATGTTGCTTTAGAAAATCGGTGATTTGTAAACTTGACTTCGTTTTGCTTAAGCTTTTATGTAACAAAGAAACATAGCATAATACGACTCAATTTGAATGATAAGTTAGCTTCAGCCCCAAACGATCAGTCCTAAACAACTGATACATGTGTTGATCGGTTCAAGTTACCATTCTATATCAGAACACGGATACAAAATTATCAAGACAAATGACACAGTAGTATCAGTGATAGTAGAAAATATTTGGAGCAAATAATATGATTTGAAAAGCGTGAATGAACAAAGCAATTTGAAGATCAGTGCATATGAGAAGACAATAAATCAATGGATTTGAACCACATTACCTAATTTCTTCAACCGTTGGTTACGATAACCGTGTGGACTTCAACTAGGTAGTCAACATCCACCAATGTGGATGACCTCATGGACCAATAACAAGTATTGTTTAAGTCCCCCTCTTTACTCTCTCGAATTAATCATCCAACATCCAGCGTAGAGATGGGCGTTGATAAAATGTAAAATCAGCATTCATTGTTAAATTATATTGATTAGAAAAGCATAGAAAATCTAGGATATCAAGAATAAATACTTATTTCTCAACCAGAATATTTACATTCACTTGGTGTTGTTTTACTTGTACCTTGCCATTGTTATTTAGGACTGCGATTGATCAGTCTCACGTTGGCATATATGCATCCTATGCGGATTGCCCTGATATTGCTTTAAGTCACAAAATTTTTAAGCAAAGATGGATAGTGGTTAGCAGTGGAATCCAGGATGCGCGTTTCGTCCTATATTTACAATTCTAATATGTATGATGTCTAAGTATTTGTACTGTTGAAAAAATCTCGAATCATTAATAAATCAATTTTTGCAATACTGTTCTGTTTATTAAGATTATCTCATATTTAATTTGGTAATGATCTTAATCTGTATTATTATTATTACTATTATTATTATTATTATTATTTTGATTATTTATCTCAACTGACCTTCTATTTTGTGTTTTATTAACTGTTTCCCATATTTAGTTCCAGTTTAGAATTGTTTTCTGAACTTATTATAGTATTTTAATATTTATAATGTTAAGAAGTGAAGTCAGAAAATGACATTTTATCTAAGTTTAGATCACGAATTTACCGCATTATAAATACAATGAAAAAATTTGCAAATTAATCAGTAAACAGGAAAATATTGGATAATTCAATATACTTATTGATTATAATGTGAATAATGAACAATGTCAAAATAAAAGTTGCACTTATCAAATAAGTAATATCAATAGTTGAGATCATGAGTCAATTGAAGCTAGACAACCATGGAAAACCTGGAAGCATTGGATGGCCGTTTTGCCCTATTGTGGGACTCCTCAGCAATGCGCATCGACGACCTCGCCCCATGAGATTTGAACCCAGTATTTGTCGGTCTCGCACGCAACCGCTTAACCACTAAAACACTGAGCCGGCTGGCATCCAATGGTGTTAATGTCTAACTTCAATTAATCCACGAAATCGATACACACATCCACCATTGTCATCAATGAGTTACTACCTCTCAACTGACCCAGTTGAACTCCACTGGTTACTGCTTCTCACTAGAAATTCAGGAAATGCCTCTTGAAGCCAGTCAGTAGTGAGCATATGTTGATTAGTATCGGAAGAGGAGTTCCACAACAGAACGAAACGGCCGTCCAGTGCTTCCAGGTGTTCCATGTTGGTCTAGCTTCAAATGACTCATGATCGCAACTATCAAAATTTTTACAATCTCCACGAAACCCCTTGTGATACTAAATAAGTAATATATTCATTGATGGATTGTGATTAACAGTAAGATAAAGAACAAGTGTTTCTTCCGATTTCAACACTTGTCAAATGGATGAACCTGAATCTCGGTGTTAATAGTTACATTGAGATTCGAACTCAAGACACTTTGCTTCAAATAATAATGAGATAATTTAAATCTTTCCTAATAATGATATAAATATCACAGTTGTTGAACAAAAAACAATAGATATATGAACTCTGTAGTACAATGGTTGAAAAAACGCATTAATTTTTGAATTAAGAAGCGCTGGGTTCTAGTTCCAATGTGAATATCGAATTTGGGGTGTAGATACATCTAGCTAACGAGTTGCAAATATTATGAAACGCTCCTACTGTATTCCAGTGTTACAGTCTATTTCTTCTAAAAAACCTTTTACATAATGTTATACTTAGGGTCACTACTCAGCTTTACATTCATTTTAAAGTTGGATAACATTTCTCAGATGCGAATCAGAAAAATGGAAATATTAGGGAAGTGTTAGTGGTAAGATGAGTGATAAATAGTCAAACCGCTTATTGAAGAGTAATCAATGTTCTATACTACCTAGTCTTCAATAGTATCTATTCCATCGATCAGGTCTTTGGTGTGATAACTATGGTTAAAGTGATTGATAATATCTTTTTACTGAGATTTACTGGATTAATCAGTGAGCACAATTTTCAGTTTCAGCCAAATTTCTCATACATTTCCTCAGGGATTCATACGTTTGTCATATTTACTATAGACCTTTTGTTTTATAGTATACCTATACGGTAGCAATCGGTGTTATGCAGAATGATCTTGTAGGAGACGATAGTTAGTGACCAGAATGATAAAGTCTCTGTTTGTCTTAACGTAATCTAGACTTAGATCCCGTTCTGATGTCGTCAACATTTCAGTTAACATGTTTGTGTTATTTTTGCGTCGTTCGCGCTATATTAGGAGGATAAAATATCTAGAAGATTGTTAATAAATTATCCTTAGAGCTTATTTGATACTTATCATACCCCACTCCTGACAATTTACTGATGAATTAATGAATGAATTAATTAATTTTGAACTCAAATACATTCAGCACACAGTTGGCATACATACTTGGTAAATTCCATAAAATTATAGGTTCATATACATTCACTTGACAAGGTATTTTTGTAGGGGCGGAATGTTTCTTTTTAAAACTAACGGAAAACCTTGTCTGAACTCAGTAATCAGTAACGAAATTATAGATACGTTGTTTTTCTTAGGCTGCATGATTGTAGATTATGCAAACGTAGTTTTTTTAGAAATCTTTTTGATGACGTAAAGTATTTATACAGAAACATGATGGTGTCAGATAGGTGAATAAATTTATATTGAGATATTGAACTAGTGAGCATCAAGTGTCACCCAAATCCATAGAGCCATAATCGTAAAATGCAAAGTAACTTTAAGTTATAATACTTTGGCTTTTATTGTAAAAATCGTAAGAAATTAGAAATATGAATCATTCATAGGAAGATATGAACAGTTTAAAAATCTGTCAAATGGTTAAGGAAATGGATAGGAATATTTTGCTCTTTGTATTAATACCAAACAAATCGGTTATGCTAATTGGTTAGTAAGCAGTGGTTTAGCTTTAAATGATGATTGGGTTTTACTGATCCAGTTTAAAATTGTGGTCAACAAAATAAATGTCTTCACATTGCTATACATATAACCTTAATGTTGAATTTTTGAGCTAGAAATATTCAAATAGTAATTCCTTATTAAAGCAATGCACATGCTCAAGAATTATCACGAACTGATCTAAACTAGACCGTCATCAGAAAGCCGGAGATATTGGACAGCGAGTTCGTCCCACCATGCTATTCCTTATTAGCGGACACCGACGACCCCTCGAACGGCAAACGAACTCAGGGCCACACTCTCGCGCAACATCGCTTAACCCCTAGAACATTAAACTAGAATCCAATGGTATTACTGTCTAACTTCAATCGATTTATGATAATAAGTAACTGTAATTTATTACATGAGGGGAATAATTGTCTCATACCCGACATGGATTGATTTCTACCGTTCACGGTTTCCCACTAGAAACCAAAGAGTTACATTTTAAAGCTATTCGCTGGTAAGTAAGTGGTTATTATTAGTTTCAGAGATTTGTAAAGTCTGTAGACATTTCACAATTTGAATAACTCGCGCGAGAACAAAAATCCATGGCTCAATTCTTACGTGAGGTGTCATGACTTTTCACTGTTGGGGATCCCCATATTACAGTGAAACGGCTGTTCAGGGCTCCCAGGTTTTCAATGGCGGTCTAGCTAATATCAATTTGTGATTCAAACTATAAAAATTCTACAATCTCCACAAATCACCTATATTGATAAGTCGACAAAAATTATGGTTTATATACATATGTGAAACAGTGATAATAATGATAATAAGTTCCTGTTTTATCTGACGAGTAATAATTAAGTGATGCATTCAAAAACTTATTCTATCAGTTTTCAAATACGATCATCAGACTGTCTTGATTTTAAGTTAATGTCGTCCTTAGTCAATGCTTTTATTATCAAATGCAAATGCATTTAATGTTCATATTGTCTCACTTCTGTTCTTATGTTCTGATATAATTCAGATTCCTGTACACATTTTTCTCTGAACACTTTTCCTGCATACAGTAAACTTCGAGTTTAACCACGAAATTATCAAGGAGAAAACATTACAATGTTATTTCTAGGTCTATTTCATATATCGTAAAGGTTTGGTAAATTGTAAAATCGGATGAAAAAAATAAAAAAAATAATGCTCTGCAACTTTTGAATTTTATGAATGATCAGAAATGACAGTCGTGCAGTATCAGCACTTAATTGGATTTTCATTATCAATTGAATCAGTGAAATTCAGAGAGCACAGCACAGATGATACTTTTGTGTTTGACATTCAACTGTGGTTTGTATTTGAAAGTTCATATAAAAGCTAATCATGGATATTTAGATCCCTTGGTAAGCTGAAATTCAGTATTTACAACAAACGAACTTATCAGTCACTACATACAGTAAGTGTTTATTAGTAATGATTGCATAGACGACAGCCGGTTATTGACGGCTTGTTAGGTCCACTACTCACATGGAATCCTGCTAGAAGTACCACATTATCTGACTTTAAAGAAGTCGCTCACCAAATAGCTACCATACAAGCCAAAAGTGTTCGGACACTCCATCACCACCCAGAATGGTCTTTCAGACAGAATATCTTGGTAAAATCTGAGAACCATATAGTAAATACATCGTTTGCAAAATATTCATCAATCGTCTCAGACTTTATTGTTTCTTCGTTTTCACAATAATCATTCGCTGTTCTCGTTCTCCTTTCTTAGATTTTCTTAACCTTCTGCCTCCAGGCATTTCACTTTCGATTGATGTTACATACTACTTATATCTATCGATATCAGTAGCACATATCACAATAGAAATCAACTCCGAAATTAGTGATGAACTCCATACTAAAAGTTCACATTAACTAGTATCATGTTATGCAGTGATCGATGCAATACGATCGACACTAGTACGTAGACAATCATGGCATTCGTAACTATAACGTGTCAGTCTTACATTCTATAAGTCAGAAATGTGTGCAGCCTTATATCATATAGGTTATCGCTAGAATTCAAAAACCGATCTCCTCTTCTCCCAAAAGAGCAGACATCTAAAAGAGTCTATCCAGTCACATCAATTAGGACAACTTATATTGATCGTAAATATTTTCAGACATTCAAGCTTTTCTATGAAATCATTTCAACAACTAGACAAAAATGTGCTTTTCGTTTATCTCATCTACCTTAGAAGCGCCAGACTTATTTACCTCTGTACAATTAATGCATTCTACCACTTCATCAACGATCCGTGTTGAGTCTATATACGTTGTTCGAGTGCACAATTTACAGGAGTTTATTATCATTTTCGTCAAATAATCCCCTTATCAAATATATTTAATATTAGTAATATATTTCATCAAATATTATTTTATGTCATTGTAATCATGAACAGATTTAAGTTAACCAACCATCGAAAATCTAGTAGCACTAGAATGAAACAGCTGTGTGATGGTTCCAGGTTTTCAATGGTTATCTAACTTCCATAGATTCGCAGTTCCAATAGAATTCAACGGTCTTCACAACCTCATACTGACTAATATTCTATCCTATTAAGGTTTAAAAAGTAGAAATATCCGAATACTATAAATATATATATATAAATACTGAAATATTTATATCGATTCAAATGGCGACTGAAAATTCATATAAAATAGTTTCTTCCTTTAGAAAAAATACGTGGTGGGGTAAACAATATTGTTAATTCTACCTGACTTGTTCATTGAACCATTGGATGGACACTATGTAATATGCTGAAAAAAGAAAAAAAACAAGAAACTTTTTACTTGAGAAACCGGATACTGGTGTCAGAATATAATATATTAGCACTGTATAACAATAAGACAGAAAATTTAAGCTAATTTAAGGGATAGATTTTACAGAAACCAAGCAATAATTGAAGTGAATAGATATCTGGTGTATTGATTGGGAATTAAAATGAGCTACCTTTCATTGGATAATGTAATAAGAAGAAGTAGACTGTTGAAATTTTACAATATATATTGGCCCACTAAATTTCGAACAATCTGATCACACATGTGATTCTTAAGAATACTTATATCTTCAAAAATGCTACGTCAAGTAGAAGATAAGAAGAAACAAACAAAATAGGGGAAATCATGTTAAGAATAACGTGAAATTCACCATTATGAACAATAAAATAATATTACCACAGTACGTTTATGGTGAGAACAAACAGATTTTGAACACAATATATACTTACTTACGCCAGTCACCCCTCGTCGAGTAACGTACGCCGCCTACAAGTTATCTCCTTTGTAGCATTTAGTGGGCAATCCTTCCCAGTAGTTTGCAGTTGATATTCATTCTTTTCATATCTGATTCCAATTACCAAAACAATGCGTTTGTTTGGTATTCCTCTCTCTCATTTCACTCCTGGATTCCAGCCGACCACATGCCTCGTGATGCAGTTTGATGGTTTCCGCAATGTATGTCCTATCCACTTCCAGGGAATTTTCCTACTTTCCTCTTCATCTAAAAGTTGGTTTGTTCTCTGCCATACTAGATTGCTGTTGATGGTGTCCAGTCAACAGACATTGAGTATCTTGCGTAGACAATTGTTCAGAAATACCTTCACATTTTTGATGATGATTGTGGTAGTTCTTTAATTCTCAACTCCATACAATAGAACTGTCTTGATGTTTGTATTGGAGGTTGTGATTTTGATGCTGGTTGACAGTTGTTTTGAGTTCCATATGTTCTTCAGTTATAGGAATGCTGCCCCTGCTTTGCTAATGCTTGCCTCCACATCTGCATCAGATCCTCCGTGTTCATCGATGATGCTGCTCAAGTACGTGAGAGTTTCCACATCTTTCACATCTTCTTCATCAAGTGTGATTTGTTTAGTGCTCTCGGTGTCGTCGTATTTTAGGATCTTGCATCTTCTCTTGTGTTTGTTGATGCCTAGCAATGTGGAGGCTGATGCTACACTGTCCGTCTGCATCTGACTTTACTGCTGCTGGTGTGTGTGAAATAGACAAGCTAGTTTGCCTACGAATTCGAAATCGTCTGTCAAAATCCAAGTTGTCCACTGTATTCCATGTTTCCCTCATATGTGGAGGTCTTCATAATCCAGTCGACCATTATAGGAAAGAGAAAGGTTGAGATTAGGCAGACGTTGAATGCTGTGTGAGCTACTCTCAACGCACGACTTTGTAGTGCAGTCTGTCATGAGAATTCCAGATGGTGTTGACGATCTTCTCAGATGCACTATAGTGTAGAAGAAGACTCAATTAAGTTCTTCAGCCCACACTTCAAATGATTTTACGCAGACAAGTAGGTTGGTGCATAATGATAAGTTCCATTCAATTAATTGTTCAACAATGATCAATATTGTCACGATATGGTTTGTGTACGACCAATGCCTATGGAATGCCGTCTGTTGATCTCGAATTCGGGCATCTACTGAATCTTTCATCCAGTTCAACAACTGTTATGACTTTAAGTTGGGTCGGTTTTTACCCTGTGCTAATTGTTGTGTCCTTGACTGGAAAAATTAGAGCGCAGCATATTTATCGATCGATCCAACGACACGTTAACACGTACGGACGGCCTAGAGTCTCGATTGGTCCCACTCCCCTGTCTAGCCCAGTCAGTTGAGTCCAGAACACAAGTCACAACCTCTGAGATATGAATAATTTTATTTCAGACACACTCTATTTATATACCAAACAAACAAACCACATCGTACCATAAAATAGAGAACAACATTTACACAATATTTAACAAGTGAAATAAACATCGACCAATAGGAAATGCACATTTAAGGTCCAAGGCCACCAGAGACTGAACACGAAAATTATTGGTATATTTTTCCGACTATCCTAACAACGACACTCTGTTGAAACGCTTCCTGTTAATGATAATGATGTGATACGGATTTCGTCCTTAAACTTGTTGAGATCTATCCTCTTTTGTATCTTGATGAGATTTAGTTCTTTCTAGTCTGTCGGCATTTGTTCCAACTCCTAAATCTTCCTGAATAGAACGTCGACATATTTTCAGTTTCTTCTATATCGGACTTTATTGTTTCAGCTGATATGTTGTGAGGGTGTGTTGCTTTCCCACTTTTGACTCGTCCTTTGGTTTAAATAAGAATTGATTGAAGTGATTTCATCGGTTTGACAAAAGAATAAAAACCAAAATCATCTACAAAATACATTGTTCTAACGGAGAAAAACACTACATCGGACAAAGTAGACTCCCACTTCACCTTCGCCTGCATGTACATCAGTTAGCGGTCAAACGCCGTGACTTATCCTCGCTTATAAACTAGATGTGGACAATTGTGGATAAATATTTGACTGAAAAAATCTTGTGATCTTGGATAAAGGGAATCCTAAAAACACTAGAAAACTTTTAGAATCTTGGCACTCAGGTCAATCACCAATCAATGAACACATTAAGGTTGATTCAATCTATCATTTAATAAGAAAAACCACAAACAAATTTAGGACCTAGAATCAAATCAATGAGAGATACAATCAAAATATAGAAGTAAACAATGACAGGTTAAAAGTCAACAATCAAGATTGATGTCTACAGGACAAGCTTTTCGTCATATATGGAAAGATTCGAATATTTCACATCTACCTGAAGTTTGTGCTCATGATGTCGTTCAGAATAACTATGAAAGCTCCACGACCAAACCATCCAGGTCATAGAATAAAGCTCTAGTAAACTCATCCATCTGAGTTACAAACCTTGTCCACCTTCTCAAATACACAAGTATTTAATTTGCACCTGACACCTTGCTAACAATTAATAGATTATTTAATCAAAACGCATATCATTTGAAATATGGACAGCATGTTTACTTTTCAGATGTAGACGAATAATTCTACTATTTAAACGTTAAGCATTTGTACATATTTCAAACAAAATTAGGGAAAATCTGTGTTATAAGGTCGGATGAACTTAGATATTACATCAGGATGGGTGAAATTCTTTTAAATCACGAACTAATTCAAGTTAGACAACTGTTGTAAACCAGCAACTACAAACAGCTGATTATTTCTGATGTGGAACTCCTTGGCAGTGCACACTGACAACCCAACTAAACGAAATTGGACACAACATTTTCATACTCTTAACGAGCACTTAAAAGTTTAATCGTTGCACGGGCATCTGACTGTGTAAATGTCTAATGTCAATAAGTTTATGGTATCGTGCAACCACCTTCCAAAGTAGTTGGTGGATAACACTTGGCATGATTGAACTCCACTGGTTATACTTTCTTACTAGAACTTCAAGAATTTCAAACAGAAGTTGGTTAAACAGAGTAAGAACAACAAGATTTGTAGAATAAAATGAATTCATCATATTTCACGGTTTCTCATCAGCTGCATATGACCTAAAATTACAATTTATAATATAAATATAATTATTTACAAGTGTTTAGCATGTCTTCGTTTGTGAAGTTTAGATAAGTGTTCGAAACGCATCTAAAACCATACTAATCAGAAGAATAGTGATGCAAAGTCTATGAATAATTATAGTTAAGATCCATATGCATTAATATGTTAGGAAGTAATTATTAAGAGTTTATGTAAAGGTAATGAAATCGATAAGTGATTGGTAAGTCGCTCAACATGATAAAATAAACAAATATGTGAACATCATTCTGATTATGTAAGAGATGAATATCAGAAGACGAAAGAGTAATAAAACTAAAAAGGCTTGGGAAAGGGTTGAAAAAAAAGATTAAAAATAACAAAGGTTATTAGACAAAAATCTAATTACTATGACAGGGAAAGGGTAATCAAACTTTCCTTCCATATACATAGGTCAGATGAAAAACTATGACTGAAGGGAAGCAAAGTTCTTAAAAGTTCCGGGGAAATTTATTACAGAAAAGAATATCCCAAGGATGATCAACAAACAACTGTTGGAAAGAAATTTGTCTTCATCTTCATGAGATTTCAAGAACAATCTGTGCGAGAGTCAAGGTGGAACTGAAAAGAAGCTTCCTTGTCATTCAACTAGTTTCACTATACAAAAACAAGTGTTCATTATGACACTCAAAAATAAATCAAAACACTTCCGATTGCATTCATGAATTTAGATGTACCTTCAGGAACAAGTACATCAGAAAGACATAATAAAATTCGTCAAGCAAACACGTTTATTCATTCACATTTTAAATTCAAATTATTAACAGTATTCCTGGTTAATGACGAGTAGAATTCAGTTATGAATTCTAGGTCTAGATTATCCTGACTAACTATTTAACAGGTAATGTCTAGTTGTTTAGACCAGTGATCAGTCTGCACAATTAATGGGTAGGATTTTACCGACAATAAGGGTCTCTACAAAAATGTCAATGATCTTTATGTCCACATCACATATATATTCACACTTATTGCATTATTCAACATAAATAATATTTCATAATTCCTTTCATCATATTAAAGAGAAAAAAATCAAACATTCTTGCAGAATAGCATCAATTTATACTATTTCATTTGGTGCTCATCAGCTTCTTACAAATTATGATATTTATAATCATAGTTACAGAATCTGTTTAAATTACTGACATGAAAGAATTCTGTCTGAAGTTAATTCAAATACACATCAGTATAGTATAGCAAGGATGTAAATAAATCTAATTGACTGGATAAAATATTTTATTCATAAATATGGACCTTATATAAAAGAACATTCTACAACATTTATTGTAACAAGAGTTCAAAAGGTCACAAACAAGCGATTACGTAATGAGTGAACACTGATAAGAGTAAAATGAGTAAAGCTCAGTTGATAAAATAAGATTACTAATCTAGAAGACGGTCGAAACAAAATGACGAAATGATTTAGTTAATCGAAGGAACGAGTTGAACAACATATTTTGATGTAATGAAAAAAAATATTTGTGACCAGAGCGAAGACAGATTAACAACCATCTCCCTTTGAACACTCAAATTAGGTTCCGACAACTGATTGCATCGGCTTCAGTAAAGTTCACCATCACCATGAAAGATTGCAAGGTATCGAGGTATCAAAGTATCTAGAATATCCCGTCGTTTCACTAATCGCTTATTTAAGCACCGTGTTTTCAAGATACCTCATAGAAATATCTTCCATAAAAGAACCTATTGGACCTTCCATTGCTACACCATCAATTTGACGATATATGGTGTAATTTAATTGAAATCGAACTTTTTTTGTGCACATAAGTAGTAGTTTTTAATCTATCAGTTCCCTCAGTTCCACAGGTATGTCTTATTGACAAGTGTTAAGTAGGAAGGAACGTGGGCTAACGGTTACCTGTTAACTACATCTGACCATCTAGCATCTCGATATATTGCACGTGATATCGACTCAATTACACTAGACTTGAAGATTCCACATTCTGTACATATGTGTGCAGAACAGCACATAAATGTCATAAATCATGATTCTTTAACTCCATACCCAGTGTATATAAAATAATTTTGTTAAGCTGAATTATACAATAAGTTAGAATAATCTGCTCGGATGATGCCATAAAATTAAATAGGTTAGTTTTATGGCGTTGTTCCAAAATATAGGAATGAAGTAATAGCTAGAAGAAGAAGACTGGAGCTTTACTGTTTATCCATCACCATCAGTGGTGGTCTACCTCATATCGACTCATAAATTCAACTATTAAATTACTATAATATCCACAAAACCCCTTTCTGAATAATATTTGTTTTTTTAGAGTCAATTTTCCAGAGTAAATTTATTCTATTTATAAAGGTCACTGTAACATGATCAATCTTGTAATCATTCAATTTAAACAATCAATACCAAATTGAAATAAACAGTTCGATATTTTAAAAAAAGGGAGAAAGAATAAATTGATAAAGTAATTCTTTCTCTCGTTCAATTCACTTGTACCATCATCGTGAATGAATGGATTTTGTGGAGATTAATTTAATTCGATTGTGATAACCGTCAACAATTGATCTCATTTGTGGTAGTATTATGATTTATTAGTTAATTATCGTGTGAGATATACAAGGTCAAATGATGTTCTGAATGATGTCACATAGTGTGTGGGTCAGACGTTACCACTGATCTGTGATTGAAGTCCCATACAACCCTGATATTCATATTGGTTTGTTATTTAACTATGATCGATGACTGGTTTGTCAAATGAAAACGTTTGTAATTATAACACCAAGTGAATTAGAATCCAATAACATAGATCAGTAATTTTTCTAAAAAAATTACAAGTTCATAGTATTGATTTGGACCAAGAAACATAAGAACTAAAAATTATACATACTGACATTTATATTCAATTATCTGACATATATACTGATAAATAAATAAAAAAAGAACAACACTGAGTTCCTACTGTTTATAAGACGTATGAACGATGGAAAAGAAATGAGTAATTTACTACTTGAAGCTTCATATAGTAATTGTTAGATTGGAAAAAAGTAGTGTGTCAAATAAAATTGGATATGAACATTCAATTAATTGAAATGAATCATCAAAAAATTATAATGGATTCAAAATATTTGCTACAAAATTTTCATGACCTATTATGTTCTGAATCAACATTATTGCGTCTCAAATTTTCACAAAGTTTGTCGAAATAAGTAAAAGTTATGTAACAGGATGGAAATAATTATACGAATTAATAAAGACATTATTTGTTCAATCAATAATGAATCAGATGAATTATGTGTTTAGCAAACTGTCCACACCAAGAAGGTATGTTTCATTTGGAGATTTAGAAATTAGAGAGATATAAACATCAGTACTATTGAATTGAATGAATTTATACTAAAATGTTATTCGTATGTTAGGTATAATTATAATAGGAGATCACTCCCATACACATCACCCTATATCCAATTATCAGAAATCTACTATTTGAAGAAATTCGATCAGGTGACTATTAACATGGAAAACTATTGAAAATGACTAACGAGTATTTGCTTTACACATTGTGTGTACTAAATGCACTTGTAAGCATGTTGTCTATCCAATCAGTTGGACAATCTTCACAAACTGTATACATCGAATTATCAGAATATTGGTCAATATCGTTTGATCCACAAGATCAGTCAATATAATAATTAGAAGGGAATCTTCTAATTCATCTGATTTTACGATGTTTCTGTTCACAGCAATAAAACGGTTGTATTGAATACACATACGGTGATTGTAAACTCCATCTCATTATCAATAGATTTCAGTTATTTCACGGAAATTGTATTCCATAATCAGATTGACATTGTTGATAAGTAATTTGGTGAAGGTGAAAATAATTAATTAACATTTTCATATGTTGACATTAGTTTTATTGTATTTTATAAGGTGAACAACGTTGTTGTTGTTGTATCGATTGATTAGATGACATAGTAAGAATTCCAGAATAGAATTTGAAAGACAACTTATTCATTAATATAATGAGAGAAAATTTGTTTCTAGGCTTATATCCGATGACCTTTGTTTTTCACTCTTAATAGTAGATTTATTGAGTGTAAGTCGCTTTCGACACAATTGTAAAATTTATTTGTGTTTAGTTTTTATGTATAATAAATAAACAAGTTCATTGAACATATTGAACATTTAACAACATTCATTTGTGTTAGCCAAAAAGATGGAAAAAACAAAAAACGTTTTTGTATTTTTCCTTTACATTTCTATGTGAAATGAAAGTTAAATTAAATCTTGACGTGTTTCATTTTCTTTTTCTTCTAGAATAAATTATCACTGCATTTTTACGAAACAATAAATTTTCATTAAAATTGTTATCAGAAGGTGTTTTGTGAAGATTTTAGAAATTTCAGTAGTTGAAATCATGAATCAAATGAAGCTAGACCACCATGAAAACCTGGATTCGAATCTCGCGGGGGCAGGATCGTGGATGCGCACTGTTGAGGATTCCCATACTAGGACGAAACGGCAGTTCAGTGCTTCCAGGTTTTCTATGGTGCTCTAGCTTCAATTGACTCATGATTTCAACCATTGAAATTACTGTAATATCCACAAAACTAATATTAGTCCTTCATGTAAAACTAATTTATTAAAAAAGATAACCGATCTATACAGTATATAATTTAAACGGTATATTTAAGCATTATTGTCAAATTCATGTATTAAGTCATTGGAAAAACTTAGTGAGACTGTTATATCTGTCATTTTCATGTGTCTGAGTAGTGCTTAGCTGACTTGTGCTTAGTACTGAAAACCTCGTATCCGACAATGAAGAACAAAAGGAACAATGACTGGTGATATAGATTTATTTGGCCTTGGAAATAAATCAATATGATGTATGAATGCATGAAATTTTATATCGTTTATTTACAGTTAGATTTGTGTAAACTGAACTGTGTAATTAAAATAACCCATTATGTCGTTGAATAAAAAAAGAGAATTCAGCGAAATTTTCTTTATTTTCGATGAAATCGTTCACTCAATCTGTACATTCGTATTGATCGTTGTATGGTAAATATCTGTTTATAAAATAATAGAAAAATTGCATCATAAATTGATTCAGGACTTATTACCAGATGGGGTTACGCAATAATCAAAGGGTAAGACAAGAATATAAGGCTTGAAATAATTTACCCGTCTCGAATCAATTTCTGAACTGAGTAGTATTTAACTTCAATTAATCAATTACTTACTCTGTGAACATAAATTTATAATATCAAACAATTAATTATCTATAATTAACATATATCACTAATTGACTAAGTTATATAATCAGTTCTTCTCAAAATAGTCACAGACGATAAGAAAAACAATCATGAAGGGATTGAGATTACATATTAACGCTGTTAGATGCCGGGATAGTGGTCCGGAGTTTGAGCGTTCTCGCTTGAAACCAAAGTTTTTAGGTTTGGTTCCCACGTGCAGGGTCGTAGATACGCAATTCCGAGAAATTCCATACAAGGATGAAACGACCATCTAAGGCTTCCGTGTTATAAATGGTGGTCTGAATCATACCGGTTCATGATTTCCATGACAATACTTTTCACTTTAACACCCAACGCGTTATACAGGGAATTAGTGAGAACAAATATCTACTTCTATGGTCTCTGCGTATTACGTTTATATCGTTATTAGTAAGAATTGACAGTTTTTAATTTTTTAGATTCTATAGTGTGACTTAGCTCGTTAGCGACCATCTGGTCTCAGTTGTTTAATGAATATTACATCGAGTTGTTAAAATGAGAATTACTGGGTTCAAGTCCCGGTGTTAATAGTCACATTGGAATCCAAGTATATACAACTGATTTAGAAGTTAGAGAGATATAAACATCAGTACTATTGAATTGAATGAATTTATACTAAAATGTTATTCGTATGTTAGGTATAATTATAATAGGAGATCACTCCCATACACATCACCCTATATCCAATTATCAGAAATCTACTATTTGAAGAAATTCGATCAGGTGACTATTAACATGGAAAACTATTGAAAATGACTAACGAGTATTTGCTTTACACATTGTGTGTACTAAATGCACTTGTAAGCATGTTGTCTATCCAATCAGTTGGACAATCTTCACAAACTGTATACATCGAATTATCAGAATATTGGTCAATATCGTTTGATCCACAAGATCAGTCAATATAATAATTAGAAGGGAATCTTCTAATTCATCTGATTTTACGATGTTTCTGTTCACAGCAATAAAACGGTTGTATTGAATACACATACGGTGATTGTAAACTCCATCTCATTATCAATAGATTTCAGTTATTTCACGGAAATTGTATTCCATAATCAGATTGACATTGTTGATAAGTAATTTGGTGAAGGTGAAAATAATTAATTAACATTTTCATATGTTGACATTAGTTTTATTGTATTTTATAAGGTGAACAACGTTGTTGTTGTTGTATCGATTGATTAGATGACATAGTAAGAATTCCAGAATAGAATTTGAAAGACAACTTATTCATTAATATAATGAGAGAAAATTTGTTTCTAGGCTTATATCCGATGACCTTTGTTTTTCACTCTTAATAGTAGATTTATTGAGTGTAAGTCGCTTTCGACACAATTGTAAAATTTATTTGTGTTTAGTTTTTTATGTATAATAAATAAACAAGTTCATTGAACATATTGAACATTTAACAACATTCATTTGTGTTAGCCAAAAAGATGGAAAAAACAAAAAACGTTTTTGTATTTTTCCTTTACATTTCTATGTGAAATGAAAGTTAAATTAAATCTTGACGTGTTTCATTTTCTTTTTCTTCTAGAATAAATTATCACTGCATTTTTACGAAACAATAAATTTTCATTAAAATTGTTATCAGAAGGTGTTTTGTGAAGATTTTAGAAATTTCAGTAGTTGAAATCATGAATCAAATGAAGCTAGACCACCATGAAAACCTGGATTCGAATCTCGCGGGGGCAGGATCGTGGATGCGCACTGTTGAGGATTCCCATACTAGGACGAAACGGCAGTTCAGTGCTTCCAGGTTTTCTATGGTGCTCTAGCTTCAATTGACTCATGATTTCAACCATTGAAATTACTGTAATATCCACAAAACTAATATTAGTCCTTCATGTAAAACTAATTTATTAAAAAAGATAACCGATCTATACAGTATATAATTTAAACGGTATATTTAAGCATTATTGTCAAATTCATGTATTAAGTCATTGGAAAAACTTAGTGAGACTGTTATATCTGTCATTTTCATGTGTCTGAGTAGTGCTTAGCTGACTTGTGCTTAGTACTGAAAACCTCGTATCCGACAATGAAGAACAAAAGGAACAATGACTGGTGATATAGATTTATTTGGCCTTGGAAATAAATCAATATGATGTATGAATGCATGAAATTTTATATCGTTTATTTACAGTTAGATTTGTGTAAACTGAACTGTGTAATTAAAATAACCCATTATGTCGTTGAATAAAAAAAGAGAATTCAGCGAAATTTTCTTTATTTTCGATGAAATCGTTCACTCAATCTGTACATTCGTATTGATCGTTGTATGGTAAATATCTGTTTATAAAATAATAGAAAAATTGCATCATAAATTGATTCAGGACTTATTACCAGATGGGGTTACGCAATAATCAAAGGGTAAGACAAGAATATAAGGCTTGAAATAATTTACCCGTCTCGAATCAATTTCTGAACTGAGTAGTATTTAACTTCAATTAATCAATTACTTACTCTGTGAACATAAATTTATAATATCAAACAATTAATTATCTATAATTAACATATATCACTAATTGACTAAGTTATATAATCAGTTCTTCTCAAAATAGTCACAGACGATAAGAAAAACAATCATGAAGGGATTGAGATTACATATTAACGCTGTTAGATGCCGGGATAGTGGTCCGGAGTTTGAGCGTTCTCGCTTGAAACCAAAGTTTTTAGGTTTGGTTCCCACGTGCAGGGTCGTAGATACGCAATTCCGAGAAATTCCATACAAGGATGAAACGACCATCTAAGGCTTCCGTGTTATAAATGGTGGTCTGAATCATACCGGTTCATGATTTCCATGACAATACTTTTCACTTTAACACCCAACGCGTTATACAGGGAATTAGTGAGAACAAATATCTACTTCTATGGTCTCTGCGTATTACGTTTATATCGTTATTAGTAAGAATTGACAGTTTTTAATTTTTTAGATTCTATAGTGTGACTTAGCTCGTTAGCGACCATCTGGTCTCAGTTGTTTAATGAATATTACATCGAGTTGTTAAAATGAGAATTACTGGGTTCAAGTCCCGGTGTTAATAGTCACATTGGAATCCAAGTATATACAACTGATTTAGAAGTTAGAGAGATATAAACATCAGTACTATTGAATTGAATGAATTTATACTAAAATGTTATTCGTATGTTAGGTATAATTATAATAGGAGATCACTCCCATACACATCACCCTATATCCAATTATCAGAAATCTACTATTTGAAGAAATTCGATCAGGTGACTATTAACATGGAAAACTATTGAAAATGACTAACGAGTATTTGCTTTACACATTGTGTGTACTAAATGCACTTGTAAGCATGTTGTCTATCCAATCAGTTGGACAATCTTCACAAACTGTATACATCGAATTATCAGAATATTGGTCAATATCGTTTGATCCACAAGATCAGTCAATATAATAATTAGAAGGGAATCTTCTAATTCATCTGATTTTACGATGTTTCTGTTCACAGCAATAAAACGGTTGTATTGAATACACATACGGTGATTGTAAACTCCATCTCATTATCAATAGATTTCAGTTATTTCACGGAAATTGTATTCCATAATCAGATTGACATTGTTGATAAGTAATTTGGTGAAGGTGAAAATAATTAATTAACATTTTCATATGTTGACATTAGTTTTATTGTATTTTATAAGGTGAACAACGTTGTTGTTGTTGTATCGATTGATTAGATGACATAGTAAGAATTCCAGAATAGAATTTGAAAGACAACTTATTCATTAATATAATGAGAGAAAATTTGTTTCTATGCTTATATCGGATGACACTTTTTCAGTGTTAAAATTTGAATTAATAAACGTAAGTCATTTCTAACACGTTTTTATCCATTTCACTGATTTATTACATAATCTAAAGAAAAACTGTCTAGTTCAATGAATCCTGATTATATTTAACTTTATTGTTTTTTGCTGAGAAACCTTTTTTTGTTTTATTTTCCTCTTTATAAGTTTTAAATAAAGATGTAAACTTTTAAGATAAAAACTAACAAGTTTTACGAATCTCTTGCCCCATTATAGGTTTACTAGTGTCTAATTTCAAGACGCTATTGGCGTTGTTCTACTGAAGAATAATAACCATTAGAAGCAAAGTGCAATCCAGGACGTGCGTTTCGTCCTATTCGGGACGAATCAACTGGACGTACCTGCATCTCAGAGTCGATGTCTACTCCGGGACTCGAACCAAGTACCGTTCGCTTCGAACACCATCGTGTTACCCACTTGGTTACTGAGTCCTGATAGCTTATAATTGTATATAATGCCTGCGAATTAAGGAAATACTGAGGCAATCCGCACAGCATACACATATGCCGATAAGAAACTGATGTATTTGAGTCCTAAACATCAATGGGAAAATTCAAATAAACAATACCAAGTGAATAACCATTAGTTTATTTTTGTCTCTGGTGTTAGTCAGTTTTACCTAATGATCGTATTGGAAGATAGTTGAACAATAGAGTAAATTAATTTCAGTTAGATGTGTACTATTGAAAGCTGACAAATTATTTTGATCACAGGATATTTTTCGCTTGAATCAAAAATCCTTAACTTTATCTTTGGTAATGTCATGTATGTTTATTGTTGAAAAATCTCATACTAAATTGAAGAGTAAAATTTAAAAGAACTTTAACATATCATCACATATGCAATTATCCAACAATCCCAGAACATTATGTTCCTTTATTAATGAATATATATTCAGTACTATTCAGTGATTTATAATATGATATGCTATTATGGATATTTATTATGAATTGTTCAACTTGAATATAATTTTTATTATAAATATAGAATTTTATCAGATCATTGGAAAATAAGTGGTAAGTTGAAAATTATTTTCTTACTTTTGCCTATTACTCAAATGGATCATAGGCCGCCGACCAACATTCTCCGACCCACTCTGTCCTCCGCCTTCCTTTCTAGTTCTGTCCAATTCTTGTTCATTCTTCTTATATCTGTCTGCATTTCTCGACGTAATGTGTTATTTGGTCTTCCTCTCCTACTTTCGCCTTGAGGATTCTAAGTGACGGCTTGTCTTGTGACGCAATTGGGTGCTTTCCTCAATGTGTCCTATTCACTTCCAGTAATTCTTCCTGATTTCTTCTTCCACTGTGATCTTGTTTGTTCCCTCCCACAATAGGTTGTTGCTGATAGTATTTGGTCAATGGTTATGAAGTAGTTTGCGTAGACAGCAGTTAATAAACACCTGTATCTTCTGGATGATGGCTTTCGTAGTTCTCCAGGTTTCCGCCCCATACAGTAGAACTGTTTTGACATTTGTATTGAAAATTCTGACTTTGGTGTTGGTTGACAGTTTTTTGAGTTCCAGATGTTCTTCAGTTGTAAGTATACTGTTCTTGCCTTCCCGATTCACGCCTTAACGCCTATATCAGATCCGCGGTGTTCATCGATCATGCTGCCCAGATATTTAAAGGGTTTTACATCTTCTAAAACGTCTCCGTCAAGTGTCATTTGATTGATGCATGTTGTGTTGTATCGGAGAATCTTGCTTTTCCCTTTGTTTTTATTGTAATCTATTGTTGCTGAGGCTGCTGCTACACTGTTCGTCTTCTGCATTTGTTGTTGCGTGCGCGATAGAAGAGCCAGATTATCTGCGAGGTCTAGATGGTTCAGTTGCATCCTATCTGTCCACTTTATTCCGTGTTTTCCCCCCAAATGTTGACGTCTTCATAATCTAATCGATCACCAGGAGAAAGAGGAAAGCTGAAAGTTTGAAACCTTACCTAACACCGATCTTTACTTCAGACGAGTCTTTCAGCTGTCCTTCATGCACGATTTTGCAGTTTAATTGATAATAGGGATTTCATATGCTAATGACTATCTTCTCAGGCACGCAATAGTGCAGAGGAAGCCTCCATAGCATTGTTCTGTGGGTTATTATTTTAAAATGGCTTATTTTTAAAGTTGTTGACGATTGGTGTATGACTCAATGTTTGGATTGTATATTTTTCCGTTGAAAATATCTAGTTTTTAAAGTTGATAATATGTGTGTAGTCATGAGCAAACACATTAGTCAAGTCTAATATCAAGAGAAAATAGGCTTCTGGCACTTTCTGGTTATCAAAAGCTTACTAGTTGATTACGGTTTATGATGTAAATCAAAAATAAGAAGTTATTAACGAAACGTCCAGGAAGTAAACATCATTCATGAATTATACATAATCGTCCACTAACTTAAAGACAGTTTCTGACAAATGTTTATAACTGTAAGCATTGTACCACAGTTATATATTTGTATATACTGCGATCCAGGTTAGCACGATTTATGTTTATGTCATTGAAGAACGAATGTAATGAAGGTGTCCACAAAACTAGCCATTTAATTTGGTACTTCACATACCAAGTACAGGTTTATCTAATTGAGTATGGTAAACATGTTTCTCAGTATGTATAACCGTATGTATATTAGTATTGATATTACTATTAGGTTAGTTTAAACACTGAGTTAGTTAAAACAATTTTTATCCCTACATGAGGATTATGGAAAACATCGATTTATTTATTTATTTACTGAAATACTGATCCACAGCATTCACACCTGTCCGATATATACTCACATTATCTTATTCACTATTATTTATTTGAAAATCAACGATAATGAAATTCTTGATTTTGAATATCTTTTGTACATTCCACTGTGTACTTTTATTTACATTATGACTTGAATGAACTTTTTTCGCCTGACATCATTGGATAAATGTAATGGTAATGATAAAAACAGTAAAATTCTCTTTATTAACCAATCCTATAGTCTCTGATAAAAACTGGTAAATGAGTGGTATTTAGTGACTGACTTCAAGTGATATATCCTGGAGTTCTAGTGAGAAGTAGTGACCAGTGGAATTCAACCGAGTCTGTTGTGAGATAGTAACTCACTGATGACAATGGTGGATGTGTCGCATAATTTCCCGAATTAGTTAGAGTTAGACATTAACACCGTTGGATGACGGCCAGCTCAGTGTTCTAGTAGTTAAGCGCTCGGGTGCGAGACTGATAGATCGTGGGTTCGAATCTCGCGAGGTGGGGTCGTGGATAGGTTAAAACGGCCGTCCAATGCTTCCAGGTGTTTCCATGGTTGTCTAGCTTCCATTGACTCATGATCTCAGCCATTGAAATTAATAAAACACTTTATAGATAATTCTTTAATAAATCTGTTACTGAAATGTAATTACTATTTAATATTACAATTATAATTATTGTGAATTACTTAGATGAGTACAATATTCTGGCAAAGATAATTACTAAATAATTGGAAATTTTATAATCTCTAACAGTGGTAAGATATTTACATTAACTTATCTCAAAGTATTAATCAAAGTTTTATCAAGACTTCTTGTTTCTAATTATCTAAAAATTCTGTGATTTTCGTATTAATCGATTTGAATGGTAGCTAAGCAGTATAGAAATCGAATGTTCGCCCATAAGATTGAGGGTCTCCGGTTTGTTTTCGGGTTGAGGGGTCGTAAACGAGCATTGCTAAGGAGATTCGTACAAAAACGAACTGGCCGTTTAATGCTTCCAGGTTTTCAATGATAGTCAAACCAAGATCGTTATAATGTATATGTATGTGTGTTTGAGTGTGAAAACCACTCCATATATACACTGCATATGACAATAGTTGTTTAGTTCTCTTTATAAGTAACGTTATATTTTTAGATTTGTTTTTGTGTATCATGTTCATCATTTGGCTTGAAGTTCTTATCATCATTTTAAGCTTTTAATCAATTCTTTGCTGTTCTGTCCTGCCGACTACTATATTGGATGGCTGAATTCTTGATAATTTCTGCATGGATTGATTACTTTCGATTTATTTCTTTGGTATAGAAGTACATCTCCTGTTTGTTAAATGTTTTTATTATTTCTGATAAGAAATTAATTATATTACTCCTAAAAATTCTTATATGGTCGTTATTTGATAACTTGGATCATTTGCTTTTTGAATGGACTGATTTGATATATCCATTCGGAATAAAAACATGTTCTTTGTTTATGAACAACATTTTCCTCTTTTCAATAAATAAACACTTTTGGGTTTATTAACAGATCATCTACTTGATACTTGTTAGTTTGACTGTAGCATATTTCTGAAATATAGAATAACGTTCTCTAACTGATAGGAAACCTTTATTTATTTTCGATCACTTGATGATACCAAGTCTATCGTATACTATTCGAGGCCTCATAACTTGGTATCCCAAAAATACACAAATATTTGTGTTATTTGGATATTTTATATGTATTCTTAAGTCCAAAAAGTAACACTTTTTTAAACTAAACTGCTGTCTTTTGATTTACATATATTTCGTTTAGGCTTTGTGAATAAGGTATATAAGTGATATAGAATATACCAGGGTCGTAAGACAACAATTATTGGACATTTTCATAAGTTCATTATCTTGTTCTTTGATTTAAAAGTTCTCTTCTCCCACACTGGATTAAAACAGGACATTAAATTGACTTGAATAAACCTTCATGAATGATCTATCGTATACGTCGAGTTGACCTCATGGTTTACGTATCCATCTTTTGCATACTCCTGTAACTAATAGAATCCACAAACTAATATTAGTTACCAAAATATGCTCCATCTCTTTTTACTTCAACCATAAATAATGGTCATACCTGAATGAGTTAAAGCAAAACTTTGATTTCTCACAATTTCTTTTTTTACGTTTTTTTCTCACTTTTGTAATATTTCTACTCTATTATTAAGAGGACTCGTTATGAAAATATTTTCAACATTTATCTTATTAGATAGTATGTGGTCTGCCAACCATTAAACTAGAAGTTTTCAGTCTTCACAAAAATTTCTTTGTTTATTACAATTATCATTATTCGTTCAGTTACCAAGTTAATAATTAGACATTTTCACAATTATTTGAGCAATTTTATAGTTTATATCATGGATTGACCAAACAAATATACACTTCTAATTATTATATGAATTAGCTTTATTCTTTTTCTTTGCAAATGACATTCATGACCTGTAATCTGCTTCATTCATCACCATTTATATTCAACAAAGAAGATTAAGCCAACATTTTGAAGTTTATCTTTAAAATGAATTTATACCCTTACTTTTATAATATAATTAGTAGAAAGAAAAGTTTTATAACATTGAGAATATTTCATTATTGATAGATTATCAATAGTGGATAATTATTAATACTACACATCCCCAAAAAGATCATGTGTTTATATATTTCAGTGAAATTTGAGTTGTAAACAAACAATTAGACTAACTAATGAACATATGAAACTTAATAACAATAGTTGAGATCATGAGTCAATTGAAGTTAGACAACCATGGATAACCTGGAAGCATTGGACGGCCGTTTCGTCTTATTGTGAGACTCCTCAGCAGCTCGCATCCATGACCCCGGGGTTCGAGCCCAAGAACTATCAGTCTCTCGTGCGAACGCCTAACCACTAGACCACTGAGCCGGCCGTCATCCAACGGTGTTACTGTCTAACTTCAAGTGAATTAGTTGATTAATGAACTAAAATGAGGAAAATGTGTTTTTTTCTCCATGTTACATTTAATTTTGAATCAGATTGTAACTGTTGCTTTTATTGTTTTGGTTGATCATGTGATCAAGTGAATCGATTGATATGTATCACTATGTGATGAAAAATTTATTAATCATATTCCGGATACTATTTGCCTTTAATACGGTTTAAGTTAATTTGTCTCTTCTTTATGTGTATGAATAACTAATTTTTTTAAATCTTAAGTAGAAATGAGATTACCAGCATGTTCGAGCATTCTTCCGTTCAAATAATATATTAAAGGTGGATGGAAGAGTAAAGTTTTCACTGAGGATATCATTTCAATCATCTGAAGCTGTCTAAATATATTTTCTATGAACACATCACTGTAGTGCATCTCAACTTGCCGGATGAAAAAACAAATATTATGGAATACAGAGCTTGAAATGAAGTTTTGAGTGAAAATTATGCTCTAATAGGCATCAATCCGTGACAGAATAAATGGAAAATTGCTAAACCTTGATCAGAAAATTGAACATTGAGAAGTAGATTTTCTAAAGATTCAAGAACATGCATCGTATCTTTCCCCTATTAAGGTTACTTTTTAAACCCATAAAGATTTCAAATTTCAAATGAGTTATTAAGATTTAATTTGAAAGCGTTGGATAGTGGGATGTTTGATAATTGCTATCAACAGATATTCGATAGATCCACATCCTGGCATGTGTTACTGTTAATTCTACTAAGACCTGCAATTATCTATTTTGGTTCTGTTTTTTTAATTTAGGTCAACATAATATACTGACAAACATAATGTACCACTGAAATTTTAATTTTATTGTACTCTATAATCCGTATATTTCCATGTTTATATGTTTCCTGAAATAAATGGCGTTCATAAAATAGATTGTTTAACAGTTTAACCTGGTCATCCTTTTAGAGAAGGGTAGAACTAAAAACAACAAAATGAGGATCCGAGAGCAAAGTCATGTTGCTCACTGTACAGCTGTAATTTAGCAGTAAGGCGTTTTCCTGGGGCAATCAGCATCTGCAACGATACCGCTTTCTTAAAACGGAAGGGAGAACTTTGGAAATGTTAACTTTCAAACTGCCGCACTTCACCTTGCCCATGAATTTCCATTTTTGGTGGTAGGGTCATTAGAGTAGAGAGCTAACTATTGTCGAACTACTCACAGAGAAGCTGTGAGTTACTTTGGTCAATTAGTTATCCCTTGAACTCTCGATTCACGTGTAGCTAAATCCGATACCAATACAATTTCCTTTACAGATCCATCATCCAGAAATATACTGATGCTTCAAACCAAAATGTTGAGTATCATCTTTTTATTTCGGCAGCATCTCGTAAATTAATCTGTCACAATGATATTTCTTGACCTTGACGTACCATTCTTCTCTGTTGACCAGGGGGTTATGTTGTTAGATTAGTCACTGAAAAATGTACCGGATAAGTATTTAAACCTTACGCAGACTCTTTACTCAAACTTTGCTGGTCGAGACAGACCTTATATGGAACTACGAGTAAGACTATCAACCTCAAATGGAGTTCATCAGGGCTGTCCACCCTCCCATTTTCTGTGTAATTTTATCATTGATATTTTCTTAGAAGTAACACTTTATTCGTCTAACGTTTCAGGGATCGACCTCCTACTGGAAAGTCCACTTATCGGTTTAGAATACGCAGATGATATTGTCCTTTTTGGTTAAGACGCTGACAGATTTCAGAATCCTTTATTTGATTTGAGGTATCATATTAGCCCTTTAATGACGCTGTTTTTCTCCCCTAAATCCAACATCTTTATTCAAAACCGATATGCGTTAATGGTGGAACTGATGATATTGAGTGAAGTATATAAGTGGGTCAACCATTAGACTTACTTTGGAATTCTCGTCAGCCTCGGTCAGTCAGTATCCGAAGAAGTCCCGGGATCAATTCAGAAAGCTTCACTGGTTTTTTCCAATTTGTGTCACTTGTGATGTAGGCGAAAGGTCCGTTTACTGATGAAAGAGCGTGAATACTGTATGATGGTCGTCTGTGAAACATGGCCTCCGAAAGCGGAAGACGTATTTAAGCTTCAGGGTTTGATCGTACATGTCCTCAGATCATTGCCCACGTTTCACGGAACGACCGATTTAGCAATGTTGAGATTGCCGATAGAATACTGGGCACAGGCTGCAAATCAGCTGGTTAGGTTATGAATCTTGATCAATGGTGGTGGTTAGGACATTGTTACTCACGCCCATTTACGGCTTAACTCGAAGAAGGATGTTCGCTGATTTGTGATTATATTAGAATAAAGCTGGGGGGGGGACAAAAACAAAACGTGATAACAGTAGACGAAGTCATGGGCTGTTGGTATGAACCATGCTTGTAGAAGCAGGCTACCTGGCTGATGTTCACGAGGTAACTGCGACCAAACGTTGGGGATTGTTTTTGATGTAGTTCAGATTTGATTAAAAAAACACGGATGCATTTAATCTATATCTTTCTCTCGAACCTGCATTTCAGAAGCCCCTCATACATAGCTTTCCACTATATTTTTTTAAATTTAATCCTCACTGTTCAGTCTTTATAAATGTCTTTGACAATACATTATTTTGATCTGAATTACTATTCACGTTGATTTCATCCCGTTGTGGTAATATAACAAAACTTTGCCCCCAGACATTTATGCCAGGCTATACCTTGATGTTGAATACTTATCTAATTCTAACTGAAGTAAAATTTCCATTCTAAATACCGTATTTTGTAAATGTCAATAAACTTTAGGTGCAAAACTGAATTCAAAATTAAAATTAAATATGCATTCTGCTTACAGAAACAGTCAGCCTAATTTACAAATTACATTTATGTAGTAGTGTTAAAACAGAGTCTTGATCAGATCTCCAATAGACATTCCAATGTAGGTGAAGTAGAAAAAGTTGTGTAGTTATAATATCAAAAAGAATAATTTTTGGTTACGAAATTAGGAGAGGTTAAAAATTACATTAAGTGGCTTTTCAGTAGCCAAAGCTATTTTTTCTGTTAACTGTAGATTAAATAATTCTCATAAACTGCCTATATTACTAATCATGGTAATTATGTGTTTACCAGTTATAGATGTTTAGAGAAATATTATGAGGTTCACGTGAGAACCATTGACATGTTCAGTTCATTTATGTTGAATATAATGCAGGTATTCCCGATATGATTAGTGTCAGTAAAACAATACTGATAATCGATCGACGCTAAAAATGTGAATCACAAGATGACAGATTTAGAATCATAAGGTTTTTAAATTATCACAAACAGCTTGTAATTTACGTCACCGGATATCAACTATGCTAATATACAGGGGTTTCGGCCTTCTACCACCATTTTGAGATGATGAAGAATATTTATAACTTAGGATAAGGATGTTAGAGATGTTGTGGTGCTTGACCTGGATGATTTGATCGAAAAGCTTTCATTGTTCTACCAAATAAAAAAATGAACTATTAGGACTGTTCCACAACTGACTACAAGCTTGTTCTGTTGACTTGAGTTTTGTTTGGTTATTTCTTTAACTTTCTAGTCGTTGTTCGGATGTTTGTTTTTGTTGTTTTTTCTCCTGACACGGACTTTGAACCTTCAGGTGCTAATCTCACTTCTTATTGACCGATAGGTCTTATCGATTTCTATGTGTCTATTGTTTGATGCTTGATCAGAATCCTAGGTTTCTAAAAATTCTCTGACTTTCTTTATGTTATGTCTGTTCAATATTTTGACCTTTTCCCAGTCGAACTCATATCCATAGTTGTTCACACACATTGATATGCACGAAGCTATGTTGTGTCGTTTAACAGCTAACTGGCGTTCATGTAGACATAGATCAAGAACGTTTGTTCCAGTTTTTGTAGTTTATCTAGTAGATGATGTTTGGTTTGTCATCATTTTTCATTGCCTGTAATGATTTTATTGGCTTATGGGCTACACCTATATCTTTTCGAAATGCATTCATACCCTTTTCTTCTAGTTCGTCTTGTAACGGTGGTACTGCGATGGGTCTTAACTCTATTGAATGATGTATGTATACAGCTTATTTTGCTGGCCGATGGATTTTCGCTCTAGTAATGGAGTATTTGGTTGATCTATATTAGTTTTCGATATAACTGAATCATCAGTTTTTCTGCATTGGTTCTACCGATCAATATGTCAAAGAATGGTAGTTTATGGTTTGGTTCTTCTTCTAATGCGCTGATTTATAGGAGTTATGGTCTTCTGTTATAACTCAAATATTTTAATCAACAAGATACATCTGAAGTATATATCTGAAAATGTAGATATTTCTTTGTTTGTAATTGACAAATTATTTCTAAACTAATATAATTAACCTGCTTTTCTAAAAAAACGACAATTGAAGAGAAGGAACATTTATTTTGAAATAGTTCTTCATCATTTGAACAACTGAGTAGGAAAGTGATCTTAATTAGATAGTGGTGAGTCAATTTAACAACGTGATAATGACGTAGTAACATAACGTTTAGAAAATTAAAATTAAAACTAGGGTGAGTATTGATAACTAGTTAATCATCACATTTAGTTACGTAGTAGTAGGAATAAGAATTCAAACTAAATATAAATACGAATATATTTTTGCTATCTGTGAAAGTAATAATAAGTTCGTGTCCGTTTGTTGTGGGATCATGGATTCGCATTTCTGAGGAGTCTCATACTGGGATGAAATAGCCATCCGGTGCTGCTAGGTTTTCAATGGTAATCTGGCTTACATCAACTAGTGAATTCAACTATTAGAATTAATACAATCGCATCACTACAATCCACATCCTGATAATAATCATGTGCTCACTAGTGACTAGTTTAAAGATGAGTTTCTTAGAGTTCTAGTGAGAAGCCGTGACCAATGGATTCCAATCCATGTTGGATGTGAGGAAGTTATTCACTTAAAACAGTGGATGAAGGATTGTACAAGATCACTGGTCAATTGAAGTTAGACATTAACACTGTTGTATGCTGGTTCGGTGGTCTAGTAGTTAAGCGTTCAAGCATGAGACCGAATGTGCTGGGTTCGAGTCTCTTTGATGCGGAATCGTGGATGCGTACTGGTGAGTCATCCCATACTATGATGAAACAGTCATCCAGTTCTTTCAGTTTTTCAATAGTGTTCTAGCTTAAGTTGATTCATGAATTTAACTATTATAACAATTAGTAATTGATAGGATGGATGCAGTGAAGATTGCGAAAATAAGATTATTATTATTATTATTATTATTATTTACGCAAGAGTAAAATGTTGACAAAATCGAAATTCAAAAAATTTCGAAAGAAGAGGAAGGAAGGTTTCGAAACATCTAATGTTATTTAGGTAAAAAGTCAGGGTAAATTCATAGGCTCCATAAGTTTTCTTTGTATTCAAAGGTTAGATTTTTTTGTCATGTGTATTCCTATGGGTTTCGCGGTATGTAATATTCGTATTTTAGAACCATAAGGTAAATTCGATGGGATTTTAGAAATGCCGATATTTTATCCATGCGATGACAAGTATTAATTAAATACGTCAGGAGGGAACTTCTTATTGCCTTCTTTTGTACTTTGGTCAATCATGAGGAAAGATGTTCAGAAGTAAGATGATGAATTTATCTAGTTGTACATTCAATATTAACTTGCTCCACAAGAGCAATTGAAATGATAAACACGCATAAATGTTGAGTAACTAGGCAATTCATCGTTATTTCGTGAACTCACTATCATCTGTCCGGAGAAAGTAGGACATAATCTTACCTCATTGAATGTACGTCCTAAGGCTTTATAAAAATGTCGAGTAATTATTTCTCCGGCGATATCACCTTTTAACTGTAATTTCAAGAACATAGTCCTTTTTGGTACCGTTAATGACTGCAATTTAAGTTTAGTTTCAAACATATATTTTCTCAGGAGTTTCGATGGGTATCGGTACTTACGCAGTAAATCATCAAGTTTTAGTTCTTCTATACAAATGTCATCAGAACAAATACTCATTGGTTCATGGGTTAAACGTTTAACTAAGTGTGTATATTGGCCTTCAGTTGACGATAAGTGCTTCTTCTCATTGATCCATCAGTTTTTCTCATCAATGGAACATCAAGAATGGAGATGATGTCACATTTTACATCTTCTGTGATGAAAGGACATGTCTGGTGGATTTTATGAAACACCTTTAGTTGCCTTTAGGCTTCATTATTGTTTTTTTTTCTCTTCTAACTATAAATGCACTATTTATATAGTGACAATAAAATTCTAGTTTACCTATCATAATTTTCAAATGATTATTTTCTATTATATACTATTTGATTTGATAAATGATAAAGTCCACTGATTTTCTATTTACTGAGGTTTGTACTAAAAATAAAGTATTTCTTTTTTATTACATATGAATGTTCAACTAAACAACTTCAATGATATATGATGACAACTATCTTTACTGAATTATTATATTCAATTTTTGTTATTTACAAAATGAGAATATTGAAATCACAAGACAATCAATTGTTTATCAGAGCATTTAATAATAAGTCATGTGCTATTCTGTTTACTTTTCAGTTTTGTTAAGCTTATACACACAATATAAGCATAGTTATATGTATATATTGTATATATTTACTCAAAAAGATTATGCTTTTAAATCCGTATGGATTTTATCATAAATTTGTACACGCTACTCAAAAGGAGTATATATATATAAAGCAGATAACTGTCATACATAATATGTTCTACTCAGTTTTAGAGGATGGAAACCAACGAATTACCATATTTATCAGTGAAATGAATAATAGTTTGGTATTTGTTATCAAATTTGTCTATCATCTTGATTAATTATTTAGTGTACCACCCAGTACTTAACACTATTATTACAATGAGAGGAGGAAAATAATACAAATAATTCTTTTCATGTCTGATTGATAAATATTGATGAAGTTTGTGTGTAAAGTTTTATAAGCAAATTGACATAGACTAAAAAAACTTTAGGTATTTCATTCGATTTTCTAAATGATCGTCTGTACATACATTACTGTGACATTCAATATAATGGTAACGAAAACTAACAAATATATTTTGGTGGAGTTTCCTACTTTGGAATCGATACTTTGGTCGTGGAGCTTTCATTATCCTTTTGAAAATAACATCATTAGAACAAATTTCAAGTAAAAATTTGTTTCGAAAAATAATAAAAAACTTTATAACCAAATCATTCGGCTTAGAGAATGAAACCTCATTAGCACTATGCGTTTGCGATGTAAATTTTCTCTATCGTGTAACTACCTAATACTCGTTGGTTTATAACATTTATCCGATTTCAAGAATTGAGATCATGAGTCAATTGAAGCTAGACCAACATGGAAAACCTGGAAGCACCGATGGATGCCGACTCAGTGGTCTAGTGGATGCGCACTGCTGAGGAGTCTCACAATAGAACGAAACGGTCGTTCAGTGCTTCCGGGTTATCCATGGTTGTCTAGCTTCAATTGACTTATAATCTTAACTACTGAAATTACTACAATCTCCACAAAACCCCTTCTAATTATCCAACTAATGAACATTATTTTCTCAAAAAATTAAACAAAATTAATAAGATGAATTACCAAAAAATTGGCAAATAATTTGAAATTTATGACATGGCTTAATACTCAATTTTGTATGGGTAATGCTTATAGTATACAATAAAATAGAATTCAAAATAGACATATTATTTCATGAATAATTCAAGAGGTCTGTTAACATATAACACAATATATTGATGTAAACAATTAAAGTTGGTAACCATTTAATCAAACATTGAAGATTTTTAATTCACTCATCTATCTGATTTTTATGATAGAATAGATTAGTTAATATCTACATTGTGACAAAATGAATTAAACACTAATCATTTAGTGCAGTAAAAGCCATCATCCAGAAGATACAGGCGTTTATTAACAGATATCCACGTAAAATACTTCGGATTCTTTGACCAGATACTATCAGCAACAGCCAGCTGTGGGAGAGAACAAACAAGATCACAGTGGAAGAAGAAATCAGGAAGAATTACTGGAAGTGAATAGGACACATTGAGGAAAGCACCCAATTGCGTCACAAGACAAGCCGTCACTTAGAATCCTCAAGGCGAAAGTAGGAGAGGAAGACCAAATAACACATTACGTCGAGAAATGCAGACAGATATAAGAAGAATGAACAAGAATTGGACAGAACTAGAAAGGAAGGCGGAGGACAGAGTGGGTCGGAGAATGTTGGTCGGTGGCCTATGCTTTATTGGGAGTACCAGCCGTAAGTAAATAAGTAATGCAGTGCACTGCTGGAAGCTATCAAATGATAGAATAAATTATGCATAAAGACAGTATTATGATGAGTGAGAAACGTTTTTTATTAGCAATTCCTTCCTTTAATATAAATTAATTCATATGTTATTACATAGTGAATAGTTAAATTAGTTAGAAAAGTTAACAATTTCATAATTACACTTTTCTTTTTATGCTTCATTGTTGACATATCTCTTTGAAGTTATTATTTATAGAGTAGAAAAATATTGAATACTAAACTGTGTTATAATTGGAACTGATTATAGAAGAACTTATTACGACTAATTACGTAAGTGATTTCAATGGTGTTTAATAATAAGTCATGGAAACATCAGTTAAATTATCTCTTAATAATTAATCATTCAGTATATTAGAACAAAAAGAAAAAGGTTGAACATGGTATAGGAAATCGTATTTATTTCAAAATAAAAGTTTTAGAATTTATATATTTTTTTAATAAAAGTTGGACAATATGAAAGACATCTTATATATATACATAGGAGTAGATGCTCCAGACTAAATATAAAGTTCTTGTAAGCAGTATGAAATTTTCAACTAAAATATTTGATAATTACGTAATTCATACTGGGCTGAAATTACAACTTGATCAATCAAACTGAGATGAAATTATGTATGGCTGATAAGTTCATAAAAATAAAATGTATTTCATGGATTCCATAGATAGTTGATATCTAAAACAAAATAAATATATATTAATCACTAGAATATTTTGGATGACAAATGTTATTGAACTCCAGGATGCTCGTTTCGCTCTATTTGCGCCTCATTAGTTGTATATACTTGCTATAAATCAAAGTTTCGATAAAAATTATATTACCATTATAGGGGTTGTGGAGCTCATTAAGTTTTTGATTGAGATCATGAACCGATTGATGTTAGACCACTGCTGGAAACGTGGAAGCATTGGACGGCCGTTTCGTCATATGGTGGGACTCCTCGGCAATGCGCCTCTACGATCCTGCTCGCGGGATTCGGACCCAAAGCCTTCAGTCTTACGCGCAAACGCCTAACCTACTGGACCACTGAGTTGGCATCCAATGGTGTTAGTGTCTAATATCAACCAATCCACGAAATTACTCGACCATCTTCCATTGTACTGAGGTAGATACCTGTCTCTACCCGACACGGATCAGCTCCACCGGTCACAGCCCTTCACGAAGTTGGTCACTAGTGAGCACATATTAATTACCAGTATAGAGTTTGTGTAGATTATTAAGTTTTTGATTAAGAGCATGAACCGATTAATGTCCCAGTGGTCCAGTAGGTTAAGCGTTTGCGCGCAAGACTGAAGGCTTTGGGTCCGAATCCCGCGGGCGGGATCGTGGAGGCGCATTGCCGAGGAGTCCCACCATATGACGAAACGGCCGTCCAATGCTTCCACGTTTCCAGCAGTGGTCTAACGTCAGTCGGTTCATGATCTCAATTAAAAAATATATATTGAAATCTTCACTCAACATTCATATGTGCTAAAAAAGTGATAAGAATGTAATCATAAATCTCAAAAATATGATCATTCAAACAGTTTATATATATGACACAAAATGATGTTAAGTAGACCACTACTAGGAACCTGGGTGTATTGAAATGCCGGTTCATCCTAGTACGGGACGCTTCTGCAGTTCTCATTCAGGACGCAACTTCTAAAGTACCACTAAAATCATGTGACCAGTGTAGTTCAATTTATATAACTTGTGATACAGTTATACATCACAAGGATTGAATGTGGGTTACAGGGTGTTGTGAATTGATTAAAGTCAAACAACTACACTGTTGGGTCAAGACAAAATGATCTAGAGGTTAAGGATTCACTCTTTAAACCGAAGGTCCTGGGTTTGATTCCTGCGTGCAGGAAGATTAGTTGTTTAATCAAACTGCGAAAACATGTGTTATCTGATTGTATAGTACAAATGTATTCAATTGTAAGACTGTGAATGAAGATTGCCTGTATTTATATAGAATTTTATTGCTTGTGGATAAGTTGTCGGGCTGGCAATTCAGTTCATCATATGTTGATGAATGTTTGACACATGAAATAACTGTGAATCAAAGTTAACGTGTATCATAGTGTTCATTTATTTTAATTTCATTCACTTACAAAACTCATATCTTCCAATCACTTGTGTTTTGTGAGTTATTTTTGTGTCTGATATGAACTTAGAATCGATGTATCATCACGACAGGTAAACATGACTGCCTTGATTGACTATTTGTTTTAACTTTTGTTATCTTATAACGTTCAGTTTTTGTCATGCTCACCAAATATGAGTTGTTTTGCATCTTGCTTGAAGGCACTTTAGGTGCTGCGAGAACAGGCAGACCAGAATGAACAAAATAAGCAGGGAAGAGAAAAAGTTATTAAATGACACAGTAAGCACATAGAATGCATTTATTTTAAGAATGAAAGCGATCAACGATAGTTAGAAATAATAAAAGCATAAGATTAAGATAATCTGATAATCTCAACTAGAAACCAGTAGCGTAAAGTTACGAATGAGTTACCATTAGATCATTAATTTATCGTAGATAATCATCATTCGGCTACATGTTTCACATAAGTCCAAGTAATCAATCACATCCTTACAGTTCATGCATTTTACTTACATTATGATCTCACTCTAAAGATTATTTTTTTTTGAAAATTAATTCAAAATGATTGTTTTTTATTTCATTTAACTTTAAATTCATTTACAGTTATCATTATAGTTCATTTATATCAATTTTCTAATTATGTATTCAAAGGCTGATTTTCCTGATACACTAAGCTATTTATTAAATGATAAAAACTTTTCATTCTCAGAACGGGTTTTGTGGAGAGTTTTGGAAATTTCACAGGTTTAAATCATGAGTCAGTTGAAGCTAGACCACCATTGAAAACCTGGAAGCACTGAACGGCCGTTTCGCCCTGGTATGGGACTCCTCAGCAGTGCGCATCCACGATCCGCACCACGCGGGGCTCGAACCCAGGACCTACTGGCTTCGCGCGCGAGCACTTAACCACTAGACCACTGAGCCGGCTGGCATCCAACGGTGTTAATGTCTAACTTCATCCAATCCACGAAGTTCAACCGGTCTGTTTTGAGATAACAACTCACTGAAGACAATGGTGTACGGTGGCACAACTACGTGGATTGGTTGAAGTTAGACATTAACACCGTTGGATGCCAGCCGGCTCAGTGGTCTAGTGGTTAAGTGCTCGCGCGCGAAGCCAGTAGGTCCTGGGTTCGAGCCCCGCGTGGTGCGGGATCGTGGATGCGCACTGCTGAGGAGTCCCATACCAGGGCGAAAGGGCCGTCCAGTGCTTCCAGGTTTTCAATGGTGGTCTAGCTTCAACTGACTCACGATTTCAACCTGTGACTTTTCATTCTATTAAATAATAAATGAACAGTGTTCTTTGTTAAAACATCTGTATTAAAGCTTCGGTGAAGACTTGGGTTAGATCGAAAGTGCTGGTGGGCGGCCTATGCTCCTCCACGAGGAGTAACAGGCGTAAGTAAGAGGACTTTTGAATACTACATTTAATATGAATGAAGTATCTAACATTTCTGAATAGTTCTTTATTTTTGCAGATTGGAGTTCGTATTTAATTTTAAACATATATAGTTATCCACATTTGTCTGCTCTGAACATGTCAATGTAGTACATTCGAATATGCTGAATGAAGAACATATATATAGAGAAGTATGTGTATGAATTGAAATTTGTAACTAAAACTATCCCATTATGCAGCATACATTCATCAAATGAATGCAAAATAACCCGGAAATGGTTGAACATTGAGAATAGATGAATAGTCTAGAACTTAATTTTAATAATAAATCAGAAGGAGGAAATTTCTAAGAAAGTTGATACATCACGCTGATATGCAGTACTCATTTTTTTTTTGTTTAACAAACTGATCCATAAAAAAATTAGATTTTTGACATTATCCTTAGTGTAATGCGTTTATCATTGTAGTTGGCTACAAATCTAGCGAAATAACAAAAACGTTTGGTGAGAAATAAGCCATTGTTTTGATTGATATAACTAATGAAGAAGAAAAGGAGAATTCAAGTGTCAAAATTAATTTTACGTTAGTATTCATCAAATTTGTTTACGTTAATCATGATTGCATCTTTCATTAAGATTAAGTCAACCGAAACATTTTATTTACTTGGTTTTGTCCTAGATGATTCGTGCCAATAAAATATAGGCTTGACCTTGAGAGAATCGATATTTCATGAAACAATCAAAGCTAAACCACAATTGGAAACCTGTAAGCACTGGACGGCCGTTTCGTCCCAGTATGGAACTCCTCATCAGCGCTCACCGACGACCTTGCCGAAAGGAATTGAACGTAAAACCTTCGATTTGACGTGTGAACATAATCTTTAAATCGCTAAGTCAGCATCCAAAGGTGTTAATGTCTAACTTAATCAATCCACAACATTGTTTGGTCATCTTTTTACGGTGTTCAAAGTTGTAAATTACTTAGAACTAGAGTTTAACAACGACTACCTTTGATTAAGAGTTTACATCAAATCCAACTGTTCTCATTGATAGATTACTTAGATTAGTGATCATATTCGAACTTGATAGTCAAAATTCTATCAGTAAAAAAGATTATACAATAATAACCTTGTCATCACTACTCAGTGATCAGTGAACTATAGGTGTATTGTCAAGCAAAATCAATAAAATACTCAAAATACTTTACTCTTTCCAATACTAACCTATGTAAGATGGTTAGATACAGAAACATGCTAATAAACAATGATTTATAATACATTACAATGTTAAGTGAAAACTACATTCAAAGATGTAATACAACAAAGTATGGAAATAATAAAAAAGTATATGAAATTCATGTTATAGCTATAAACAGATAAGAAGTTGCATATTTTAAAATATTTTCCATCAGTTGAACCATTACTAATAACAAGTAGTGATTATGGGGCAAAGTATTTTGACTTACGTAATATCTAAAAATTTAACATATCAACAACAAAGAAAAACGAAGCAATTCATGTAGTTTATTTTTCTAATTTTATTCATTTCAAAAGTTAGATTAGGAAACATCTAGCTGAAGAGTCCCAAATAGGAAGAAACGCGCGTCCTGTATTACACTACTAGTCACTATCTATCTTTGGAAATAATTGTGTTGTTTATCACAGTAATCGGAAAAAAGTTAAGTCGTGTCAAATATTTAAAGTCTGTTGTAAAGAACTTTGTTTAGTAACAAGCTTGGATAGGTAACCTTTTGAATCAAATGAAATTGTTTTTTATATTACAAAATATGTTAGTATGAAATAGATAATGTGATGTTTTAGTCAGGTTGGTTGGTAAAGCCTTTTCTGAGGAGGATATGATTTTGTGGGGAACCAGGGGCCAGCAGGTCTTCTTGTATTAGTTGGTATCTTAACGAGAAGAGCAAGCAAAACACTTTTCAAATTTTACATGCATAATAGGTAACACATGGTCTTTCATCTGAGTATTACTTGGTAAACATACAGGTATATCCACTCCGTGAGCAAATATTCGTTACATGCACACTGGTAACAGACAAGTTTGATCTCATGCATCCCATATCATACACATAGGTATATTCATCCACTTGAGAGGTTAGATGTTCACCATTCCCTTTGAAATATATTTGCCATAACAATCTGTCTCTTACATATTACATAAATATCACTCAACACATGGTTACCGTCCCATTATTTGCTGATACACACATAAGCATAAGTACTCTCTTAGAGGATGTTGTTTGTCGCCTCACCGTAGTATTTGCTACCACCTTTTTATTATGTTTTCGACCTGATGGATAGGCCACTGATTTTATTAGACATAGGTACTTAAATAAATATAGATAGTAGCTAGCAATGAAATCCAAGATGGGCTACTTGTCTCATCCGATATTTGTCGGTTGGATATACCTGCACTTCAGTTTTGATTCTCACAGCTGGTTTCAGTGGATAACACATTGGCGATTGAGGGTTACTGGGTTCGAGTCCTGATAAGATGCAACACGTATTCTGTATTTCAGTATTAACTGTTACCCATCTTTACCCAAATACTTGTATCTTAATGGCAGTGCCGAAGCAATCCTATCAGGATGCACTTATATCAAAAGAGACTGATCCCAATTCAGTACTTAACACATACAATGAAAAGATTCAAACATTTACTAATTCACGTTTGTATTCTCGAATTATTTGTATATTCAAAAAATACCAAACGTTCGAGGTAAGAATCACAGTATTCGATAGGTTTTCAATTTCATTTGATGAGACATAATTCAATAGGATTCAAGCATAATACGCCAAACTGAAGAGATCAAATAATTTCGTCGTAAAATATCGCATTAGGCAGTAAATAATTCAAAAACAGATCAAGATAGGGTAATGTAACGATCATTAATCGTCGCTGTATGCATTTATCACATGAACTAAATGCAGTTTAGCAGATAATATCGTGAAGAGATGTACAACACAGGTAAATATGATCAGATTTACCTAATGACAATTATAACTTTTAAAAAAATACTAAATTTTATGTGTGGTTATGCATAGCAGGAAATGGAAGATGATCTCAAAATTCGGCGAACTGATTGGAGCTAAACATATGCACCATTGGATTCCGGTTCCTTGGTCTAGAGATCAGGCTTTCATATGCAAAACGTGATGTTCTGGGTTCAATGTCCGGTGAGGTCATGGATGACACTTAGATGAAACATATGTTCAGTGCTTTCTGGTTTTCTATGATTGTCTAAATGAAATTGGTCCATGATGTAAACTAAGAAATCTCAACAATCTTCACTCAACTCTCATATTGACTCATTGTTATCAATAATGGGCAAACATAAGTCATATTCCATTTTATCCCCTGAAGTGAAATATAAGAATAAATCTCATGATAAAATATTGATATAGAAAGTTATATGGAACTCAAGTACAACAAATTTATAGAGCATTTTTAAGTTTACAGAATTTTTCATCCTAAACTGATCTCAAATTGAAGACTATTTAAAATTACAAAGTATCATCCAGGTGCTTCCCTCCTAGTACGGGACCTCACGATAGTGTGCACCATAGATATTGATTTAAATATAAACCAGTTAAGGAGATGTAATTATATGATTACATTTGTTAGTCATAAAAATCTAATCTTATGATACTGTAGATGACGTTTATAAGTAACGTGATTGAGTATCTAATCCCTAGAAATATCTAATTCAATTTTTTTTCATATCAACGAGTCATATATATATATATATATATATATATATATATATATATATATAGTCTTTATACCTATTTTCGGTGCATAATAGATCGGCGTCTGAAGTTTCTTTCAACCTCTTTATATTTCACACTTCAATACTAGCGCGTTATTTTTAAAAATCACAGCAATGTCAACTTTGATCCAATTTAGTAAAACTGATAGAAATAGTTGACATTTTGCCTGGAGTATATTAGTAATGAATGAAACGGTAGCTAAAGTAGAAGCAATTTATTCATTAATCAATCAAACAAGCAAATGAATGTACTTATGATCTACATGGTTTTTATTGGAAAAATTAATTTTTTTACTTATTTTTCACCTTGGTATTTAATTGATGTTTTGTGAAAAAGTGTAAGAACATTGATCACAATCTTTCAAGATGTTTTGATAGGTAGTTTTTGTGTACAGATCAATGACTCTGATATGATAGTATATTTTTATTGATTGACTGGAACTCAGACAAGGATGTATCCTATTTAAATGAGAGTTTTTTTCAGTGATAATATTTCGATATCATTTACTAGGAAGGATTTCAGTTAACATGTAATTAATAATCAGAGCTGAATTGTAATTTATCATTCTTAGTATATGTGCATCTTATAAGGACTGTTTTGATATTACCATTTTGTAATCATCTATAGAAAAATAGGTGTGTTATGGATAGAGATGGAATCTAAAATGTACATTTCATCTTATTTAGTATCAGTCGGCTAAATGTACTTGCGTCACAGTGTTGATGTTCATATTAAGACTCAATGGGTAACTCATTGAGTGTCTGTAAAGAAAAATAATACGAATATCAACGCTAGGATGTAGTATATCCGATTGACGAGTCTTGAGTTGAACAAAACATGTGTCCTGGATACCACTCTTAGTCACAATGATTCTACGTAATATTTTAATATTATTCTAACATAAATCTCTGTGAAACGATGCAAAGTGAAATCTTTTAGTTTTACATCGAAAAGAACAATAGATTACCGATTTCCTTATTCAAGTTTTATAAAGAATTGTCAAAGAAGTCTGCATTCTGTCATTTTATATTACAGTAATACAAGAACTTTCTCATATTTCAGAAAACATGAATGGCTATCTGTCGAACTATTCATTCATTATCGATGTGAAGTTGTGAAGACTGTTGAATTTTATTCAAATCATTGACCTGTGTAAACCAGACCATCATTGGAAATCTGGAAGCGTTGTACACTCGTTTCCTTCTAGTATGAGATATCACAACAAAGCGAATTCACAGCCCTATAACATGAACTCAAACACATAATCTTCATCTATGTAGTATTCATAGGTCTTTAGCTGTTGTCTAGTTTAATTTAGTTTGTGATCTTAATAATATTTGTTCATTTATCAACCCATCAAAGAAAAACCAGAGGGATTCAGTTTCATTTAATATAACTATATGAATAGGATAGAAATGTTTTCGACTTAATGAAACTTTAAAAAGATAATAAAATTATTTATTTATTCTGGATGTGTGATGAAGTAATAATGTATAGTTTTGAATAATAGTAATAATATATCTGTATTTAATCAGTCTTTAAACCATTTTTTTCAAGTTCCTTCAGTCATTGTGATCTGACTTATTTCCTTTATGTTAAAAACTATATCAGCACTTTTATCGTTTTATCTCAGAATATAAGCCATCATGTAAACGTTTAAACAATCTAAACGTGCTAGACTGATAGATCTTGTGTTCGAATCTCTCGAGACGGGATCATGGATGTGCACTGTTGAGGAGTTTCACAATAGGACGAAGTGGTCTTCCGGTACTTCTAGGTTTTCCTTGATGTTCTAGCTTCAATCGACTCATGATCTCAATTATTCAAATTAATTCTTTGACGAGATGTAATGTAATTCAGTTCTTTACAAGGATTCTAATCCATGTGAATTAATGGTATACTGTAATCTATTGTTATTATTATTGAAAGGGGAAATAAAATATCTTTAGTCTAATTGACATAACTAAATAAGAGATAAAATAAAAACACACCATAATTAATTAATCATATTCATAATTATTTACCATAGTGAATACAAGCTGAAATAAGGATTAATTTAATGAAAATCACGTTAACTATACAATCAATAAGGATTTAATTTTTAAAGCACAAAAAGAAAAAAATTACAAAAAAGGAAAAAACAAAACAGTTTTAATCCTTCATATGGAAAAGTTCATTACAAAAAATCTAGTTTTATATTTTTACAGAGAATATATAATTGAAAATGTTTGTCTTCTTTCCTTTTTTGTGTGTGTATTTGTGTGTGTGTGTGTGCAAAAACATATTATATAGTTGATTACAATGTACTTGAATTTAAGTATTTATTAGGTATAGTAGTATATTATTGTGGTTTGTCAAAAAAACCCAAACAAGCCGATTCCATTAAAATGTATATTATTTTTAATAAGATATTAAAGATTATTAAGTGAAACGTTGAATTTATTTCAATATATTCTTTCTTCCCAAATACTACTTAGGTATTTGATCAAATTAAAACGAAAGTTCTTAAATAAGTTAATAAATTGAGGGAATTCGAAATTATAATGGTTTTTACCTCCTTGTAAAGAGGGTGTTGGCTACGAAAAGTGAATATCCGGTGCATTAACCGAATTGATGAATATGAAGGATCCAATTAGGGGAGTTGGAAAACCCTGATTTCAAACCAATGGTGTACATGGGCTCCAGGATTCTGAAGGAACAAATGGTGTATGAACCTGTTGTTGGTCACCGGCTACCATGAGACTGCATCTCCTAACGTTGTTCCACTGCCTTATGGGTCAGACCATCCAGTCAAAGGCCCCAGATAAGGCCCCTTAAGAAAACCACCTTTTTCGGTTTGAGCACCCGAAAAGTATCCTAGTCCTAACATAAATCGAATTATTTAGACCATTTAGATTATTTGCTATAATTCATATACAAAATCGCCGATATTATTTTACTTGATTTTCTACACTAATACCATAAAATCTTGTAATAGAATCTGTAACACATATATACATTGGCGGATTATATCGAATATATTCCAAAAAGTCATGATTTTCTTTTTTTTGTTGATAAATCAAGTTACCGTAACAGCACATTTTATATGTTCTAATGTATTATCTAGCATTACTTTAAGCAATAAGTAAAATCCATCGACTTTGTTAATATCATGTAGATAACTTTAATAATATGATCATATTTAAGATGATGATGATGATGATGATATTAAATTACAATATATTTCACTTCAATTGCTAATACTTAATACACATTTAGATAATTTAATAATTTAATTAATTACTATTAATTGTAATAGTTAAATAAGCTGTTTTCAAACTATACAAATACAAATCAAATGAACTGTAATTCAATCGATTGTTAGTAACTTTCCATAAGGCTAAAAATGATGTTATCTACCTGGATAGGTCATTATAGAAATTTTCTTATTTTTATACCTCTGAAATACAAAACGAATATGATTAAGACATTGTATCATAGAATCAAGACTATATGCTTTCTAGATATGATTGAAGACGAAATAAAGGCATAATATACGAACCTGAAAGAAAATGAATATCCTGAGAATTTTATGAATAAAAACATAGCTAATAAAAGAGAGTATAGAGAATGGCTAACTGTGAATAAAAACCTTCAGTATATACGCTCACTACTAAGAGGCGATGCACCTAGTGAAATGCTAAGACTGAAGTTAGGTAGATCAATCTACAGAACTTTTAATGCTGGTAAACTACAATTAATGTTCAATGATCATTTCGAGGTTGAAAGATAAATTGACTAGACTAACTACTTCTTTCTGTATCTAACAATTCAACTGCTCCTGTGAATCAAGTTATATTGGCTGATGTTCTAGGAATTTGTATATTGGGGCTAGTGAGCACCTCCCAGTGTGGTTAATTAAAGCTGTAGTTAGAACGGTTGACAGCTCCATTTTCGCTCGTTTAATTCAAACGGGACATACAGTCAACATGGAGCAATCTTTCGCAGTAACATATCGTGTTAACAGCAGTCTACGTAATTCCGTGAGACTGAGAATCCTACAGACAGCTAAAGCAATTGCTACTCGGATTAAAAAGCCAGACATTTGCATTCAAAAGAAATATGTTCAGCCACTCCTTTTACCCTGGCCGACTTTGGGGCCAACTACTTAATAATCAATTTTATGACATGGTGACGTAATTTGATTAATGTTCATTTTATTTCCCAAACTTATATTATTATTATCAGAATGGGTTTTGTGGAGATTTTAGAAATTTCAAAGGTTGAAATCATGAGTCAATTGAAGCTAGACCACCATGGAAAACCTGGAAGCAATGGACGGCCGTTTCGTCCTAGTATGGAACTCCCCAGTAGTGCACATCCACGGTCCCACCCCCCGCGAGATTCGAACCCAGAAACTATCGGTCTCGCACCAGGCGCCTAACCAACTAGACCACTGAGCCGGCTGGCATCCAACGGTATTAATATCTAACTTCAGCATCCAACCCTATCTACTATACCTGACCTAATTCATAGGATTCTACATATTACGTAATTTTTGGTTTGTAATTACATTATTCTCTCTCTCACACCATGTTGACCATATTTATTCTGATCATTATTTATCTCGTAATTTCATTTCATTTATAAACTGGTTCAAGTTAACACTTCATATTAGTCAGCATCAACATTAACGACTTGATTTAATTTGATATGACAAACAACAATTCTTGATTCACATGTTACAATTTTAAATGATGTACTCTGACTTAAACTTGGCCAATTTTATGGATTATTAATTTGGATTTATAGCAGTGGGTATGTCCGGTCGAGGAGTCGGCCTTACCCGTGCGATTTTAGAACTCCGGGGTTTACCATACAAAGTGCGGCTTGAAAAGTTAGACCTCTTTACTTCGACCTATCGCAGAGTAAGAGGTAATATAATTTTGATGTATAGAATAGTAAGAAAGGATTTTGGATCTAATATATTTTCACTTTTGCTTCCCACTAGATCGGGACATCTCAGAGGACATAGCAAGCGAGTAGAAAAGCCAAGAACGAACAAAATACCCGTGGCATACAGGTTTTTACACCGAGTCATCAATACTTTAAACCTGTTACCCGAAACCGTGCTGTCCGCACCTTCAATTGACTCATTCAAGAGAAAACTGGACTCTCATATAAGTATATTAGAAAAGGAATAACATAGGCTATAGGCTTTCTACCACTACTACACAAATCTAAATCTGAATTATAATTGTAGAACCTGGTGAGAAATTATCTAATAGAATATTCTTTGCTTATATAAAGTGTTTTATTAGGTATCACTTAGTGTTCGAATCTAATTTGTATTGTTCCAATTACTGGTTAGTTAAATAATATTAATTCCTTAATTTTGATTTCTTTTTTCCTCTGCTGGGTCTAATGTCTTTAACCTTCATCATTTGAAACATTGTTTAACAGTTGTTTATCAAATTATTAAGAAATTAATCATCGATAAGGTTTATTTACTGTTGAATCAAACATAATAGCGTCTTACTGGACAATATAGACCTAGAAAACTAACAATATATCAGTTGAATTTCTAAATAATGGACACTAATTATTATAAAAAATCATTCAACAAACAAACAAAACAAATTTAATAGTAATAATAATAATTCTTATGACCTATTCAGTAGTATAATGTGTTACTAGAACAAGTCAATTTGATAAAATTGTATAAGAAGGGGTTTTGTGGAGATTGTAGTAATTTCAGTAGTTGAGATCATGAATCGATTGAAGCTAGACAACCATGGAAAACCTGGAAGCACTGGAGGACCGTTCAGTCTTATTATGGGACACCTCAGCTTCAATTGGATCATGATCTCAACTGTTGAAATTACTATAATCTCAAAAAACTCCCGATACTAATCAATATATGCTCACTAGTGAATGGCTTCAAGAGGTATATCTGGAGTTCGAGAGAGAAGCAGTGACCAGTGAAGTTCAAGCAGGCCTGTTGTGAGATAGTAACTCACTGAAGACAATAGTAGATATGTCTCTCAATTTCGTGGACTAATGGAAGTTAGAAATTAACACCGTCAGGTGCCGGCCGGCTCAGAAGTGTTGAGGTAAAGCGCTCGGGTGCGAGACTGATAGATCCTGGGTTCGAATTCCGCTAGGCGCGGTAGTAAATGCGCACTGCTGAGGAGTCCCACAATAGAATGAAACGGTCGTCCAGTGCTTCCATGTTTCCCATGATTGTCTAGCTTCAATTGACACATGATCTCAACTATTAAAATTGTATAAAACAAATATTACTTGGTTTAATTAAGCTTAGTATAATATTATGCTTTTCTAAATCCTTAAAGGAGAAACTTTCTGAAGAGATTTTCAATATTTGAGTATCATTTAATCAATGAGATTTTAAGCTTTATAAAATTCAAAACTGTAGACAAAAACTCAACAATCTCCTCAATCCTATATTGATACTTACTGTGTGCTTACTAGTGACTAGCTTCATGAGAGACTTCTTGGAGTTCTGGTGAGAGGCCGTGATCAGTGGAGCTAATCCATGTCAGGTAGAGACAGGTATTTATCTCACACAATTGAAGATGGTTAAACAGTTATATGGATTGGTTGAAGCTAAACATTATCACCGGTGGATCCTAGCTCAGTGGTCTGTAGGTTAGGCGTTCGCTCGCTAGATAGAAAGTCTTGGGTTCGAGTCCTTATGACGAGGGGTCGTGGATACCTACTGCTAAGAAATCTCATACTGAGACGAGACGGCCATCCAGCTCTTCCAGATTTTCAATGGTGTCCTAACATCAATCGATTCACTATCTCAGTCAAAAACGTGAAAATCTCCACAACCCCATATATATATATATATATATATATATATATATATATACTACTTGAATTATGATATCATACGTACCATTAATTGTAAGCACTAATCGAACGTTAGTGAAGCCTTACAAAACTCATCTAAACAAGTGTAAAGGTTAATTTTCTATGAAATATTTGTTTTCGATATGTATGATATAATCTGTTTTGGATTATCGCATTCAGTTTCATTATTCGATTAAGTTCGCATAACCTTTTCAGTTAACAAAAATTTAGAAAGCATAAAGTGTTATAAATTATTTATTGCTAAGCATTCGGTAAACCGACATTGATATAACCAAGAAATTATGAACCCAAACTTCGATAACTCATTAGTGTGACTGTCAACACTTGATAAATAAAATCCTAATAAATTTAATCTACCTCGTTTCATTTGATATGCATTAATGTTTTGTGGTGTATTTAATAAACAGGTTAAAATAATACACTGGATCTAACTTAACGCTACCAGTTAGCAGCTTTTAATATAGCGATCGAAAATAGTTTTGTCTGTCGATTGTGATTGATTTTGGTTAAATTTTCATAAGTGAAATAATGGACTGTTTTGTTCTCATCAATGGATTTACAGGACCCTGCCGGGAGATCGAACAATGAACCTTCGATTACACAGTAAACATTTAATTTCTAGACAATTGAATCTATATTCGATAAACATAAACGTCCTATTTTCAAGAAATAAACAATACCATTGGTATATTTATGATGTGAAATGTCTTCAATCTATAATATTCAGTTTGTGTATACAAAATAAATCCTAGTATGTTTTGAGATTATCTGACGTACAATTACGCAGTTATAAACAGTAAGATACTATAAATTTTGAATAATGATAATACCTCACTTAGGTTCCTTCTTACTCAGATAACTGTTTTAAAATCCCTTTTGAATTGTAATTGAATCACTCATTTTGTAAGGTGTAAAATTCTGTGAATTGTACAAAACTGTATAATTTTCTTAAATATTCTGAGAAAAAAGTTCAATTTACTTTTAATTTTTCACGCAAAATCAATTAAAATAAATGTATTTTAACGCAGAATAACATATATTGTTCTTAGTGAAGGTGCAGCTAAATTATTTTACCAGTATATGGGGTTTACGAAAACGGTTTATTGATATTGAGATCATGAAATGATCTAAGCTAGAAACTAAGCGAATGCTAGGGAGCACTAGACAACTGTTACGTCCTTGTATAGGACTTTTCAATAATGTACATCTACAACTCCACAAGAGGTCGAACTCGTGATTTTCGGTCTCATGAAGAACGCTTAGGTGTAGATCACTTAGCTACCCCCCAAATGGTCCACATGTTTAGCTTCATTCAATAAATAATAGTATCTAACCATCTTCCAATGACTTTAGTGAGTGACTGCCTGATAACTAACATGGTTAAACCCTACCAGCCGCGGTTTCTTACTAGGTCTCCGTTAATCACCTATCGAAATTATTTAGTTGTGAGAAAATAATAGTACCAAGTATACGTGTTTATAGGTTGTTGAATACTACTAAATTATTAGACTTGATTATCGCTGAACATAGTGTACTGTAAACTTTAACTCACAGACATTCAATGCTCAGCTCTGATCAGCTTATTGTCTATTGTTGGGTTAATACTTATGATTATGTAATAACGTCCGAAGAGAGTGTTTAGTATTAGTTTAATTTATACTGCTGACTGATATTAGCTGGAGAAATTTTGGAACCCCATAGAAAAAAATAGATCATTCATCTCATGTTTAGTAGTCGTCCACAGTACATATCGTTCCCGGACACAAAGATGAAAATGAGAAACTTAAGACTGACAGTGAGCTTGACGATATTTTTTATTTGTAAACGAATTATAGGAACAGAAAATTATCCATAAAACTTAATTAGTCACATTCTACATAGATTAACATAGGTTAGCTTCAACTGACTCATGACCTTAACCATTGAGATTAAAATTTGTTTATTATTTTTTCAATGTATCAATAAACATATAAACCCCCTGTTTTATTTATGTGGCCATCATTAGCTGAAATTAACATATTCTCTTCATCATATTTGATTAAGCCTTTTACTGTTATAAACTGTTTGGTCCAAACATTGAAATGTAACAATTATATATTTGTAACGTATCGATTCAGTGTTGCTTGTTTAGGGCCAAAAATTATTTTGCTGTCTCACACTTTGGTACTTATCTCCATTTAAGCATGCTACCAAATAAAACAGAATGAGAATAACACATAACCAAACAAATAAACATCTGTTGTGAGATAGTAACTCACTGAAGACAATGGCGGATGTGTCACTCAATTTCGTGGATTAGTTGAAGTTAGACATCAACACGGTTGGATGCCGGCCATCTCAATGGTCTAGTGGTTAAGTGCTCGCACGCGAAACCAGTAGATCCTGGGTTCGAATCTCGCGGGGAGCGGGACTGTGGATACACACTGCTGAGGAGTTCCATACTAGAACGAAACGGCCGTCCAGTGCTTCCAGGTTTTCGATGGTTGTCTAGCTTCAACTGACTCATGATCTTAACCGTTGAAATAAACATCTGTTGAGAAACATTTTTAATAGTTGTTTTCGCACTAATGAGTTCGTAGGTTACAAGTTAGTTTGTCACTCAATTTATTTATTTGTTCTTAGCGGTTATGATAAGATTTATTTGATTCGTAGGTTTAAAAAAATTACTTGATAACCATTGAATTGGGGTTATGTGATCGAATGGTGAAACCAGTTAAAATCACTGAGAATCATGGAATAGTGGACAGCTGTTCTGTATTAGTATAGAGCTCAATTGAAACACGCACAGAGAGCTTTTAAGTTCCCAGGCAGTCACGTCATTTTTTAACATTGAACATCACATAGCACGATTACTCACGGGCCTGAACATCATGAATGCTTTAAGCTATCTCGTCCCAAACTATCGTGAAATCGATAACTATTGCTTTCATTGTTCTTCTGAACGACATCATAAGCACAAACTACCTGAAGTTCCTGTCTGTCGATTACTTCCACAAGTTGGCAAAAACAAGGTAAAAAGGGTTTGTGAAGTACTCAGAAATAAGTAATGAATTGCATAAAATAATTTCAAATTATACTTCAAAATAGAACGTCATCAAGGAATAATAAAAATAAGCATTATTTTGGTGAATCATTTTTCCGTCACATGAACATTTAGCAAGACTATAATTTATGGACGAACCTATCAGGTATAAGATAACAGGTCTCCGATTTTGGCGCGAAATTCACTCATCCGTTTGGATAAATAGAGTTTTGGCATTATAGTTAATATCAGTACGTGATGAAAACCCTAAATCTAGTTCCTAACCGTAACCATAAACTGTAAATCATAATTCCAATTCCTCACACTGGTTCAGATTCAATCGATCAAATTATAATGTAGACACTAGTTCAAGTTACTCTACATTTCGTGCACTAGGCTAAAATAATAGGTGGTAGAAGGTAGTCAATAGGAAACCATGAACTTTGGTCGATGGATTTCGATTAACAACAAAAAGAGCTAGAAAAATATGACATTAGCCAACATTCAGTGATGAATTAATTGTCCTATCTCTCTCTTGCAAATAGGTTTCCTGTTTAATATCTCTTGCCACCTAACAACTTAACGTATTTATGGATATATATATATATATATATATATATATATATATATATATATATATATATATATAATTATCGTATCAGGATACTAAAACTCCATTTTTAAAATGGAATGTCATTGAGTTTATGTCAGAAATGTGAAGTTGGTCAAAAAGCACTATCAAAAATCTGAGTAACTAAAATATGTTACCTCACTAGAAGTGATACCAAAACTGAAAAGTATTCGTCTATAAATAAAATTGTTAGTGGGTTAGAATATGGATGTATTTTTTTGTAAAGAAACATAGACATTTTAGATTTGTGATGTTGATTACCCCCTACATAGACTTGATGTTCTATTGGAGTACAAAGTTGAGTTATAACTAACTGGATTTTCAGATTGGTATGTGTGTTACCCATACATTAATCAAAATATCTTTTTGTATATATTGGTATCGTAACGAGAAGAGCAAGCAAAACACTTTTCAAATTTTACATGCATAATAGGTAACACATGGTCTTTCATCTGAGTATTACTTGGTAAACATACAGGTATATCCACTCCGTGAGCAAATATTCGTTACATGCACACTGGTAACAGACAAGTTTGATCTCATGCATCCCATATCATACACATAGGTATATTCATCCACTTGAGAGGTTAGATGTTCACCATTCCCTTTGAAATATATTTGCCATAACAATCTGTCTCTTATATATTACATAAATATCACTCAACACATGGTTACCGTCCCATTATTTGCTGATACACACATAAGCATAAGTACTCTCTTAGAGGATGTTGTTTGTCGCCTCACCGTTGTGTTTGCTACCACCTTTTTTATTATATTTTCGACCTGATGGATAGGCCACTAGTTTTATTAGACGTAGGTCAGACATTTTTGCAGCCCAGAGTTTGCTATTGTGCTACACCGCAGGCATACTCTTGCATATACCTATACACTTGAATTACATAGGTCTGAGAGCCTCAAAAATTCTCATACATAAGCATACTCATCGGGTAGCCCGAGTGGTAACGTGAACCCCGAGTAGAGAATCCAGGATCGATCAGATACAGCGGTGTGAGTGATCGATTCAATCTCTCCGACCGCTTAAGGTAGTTAGCAGGTTTGCCTCCACTATCCAGCAGTGCCACAAAGAGGCCTTAGGTCGGATTTTGCTGCAGTCATATTGGGAAGAAATCATATAAACCTGATTCCATTACATTACTGTTTAAAAACGAAATTTTAATCAGAATCAAATGTCATCTTACTTAACCAACATTTTGTCATTTTTACTCAACTATTATCTGACTCCAGCTGGATAGTACGCTGAGTTTTATTGAAATGATTGCTGTCGAAATATATATCCTGACTATTCTATTATATAATGATCGACTTAACTCGCATTAGTGTATAACGAAATTAAATAAGTCGAATACGCGAATGGATTTCGAATACGCGTATTTCGTACAATTTTTGATTCAGATAAACGAACGAAGAAACGAAACGAAGAGAGCTAAGTGAAATGATAAGCGATGGGGAACTCATGTGAGCCAACTCTATAATAGACATAATTTTGGAGTCATACTTACAGAAGTAGGACCTTATGTTCTCGAGACGCAACTGATGTTCATCCATTGGTACGCAGTAATCGTCGTTTGTTACTTTTTCAACAACAATCTAAACCGAACTTGAGCCGTTTTTAGCATAATCGATGATCCTAACTTTAATGACTATATATACATCAGATATTCAACGCCATATTGCTAGCCGATTAGTAACGATTATGTTCACATGTATAACTGCATGTTACATTATCCATTACACATAAACATTATTTACTAACAATCATTCGTACTATCTACTTGAAATCAAATATTCAAGGGCCACCAAAAACTATGTTAATTTCCATTCAATTTAATTCATTCCTAAATTATTGATACTATTGCTTGAATGAATTAAACCTAATATTGTTTTAAAACAATTTTGAAAGTTGACAATATTAGAAATGTATATTTACGAGTAGTGTCTCCGTTTTTTTACATTATTCATTCGTAAATTCTTAATATGATGCAAACATCAATCATCAAATTATGTACAAAGTAATTTGAAACCATTAAATATGATTGACATATTTATTACAATAGGTTTATATGATGGCAACTAGTAAAGTTTACCAGTTAAAATTAGTTTATAGAAGTTATCTGAATAAAAATAAAATGACCTGGTTTTTAAATCCTGTCCGGGTGACCAAACTGAAGGTGATTTTCTTAGGGGGCCGTACCCCGAGCCTTCGACCCACAGTTCTAATCCACAAGGCAGTGGAACGACGTCAGGTGCATATGCCTTTGTTCCCTCAGGATCCTGGAGCCCATGTTCATCATTCGTTTGAAATCAGGGTTTTTCAACTCCCCTAGGTAGATCCTCCATATCCACCAACCCGGTTAAAGCACCAGACATTCACTTTCTGTCCTCTCGATTTCGTAAGCAACAGTAGTGCCGCAAGAAGGCAGTGAATAGGACTTCTCTAACAGAGTGACTATATACGTGTGGCCATGTGAGAGCATTTCGAGAGGCAGATCTGACTCTATCCACCCTCACACAAACCAGGACATTTGGGGGCCTGAATTAGAGACTATAAAAAATAACTATTTCAAAGATGCTCATTTAAACCAATCTGCAAGATAAAAAACAGTGACACAATTAATCGCATACAGCTAAATTGTAAACAAGAGCCAACATGAAAAGATAAAAATCAAGATTTTATCCCGATATTCGGTTTTAAAAAGCTTTGTTTATGGCGAATGTTGTTGACAGGGGAAATCGAAACTTCCGAATTTGTGTTACGCTACGATCCATATGAATTCACTTGGAAATATAAAGTCATAGTTTCTCTGACTGCCTAAACCGATTCAGAGACTATCATTTACGTATCAAGATAACTTTTAATGGTGAATAGCAGTATAATAGATACTAAACATTTCATATTTGGGAAATTATTTTAATTCATTTATCCACTAGTTACATGGGTATGAGCAGCACTCAACGTGAGAACCAATGATACTTATTAACTACCCAAACTGAAGTGAGTGGGACAGAGTGCGAACCTGGAGTTTAATGGCCGAAACTCGAATGCATTACGCTAATATTTTATTACATGAACTTAACACCAAAACACAGCCATTTCAGTAATCCAATAACATATGTTTACAACACTTCTTCGGATAAAGGATTACAGTTACACCAAGTTACCATCTTTACCTAGTAAGCAACATCGTTCAGAATACCTAGTATTGTTTTATATTTTATACACTGAAAATAACTAACAACTAATATCAATTGGTTTTTGAAAAATCTACGATTTATATCCGAGAACTTTTTTCAACTTCTATGGGATCAGTAGATTAAATGAATTTTGCTTTAGGTTCATGGTTTGTACGTCTTTAATCACTTCATTTTTGGAACCCATAGAATTTTAGTCTCCTGACTAAATGGTCGATCTACCAGAAAGATGACATAAACAGTTGTGTCTCGATACGGCTAAGATTTCTATCGATTGTAATTGTGTTTATATGACTGGTAAGAGATCTAGTATTTGAACTTTGCAAGCCATAGTTTCCTGTAAGTCAACAATGGTGTTCTCTCATATCACAGATCGATATCAGATAGGCTACCATTGAAAACTATGAAATGCTAGACTATATTGACTTTTCAGTGATTAGAAAATGTAGAATACTGGATTTTTAATTATTTACCTTTAGATTCTGGATTCAATGCATTACAGGGTAGTAGTTTCGCACAAGTGAATCGACTTATTTCACCTGATTATGTGTCTAGCAATGTCTCTATTTTAATAACTTTCTAATTGATATAAATTATTGAAAAAAAACAAAACAAATCAGAACTAAACGTGATGGCGGTTGAAACGAACGGTACTGGGTTTGAGTCCAACAGTGAACATCAACTGTGAGATGCAGGTACATCCAGCTGAAGAGTCCCATATGGATTCCACTGCTAACCACTATCCACCTTTGCTGAAAAAGCTTGTGACTTAAGGCTATATCGGGGCGAACCGCACAGGATGCACATATGCCAACATGAGACAAATCAATTGTAGTCCTAAATAGCAATTGGAAGATACAAGTAAAATAACATTAATTTCACAAGTTGAAATCATGAGCCAATTGAAGCTAGACCACCATGGGAAACATGGAAGCACTGGACGGCCGTTTCGTCCTAGTATGGGACTCCTCAGCAGTGCGCATCCACGAACCCGCCCCCCGCGTGATCCGAACCCAGGACCTACTGGCTTCGCGCGCGAGCACTTAACCGTTAGACCACTGAGCCGGCTGGCATCCAACGGTGTTAATACCTAACTTCAGTGAATTTATAACATTTATATAATAAATCGATGGAAGTACATTTCACAGTGTTCTATTTTCTATAAATATGTTTGCCTACATTGCATTAAAAATGTCACTATAACAATTTGTGTTTCACATGAGTTCACAAAAAAATATCTTCACATAAACTCAAGCTTATGAATATGTGAATACTATTTCTCTTCTATGTATTTATATTCATTATAATAGTAAAACATCGTCACTGACCAAATCTTTTCGTAATGATTCATACATATCCTGACTACGTATGTTACTTTGTTAAACAAAATACGTCACAAGCTTTTTAATGATAAATCATTGACAATGATTACTTATCATCTAGAGGCTTTGTGGTGAAACACGTAGATACATACATACATACATAAACGGTCAAGAACATGATAGAACAATAGTGAATTGTCAAAAATCTTCTCCAGTCAATAATATGAAAACATTTAGTAAACATGTTATAGACAGAAACAAAAATAGCCCTGGTAATTTATCCCAGTTAATTGAATACAATCAGTAATTATTTGTACATACAGAAACTATTTAAGTAAAAAATCAAAGGAATTTTATCTATTAGTATCAATGTATTGTATGATTAATATTTACTAAATTATAATATGTAAGTAATATTGTGTAGAGTATTACAAACTGTTTCACATCAATAAAATATGCCACAACAAGATTGATTCGTAATATTTACACTGATGAAATTGATGTCCTTAATAATATTATATTCATTAGGTTTATTCAATATTTTATTTTTTGTATAATATAGGTTTTCAGTCAGTCAGTCAGTCAGCTACAACGTAGGACCAGGCACATTTGTGCATCGGTCCAATTTGCTATACCTCATTAACACAACAAGATGAACACCGTAGTCATAGAAGTGGTTAATTCAGTGGTGTTAATATACAAAAGAAAGATTGCGTATAAGGAAATAGTTCAGGAAGAAAGAAAGATATGAAGCGATTTTAATCCGATGGTTTAAAGGAAGTCAGAGAGTGTATACACTTACGCCATTGTGATGGATTCTGAGTCATGTCACCAAGAGTCTCCAACCATTGGTTACGATGGTCACGCGGATCCCAACCAAGTAGTTTGCATCTGTCAATATGGCAAAGGCTAGAAGTTAGTGATTTCAATCACTGATGCCACATTTTGGTTTGATCGCCCCTAACTTTCTTCCTTCCATCTTCAACACTAGCCAGAATTGCGCGTCGTGGTAATCGGTGTTCAGGGATACGCAACACGTGGTCTAACCATCTCAGACTATGAAGATTCACAACCTCATCAACTCATTTACCATCATTCCCTAATGCTCTGCATCTAATCTCACTATTATTTACCTGGTGATCCCAGCAGATCCTAGAAATATTTTTAAGATATCTGTGGTCAAATATTAGTAGCTTACGAATATATTCTACTCTTAGTGGACACGTTTCTAAGCCGTAAAATAGGACAGAACGAAATCAGATGACAATTCGCCATAAGCTCTGATTCGAATGATAGTCTTTGAGTAAAGAGCCTACACAAGGTTTATGTACTTCTGAGGTATACCTTTCAATGACAAACACTACCACAGAAGCTCTCGGTCTATAAAGTCAAATGCTCCTTTTAAGTTAAAAAAAGTGTCGTTGTCGGACGTTGATAAGCATAGGATTCTCAGCACAAAGTAATTCAACAAGTTTCCTTTTCTTTTTCTTGATCGATCCTGACGACAAATATTGAATGATCGACAATTAGATATTAGCAGTTTTGGAATCGACATCTGAATAGTATACATTTTTTTCGATGCATGATGCCAACAACCATAATGTCTCTGATTGTGCTCTTTGCTAACTTGTACAGCGAAATGTCGTGAACCTGTTCATAAACGCACCTGAATATGTTGTACAATTAATTGACATAATGATCTGTTGAAACAAACAAAAGACAGACAACTTATTCAAATATTTAGATGGTAGGAACTGGTAGCCCAGATATTCAAGTAGGCCGCCTATATGAATCATTATATAATTATTTTCTATATCAAATAATCACTAAACTCAGAAGAATGAATATTATACATGCACAAGAGCTTGATCTGTACTTAACATGACAAAAACAGATTACGATCATTGGTAAGTTATAAACTTGTAAATGATAAACTAGGATGTTATATCCCACCACGGATATGGAACTAATCATGATTTAAAGAGAGAAAGGACAAAGATTGGTGCAGAATAGTATGAATTCATTGTATTTCGTTAAGTTCTTATCAGCTGCTTACAACATAAAATATTTGAAAATCAGAGTTATTACAGTTATTGACATACTTATACATCAGAGAGTGATAAAGGATGAATATATGTAACATGATGTAGCAAAAATTTCAATAAAGTTAATAAGGTCATAAAAAACTTTGTTTCAAATAAATAAAGTTTGAGAGGGGATGTTCCAGAATATTGAAATAATGATTAGAACTCATGGAATTAAAAACACATTAGATTATTATGTAATAAAGTAACTGAAAATAGATTAATGGTAAGAAAGAAAGATATGAATTGAAATCAGTCAGTCATGTAATTTTAGAATCCAGAAAGAGTTGTAATAGTGAATGACGTAACAAATAAATAAATAACAGGGGGGGGGTAAAGTTTCCTGGGCAAAGAAAGATTTATTACTGTTTCTTTTTGTATAAATAGATCTGGTTTAAGACGTTTGATCGCTACCGCTTCGGCAAATTTCAAAAGGTATGAGTTTGATTGTTTGTTAATCACCTTGAAGGACTTCAGTGTATCGACTTCGTGTCTTGTGTCAAGGAGATGTCTTGCGATGGCACTACTGAATGCTTTTAGTCCGTTTGATCTCAAACTCTTCGGAATATATTTTTTGAACCAGGCGTAGGCTCTCCTTTCTGTTCTACCAATGTAACTGCTTTGGCAGATACATGTAAATTTGTATACACAGTTGTTGGTAACATGAAAGGGATACCTGTCGACCTTTGATTGCGCCAAAGAACATGTTGTTTTGGACACGACAATCAATTTAGCTGCAGGATATGATTTTGTCAATGTATTTTTTAGTCTCATATTGATTGATCCTGTGACATCATCACCTTTGAATTCGAGTTGAATGAAAATAGGTTTTTTATTCACTGTAGTTTCTTTGTTTTTTTTTATCTTCACGTTTTCCATATTTCTCAATAGATGTCAATGAGTATCCGTTATTCTTTAAAAACCTTTTAATATTTATGACTTCCTCTTCTAGTGTATCGGCAGTACATATTATTTCTGTTCTGTGAAACAGTGTTCTGACAAGTGCCTTTTTGTAATTGATTGGACAAAAGCTGTTAAAATTGAGATAAGTCCCATTCCATGTGTCTTTCTTATAAATTGAGCGTTGAACTGTACCATCCTTTCTTCGTTTGATTGAGATATCGAGAAAATGGAACTTGTTTTCTTTTTCATGTTCCATAGTGGATATTTGGATGAGCTTCGTTAATAAATTTTAGCACATTTGTTGCATAGAATTAGACACACATATGAACATACAAGAAAATGATCAACATAGCATTGCAGGTTTTAGTTATTAGTGCAAAAATTTGAATGTGAAGTTCATCTTTATAGGGAAAGTTCCATTTGAAACAAACCTATATTATGAAAATCTTAATAAAATTATATTCAATCGTTGAGATCATGAGTCAATTGAAGCTAGAAAACCATGGAAAACGTGGAAACACTGGAAGGCCATTTCGTCTTATTGTGGGACTCCTCAGCAATGCGCATCCATGATCCCGCCTCTCAAGATTCGAACCCATTACATTGTAGCGATATGACTTTCTTACACTCAGAGAAGTGTGAACACGTTTAATGAACGATAGCTAAATAAGACTTATGTAACTTCACCGTTGGATGCCAGCCGGCTCAGTGGTCTAATGGTTAAGTGCTCGCGCGCGGAGCCGGTAGGTCCTGGGTTCGAATCCCGCGGGGGGCGGGTTCGTGGGTGCACACTTCTGAGGAGTCCCGTGCTAGGACGAAACGGCCGTCCAGTGCTTCCATGTTTCCCATGGTGGTCTAGCTTCAATTGGCTCATGATTTCAACCTGTGAAAGTATGGTTCTACAAGTGAGGAATAAGATTTAATTTATGAGAAATTCCTATGATATTTTGAATAAATCAAAAAAAATCCTGAGTACAAATTTGTCACCACATATGCAAAGCAGTTTGTAAAGAATAAGACTGATGTACTTAAATGTTTGTGGAATATAGTCTCTCGAAGCATTACAAACATTAATTTTTAGTTATAAATGTACTATCATTCGTCGCATTTAAATTTTACATTTGAAGGCATTAAAATACGACAATTGTTGCTGCTGTTGTGATGATGATAAGTCCACTGGAATTATACTGGATTCTTCTAACATACTGAATAGAACAAATCACTAATTACGAGGAAGAAGATGTAATTTACATTGTAGTTAACCATGAAATATTCAGAAACTGACAAACATGATGTCGACAACTGCTCAATGATCAATCAGTTGTAGATGATCATAGATGGGTCGAAGACATACATATAGTTATGTAAATGATAAACTGTTGAATTACCTTTATCAGCGTTTTTCTAATATGATTTTATAATCTCTTTTGTGTTACAAAACAGGTTATGATTTACCTTATAACTAAAACTTTGATATTTTAGTTCACTGTAACAACCGTTAAAAACTGTTAGACAAACTAACGTTAATAATTGAATTCATGGGTCAGTGTAAACCAGACCATCATTGGAAACCTGATAGAACTGGATGTTCGTTTCATCCAAGTCTGGAGATCCTTAACAATGCACATCTACTATCCTTCATGCCGTGACTAGTGGTGTCCAATCTGTGTTGGATATAGACAGGTATCTACCTCACACAATGCGGGAATGGTTGTGCAGCCATTCATTGACCGATGACAGTTAGATACTAACACCGTTGGATGGCGGCTCAGTGGTTTATAGGTCAAGTGTTAGCACGCTAGATCGAAGATCCTGGGTTCGAACCCCGTGTGCGGGATTGTGGATACACACTGCTGAGGAGTCTCATACTAGGAAGAAACGGCCATCCAGTTCTTCCAGGTTTTCAATGGTTTTATGGCTTACACTGTCTCATGAATTCAACTATTAAAATTACTACAATCTCCACAAACCCCCATTTTAATAAAGTAACATAAAGTTAATGACCTGTATATTAAAATATACTTTTGGAAGTTAACTAGTGTTACATTTTTACTTCTAATAATGATATTATTTTAGCTATCATTTGTAAATTAAGTATTAATTGACTAATATTGTCTATCAAATATTATTTATTCAGAAGAATTATTTATTGTAGCTGGGCTGACATTCCTAATCAAAAACCATTTAAGCGATAGATAGTTTTTTGTAAATTGTTATACCTTGTCAATAGCTAACATTTAAAATTTCTGATATTCAGTGACTATACTCTAATTCCTATCAAAAGTATTCTTCTCCTAATGGTCTTCAATATATTATTCATACTTCAGTAGGATGTACTTTTTCCTCCCGAACGTTGTTGCAACCTTGACGTGGTGGTTAGGCTTACCTATCGAACTATGCTGGCTGGAACAATCATTCATCAATGTCCTACCATGCCACACAGGTCGGTTGAAGAACGATAAGACTAATAGCATCAAACCCAAGGTCCGAAAGTAAAGTCGTACGTCTGACTGTACAGAGGTGTGACAGTAGTAAGGTGTTTCCTTCAGACAACCAGCATAATAGCGATGCTATCTTCCCACAAGAGGGGGTGGGATTAGGAAAGATCGACCTGAAAAATACAGATCACGCCTTATCCCACGGATTTTCGTCTGTGGTGGTAAGGTCTCAACATGTATGGAGCTAACACGAAAATTAATCACAAAAAGGTTGTGTGTGACCGACCTCAAGCTCTTGTCCTATAGGCACTGAGGTCGCTAAGACCACCCCCAACCCAATTTTCTTTTCAGGTACTTCCAGAAGAACCGCCCTCATACATCTAAAAACACTCAAGACCACTGTATTCATAATCAACCTCCCTTATTTTTCTCCTACTTAGAATTAGTGGTTTCCACATTCTATATCAATCTGATCTTCTCTACTAACTGATATTAACTCTTATAATGTTCTGAATATGATATTTTATTATTATTATTAATAGACATATATACACATGAATTTTTAGGTTAATTACACTTCAATAAGTAAAAAAAATTTAAAAAAATTTTTTTCTGCCAGTAAAACACTATGGAAAACTATGTGAAACTACATGATACACTCTAGTTTTTCTCCATAGATGTTTGAAATGATTTGAGATACCGTAACAGTGATTGAAGAAAAGAAGAAAAAAACCCAACAAAAACAAACCACAAACTGTAATATATTATTTACTGATATGTTTATGTACTAACATTTACATATGATAGAATGATTGTTTTTTATGATATGTATATCTACATATAATTCTCATTTCATGTTCTCTTCTAACACTAATTCATTTAATGTTAAGTAGTGATTTGTGAAGCCAATCAACTAGTCATATGATGTTTAAATGTTATATATATATATATATATATATATATATATATCGATACTACTTAACAAAATGTATGAACTAAAATGTCAAAAACTAGTTTACATAACAGTAATGAAAATATTTTGTTACACCGGTAGTAAACAGGGAATATATTAAAAATATCCAAAGAGATTATACATATTTTATGGAAATATCCATTTAATTAGTGTCATAGTTATGCTAACTCCATTATCGCTTAATTATGTTGACGTGTGATTAGGAAACTATCCTATTCTGTGACATGAATTAATGATAAATTTGAACAGTATGATTAGAAGTTATATACTTGTTGTGTTTTGTGTTTTGTATTGTCTATCGGGTGAGCGAGAGTGTGAGAAATTTATCCTGGAGCAATAGTCGAACATCGGCAGCAGTAGGTCTCAACATACACAAAGAGCAAAGCAAGATTCTCTGATACAACACATCATGCAACAATTGAATCACACTTGACGAGAAGATTTGGAAGATGTAAAAACCCTTACATATCTGGGCAACATCATTGATGAACACAGTGGATCTGATGCAGATGTGAAGGCGCGGATCGGCAAAGCAAGAACAGCATATTTACAATTGGAGAACATCTGGAATTCAAAAAACTGTCAACCAACACCAAAGTCAGAAGTTTAAATAGAAATGTCAAGACAGTTCTACTGTATGGGGCAGAAACATGGAGAACTACGAAAGCCATCATCCAGAAAATATAGGTGTTTGTTAACAGTTGTCTACGTAAAATACTTCGGATCCGTTGGCCAGACACTATCAGCAAAAACCTACTGTAGGAAAGAACAAACTAGATCACGGCGGTGGGAAGAATCAGGAAGAAGCGCTGGAAGTGGATAGGACGTACATTGAGAAAAGCACTTATCTGAGTCACAAGGCAAGCCGTCACTTGCAATCCTCAAGGCGAAAGGAGAAGAGGAAGACCAAAGAACACATTACTTCGAGAAATGGAGACAGAAATGAGAAAAATGAACAAAAATTTGATAGACTTACAAAGGAATGCCTAGGACATAATGGGTTGGAGAATGCTGGTCGGCGGCTTATGCTCCACTGGCAGTAATAGGCATTAGTAAGTAAGTAAGTAATAGTCGAACAGTGTTGTGTTTGACTATTATCTGTCATCATGTTAGTAGGTCATTGGTACTATATAAACCATTTAGACGAAATATTCAATACACAGACTAGATTATCCAACTGTTCTCCTTTAATTACGATCCCACCAGATGAACCTCAATATAACTCACATATATTAGGATTTTGATACCACTTAACTAAATGTATGAACTAAAATGTCAAAAACTAGTTTACACAATAGTAATGAAAATATTTTGTTACACCGGTAGTAAATAGGGAATATGTTAAAAATGTCCAAAGTGGATATACATATTTTCTGGAAATGTCCATTTAATCATTTATTAGTAATGATAACTATTTTAGTGAATTTGTTAATGAAAAGAGAAAAAAAATGTGTATTGTAACTTGGGAACTGAAATGATATTATTGGGTATAGTGAAAGCCGGAAATTAGAATTAATAGTCGACATATGTCTTATCTAATGAAAATCAGTTAGAAAAGAGATCTTAATCTTGAATTCAACATTAGTTTAATAGAGTAAATATGAAGTAAACATGGAGCTTTTGAATTGTTCTTTTTGGAGTATTTGTTAATATATTTATTGTGTAGTAGTTGCTCAACATTTAAGTCATAGTATGTTTATATTCTCCTACTTGTAAGCTTTTTATAACAAAAAAATATTAATTGTTTTTATGCCACACTGTTTTAAAGTTAGGGTTAATTTAATAAAGACATATTACACAATAATCATCCATTCATGTCATAGTTATGCTAACTCCATTATCGCTTAATTATGTTGACGTGTGATTAGGAAACTATCCTATTCTGTGACATGAATTAATGATAAATTTGAACAGTATGATTAGAAGTTATATACTTGTTGTGTTTTGTGTTTTGTATTGTCTATCGGGTGAGCGAGAGTGTGAGAAATTTGTCGTGGAGCAATAGCTGAATATTATTGTGTTTGATCGTTTGTTATCTAACTGTCATCATGTTAGTTGAAGGTCATTAGTACTATATAAACCATTTAGACGAAATATTCAATGCACAGATTAGATCATCCAACTGTTCTCCTCTAATTATGATTCCACTAGATGAACTTCAATTGAACCCAAACATCTGCTTTTTTCGTAATGTCAAACAAACAGACAATACAAGGTTACATAAATTTAAATTCACTTGGTGTTGTTTACTTGAATGTTCCCATTGATATTTAGCACTGCAATTGATCAGTCTCATGTTGGCATACATACTACATATTTCCATGAATGATAGTAAGTGCCAGAATTAATGTCAAAAATTACTTGAATAGACGATGGCTACAATATCCTAAACAAATTTGAATTGTTAGACTTTGTATACAAAAACATTTAGCAAACCGAATATATATTTTCAGAAAGATCTCTCTTTGTTCATATGTAAAGTGCTAACAGATGCCCGAGAGTTAAAATTATTTCAGTCCTTTAAAAAAAAGTGACCCATTTAAATATCCTAGTTTCAATAAGCCAATCAGTTGTATATCGCATAATGGTTCATATGTCCTGTCATACTCAAATATTAACCACACAAGATCTTGTAGTCAGTCTGTCTGTACACGATTAATTCATCCATAGTGAATTCTACGTTCTTGCTTCTTTTTGGTTCCTATTTCAATACTTCTAAATACAGTATATTTTTGGATTTACTCTAAATTGATAAAACGTCTGTCATGGCTCTTTACTTGGATAAATGGTTATTATTTAAAAGGCAATCCTATAGTCTACAGCTAAAACAATAAATGTTTTCACAAAAGACTGTCGTTATAGTAACTTTAAACGGTCTATAATTTAGAAAAAAACTAGATTCCATGTTTTTTACATACTACATGATACAAATTGAGGTAGATTTATACGATAAACAAGATTTATAGGTTTATAAAAGCTTGTAAATAGGGAACGTTTTAGTTATCTTAAAGATAAGATAATTTTATCTAAATACATTCAACATCCACGTGAGCAGTAGATTGGAATTTTATGTATCCTGAACATATAAAGCTTGTAATGTACGTATAATCTTAAGTGTATATTTTCAGAAAGTATCCCCTGACACTGTGTAAGAATGGTCTAGAATTTTTATTGTACCATTCATGAATATCAGAAATCAAAAGTCAAAAAATCTCAACTAATAACAAGTTAACATCAGAAAAGATTTTTGTGGGTATTATGGTGATTTCAAATCTCGCGAGGCGAGGTCGTGGATGGGTATTGCTAAGGAGTCTCACAATAGGTGGAGACGGCCATGCAGTGCTTCTAGGTTTCCCACGTTGGTGTAACTTTAATTGACTCATGATCTCAACTATTGTAATAACAACAAATTATTGTTAAGGTGCATTTAATTAAGAAAACAGGTTACGTAATATATATGCTCCAAATAATACTTCCAATATCTATACATAGCTAACAAAGAATCTTTTTTCAAACACACTATTTTATTCTTCCTCCACTATTTAATACTAGCAATGATGATGATTTCAATAGTAACTCAGATTACATTGTTCCTTACAGTTTATTTCTAATCTGTTAAATTTACAAACAACTTTATCAGAAAACATTTAAAAATTAGAGGAAAGTAAGAAAAAAACCTACATCAGAAGGGGTTTTGTGGATATTATGGTAATTTTAATAGTTGAAACCATGAGATCATCTATGGGATCGTGAATGCGCACTGCTGAGGAGTCCCACAATAAGATGAAACGGCCATCCAGTACTTCCAGGTTTTCCATAGTTGTCTAACTTCAACTGACTCAAGATATCAACTATTAGAAAAAACCTACATCTTTTGATATTTCCAGTAAAAAAAGATACAAGAAACACAAAAAATTATCCAGACATAGAAACAAAAACTGATTCTATATTGTAGCTGACTAACCAACTGATGAAGACTTCAATACATCTGAGTAAATGTCCAGCTCCAGTGAAATCCAAGGGTGTAGAACTTTATAGAAAGTGTTCATTAACTTATCTTCACTTAATTACATCAATATCCTACGATCTGAACCTATTTGAAATGAGTAAATTGGAAGACTACTAAATTCAAAATCTGCTATTGACATGTTATCAGAAACGGGGTTAACTTAATTTTTAAAAATGTTTCTGAAATTATACTTTTGACTGAAGATTTCAATTGGATTTGAGCTATGTATATGACCTAAAAGATACATTTCTGGAATAAAGTTTATGAAAAAAGAACAAATTTTTCGATAATGACATTTTAAAACTATTTCCTTCCTAATTGTATGATAATCGAAAATTAAACACTATATTAACTAAGTTCAATAGTTTAGATCATGAGTCAAGTGAAGTTAGACAACCATGGAAAACCTTGAAGCACTGGATGGCCGTTTTATCCTATTGTGGAACTCCTTAGTAGTAACCATCCACGACCGCACCTCGCTTGATCCGAACTCAGGAACTATCAGTCTGGCGTAAGCGCGCAACCACTTGAACACTAAGCCAGTCGGCATCTAACGGTGTTAATGTATAACTTCAACAAATCCGCGAAATTGAGCCACACATCTACAATGGTCTTCAGTGAGTTACTATCTCACAACAGACCTGGTTGAACTCCACTGGTCACTGCTTCTCACCAGAACTCTAGTATGTACCTCTTGAAGCCATTCACTAGTGAGCATATGTTAATTAATATCAGAAGGGGGGTTTTGTGGAGATTGTAGTAATCCCAATAGTTGAGATCATGGGGTAGTGGATGTGCACTGCTGAGGAGTCCCACAATAAGATGAAACGGCCATCCAGTACTTCCAGGTTTTCCATGGTCGTCTAACTTCAATTGACTCATGATCTCAACTATTAAAAAAAACCTACATCTTTTGATTTCCAGTAAAAAAAGATACAAGAAACACAAAAGGTTTTATCCAGACATAGAAACAAAAAACTGAATGCTTTAACAAGCAAAGAAAAATCAACACAAAAATTTGATTTATTTAATTGAATTCAATAACTAGTCAATAACTAATTCATTTCACTAGAGTAATTTGTTCATTCCTTTTTTGTGTTTATGTTATAAGGTAAAAATAGATAATCATATAAATTATATTACTTATATAAGGGGAAAGTATGACATTTCGCTAACCAAATAATAATAGTAATCTCATTTAACTCATTCACAGTAATCAACAAAGTATTGTTTAAATCAACTGTTACCTGCGCATTGAATATATACGGTATTTTAAAAAAGAATGTATTATTTTATTATAAAGCAGATTGTGAGTTGAATCTGATATTTAGATTGTTTTTGTAGTGTAAACTTACATTATGTTTTTGATTGAGATCATGAGTCGATTAATGTTAGACTATCATTAAAAACATAGATTCGAACCCAGGACCTTCGTTTTCGTATGTGAACGCTTAACCTCAAGAACCACTGAGTCGGAATCCAACAGTGTTAATGTATAACTTCAATCAATCCATGATCTTGAGCAACCATTCATCCATTGTCTGAGGTAGATACCTGTGTCTACCCGATATCGATTAGCTCCACTGGTCACGGCTTCTCATTAGAACTATGAGAATTCTTTCACGAGGCTAGTCATCAGTGAGTATATGGTAATTATTAGTATGAAGTTGTCGAGATTATTACGTTTTGATTGAGGTCAATCGATTGATGTTATGTATAATAAGTTATTTACTATTTATTATATGGTTTATTCAGTTTGACTGTTAGTTAGCAATGTAATCTGCATACCTTTGACTGTGGTGAATAAATCACAATTCTCATTCATATGGGGTTGTGGAGATTTTTGGGTTTTTGACTGTAATCATAAATCAATCAGTATTAGACCATCATCGAAAATCTCGAAACACTAAACGGCTGTTTCGTCCTGGTCTCATAATAAGATCCTAATCAAAACAAACCAAAATCACAAGTCCTTTGATGATTTTATCATTTTCAATAAAAATATTTCGATATACATTATTTATTATTTATGTATCCACGATGTCATTATGCAACATTTAGGTCGAAATTTTTTTTTTACTACAATGATATAAGTATCGTTTTATAGAGTAAATAAATTCAGTAGTTGAGTTCATGAGTGAATTGAAGCTAGACCATCATGGAAAACCCTGCAAGCACTGGATGGCTGTTTAGTTCAGAAAAAGTCAAACAGATCAACTTTTCTTTCTTTCTTCTCTCTCTTCTTTCCTCTTTTTCTTCTTTTTCTCTATTTTATGTATGAAATATTTTAAATGTCAATTGTTATATACAAATATAATTCAATCATTGTGATTTAGAGATTTTTTCAAAATGTTTATTTCTGTTAACTGTTTATGTTATCCGAAAATTAGGTTGATAATATAAAAGTCAAGTTTAAATGAATATTTCATAGATATATATGTATACACATTCATATACATGTACATATACTTATATAGTTCCTCTTATTATCTTAAAGAGTGCTATTCTAGTAGTAATTATGTTAATTCTATGTGAGGATTTGTGGTGTATCGAAGAGTTTAAGAATTCACATGAGAAACGATATGATTTGAGACATTCATTAGAAAAAAACTTTGGTTGAGTTATTCCTCTCAATATTCTGCAATGTATTGATACTAAGCAATTCAGTGACTTGAATGATGATGCATGGAGAGATATTTTGAGAAATTTCATATACATAGTTCCGTTTACTTAAAAGAGCTTAAAAAGAGCTAAACTGTTTAAGAATTCACGTGGGAAACGGTTTGACTTGAGATATTCTTTTGTCATGATTTTCATATATGTATATTTTAAATATGAGAAAACTCTAATGGAATCACTTCCTATTGTTAAATGTGTTTATAGTGATGAGGAATTCAAACGTTGATGGTGGAAATGTACAATGGTAAATGTATTTACTACAAAGCATTATTTTTTATTAAAAAGGTGTTATTGTTTTATATATATAAGGAAATCTTTGGCAAAAAACCATGTATCTAATTTTTTTCAAGGGAATTAAATATTATTGATCTTGGGGGTTTTGTTCTCTGGGTTCAGTGAACAAAACTCCATCAAAATCATCCACGTGAGCTAGAAATCTTTTCTACGATTACTTACTTGTACAATTGCCACTAAAACAAAAAAAATTATTTAAATATTTAACGGTAATATAATGAGAACGCGAAGTTTGCCAGAATTGTGTAATATATTTCGCAATAGATTTTGAACAATCTGATGATACAAAATATACTTGTTAAGAAATGTTGTATATGAAATATGATAGGTCAACTAGACGGATTAAAGACGAACTGTAACGAAGAAAATAATAATAATAAAGTACACAAAAACAATGTTATAACCACTCTGAATAATAAATCAGTATTACCAGGGTAGGTTAAGAGTAAGGACAAATTGTTTTTGAACGCATTAAGGGAGTTTCAGTTTCCGTATAGCCAAGGCTTCAATAAACCTTAATATATGTCCTTAAAGGCTTTTGTACAACACTACAAATTCTGACTTAATGTCAACCTTATGATCAATGTCAACCAAATGTTTCGCAATGAAGGATGGTATCTGTCTATCTTGTTATCTTACTTCACCATTGGAAGGCATAGTTACAGAGATTTTTATTACTAATGAATTTGGCCTATTTATTTGATTCTATCTATATAGCTGCAATTAAAACTGTATAAGAATTCTGGTACAATTTTATGCTAATTATGTCGTTGAAAATTTTAAATGTCTTGTAGATGAATATACCTGCCTATTTAATACAAACTGTTGAGTCGGCTTCCGGAGAACTTCAACGGAGCCTCCAGAGGCCCAAAAGGAGCCGAAGGGTCCTAGTCAATCAGAGTATGATGGAACGTTCTAGAATTCCAACGTGGCGTGCTACTATTGGTCGGTAGCATAATATGTCGTTAACGGATTGACTGAAATAGGATGTTGATTTAACAGACGCCAATATCTATAAATACCTATGATTTTCTGTACAAAAATGAACCTTGGGATAAAGTATTTTCTCTCATACTTGTGTCTTCTCTCTGGTGTTCAAGCCGCTGTGTTGTTCTAGACTGCGGGTGCCAGAATAGCTTAGGAAAACGAATATAGCGTTCGATCGACAAGACTTATCACAAATAATAACTAGCTAAAATCGAATTGAATTATAGACTATATTTATAATTGATAACTTAAATTGACTTATGTTAGATAGTTACTAGGAAATAGTGGGCATTGAACAATTATTTCATCTTTGTAGGGGAAAATTCAATAATCTTCATAAACCCGTTGACTTAATAATGATAATAATCATATGGTCAATAGTAACTAGTTTTGGTATGTAATTTTGGGAGTCCAAGAAAGTAGCCATGACTAGTGGATTTTAATAATATGTGGTGTGAGACACTTATATGCCACAAGGAATAGAAGATAATCACGGATTGTCACAAATTGATTGTAGTTAAACATTTACATCGTTGTATACTGTCCCAATGGTTTACAGATTAAGCTCTCAATGAGACATCGATTGTACTGGTTTCAATCTCAGGTGGAGTATCGGGTGAACATTATTGACAAGTTCCATACTCATACTATTTTCAGTGTTTATCCAACTGAGATTTGGTTATATTCTCAAGAGCATTATTTTATCATAGAATTTTCACCTTTTGAATATATACTACACAATATTTTGATGATCAAATGCTTTGATGGTGTTCATTTTCTAAAATGATGAACTTACAATGTAATCCAATTTATTGGTACTTTTGAATAATATACGTCCATGGTATATTAGTTGTCTCATATGGAAAGTTCATTAGATCATAATGAATTTCATCAACTAAAGACTGATTTAACAACAAGTTGATTGTATCATAAAAATCAACCATTTAATATGTATTGATTTCCACTGGTTGATCAGTATGTAACAGTTGGAATCAGATTCGTCTACTGGCAAGTGGTTGTTACATTCTACCGACCAAATTGTCAACCAAATAGGAATTGATATGATACCTTAATCTAAAGATTTTTTCTAAGACACTATTATAATTTACTCGATTCAAATGGGATCACAAAGACTGATGCAGGAGATTTTACTGACCCTTGAAAATACATCGACTTTGGATACCGGCTCAGTGGTGTAGAGGTTAATCGTTCGCACGCAAGACTGTCAGGTCGTGGGTTCGAGTCCCGCGAGATGAGATCGTGGATGCGCACTGCTGACGAGTCCCACAATAGGACTGAACAGCGCTTCCAGGCTTTTCGTGGTTGTCTAGCTTCAATTGACTCATGATCTCAACTATTAAAATTACTACAATCTCCGCAAAACCCATGCTGATAATAATCATCTGCTCACTAGTGACTGACTTCAATAGGGATTACCTGGAATTCTAGTGAGAAGCTGTGACCAGTGGAGTTCAATCGGGTCTGTTGTGAGATAGTAACTCACTGAAGACAATAGTGGATGCGTCGCTCAATTTCGTGAATTGGTTGAAGCTATACATTAACACCATTGGATACTGGCCGGCTCAGTGTTCTAGTGGTTAAGGCTTCGCACGACAGACCGATAGTTACTGGGTTCGAATCATGTGGGTGGGGGGGCTCGTGTATTCGCACCGCTGAAGAGTCCTACAATATGACGAAACGGCCATCCAGTGCTTCCAGGTTTTCAATGGTTGTCTAGCTTCAATTTACTCATGATTCTATAACTTCAATAAAACACAACATAAATTCATAAATATTTGTAATAAAGGTCATTCTAAGTAAAAAAAATTGTCATTTCTGTAAATTATTTACCTTTATTTAAATTCAATATAAGTTTCTTTTTAAAAAAATCTTAAAAATTTTCTGAAAGAAAACAATAAATAAAATAATAAAGCAACAAATATTTCAATAGTTGAGATCGGAGTTATAGGTGCGCACTGCTGAGAAGCACGACAATAGAACGAAACGGCCGTCCAGTGCTTCCCGGCTTTCCATGGTAGTCTAACTTCAGTTGATTGATGATCTCAACTATTGAAATTACTACAATCTCCACAAAACCCCTTCTGATACTAAAAAAATATTTATTTACTTATGATATGAATAAGTCAAACAGATCAACTTTTCTTTCTTTCTTCTCTCTCTTCTTTCCTCTTTTTCTTCTTTTTCTCTATTTTATGTATGAAATATTTTAAATGTCAATTGTTATATACAAATATAATTCAATCATTGTGATTTAGAGATTTTTTCAAAATGTTTATTTCTGTTAACTGTTTATGTTATCCGAAAATTAGGTTGATAATATAAAAGTCAAGTTTAAATGAATATTTCATAGATATATATGTATACACATTCATATACATGTACATATACTTATATAGTTCCTCTTATTATCTTAAAGAGTGCTATTCTAGTAGTAATTATGTTAATTCTATGTGAGGATTTGTGGTGTATCGAAGAGTTTAAGAATTCACATGAGAAACGATATGATTTGAGACATTCATTAGAAAAAAACTTTGGTTGAGTTATTCCTCTCAATATTCTGCAATGTATTGATACTAAGCAATTCAGTGACTTGAATGATGATGCATGGAGAGATATTTTGAGAAATTTCATATACATAGTTCCGTTTACTTAAAAGAGCTTAAAAAGAGCTAAACTGTTTAAGAATTCACGTGGGAAACGGTTTGACTTGAGATATTCTTTTGTCATGATTTTCATATATGTATATTTTAAATATGAGAAAACTCTAATGGAATCACTTCCTATTGTTAAATGTGTTTATAGTGATGAGGAATTCAAACGTTGATGGTGGAAATGTACAATGGTAAATGTATTTACTACAAAGCATTATTTTTTATTAAAAAGGTGTTATTGTTTTATATATATAAGGAAATCTTTGGCAAAAAACCATGTATCTAATTTTTTTCAAGGGAATTAAATATTATTGATCTTGGGTGTGTGTGTGTGTGTGGGGCAAAGTTCGAACACTCAATGGACTACCAATATATTTATCTATAATAATTCTTAGATCCACATGTATTTTCGATAAGAGTATATTTGTTCATTACATGTCAGTTTGAAGACATTTAAATCAGAAGTAATTCATCTTAACATATTTCACATCCATAACAACATGGCTTTTAATTGTTCAAATGAATGTATGAATTCACAATTGTGTTCTAAACGAATAATATGGTTGTTCACTGGTCTTTTCAGATTTTCCGGACGTTGAAAAATTACTGATATACATTGTGAACATAAGTTGTAATTAGATGATGAGATAGGATAAACAGTCAACTCTGAGATTATTTGATGTTTTGAAGTCCCTCTCATTATCGATTTCTTCTCTCAGTTTCATAATCTGTAGACTGTTTATACTTTGAATGAATAGACTGTTTTTTCTCTATGATCTGGTTAACAGACACCAATCGAAATTGTGTATCTATGTGTGATGTGATATAGTTTGTTAATCTCATTGTCTGGTTTTTGGTACTGTGGCCTGATAAACTCAGTTACCTTATGCAGTCTGTTGTCTAGTTTTTTTTTTATAATTAAATACTTGTCACGTTATCTTTCACCCGATGTTAATGCCTATTAAATACCTCCTTCATATTAGTATTTATCAAATTACCGGATATTTGATGAATGGTGTGTGCGATTTCACCATACTGATGAGTAAATTGAATCACCAACTCTATTTGAAGTTTATCGGAAATTGGAATATAATTTCTTGTAGCTTTAAAAAAATTATTCTAAAATATGACAACTGATCAAATAACAAAATCAGTAGCTACTTGATGCATGAAACTCTGGAGCAATTAACAGCATAAGTTATGATTGTGTAATGTTTCCATCATATCTTGAAAACCACATCACTGAGTCAAATTTTTCCAAATTCTACCAAGTGTAGTGGAGCTTAACTTCATAAAACCCCTAGGTGTTCCAAGAGAAACACCATTTTTTTGCTTCACTGTAGTATATTTGACAGTCGGAACTCGCTCTATGATCTAACATTCCCCCCCCCTCTGTTGTCCTTATTTTTAGTCAACATTCGTATGACGAAATTTCGATAAACTGAATTCATAAAGGGTATAAACCAATTAAGTGAATACACTAGAATATAGAACCTATCGTTTATAAGTAGAATCCTAGTTGAAGCGAATAAAACACAATAGAAATCTAAATGAAACCAATAATTATCAGAAGGGGTTTGTGGAGATTTTAGAAATTTCACTGGTTGAAATCATGAGTCAATTGAAGCTAGACCACCACAGAAAACCTGGAAGCACTGGACGGCCGGTTCGTCCTGTGAAGTTTCTAAAATCTCCACAAACCCCTTCTCATAATAATCAACTGCTCACTAGTGACTGACTTCAAGAGATACTCCTGAAGTTCTAGTGAGAAGCCATTACCAGTGGAGTTCAACCAAGTCTGTTGTGAGATATCAGTTCACTGAAGACAATGGTATATGGTAGCGCAACTTCGTGGATTGGTTGAAGTTAAACATTAACACCATTGGATGCCAGCCTGCTCAGTGGTCTAGTTAATTAAGCGTCTGGTGCGAGACTGATAAATCTTGGGTTCGAATCTCGTGGGATGCGGGATCCTGGGTGCGCACTGCTGAGGAGTTCCATAATAGGACAAAACGGCCGTCCAGTGCTTCCATGTTTTCCATGGTGGTCTAACTTCAATCGACTCATGATTTCAATCTGTGAAACCAATAATTGTTTGATATTTCAAGTCATTTTTCAAACTATAAAAATTCTAAGTTTAATGTTTGCAAATTTTTACAGTAAACTATGTAAAATTAAGTAATGACATTCATCAGGTATTTGACAGTTAAGAAAATAATTAATTACATACTGTGATAAGAAGTTGCAATCACTATAATGAAACAGTTCCATCACATCATTACTTTTCTTTATATGAAAAAAGTAAAATATGTGGATTACTAGAAAATAGATAATTAAGTTAACTATACATTACAAAACAGTCTTAATCTTAAAGTTTAATCAATATTGTTAAGGTATACTTACCGTTTATTATATCTAGGGTCTGAACAAATATAATTGCTCATTAGTGATTTTTTTTGTATTTAATACTATGTTGGGTGTATAAAAGTTCATAAAATAAAGAATTATGTTTATCATTATACTAGTTGTCATGATTGTAAATTTGCAGAAGTACTCTGTTTTGCTTTTTTTTTCTTGTTTTTTTTGGTAAATTTTCGTTGATATCATTACTTGTATCTAATGTAATGAATGTGCATATTTATTTCTTTGAAATATATATATAGGGTGACTTGATAAAGCAATACTGTTATACCTGATGGTATAACGTTTTGTTATAACACAACTGAATGGTTTGATACAAAAATTGTTAAATATAGATAGAAATTTATACAATGAACATTGATTTTTACTAGTCAAATGTGATAATTAGAAGTATTTGAATTGTAGTATGAACTAAGAATCCTAGCAATAACGTGATTGGATCAAGAAGTACTAGATAACCACAAACGAATGTATTGTATTTAGAGTTCGAAATCAAACATTCAACAAGTACAAAGGTATCATTAGTTCACTCAAACATCATATCCGCCACAGCCTAAATTGGAGTCTAGGTGTCTGTTATCAATTGTACATCTTCATCTCAAGTTCATCCTGTGTCTGTTCAACATCGTATTGGATAAAAACTCGGTATGCACTCATTAGTATTAGAATTAACAACCGAAATCGGAACAGACTTACCTGCTTCCTGGGATTGTATAAAATCGCCGTGTCGATTATGTACCGAAACCACTATCTAGAGTTTAAAGCACAGATTTCCCAACACTATCCTCCTCCACGAAATAATGTTGAATCTTTATATCCCCAAGTTATGAATGATGTGGCTTCATTTAAAACATATTTCTCACATTGACTAGAGTAAACATTAGAAGTGACTTTGTGATAAGGATAAACAGTAGTTAATATGTAATCAGCCGAATTGTAATCAAACTCGAGCTCATTTAGTACTTGTTCTTCGTATTGTACAAGTTTCCCACAAGAAACAAATGCATTACGAGGACAAATAATATTTGATACAACATCAAGATTTGATTCTCCTGAAATAGTTTCCACAAATTTATTAAGAATGTCGTTGCAGATCATTAGAAAAATCAGCATTTATCAAAACTGCATCAGGTTATCGATCATGACCAGGTTCATTCAACATATTTTCTTCAGATTTGCAAGGAATTTCGTATCATTAGTTCATTCAAACACCACATCAAAATATTCGCTTTTATATATTACTTCAAATGTTCGATTAATAGATAAATTTAACAGAGGGGGTTTTGTGGAGATTTTAGTAATTTTAATAATTGAATTTATGAGTTAATTGAAGCTATACTATCATGGAAAACCTGGAAGCACTGAACGACAGTTTCGTTCTATTTTAGGACTCCTCAGCAGTGTGAATCCACGATCCCAACCAGCAAGATTCGAACCCAGGAACTATCAGTCTCGCCCACAAACGCTTAACCTCTACAACACTGAGCCGGCCAGCATGCAACGGTATTAATGTATAACTTCAACCAAGCCACCATCTACTATCTCACAACAGACCCGGTTGAAATTCACTAGTCACGGCTGCTCACTAAAATTACAGGAAATACCTCTTGAAGCCAGTCACTTGTGAGCATCTGATGATTATATTTAGAAAAGGGGTTTTGTGGAGATCATGAGTCAATTGAAGATAGATCACCATGGAAAACTTGGAATTTATTCACCTGTTAATAGTAAAGATTACTTGACTAATAACTTAACATGAGTATACAATTTGCAAAATCAGTATTTCAAATAGCTTTTAATTAACAAACACATTTTAATTACTAAGTTATTCATTGAACCTATTGATAATGCAGTATTTTTTAATATATCGTGGGGTATAGTCGGTAATTCGGGATTTACTCCACCATTTTATCTACCATGAGAACTACATCTATCGATTTGTTGAATAGAATTTCCTACTCATCTATTGATTATTTGACATGGTGAATTATATCCAGAAATATTTTATAACAATTAAACAATCACCATAATCATGACAGAGGTTGAATCATTAATTGTTGTGATATTGATTTTTTAACTGGACGAATGAACAAATGGACGCCAAATATCATAATGATATTGTGAAGCATAGGGTGAAATTAAAACTGAAGAAACACGGTAGTATTGTGTTTCAATACACAGGTAAAATTAGATAAATCTTTTTCCAACTATAAAATCTTAAGTTGGATAATATCTAGCAGTGATATTTAGGAAACCCGTTTCTTCATTTTGGAGACTCATTAGTTGAATGAGCTTGTATTCGGGCGTTTTTTCTCACAACGAAACTCGAACCCAGTTTTTTTTTACTGAAAATTCTAACGCTTCATCCAATGAGCTAGCATTTTCAGATAGCCAACCACTGGATGTTTTATATTGACTGTAATTGTGTTTTAGATGTTATATGAGTAATATGAAATCTGTTACGATGAAACGTTGACTACAAATACATATTTATGTATGTGTATATTAGAGATTTGTTTGTATACTCTACATCAGTAAACGACTGATGTAATCCAAACATTTGCGCACCATAACGCATTCGAAAAACTGTATTAAAATTGAAACCAATCTTTTCCGTTATGTAATGGTCACCTGCATGCTACCTTTGAGCTGCTTGTTCACAAAACCATTACCGAATAAAGAATCGTGTTGTAATAATATCATAGAGGTTGTCTTTATCTGTAAGGAGTATATGTAACTTAAGTCATTTGTTTATATAATTTATGCGATTCGTTGGTAGTTTCGTAATTAGTGGAAAATTTTCTCCAATAATTTTGTCCAGTTTTCTTTAATAATTTTCACATGACTATACATTTCAATCAACGTACATCATTCTTCGGATGCATACAAATTCTGACATTGACGCTTCATTCAAGAATCGTTTATTTAATAAATATAATCAGTATCTTACACTTTCATAACCTTTGGGGAACAACTGAATGATCTTTGAAATAAGAACACAATCATTTGTAAGTATATTATAAAATAGTTTATGTCAACCATAATTACTAGCTAGCTTAGCTTTAAATAAATTACTCATTTTGTTTTGTGTAAATGAGAAGAGTTCTTACATTCAACTTACTGAAGTAACTGACTAAATTATTATTATTATTATTATTAGCTTTATTCAATATCGTATTATTGGTACAATATATAATTCTCAGCACAATGCATTTCAACAATTTTTCGTTTCTTACTTCTTGGTCGTTCCTGACGACAAATATTGAGTGATCACCAGTTAGATGTTAGCAGTCCAGTCAATCGATATTTTAATGATGTACATTCTTTTCACTGAATATTGCCAGTAACCATAATGTCTCTGATTGGACTCTTTTGTAACTTGTACAGCAAAAGGTTGTACAGTTTTCATAAACGTATTTGAATAGATGATGAGACTAATAGACATAACAAGCAATAAAACAGAAAATTAGTCGTAATATCTAGATGACAGAAACAGATAGTCCAAATATTCAAGCAGGTTGCCAATTTGTTAACATGTAAGCTATTGTATAATCGAAAACATAAATCTTTCCGAGTTCCATATATTTTGTGAACTATCGAAATTTAAAAAAAATAATCATTATTTAAAACACATGTAATGTCAACGGTATTGTAAATTTCACTTCATAAGTGTTATCACTTTGCAAACAATACATTTTACATTTTTACCAGCATGATCCCTGTTATCTTAGAAAACGATTGTCGACTTCATTTACTTAAGCTGTACAGCAGTATTTATAGTCAACTGTATTAGCTAAATTACTGTTGTATATTGATAATAGAAAGATGCTAATTAAGTAGTGTGTTATCAAGACATGAAAATCAGATATTGAAAGGAAATTATGTAATAATCGGCTAGTGATAAAGTGGTAAGGTGAAATAATTGTTCAATTAATAACTATTAAGAACGGAATTGTTAAAAGTTTTAATAATTGTCATTTAATAGATGTGAAAATAATTGGAAAGCAGTAGGAATGATAATATTGATGAAAATAATGTATTGTGGAATACAGAAAGAGAGGTTAAGGCCATAGAAGAATGATGGATTGAAAATGCTGTTCTTGTACGCAAACGTTAGGCTTAAACAAATGGATAGCGATATCATCTGCTATACAGAAGGTTTTCAATTAGATTCCAATTGAACTAACTGTTCTAACTGAATATATAATTACAAAAGAGGATTCTGATGAAGAATATAATATTTAAATACTAGTATCTAACCAGTTACAAGGCTTACATGAAAGTGAAATTAATTTTTTTGGTCATAATCGATTGGTAACTAGGTGGTGATCAATGTCATGTGTGTCAAGTCATTCATAGTGCAAATCGAATGCTATCGACCAAGTTGCAATGTGGCCACTAGTCTAGGTGACTCGACATTGAGTGCACTATGTTGAGATTAGATGCGGTAACGTCTCTGACTGTGAAGCTGGATGACAGGGGATCGAATCCGTCAGTGAGCATCAGTTCCCTCAAGATTAAAGATGCACCTTGCTGACGAGTGCCAAGTAGCACGGAATCCAGGTCAAGGATATCCTGTTGACTAGCTCCAACCACTGTTTAATCTTAATTTTTTGGTACTAATAGAATTTTTCCGGAGGTTTTAGTTTGAACCGGAATTCATGTTATAATCGTATATATCAGGTGTCTTATAGTTAATATAATCTCACAACTAAATGTATTGTTATCGGTTTCATGTTTGAAGCAGAATAGATTTAATAAGTCCTATGACACATACGTTTCTAATTATTATTTTACGAATTCTCTATTATAACAGCATTTTCCAACCTAGTTTATTAATTTTTCCTACTAGTTAAATTTTAGACATACGATAGCTAACTAGTGAAGGATAAGTACTAATATTTCTGTTAGCTACTGATATCTTATATAGTAATATAATTATAATTTGTTAATATAAATTTACTGACTAATTACTGTCAGCAAATAACTTCGAAAATCACGTAATAACTGATAATTATTTTTATAGTTATTATTATCCATTAAAGTAAAAGACGATGAAGAAAAGACCATCACTTAGGCTTAATCGTTGTATGTAACACCGAACTAAGTAGATAAGCAAAGATGAATAATGGTTAGCAATAGAATGCAGGATGCGCGTTTCGTTCTATTTGGGACTCATCAGCTAGATGTGCCTGAATCTCAGACTTGATGTTCACTCTGGGACTCGAACCCAGTATTGTTCGCTTGAAACACCGCCGCGCTATCCACTTATCTACTGAGTCCTGATCGCCACCTGCTTGTACAATAGGGTGAAGTTATAATTCACATGATGTTACTTAGTGATCAAATACAAGAATAGATTTTTGAATGAATATGTATTTTGTACACCCATTGTTCTGGGCAGACAATCAGAGGGACGAAGTGAATTCACGCGCAATGGAGAAGGTGTGTAAGCCAACTCGATTTAATCAAGCGTGAATCGATAATTATGGTCGAACAAAAATAAGTTACAGAGATGTGATGAGTAAGATAGGATACGAACACGTACGCTTACATAAAAGCAGTCCAGGTTGCTAAGTGAATAATTAACAAGGTGAAAACACGACTCAAGAAGAATGGATAAATCAGCCTTTCCACAAGCTGGAATAAGTTATGTGGGCCTGACATAAGAACCGATACTACAGTTGTTCGATGGCTATTTAATAAAAACCTACAAGCGACCATAGTATATAGTGATTTAAGATTATTATGTCATCATCTGATATTAGGATAACAGAAATGAAGTTAATGTCAACAAATAAGAGAGATGAAATTTTATACGTCTCTGTATTATACTTACATGAGAATATTGTTCTCTACATGATTAACTATATTGGCAGCTTCCAAATCATGACATTAAAACTAGCAGGCAAATAAATTCAGTATCGTTTTTGTTTGAAATCATGAATCGACTGATTTTACACCACGTTTGAAAACCTGGAATCACTGGACGGCCGTTTCGTCCTACTGTGGGACTCCTCAGCAGTGCGCGTCCACGATCCCTTTCACGGAATTTCACCCCAGGGCCTTCCGCCTCGCGCGCGAATGCTTAACCTCTTGACCACTGAGTCGGTATCCACAACCGTATACTGAAAATTTAGCATCATTATTCGCAGTATGCATTTGTAAAATATCTATTTAAGTTCAATGTCATATAATAGTCATTCATTTATCACATGTAATAAATTCTAATTCATAAAAAGAATAAATGAATATGCAAATGGGATAAGTGTAAATGGATTGTCTGTTTCTTAATGTCAAATATTTCACAGGTTGAAATCATGAGTCATTTGAAGCTAGACCACCATTGAAAACCTGGAAGCACTGGACGGCCGTTTGTACGATATCGATCAATGACAAGCATTTTTCTGTTCAGTTACTGGATAATAAAGTATAATTGTTACTGAGGATTTTATATTAAGTTCTAACTTTCATTATGTTTATTTTTTATTTTTCATTCGGTTATTTGGAATACTCTACAGTGTTATGTTTACAATTGATATATGTAGTTAGTTTTAGATGACCAAAATGAAATACTCATTTAATGTTATCCTCTTGTATACGAAACTTACTCACTAAATGGACGGAAGACTACTGGAAAATACTAGATATCGCACTTTTATTATATACTGAAAAGTAATATGAATGACATTACACGTGAATAGTATATATTTAACCAGTTATTCTTCTATATTATACCTGTATACATATGTAAATCGTAAGTTTCAGAGAAATACATCATAAGACTATTAATTAAATAATAATAATAATAATAATAATAATAATAATACAGTATAAACGGTTAAGTTAATTTCAGATCAATTAATCAGTTTCTTTTAATGTTCACATTTCATAACTTATTCACAATTCAGTAAAATGGTGCTTGAAAGTAGTCAACAGAAAATCCTGGACCAAGCTTTTGTGCTGTTTGGCACTCGTCAGCAAGGTGTACCTGTAATCTAGAGGGAACTGACACTCCCTGACGGATTCGATCCCACGTCACCCAGATTCATAGCCAGAGACTTTACCACTGAGCTATCCAAGCAGCGACAGACATCCTGTGCATACAATGTCAAATCACTTAGGCTGGTGGCCACATCATAACTTGGTCGATAGGATTATATCTGAATTAAGAAGGACCTGACAAACATGACAATGATCACCATCCAGTGATCAATCAATCGTAAATTATAAGTCAGTATCTTAAAATTATAGATAATTGAGATTTTATTATTCCACATTCAATGAATATTTAAGCATGATGTATGTATGAATTATGCATGCACATGTATACTATCTATAAATTCTACTCATGTAATCAACATCAAAACTTCAAGTTTATTATCCTAGTTCATAAAAAAAGTGGTAATAAAAACCGAATGTAAATAAAGAGAGAATAATGTTGACTAAATTACTTTGTTGTTCCATTACAATACATCGTTAATATAATATAAAATAATGATATAATATATAAATAAACCAGTATCTACCTCAGTACAATGTATGATAGTCATGCAATTTGGTGGATTGTTTGAGGTTAGACATTAACACCGTTGGATCCCGACCGGCTAAGTGATCTTGAGGTTAAGCGTTTGCGAGCAAGACCGAAGGCCCTAGGTTCGAATCCAGCTTTTTAATGGTGATCTGACATTAATCTATTCAATCAAAAACTTATTAATCTCTACAACCCCATAAAAACCAAAAAACTTTCGATATTACTCAATGAAATGTAATCACTATATTTTGTCAATATTTTTATTTATTATTAAGGATTTGTTTGAAATAAAATGTAGATCTACGCAATGCGTAAAATGATTTAAATCTTAAAGGATGGACTAAATAAAAAACTGTTTTAATAGGTAGTATTACTTTCCAATTCAAAAAAGAAGACAAACTTATTTAAACATTTAATATATATGTAATTATCAGAAGGGGTTTGTGGAGATTTTAGAAGTTTCACAGATTGAAATCATGAGTCGACTGAAGCTAGACCACCATGGAAAACCTGGAAGCACTGGACGGCCGTTTCGTCCTAGTATGGGACTCCTCAGCAGTGCACATCCACGATCCCGCACCCCGCGTGATTCGAACACAGAACCTACTGGTTTCGCGCACGAGCACTTAATCATTAGACCACTGAGCCGGTATCCAACGGTGTTAATGTCTAACTTCAACTAATCCATGAAGTTGCGCCACCGTATAACATTGACTCATGATTTCAATCTGTGATATACGTAATTGCATAAATTCACTTTGTAATGTTTAACTGAATGTTCCCATTGATGTTTAGCACTGCGATTGATCAATCTCTTATTGGCATATGTGCATACTGTGCATATTGCCCCATACTACCTTAATTCAAAAGCATTCTAAGCAAATATGGTTAGTGATGGGCGTCTCATCTTATTTGGGACTCATCAGGTAGACGTGCCTGCGTCTCAAACTTAGTGTTCATTCTGCGACTCGAATCCAGTACCGTTCACCTCAAACGCTATCGCGTTATTCACTTAGCTACTGAGTCCTGATAGTCACTTGCTTGTGCAATTTGGTAAAGATTAAATTCAGTTGGTATTGTTTACCTGAATTTTTTCATTGATGTTTAGCACTGCGATTGATTAATCTCTTATTGGCATGTATGCATACTGTGCGCATTGCCTTCATGTTGCCTTAATTGCACAATTTCAATAAATATTCCATGCTACATTCACTTAGTTGTCATTGAAAAATACTATGGATTTAAATAAACATAGATAAAACAGTGTTTTCCATTAATCAGTTCTATTTACTTGTGTGTAAATTATTATTCACGATTCCTAAATATTAGTTTCTACAATGTCTACTTTTTTTACACAAATACTATACAAAATAAATTACTAAATAGTGCGTTGATGTTGAATTACATACTTCATTACATAATCACTGTTTTCTTAATATTTCCTATTAGTTATTCATACAGTAATAAGTCAACTTTTAATGATGATAAGCATGATTCATAATTCTTTTGATGTTGCGTAAGCAAATAGCTATCCGGACTGAGTAGCTAAGTGAATAATGAGATAGCGTTTGAAGCGATCGGTACCGAGTTCGAGACGCAGAGTGAACATCAATTGTGAGATGCAGGTACATCCGGCTGACGAGTCCCATATAGGACTAAACGCGCGTCTTAGATTCCACTTCTATCCACTATCCATCTTTGCATATGATGATTCATGTTTTCTTATGCTGGTTCAAAGTGATTGTTCTTTCATACATATAATTCTCTTTATTATCCTGAAGAGAGCAAAACAAAGATTGATTCAGAATACTATGAATTCGTTTTATTCCGTTAGGTTCTTATTAGCTGACTACTAGCTATTTAATATTCAGAATCAACGTTATTACTGATATTGACATACTTATACATACGAAGGTGATTATCGACGAATATGTGCATCATAATGTATCGAAGATTCCAATAGAACAACATATATAAGCGAACAGTATTGTTTTCCATCAGATTCTCATCAGGCTTTACTCTAACATACAGTAATATTTATTTGCATATACGAAATTATTAAAGCAATCAAGGTAATTTATGAGTCAATGATGACAGTAGAATAAATAAATAAATAACATAATAAGCCAAAAGTACAAATTGGTAGTGTGATGACAGGTTTCATAATCAGAAATAGGTCAATGACTAGAAAAATAATATTAATAAAAAATCATAAGATTACTTAATAGGAAGTGTTCGGATAATTGGACCTTGAAGCATATATTTGAGAAAAGAAGAGGTTGGGAGGGGGTAAATGAAAATAAATGAAGAAAGGGTATGGAAAATTATAATAAAATCGTTTATTAAGGCCAAAGGCGAGATAAAGATGTCACAATTTTCTTATGAACACTTGGACTGCTAACTCGAATTCTTATAGCTTTTGCTATATGTAAGAGACGAGGTCGAACCCCATAACGAAAACTAGTAGGAATGCGATTAATCACTTCAAATGACCTATTTCTGTCTACTACGTGACCGCTATCGATCAAGTGTGATAGGACCGAGCTGCGTATTGTCTTGACAATACCTTTTCCTAACCACGAAAGGAGGTGTTCACTAACTATTTGCCTCAGTTGTCTGGTAGTGCGCCCAATATAGCTTTCTCCACAGTAGCAGCTGAATTCGTAGATACACATAGAAGTGACATAACTAGGTAACTTATCCTTTAGTTGAGGAATCACTATAGATCGGGTCCAGTACGATAGGCAGAGGTTGAATGCAGTAAACGTTCTCTTAACTGCTCTTGTCAGTTTGTCACGTAGCACACCACCATCCACATCTCCTCTAAATTGCAGCTTCAGGAAGAGAGGTTTCGATGAGACTATAATTCATGGACGAACTTTGAGCGACGCCAAATTGACCTTGAGAGTGTTTGCCCACTTACTAGGGCTATTAAGCAGTTTGAAGAATAAGGGTTATGATTCACGGTTGATGGTTAGAGTGAGGAATTAAATTTACGGTTTTTCATCACGATCTGACATCAGCTAAAATGCCAAGACGCTACTTGGCCAAGTGTGTGAATCCAAGACTTGCTGTCCTAAATCTGATTGGTTCGTCCATAAATTATAGTCTCGCCGAAGTTTCATACTAGCCGTTAATGTCGCTATATTAGAGTAAAGACTGATGAGGATCTAATCGAGAACAATATTGTTCGCTAACATATGTTGTTCTAATTCCAATGGAGTTAATAAAGTCATTAAAACGTTTTTGTTTCGGATAAATAAATAAAGTTTGAGAAGGAAATTCCCATAACTTTTAACTAGTGATTAAAAACCATAAAGTTAACAAACATTAGATGGTTGTGTAATGAAGTAAATTAAAACAGATTTTAGACATTTGATCGCTATCGCTTCGGCGAATTCCAAAAGGTTGGAGTTTATTAATTGTTTATTAATCACCTTGAAAGTTTTCAGTGTATCGATTTACTGTCTATTTTTGGGTAGATATATTTGGTTTAAGATGTTTGATTGCTATTGCTTCGGCAAATTTCGAAAGGTTGAATTTTAATTACTACCTCTTAACGGTAATAAAGAAGGATATGAATTGTAATTAATCAATTATGAATTGAAGAAAAATGACAATGATGTAATCGAAACTTGAGAAAGAGTTGAAATAATGAATGATGCAATATAAAAACAACGTGATTTTACCATGGAAAAGAAAGATTCATTACTATTTCTTTCTGGAGACATAGATTTAGACGTTTGATCGCTATCACTATGGTAAATTTCAGAAGATTGAAATGCGTTTTTATGTTTCAACTACGCCAAGAATGTAGTTTTACACTGTATGTTTAAAAATTATTGGTTCTACAGTTCTATTATTTGAAAAATAAAAATAAAAACAACCATTAATATTATTATTTCAGTTTGGTACTATCGAGTTAAAAACTTTCAGATTTCAGCTTCGTGTAATTCGTTGTGAAGCTGTTTGAAAGTCATTAGTGCGAACCCACGATCCCGCACGCAGGACTCGAACTCAGGACCTCCGGTCTTGTTGATAGACACCTGACCTTTAGACAACTGATCCGGCATCCAACGATGTTAATGTCTAACTTCAATCAATCTACAATATTGCGCGAACGTCCATCATTGTCTTTAGTGAGTAAGTGCTTCTACAAATGTCGCGGTTGAACTCCACTAGTCACAGCTTTTCAGCAGAACTCATCTTGAAGCCTGTCACTAGTAAGCACATGATAATTATCAGTATGGGGTTATGGAGATTGTTGAGTTTAAATTGATATCATGAATGGATGAATGATAGATCACCATTGAAAATCGTGTCTGTTGTAGAGGCAGTTACTCACTGAAGACAATGGTGGACGGTCGAGCAATATCGTGGATTGGTTGAAGTTAGACATTACCAACGTTGGATGCTGACTCAGTGGTATAGAGATTGAGCGTTCGCTTCGAGATCAAAAGAACTTTAATTGTCAAAATGCAGTTTACAACTGGAAAAAGCCATTTCGAAAATGTATTGATTATATAGTTTTTCATTCTCGAAAACTATCTATATTAACTGTGCAAATACGATGGTGGGCTACAACTACCTCCATTGAAATATATTTTTTGTTATACTACTGTTAACGATCAGTCATCTTATATCATCGCTAGTACGGTTTGAAATATCTTAGTTTTCTAATATATAGAATTAAGTCGTAATCAGTCCTTGTTGGTATATGGTAAACCTAGTTGATAAGTTTCGAATGAAACGATATTCACTTCTAAGACTCCAATATTGACCACATACCAAACTTACCAAATAAAATCTGTTACTTGATTAGTGTGATTTTAAGTATTTTATGTGTTCTATGGGAAAAACATCATTGAAAAATGTTTCTGAATGCAATGAAGCAAATCACTAATTTTTTATGGTTGGTATTCAAACCATTTTACTACATAAAAACAAATTGCAAATACAAAGGAATTATCAGAATTTTATGATAGAAATACTCTGTGTGAATATGTTTCATATTGACAGACTGTTGACAAGCTGTAGACCACTGAGCTAACATCCAATGGTGTTAATGTTTAACTTTAACCTATCCACGAAGTCGTGAGAGCATCTTCCATTGTCCAGTGCTACCAGGTTTCAAAAATATTCTAACATTGATCGGTCCATAATTTTAGTGAAATTCAACAAGCTCCACAATCCTAAACTGAAAATTGTATATCTCTTGAGAATTCGAAAGGTGATGCTGTAGAGAAATAAACACCAGAGAGGACAATCGAATGTATTTGACACTAAATTACAGAGCATCTCAATAAAATCTGGAAACCATTAAGTAAATCGTTAATTTGCAAAATATCAATCCATCATATCAAACTTGACTGTTTCTATTGCAAAAATCCATCCATCGTCTCAGATTTCATTGTTCGTGCGTTTTCATACCGTTCTTTCCTCATCGACCTTCTACTGAAATACATTCTATGCCTGACCACCGTTGTATACTACTTGTGTGGATGTAAGTAACCCAAACCACAATGCCCTTAGGTGATCAGAAGAACTGTTAATATCTTTTTCTTGCAATGCTATAATCACTAATCATTATATGTGGTCTTAGCCTTTTATTTAATATAACGTGAATTAAAACTTGTAAAGATACGTAAACAGTTGCATGCATCTATTTCATACAATCGCTTAATGAAACTATTGAATAGAGAAAGATGTTGAACTTCTATTTTTAGATATAAGTTACTTACATAGACGCTATATTAATAACTCATAAGTTTCTGTTTTGAATAAGTTAACAATACACGTTTTTAATTCAACTATACTCATTGATATAATAATAATAATAGATTTACAAATTTAGATTGGATCAAAAGGTTGTTTACTAAGTTTGTTATTAACACAAATAAACTGAAGGATTATTTTGGTTAAGTGATGCATTGTAATCACGATTTGTTTGATACAAAAGCATATTGTAGTCTTGAGACAATGGATACGTTTTGCCTGATTTAGTTCTATGGCTAATTTAACTCTGGGTATGTTTGAAACATAAATCTAAATAAATCTGGCTTATTTATAAGAACAATAGCAAACATTATTATAGTGGCTACAAAAATAAGGACAGTGAAACACTGTAAACAAAAATATTTACCTTCCTACATACTAATGAGAAAATCTTTACTAAATGGAAAATGTACAATTTGTTTTAGTTTAGTGTTGAACCATAAGCTAAAATGACTGTATTTAATATGACTTGAAGGTAGTCTCAATTATCAGAATCAAGCTACAATAAGTTATATCTAAGAGGATCGATACGTCCAATCCATACTTTCCAAGCAAACCCTTGTACTAATCAGTGGCATATTCGTTTATTTTTTACCTATTTTTCCATTCAAATACAAGTGATCAATCAACAAAAACTACTGCTTTTAAGAAGGGTATTTGTGATCTATGTTTCTACTGTTGACTTGATCCATCTCAGAATATATCTATACACAGAGCTTCATCAAGTAGTTGTCATGATTCCCTTCCACACATTCTGTCAAGTTATATGTGAAAAGCGTTCTTGAACGCAGCTTATATGAAAGTTCTGCCCAGAGTAAATAGTTTTAAGTTTGAATATAAATGGAAAAAACGCTTTAATTGTGTGGTAAACATTCTTTAGAATACCTCTGGAGCTACTACAATATTGAAAAATATATGTAAGCATCGTTCGTTGTTCTTCAGATGACAGATAGGTAGGAATAGAAAATCACCAACCATTTAGATTTTTATCTCTTAATTTTCTAATCTTTAACATCCTGATAATTTGTAGGTTGTCTGTAAAAGTGTATAAGAGCGAAATGCGTCTATCAAATATAATCGGTTAATTAATACCAATACGAAATCACAAAAAAATTCTTGTGACGTTTTAAAGGTTAAAAAATAAATGATCAGTAGTTTTGATAAAGTTGAATAATAATTGAAATTCCAAAAATGATCCGGAAGAAAACAATACAAGTTATTGAAATAAGTAAAAGTTGAGGAGTCCCACCATAGGACGACGCGGCCGTCCAGTGCTTCCAGGTCTTCCATGGTAGTCTAGCTTCAATTGACTCATGACCTCAACTATTAAAATTACTACAATCTCAACAGAACCCACTTCTGATATTAATCAACATATGCTCACTAGTGAATGGCTTCAACAGGTATATCCTGAAGTTCTAGTGAGAAACAATGACCAGTGGAGCTCAACCAGGTCTGTTGTGAGTTAGTAACTCACTGATGACAATGGTAGATGTATGGCTCAATTTCGCGGATTTGTTGAAGTTATACATTAACACCGTTAGATGCCGGCTGGCTTAGTGTTCTAGTGGTTAAGCGCTCGAACGCGAGACTGATAGTTCCTGTATTCGAATCACGCGAGGCGGGGTCGTGGATGCGTACTGCTTAGGAGTTCCACAATAGGATAAAACGGCCGTCCAGTGCTTCAAGGTTTTCCATGGTTGTCTAACTTCAATTGACTAATGATCTCAACTATTGAAACATGTAAAAGCATTATATTAGATTACGTAACCAAACAACTGGTTTCTGCTTTTTACTTTTTGTTTTACAAAGAAAATAACAACAAGTTTTATCATCATTTCATTTTAGTATTTCACCTTGAAATACTAATGTTTGTTATTGTATATTATTATTTGCTTCGTTAGTGGACGTATTATTGCAAGTACTGCAGGCGAAATTGTTCATGTAAGTCCTTATTTGTCTTTTGATTTTTTTAACTGTGTGAATAAACATAGTAATCGTGTGAAGAACTTAATGAACAGTTTATGAGTGACAATTTTTATTCTCGTTTTTTTAATCATACAAAAACTGTTTATATTAATCACAATGTATGTGTTATCCGTTGTTATTTGTTAGAGGATTTATGTTTCAATAGTCTGTTGATCTGACTTCCAATTTGTTCGGTGTTGAACAAATTGGAAGTCAGATCAACAGACTATTGAAACATAAATCCTCTAACAAATAACAACGGATAACACATACATACCTGTTGAAGGACACCGTAGAAGGTAAATGACCCAACTCCTTCCGACCAAGCGTGACTCAATATTTATACTAATTTTAATAGTTCAGATCATGAGTCAATTGAAGCTAGACCACCATGAAAAATCTGGAAGCAATGGACAACCGTTTCATCCTATTGTGGGACTCCTTAGCAGTGACTCATGATCTCAATTATTAAGATTACTATAATATCCACAAAAAACTTTACCGATAAATGTATTCCAAGTAAATGATTAGAAACACTTAGTATTATAGGTAACTATTACCAAATTACATGAATTGATATAAACATAATTATTTCATAATACAATTTAAAATAAAGTGATTAGTTATAACAAATCAATCTTATAATTTATCATTATCTATTTCACAGGTTGAAATCATGAGTCGACTGAAGCTAGACCACCATGGAAAACCTGGAAGCACTGGACGGCCGTTCCGTCCTAGTATGGGACTCCTCAGCAGTGCGCATCCACGATCCCGCATCAAGCGGGGTCCGAACCCAGGACCTACTGGCTTCGCACGTGAGCACTTAACCACTAGACCACTGAGCCGGCATTCAACCAATCCACGAAATTGCGCCACCGTACACCATTGTCGTCAGTGAGTTATCTCACAACACCCATTCTGAATATTATCTATTTGTTAATAATGAATTCATTTTAGCACATGACTACTCATACATATAAATAAATGAATATAATAAACAATAAAATCAATTGAACTTATTGCATGGAAACACATTAAATGAACATGAACATTTGTAAATAGTACCTTATTAAATTACCATGAGTCACTTTCTATTGTGTATTATTTTTGTTTAATACCATTATATAATCTAAATTATCTTCATGTCATCATAATTACTTTAAAACGTACAGTTCTTTGTATAGATATTCTGTTTAACGATGTGACCAAGATATATTTGTTATATTTGTGAAATGATTATTTATCAGTTATATAATAGAGAAACATTAGTTATTAAGTAATTTTCTAGAAGCATTCACTATTTGTCTTTGAGTCAATTACACAACAATAATAATAAATGTTTATTTAGAAAATCATGGCACATAATGCATCATAATATTCTTGTTTATAACTTGTGCCCTGTGTCCATATTAATGTATGACGTGATGAAGCCGCCAATTAGAGGACAGTGATTTATCGACCGAACCAATGGCGCAATAACATGTACGAGCAGCCTAGAGTACTTATCGGTCATGCTTCCTGCCTAGCCCAGCCAGTTATGTCAAGAACACTAATCTCAGCCTCTGCTATATCAATCATTTCTTTCAATCATACTGGGTTTATATACCGACTAGGCAGACCATATCATATTATAAAACAGGAAACAACATTTTTACAAGATTTAGCCAATAGTGGCAGTGAGTGTGGAAGGCAGTAATTAATAGACAGGGCAAAATTCAAGAATGGTAAATCGTAGAACAGTTCATAGGTCAAAATAAAGCTTATAATAAGAGGGACATGAGTATGAACAGTTTAATTATTTAACAATTATACGGTAAAATATACACATAGTATTGGTTCATAAATGGATCCCAAAAGTTACCAATCATTATTCTCATCGGGATATAACAGTTCTCTTTTTCAAAATTCATTATGACTCACATGAATGATAATCAACTCTTAAGGTAAAAACCATATTCCATTTGTAAGCAAAGATTGATAGTGGTTAGCAGCAGAATCCAGAATGGGCGTTTCGTCCTATTTGAGACTCATCAGCTGGATGTATCTGCATTTCAGAGTTGATGTTCACTGTGGGACTCGAACCATGTACCGTTTGCTCTAAAACTCCATCGCGTTATCCATTTTTGCTTATAAAGCTTCTGATTTAATGTAATATCGAGGCAATCCTCACAAAATGCACATATGCCAATAAGAGACGGATCAATTGTAATACTAAACAACAATGAGAATTTACAAGTAAACAACGCCAAATGAATTCATATTCCAATTAATTTATGTTCTTTTATAATTATCAACATTACAAAAGCTGGTAGATTCAATCATCAAACATTAACCATTACATTTTTCTAAATAGTTCTACGCATTTGTTTCGTCTTACTGAAATAAACTTTCTTTAAAGTTGGCAAAACCAGTATCAAACTTAGTGATAAGTTGATTATGATTTCAACTTGACGTTTTCTATCGATTTAAATATTAATTTACTCACTTATTTACGCCTGTTACGCCCAGTGGAGCATAGGCTGCCGACCAGCATTCTCCAACCTACTCTGTCCTGGGACTTCCTTTCCAGATCTACCCAACTTTTGTACATTTTTCTCATATCTGTTTCCATTTCTCCAAGTAGTATGTTCCTTGGTCTTCCTCTCCTTCTTTAGCCTTGAGGATTCTAAGTGAGGGCTCAGATAAGTGCTTTTCTCAATGTGCGTCCTATCCATAGCTTTTTCCTGATTTCTTCTTCCGCTGTGATATGGTTTGTTCTCTCCCATAGTAGGTTGGTGCTGATAGTGTCGAACTCGCTAAAAAGACAATTCAAATATTACGTTGGTTTGTATATACTACTTTAATAGACTATGTAATATCTAGCTATTTACTTAGTGTTCAACTAGAAATATAATACTTTTATTAATGAATCCTATAAAATTTTCCTGGAAAGGAACGAACTAATGATAATTTTCAAAATAAAACACTTGTTTGTTGAAACAATGTTCTGTAATTATTTATTACACTTGTCTTATTCATGACAATATTGAGGCAATACGCACAGTATCCACATATGCCAATAAGAGATTAATCAATCGCACTGCTAAACATCAATGGAAAAATTCAGGTAAACAATACCAATTGAATTTAATCTTTACCAAATTGCACAAGCAAGTGGTTACCATGTCTCAGTAGCTAGGCGAATAATGCGATAGCGTTTGAGGTGAACGGTACTGGATTCGAGTCGCAGAATGAACATTAAGTCTGAGATGCAGGCACGTCTACCTGATGAGTCCCAAATAGGATGAGACGCGCATCACGAATCATATTTGCTTAGAATGCTCTTGAATTAAGGCAATATGGGGCAATATGCACAGTATGCACATATGCCAATAAGAGATTGGTCAGTCGCAGTGCTAAACATCAATGGGAACATTCAGTTAAACATTACAAAGTGAATTTATGCAATTACGTATATCACAGATTGAAATCATGAGTCAATGTTATACGGTGGCGCAACTTCATGGATTAGTTGAAGTTAGACATTAACACCGTTGGATACCGGCTCAGTGGTCTAATGATTAAGTGCTCGTGCGCGAAACCAGTAGGTTCTGGGTTCAGGTAAACAATACCAACTGAATTTAAACTTTACCAAATTGCACAAGCAAGTGGTTACCATGTCTCAGTAGCTAGGTGAATAAGGCGTTGGCGTTTGAAGTGAACGATACTGGGCTCGAATCCAGGAGTGAATATCATTTCTGGGATGCAGGTACATCCAGCTGATGAGTCTCAACAAAGACAAAACGCGCATCCTGTATTCAAACAATTAAAGATAATAATGAGGTGATGTAACATGAAAAGCAAACTATCCACATTTATCAGTATAGAATTGGGGAAATTGTTAAGTTTTAATTGAAATCAAGAACTGATCAGTGTTAGATCACCATTAAAAATCATATATGTTGTAAAGGTAGTCACTCACTGAAGATACTGTATCATCTATTGTATTCATGATGGAAACCTACTTTCAATTATAATAACTTCGATTTGTATAATACTACTTTTATGTGTTTTATAATACTATTCATTATTCAGTTTGCTTGTTTGTTTTTTAAATAAAATGTCAAATGTTCTCTTATCTTCGCAACAATTAAAACGTTTGAAAATAAAAAGGAACGCTCTTGCAAAAAGTTCACTTTCATTAAAAAGAAGAAGTAAGATTGAATATTTGAATTAAAGGTGCATAAATCAATAGAAGGCTGCTCAAAACATTTTGTAATCTTCTCAAACATAAGAAGTCTTAAAATTTTAATGTAAGTTGTCACCAAACAGCATGTTGTATATTAATAGAATACTAGTATTGTGGTGAACTAGAACATAAATGGAGACAATTGAATGTATTTGGACACATAAATTACAGAACATCTTAGTAAATTCTGTTAACCAAACAGTAAATATTTCATTTGCAAACTATTAATCAATCGTCTCACAATTCATTGATTCTTCGTTTCCACACTAATCATTCTGTGTTGTCGTTCTCTTTTCTTCGATTTTCTTAACCGTGGATCACCAGACATTTCACTTCCGAATGATGATATATATATATATGTTACTTATATCAGTTGATCTCAGTAGCACACACCACAGTATGAGTATTTGTTATAGCTTACTGATACAATTGATTAAATAATTTTGTGTAATCCAGTTTACCCTGAAGGAGTAAGTAAGACTGAATATAATGTATATGGATTTGTTAATATTACAAAATAATTCCTCAACAGATGTAACCAATGATTTTATACTACTGATTTCAAAAACTAAGTCAAAAATACAATGTTATATGCCATACACTTAGTCAGTTGATAGTTATTTTTGATTATATTGAACTGGCCAACAGTTGATATTAGGTAATCAATAATTTGATGTATATACACAATGTCAGCAGACTAACTACTTTGATTAATGAATAGGATTAGGCTTCCGAAATATATTTTCTTTTCTTCCTGATAACAACTATTGAGATGTACAACAAGGTAGTGATTCAGTGATAAGTATATTTCATCAGAGGTTTCATTCTCATTGCTGTATGTATCACTAATTGATAAAATATTGAATAATTATATCAGAATGCTTTACAGATATGATAATCAGTAACGAGTTACGCTATTGCAATGAGGTGAATGTTGTAAATTTTGCAGACTATTACTGTTTATGCCTTAATTAAATAATTATTAGATAACCGGAGTATTGTACTTCTATATTCTCTGTGGTAAGTTTCTATTAGACCTATTAGGTAATATTATATATCTTCTTATACCTGATGTACGGCCTATGCTCCTCCATGACAAGTAACAGACGTAAGTAAGTAAGTAAGTATTAACATCATTCTTTATAATCCTCAGGTAGATGATCTTTTATATATGATTTCGATATATTATTATATACTTATTACCACTTGACAATTGCGTAATCCTAAGTTTATGATGACGTTTAGTGCCTCTGTTAATGACTCAGTGAGATTGTATATTATTTTCAACATAAAAATATATCAGAAGGGTTTATGTAGATATTATAGTAATTTCAATGGTTGAGATCATTAGTCAATTGAAGCTAGACAACCATGGAAAGTCTGGAAGCACTAAACGCCCATTTCGTTCTATTTTGGAACTCTCCAGCAGTGCGCATCCATGATCCTGACTCACGAGATTCAAACTTAAAACCTATCAGTCTTGTGCGCGAGAGCTTAACCACTAGACCACCGAGTAGGCCAGCATCCAACGAACTTAATGTCTAACTTCAACTAATCTAATATATTTCGCCTTCGTCAACCACTGACATCAGTGAGTTACTATCTCACAACTGACCCGGTTGAACTCCACTTATCACTGCTACATATAAATATGTTAGTGTAGAACCATAATGAAAAACTAATTAAATACGATATCGTTTGGTTATATAGCTATAACAAATATTTCATTTCAGTCATAATTCTATTAACATTGAACCATTATCTGCTTTAAAAAAAGGAAGTGAACAAATTTGTCTACAGCATAGAATAATTTTTCTAAGTTAACAACAATGAGTCACTATAACTATAATGAAAACCTCTGTAATTGTAAATACCAGTATATACATCAATTAAAAACTAAAAAAAATCTTTTTTTAATTATATAGTTATGAATATTTTCTTGAATTATTTAATATTGATTAATTAAATCATTTTTAACAAGAATTAATTACACACATAGTAACTGAATTAAAGTTTTATTACATTTATTTTGAATGGATCCATTTTGATAAGAAGGACTTATAGGTCCTGAGTTGGAATCTTGCGTGATGGGATCGTGAATGCGCACTGCTGAGGAGTCCTACATTAGAACGAAACGGTTGTTTAGTGTTTTTAGGTTTTTCATGGTGGTCCAACTTCAACTGACTCATGATTTCAACTATTGAAATTACTACAATCTTCATAAAACCCCTTCTGAAAAAGATATCAATTTATCGTGTTTAACACATTGATTATTAATTAATTTAGTAAACATAAATATAACAACAGAAGGAATAATTTCACTTGTGTTGGAATCAGGAGTCAACTGAAAGTAGACTATCATGGAAAACCTGGAAGCATTGGACGGCTTCAATTGACTCATGATCACAACTATTGAAATTACTATAACATCAACGAAAAACCCCTTCGGATATTAATCAACATATGCTCACTAGTGAATGGCTTCAACAGGTATATCCTGAAGTTCTAGTGAGAAGCAGTAACCAGTGGAGTTCAACCAGGTCTGTTGTGAGTTAGTAACTCACTGATGACAATGGTAGATGTGTGGCTCAATCTCGTGGATTAGTTGAAATTAGACATTAACACCGTTAGATGCTGGCTGACTCAGTGTTCTAATGGTTAAGCGTTCGCGCACGAGACCGCTAGGTCCGGGATTGGGATTTCGTGAGTCGAGATCGTGGATTCGCACTGCTGAGGATTCCCATAATAGGACGAAACGGGCCTTGAGTGCTTCCAGGTTTTCCATGGTTGTCTAACTTCAAGTGACTCATGATTTCAACTCTTGAAATAATTATAACATTTATATATTATATAGAATCCCTTTTTTGTGATGTGAAACACAGCTCTTACTGTGGTGTGTTCTACTGAGATCAACTGATATAAGTAATATATATATATCATCATTCGGAAGTGAAATGTCTGGTGATCCACGGTTAAGAAAATCGAAGAAAAGAGAACGACAACACAGAATGATTAGTGTGGAAACGAAGAATCAATGAATTGTGAGACGATTGATTAATAGTTTGCAAATGAAATATTTACTGTATGGTTAACAGAATTTACTAAGATGTTCTATAATTTATGTGTCCGAATACATTCAACTGTCCCTATTTATGTTCTAGTTCACTGCATTACAAGTTGCTTTATAAAATGTAAAAATTCATATAAATACTCTATGTTAGTTAGAAACAATAATAATTCTACAGAGGAATACTTATATTGTTTTTGGTTGAACCTAACCAATAAGATTAAAATGGATTACACTGATCATTGGCCTTCTTTACGTATAAAGGGTAGAAAACTTGTATTATAAGAAATAATATTCATATGCGTTTGATTATATTGTAATTTACAAGATTAGCTCTTAACGGCTACCAAATTAATCCTACAGTGTATGTCATTTACCGAAGGTTATTCATGTTAAACAGAACCATATTGAATAAGTATTTTCTTAAGGATAATTTTTATGTCGATCATACTTAAAACTTGAATAACCCTTTATTATACAACTTGTGTTCTTTATTGATATGTAGTGATTTTATTCACTGATTTTTATTTTTAGTCATCTTTGTAATGAATTCAATGATTCTAAGCACTTATGTTCTAGTTCTCAATCTCATCGAAATGAGTTTGTTTATATGGTACAACGTATTATAAGTAAAAATACCTAAAATTTTAGGATGGAGTAGGTCGACTGCACTAAGTTCAATCTTGATGTCATAAAAAGAAATATAACTAAACTATTTTACAAGTTCATATTTGTGAGAAGAATAGAAATGTTAGATTGTGTATAACATAGTCAGTCTAAGTTTGTGAAGGTGTTTGAATTTCATTGAAAGCAGGGACCGATCAAACTTAGATAACCTTGGAGCACTGTATATTCGCTTTACCTAAGCATGAGACTCCTTGGCAGTAATAAACGAGAACCCAGAAGTAAGAGTCGAAAATAGGACTCTAGGACACTCACTTCTAGTGAGAAGCCACGACCAGTGGAGCTTAAACATGTTGAGTGTTAGGCGGTTACCAACTGATGACAACAGAAGTTGGTCGCAGAAATGTCGTGGATTGATTGAAGTTAGAAATTAACGAAATTGGACACCAAGTCAGTGGTTTGGACATTGTGTTCACACACAAAAATGAAGGCCCTGGTTTTTGATTTCTTGTAGCGGGGTCGTGGATGCACACTTCTGAGGAGTTCCATACTAGTATAAAAGGACCTCCTGCTTCCTTCAGGTTTTTCCATTTATTGTCTAACCCTAGTCAACTTGTGATTTTAATGGTATATCCAACATAATCATTGTTACCTAAACAAATGTTGATGAATGTAATATTATTTATTTAATGTAGCTATTATTTCTGGTTTATCATTCATTTGTTTGTTTACAAGTTGTACTCTTTTATACTACTCAAGTATTTGGCTTACTAAACAATTTTCATCCATTGAAGCACACGTTATCTAACACATCGATCACAGGTTTAAAATATGTTATTGGTTCCATAAATTTGTTTACAAATAATTTGTGAAGTATAAACATATATCGTACATGTTTTGCCTTATTACTTTAAATCCAATTTTTCGTTGCCACAGAAACACGGAACATTTACATTACGTGTTTCAAATCCTTCTTCATTTTAAATGCATTCTATTTCAACCATTTAAATTCATGTTCATTGTAACAGTCTATATTCAATATGTTCGAAACGATACTACCCTTATTTCCGGAATTCGAACCGAACAAAAAGCGATATTAATCAATTGAATAAACAGAAAGTGCATCCAAGGAATCCAAGTTCTTAGTGATGGTTTAACTTTTAAGTGAAGTTGAAGTTAAAATTGTCGGTACTGTGACTTGTGGGGATTCGTCGGGTTTTGCACACAATATACTAATTTTACTTCGAGTGTCATGTAACTTGACAATAGCGGAAAATTAACAACGAAAATGATGTCATGCAGAATATTTTATTGTGATGAAGGTACATAAAAGTGATGTGGAAGAAAACATCATCTTTCTATTAACCACAAGCAATGGATACCAATTTATGGTTAGAAATAGTACATTCTACCTCAAACAAAATATATTTTCACATACGACAAGTCATAATACCATCAATGATTTTTTTGGTCCATTATATGTAGATTTTCAATAGCTTAAATCCATCAGTATTTTTATCATAAGTTTTAAATCATTTAAATTAGAACAATGTAATTGTTATATCCCGAAGAGAGTTATGAATAATAACTTTTGAGACCTATTTATGGACAAATAAGATGCATTTATTTTTATTGTATAATTATTAATTAGCTAAACTATTCATAATCATGTTCCTCCCATTATAAGCTTTATTCTAACCCATACTTAACCTATCAATTACAGTCCCCCACATTCACAGCCACTTTTGGCTAGGTCTTGTACAAATGTTATTTTCTATTTTATGGTACGATGTGGTTTGTATATAAACCCAATACGTTTGAAATATTTGATTCATATCGTGGGGGCTGAGATTGGTGTTCCGGAATCAACAGGTAGGGCTAGACACGAAGAATGACCGATAAGGATTCTAGACTGCTCGTAAGGGTTTATACGTCACTCGTTCGGTCGATGGATCACTGTTCTCTAATTGACGGTATCATTACGTTTTTATATTAATAAAGCACAAGGCCACAAAATACAACAGTAACCACATTAATTTTCATCATATTTCTAGACTTAATTTCTTTAGTTTTAATAATTGAAGTTCCGTTCAATAACCGAATTACTTGTGACTAAATTGAAGAAGTTAAGAAATTGTTAAAAAGTTAAAAAAAAGTTTTTCAAAACATGATATAATTCTTGATTGATTGATGAATTTTGAAGATGGATTTCTATGATGATAAATTAATCGATCTTGAGCGTAAAACAGACAAAGCAACTTGAAAATACCAATGAAATCACTAACCATCTACATTTAATTGACATAACAAATTAAACTGAATAATTAAACGAAAAATTTAGAACTTAGATCGTTGTCATGACCATTAGTTAATTGATTTTCAGAGAACTTTATGAGAAACAGTTTTCTAATATTCAATTGCTTCTAAAATCTTCAGTGGTTGAGATCATGAATCATTTGAAGCTAGACAACCATGGAAAAAGTAGAAGCACTCAATGCCTGTTTCGTCCTATTATGGGAATCCTCAGCAGTGTGAATCCACGATTCCGACTCACGAGATTCCAGTTCAGGACCTAGCGGTCTCGTGCGCGAACGCTTAACCATTAGAACACTGAGTCAGCCAGCATCTAACGGTGTTAATGTCTAATTTCAACTAATCCACGAGATTGAGCCACACATCTACCATTGTCATCAGTGAGTTACTAACTCACAACAGACCTGGTTGAACTCCACTGGTCATTGTTTCTCACTAGAACTTCAGGATATACCTGTTGAAGCCATTCACTAGTGAGCATATGTTGATTAATATCAGAAGTGGGTTCTGTTGAGATTGTAGTAATTTCAATAGTTGTGATCATGAGTCAGTTGAAGCTATAGGTCAAAACGGCCGTCCAGTACTTCCAGGTTTTTCATGGCGGTCTAGCTTCAACTGACTCATGACCGCAACCATTGAAATTACAAATATAATTCTACTATTTTTTGTACAATGGTTATCTGTCATATTACATGAACAATTAAATGTATCCCATGTATCACTTAAGATAAATCTCTGCGATATCTTTGTAAACGTAGATTTAAAAAGAAAGTAGGTTGAAATCAAATTAATTAATAAAGAATCGTAGCGATGTGAAATCATTTAGTTTTAATGCTTCAGTGAAAGTAAAATGGTATTCGATAATATAAATTAATGACTTGATGCTTACATTATATATTGTGTCGCTTCTGTATGCAATAAAGTAATATGTTATTACACTAGAGAACACTAAAAGAGTGTCTTGTTTTATGCTTTCTTAGACTAAAGTTTTAAATGTAGATGGTTTATTTTCGATTCGTTATATTTTGCCATTGACAAAATATACTGGCTACATGTCCACTCTTGTGTTAACCCATTCATCAGTTATACTTCTTGTTAGATTTGACATGCATATATATGTCTCCAATTTATCACATCTCATGTCAGTATATTTGAAGTATACATCAATAAGATAATTAACAGAATCGATGCAAAAATATAAAATGCAAAGTAAACCAAAACATGAGAAATACAGTTAGAAGAGAACAAATGAAAACATAGGATAAAGAGTTGAAAATTACACTTATTTCTAAATTTAAAGGACTACAAACAGTGAATATAACAGTGTTTATGCGACCTATTCAAATTGTGTTGTTCAGCAACTATAAATACATGATATGGCTATCATGGGAGTTCTCTCCAGAGATTTTAAACATATAAAATCTAATCACTAGACTCACAAATTCAAAATCCCCAATTCCGAGAAGACCTAATGTCTAGAATTAAAAAAATCATTTTGTCATTGTCAGTTGATCGTAATAACCTAAGTTATTAACTTGGTATTACCACTAGTCCCAGTGCCATAAGTTTGTCAAGAGCACGTTCCATGCTGTCGCTAACTTACAGGTCATTGTATCCTATAGAAACAATTAAAATTTCTGAAAAATAGTTTGAAAGAAATATTACTCCATATTCATATTGAATTAGATCACATGGATGCTGATTAGAACTTCCTGTTCAGAATATTTTTAATACCAAGCTATTTGTTTATCTAAACTTTTCCAAGGTGTTTAGCATGAGTACATTTTTATTATCATAAAAGAAACTCATACTAACCATATTGTTCTTCAGTTCGTTGCTCAAATATACTTTTTTTGAATATTAACAACATGGTACTGGTACAAGAAGCTGAAAGATCATTTTATCTTACCTGTTAGCAATATTACAAGTAATGTTTTAGATGTTTATTAAAATGACTGGAAACATCAGATTTTATGGTTCAATCTCATTTATAGAGGTCATATTCAGTATTGATATTGAACTAACTGGTTAATTGGAAGGCGTATGAAAATAATGTCATATTCTTATATCACGAATTACACCTTGTTGTATTAGTTTCCAATTAAAGTTTTTCATAAAAACGCCTGTACACATCTAGTGGTATAGTGGCCACAATTTTGGTTATCTGACAAAAATATCCATTTGCGATAAGAACATGTAACGTATGCATTTGAAGATGTCCGTTCATATCAAAGAGGAGTTAATCATTTTTTGATAACCTTGACAAACGAAGCTATTTTTTGTACAAATAATATTTTATTGACGTTAAGACCTAAATCATATGTGATACTTTAAATTCCAAGCAATAAAGTATCGACAAATTTATATACTAATATTTCCTGGATGGAAAATATTTAAGGTTAAAACAAGGGATTTGCAGAGATGGCAGAATTTTCATAGCTTGAATAACGAACTGATACTCGCTAGAAAACCGCTGTAAACCAAGAAGTAGTGAACGGGATTCAAACTCAGAACATATCGGTCTCGCGTGCGTGAATCCTCAACCTTTAAACCAATAAGTTGCCATTCAACGGTGTTAAAATGTCTAACTTCAACCAATCCACAAAATTTCATCATTGTCCACAAAATCCTCTCCTGATAACAATTTATATTTTATAGATAATTAATAATATAGTGGAATTATGATATCCAGAATGTTGACTAACTGAAGTATTTAAGTGCTCTTATTATCGTTTTCAGTTGAATTTCTGAAACAATAAATATCACTTTCCACACTCTATAAAGAAACACTAAAAATGTGTTTTCTAATAGTAAATTAATAATGAATTTTCGCAATCATTAATTGTTTTCAGAGAGGGGTTTTGTGAAGTTTGTAGTAATTTCATGACTGAATTCACTAGTCAATTGAAGCTAGATCACCATGGAAAACCTGGAAGCACTAGACTCATGAATTCAATTATTAAATTACTACAATCTCCACAAAACTTCTCTCTGATTATAGTTATCGTATGCTCACTAGTGAATGGCTTCAAGAGGTATTTACCGGATTACTAGTCATAAGTAGTGATCAGTGGAGTTCAACCATGTCTGTTGTGAGATAGTAACTCACTTAGGACAATGGATGCTGGGTTCTAGTACAATGGTCTCAAGCTTAATTGCTCACGCACAAGAATAATAGGTCCTGGGTTCGAATCTCGCAGGGGGGTACCTTGGATGCGTATTGCTGAAGATACTAGGATAAAAAAGTCGTCCAATACTTTCAGGTTTGTAATGGTTGTCTAGTTTCATTTAACTCATGAATTCAATTATTAAATCATTAATTATTTCTTAAAATAAATCAATATATATTGAATAATTGATCAATAATTAATTTAAACACAATAAACAATAGTTTATTTTTACAATTGATTGATCTCTAAGTGGTGATCAGATTCATGTGTGTCAAGTCCTTCTTAATATAGATCGAATGCTATCGACCAAGTTGCCCGGATAGCTTAATGACAACGTCTCTGATTGTGAAGCTAGGTGAAAAGGGATTGAATTCGTCAGGGAGCACCAGTTCCCTCAAGATTACAGGTACACCTTACTGACGAGAGTCAAGTAGCACGAAACCCGGGTCCAAGGTTTCCTGTTGACTACCTCCAACCACCATCTTATCTCAATAATCTAATTATAAAATGAAAAACTGATAGATAAACATGAGCTCAATAGATTAAACAATGAAAATCATAAACGAAACCAAAACAATATTGATCTATTTAAACAGACCCACCCCGTCTATTTATTTTTGTTGTTGTTTTATATTGTTTCCATTAACCAAATAAATCTATTTATAAATTAAATGGTTTTTCACAATGATACTAAAAAGTATCCTACATTTTGGTTAAAAAAAAAGAAGAAAAAAGAAAGAAAAAGATTAAAGTATTAATTATAAATGTGTTTGTCTTCATTTTTTTTTACACAATCATAGTTACTATTTGAAAAATTCATTTGTATATTCATATGTGCTACTTATCATTTACACCAATCAATTTCAATTCATACAATCAATGATTGTATCTATGATAATGTAACATTGAAATTTACTATTCCATATATAAATATGAATGTTTATGATACTAATATGTTCCTTATCATGTAAATAAATTAAGTAATTAATCAATAACTCAAATAAACAATTGTGTACAAATCTTAATTGTGAGATATAAATTCATAGAAGAAATATATTAATTAAATACAAACAATCATATATATATATATATAGAGAGAGAGAGAGAGATTATCCATTGTATTAAACCTACTATAGTGAATAAATGAAACAGTGTCAAAGATAAATTCATTTATTCAATTCAAATAATTGAATTTAACAATATCAATTATATTATTCAATTATAATTAATTAAATAAATGGCTGGTGAAATAGCAACACCATTAATTGCATTTGGATGTGCATTAATTGTTTTTCTTTTTTGTGAGTTTACTTTACTTTTGTTTTTTTTCTTTTGTAATGGTGAATATTCTATTTTATTTATACTAAGAGAAATTTATAGTTTACATCATATTATAAGCAAGTAACTATGAGGAATGAATAGTGAAATGGATAATATGATGATGTTTGAAGTGAACGGTACTGAGTTTGAATATCAAATCTAAGATGTAGGTATATCCAGTTGATGAGTCTTAAATAAGATAAAATACATGTACTAAATTCTATTGCTAACCAATATCCATTTCAACTTATAGTACTTGTGACTTAAGTCAATATCAAGGCTATTCTCACAGTATGTACATATGCCAATAAGAGACTGGTCAATTGCAATCCTAAATAACAATAAGGAAATTCAAGCAAAACAATATCAAGTGAATTTATTCATTTATAAGTTGAAAATTGAATGGTTTATTACATAAACATTAATAATATATTGAATTATCATTTATTTAAAATGACACTGACGAGAAATACTGTTTAATCAAACTATCTGTAAAGTTCTTATTTATTTATTTGAAGACATAGATATTGGTACGATGGGTCACCAGATACATATGCGCCACACAAATTTCATTTGATTCGTATAAGGGCTGTGGTACTGCCCGGGTGCTCAAACCGAAGCAGGTGGTTTCCTTAGGGGCCATACCCGGAGCGTTTGACCTGAAGGTCTGATCCACAAGGCAGTGGACCAACGTCAGGAGATGCAGTCCCATGGTAGCCGGTGATAAATAATTGATTCATATGGCATTCGCTCCTTTAGAATCCTGGAGCCCATGTACACCATTTGTTTGGAATCAGGGTTTTACAACTCCCCTGGGTGGACTCTCTTTGTTTACCAACTTGGTTGAATCGCCAGACATTCACTTTTCGTCCTCTCAATTTTGTAAACAACACCCCTGGTGAGAGAAGGCAGTGAGTAGGACTTCCCTACCAGAGGTTATATACGCGTGGCCATGTGAGAGCATTTAGAGAGGGAGAACGGACTCTCATCGCTCTTGGCCGTACCAGGGCATTTGGGGGCTCTGTAAACTTCTAGTTAACATGTATCCTCGATCAATTGTTATAATTCTCTTTTATTATCATTTATTACACAATTTTTTAGTAGAGATGTCAATAACCATTTTCTAGTTGAAATTAGTTAATTTCAGTTCATTGAACTAAAAACCATTGAAAAAAAACCGGTAATTACATGCCGTTTTTTTTGTTTTGTTTTTGCGATGACTCAAGTTAACGGAAGTAGAAAAGCCTAGATGATAAATTGCTTTATTATGTTACTTTTATGCTTAATAAACGAATAAATTCAATCATTTCATTAAGTAATTTGTATCCTCCAAATAGTGATCTTGGTCAATATTATTTCGATGACTTGCCATTATATTCTCAGTGACATTACAGTTTTGTTTCTAAATAAGTTCATCACGTATATGGTTCAAAATCCATTACCAATAGTATACTAAATATACAGTTTTGTATGTTAAAATCAGTGAATGATTCCAGATCTTCCAAATAGTAGGCTAATGACATTTCATTTCAGTATTACATAATATTTTATTAAAGTGACCGAAAAATATCAATATTGGTTTCAATTTAACAACATCTATGATTTAGTCATTGATTTTGCCGTAAATAGCCGTAAGTAATGACAAAGTTCTTATTTTTGATAAATCTAAAAAAACAATATTCAGTGATCATAAGCAAAGATGAATAGTGGTTAGCAGTGGAATCTAGGACGCGCGTTTCGACGTATTCTGGACTTGTCAGCCGGATGTACCTGCATCACAAAGTTGATGTTCACTCCTGGACTCGAACTCAGTACCGTTTCTTCCAAAAGCCTATATGTGTATGTGTGCAGACTGTGTGTATTGTACATATACCAATAACAGATTGATCAACTGCAGTACTAAACATCAATTAAAATAATCTAAGTACACAATACCAAGTGAATTTAAACTTCGGTAATATTTGGTCAAAAATTGGTTTAAACATTGATCGAAGTTTTAAATTAAACATTAGGATGTCTATTTTAAAACGATTCTATTTTAAGATTCATTCAATGAATGAATGAATGTATGTTTTAAAATCTCGACAGTTGCTGCTACCTTGACGTGGTGGTCAAGCTTGTCTATCGTAAGAAACCAGTCAAGCTCTACTGGCTTGAACAATCGTTCCTCAAGATCCTACAATTCCAGACAGGCCGGTTATAGAGCAGTAAGACTAAAAGCAGAAAACCCAACCTCCAAGGGCTGACTGTACAGAGGTGTGACGACAGTAAGGTGTTTCCTTCAGACGACCAGCATAACAATGGTGTTGCCTTCCCATAAATAAGGGTGGGGTTCGTAATGGTCGACTCTAAAAATGCACATCTCGCCTTATCCCACGAATTTCTGTCTCCGGCGGTAAGGTCTCAATAAGTACAAGGCTAACACGAAAATTACTCATCTTGTTGTGCTAATGAGGTGTGGTAAGTTGGAACGATGCAGATATTTGCCTGGTCCTACGTTGTAGTTGACTGACTGACTGAATGATATTTTCTAATAAACTTTTTATTTCTATAGGCTTATCATTCTCCTTTTTCTCCGGCGGTAAGGTCCCAATAAGTAGAGATAACACGAAAACTACCCACAAAAAGGTCTCATATGACTGGCCTCAAGTAGTTGTCCCATGGGCACTGCGGTCACGCTCTCAGGTCACTAAGATCACCCCTAACTCAATTTTCTCTCCAGGTTCCTCCAGAAGAACATTTGTACAAGATTTAGCCAAATGTGGCTTCGAATATGACAGACTGCAATCAATAGATGAGACATAACTCAAGAGCTCTAAATCGTATAATAATAGTCCATAGGTCAAAATAAAGCCTGTGATAAGAGAAACACTAATATGAATAGTTTAGTTACTTAACAATTATACATAAAAATATACATTTAGTATTGATCCACAAATGGACCCCAAGAGTTACCATTCATAATTCTTATCGGGACATAACATTAGTAAAATAACAATTTTAAGAAGAATATCATTAGTAACTGAAAACATATTTTGTCAGTATATTTGAGGGTTGAGGAATTATTTTTGAGGGTGTACGTAAGAAATTGACTGTATTTTGTGCAATAAAACTACTGTGATTTACTTCAAGTAACGAGTTATGAATAAAACATAATTTTATTGTGAAATATTTGGTTCATTACAATTTGAGATTATATTTTTCATGCTACTTCCCATTTAAACAAACTAAAACCGGGTCTGGTGTGTGATAGTAACTAAATGAAGACAATGATGGACGGTGGCCCGATTTCGCAGGTTTGTTGAAATTAGATATTAACACAGTAGGATGATGGCCAGCTCAATAGTCTAGGTGTTAAGCGCTCACGCGCGAGACCAAAGGTCCTGGATTCGAATCCCAAGAGCTTGATCGTGGATATGCACTTCTCGGAAGTCCCATACTAGGACAAATCGATCATTCAGTGCTTCCAGGTTTTCCATGATGGTCTAACATTGATCGAATTATGAACTCAACTATTAAAAGTGCTACAATCTGCGCATAAACCCACTTCTGATAATAAAACCTTTTCATTGTAGCCGATGATATTATCACAACTGAAGACTGATTAAATGTTTAAAGATAAACAATTAAACAATACAACATATGAAAATTCCGAGAATAAATCCCTTTTAAGCCAAAAAAGTATACTGATTATTTTTTTAATTAAGTATTATCCAAAGATCAACAAATAACATTTAAATAGTAAGAGATTTATTTATAAACGGAATACACCCATTAAGACATTAAATAAAAAAGACTAGTTCAGCGAAAAGTTCTCTTTTCGGCGCATTCATTTTTAAAGCTGTACAGTCGCAAATATATATACTTGTTTTTCAGTGTCTGTACAGTTTAAATTCAACGACGTAATTCATAGACAGAAAGATGGCAATAGCAATGGGATCTCCTCTTGGTCTATTATTAGCAGATTGCTTCATGACCGGTTTACAAAACAACCAACTTAAGATAATTACGGGAAACCACTTGTATAAAAGGTACATAGATTATATCTTTATCATTCGTGACAACAAATATGACTTAGGTCATCTAAAGACATTCATTAATTGTCACCCAGCAATAAAATCTACAGTTGAAGTTGAAAACAAACAAAATATTCACTTTCTTGATGTGGAAATGATAAGAAAACAAGATGGAACTCTAACAAAATCTATCTATAGGAAACCCATGTGGAATGGCCAAATATCACATTTCCACAACTGGGTCCCCATCAGTCGGAAAAAAAACTTGATAATATCACTCACTACAAGAGTACCAAGAATTTGTAGTCCCGAGGTCATAGATGAAGATTAGGGCCTCTTGAAGGAGATACTTATCAAAAACGGGTATCCTACGATATTCATCCATAAGAACATAAGACCGAAACCGCCGGAAAAAAATAATTTCGGCAGAAAAGAAAACATTATACATGAACATCGACTTTAAGGGTGACAGCGACACATACATCTTAAAGAGGAGAATTTCTGATTATTTAAGAAGATCATTCTTCGCAACAACGCTGCAAATAGTATTCTCCAGCCGATCATTGTTCACTAATAGCTGAAAGATAAATTATCGTGTCTGACCAACTCAATGTGCATTTACCAATTTACCTTTTCATGTGGAGCTAAGTATATAGGTCGTTCAATGAGTACTTTATCCAAAAGAATTCAACAACATTATCCGGCATGGCTAAGAAGAGGAGGAAAAGACACTGTGAACACAGGCCACTCAATCAAGACAGACTGCGTTCAAAGTCATCCACAAAATAAGTAGAAGTCTTCAAAGGCAATTAGATTGCATCTTCTTTGCATTGTCTAAGCAATAGCCATACACCTGGAAAAAACAGAATTGTGTGTGCAAAAAAGATTGGTACAACCTCTTCTTCTACCATGGTCTTAATGTCCTATATTTTTTTCTCCCTTTTCTTCCTTTCTTCATACTCTTCTTCCTTTACAAACATCTGCTTCACCTTTCATCTTCCCCTTTAATCTTCTACCCCTAAATGGTTTATTTCTGTTTCCACAATCCTCCTGATTACATTTAATCTCTATTTCAACATTTTATCTTATCATGGTGAGCCATCCTGTTCCAATGATTATTTCCCTATCTATCTTTTAATGAATATTTAAGACATTACTAATCAAACGATTATTGAACTTTCCTTGTTTAAAAAAAGGTTTTTGATACCTATGTTTATTTTAACTCACTGTCACTATGACTAACAGAAGTTTATTATCAATATTATTATCATCCTGTAAGAATAAGTATATATACTTGCAATTTTACAGCTTTTAAAATGAATTCATCGAAAAAAGAACTCTTCGCTGAACTAATCTTTCTTATTTATTTATGACTATCAAGTCAACTACCTAGTACTTACCCAGTTGAAAATACATAAAAGTTTTAAGTTACATTAATGATTGGAACTAAATAAATAAAAAACTTCATATCAATAAGATTAAACAAAGACGTGATATCCGTCTATCAGTTAAGGGACAAGTATACTGTTCGGCAGTTGTAAATGACTGACTGAAACATAGGCGTTTACTCATTCAATTCATAAATATTATTACGCTGAAACAAACAGATTAATTACTTCCGTTCGGTTGAAATCAGGTCAAGAAGATTCAACATATTTATGAAAAAGAATAACTAATAATTTTATTATTATTATTATTAGTTAACCTGAAATAAAATATGTTACACTGATAATATAACTTTGTAATTTGCTTACATATATGAATGACTAAATCCTGATCTAGTGATCTAAACTTACTGATGTTTACTAATGATTAATCTCAAATTAGACTGAATTATTTGTTTATTGTTCCCTGATTTTAAGTGATTTTTCTCTCAGTTCATGTCAGTTTGTCTTAAAAATGACGTTTTACATTATTGATATTAAATTAAAAGAAAGACTCCACGATGCATCTTCTGGAATTCTAGAGAGATACTGTGACCAGCAGAATTCAATCCAAGTTGGGTGTAAGAGTTATTCACTATAGTAAAGAGATAGAAGTTGCGCAATGTTGCAAATTGTTTGAAGTTGGACATTAACATTATTGGATGCTGCCTGAATGGTCTAGAGATTAATGGTTCGCATGAGAGATTGAAGGTAATGGGCTTGATTTACTGAGCCGGAATCGTGAATATTCTCTATTGAGGATTCACATACTAGTACTAAATGGCTTTTCAATGGTGTTACGTTTTCAACAATGGTTTACCTTAGATCATTTCATGATCAAAGCTGTGAAAATTTCACAATCTTCATGAATCTTCCATGCTAATAAAACATTTACATTTGAAAATTACCTTCACTTTTAGTAGAGTAATCTAGATAGTCTTAAAAACTTCCAGTATTTAGACTTTGAATTAATGTTCCGATTCACTGTGTAAAAATCTATTTTATGTAAACGAGCATGATAAGCTGCATGAAGAATATTATTTTATGAGCAAAGATGTATAGTAGTTAGATATGGAATCAAGGACGCGCATTTCGTCCCACTTGAGACTCGTCAGTTAGATGTGTCTGAACCCTGGATTTGAGGTTCGCTCCAAACGCCATCATGTTATCCACTAAGCTACTGGGTCCACATGGCCACTGGCTTATGTAACGGGGTGAAGTTTTAACCCGTCTTTTTGTATTTGTCGTTTGAATCTTTCCATTGATGTTTATGGCTACAATTGATCAGTGATTATCAGGACTCAGTAGCTAAGTGAATAACATGATGGCGCTTGAAGCGAACGATAGTGAGTCCCGGTCCCAGAGTGATCATCATTTCTGGAGTGCAGGCACATCTAGCTGACCAGTCCTACGTAGGACGAAACGCGAGTACTGGGTTCCACTTCTAGCCACCATCTATCTTTTTTAGGAAAAGCTTGTAACTTTAGGCAATCTCGAGGCACCAACACAGGATGCCAATTAGAGGCTGCCCGCTTGCAGTGCTAAACATCAATGGGAAGATTCAAACGATTAATACAAAAACATGAATGATATAATTTCACGTTTGTTAAACTTTTATTCAATGTAGCGCGATATCAATATGTCATTTATCCAAGTGTTTCCATAAATTTCATTTCTTAAAACTTACAGTCATCCTCTGTTTAGTGTCACATCACATCCTTTGTGGCCAAAGTAAACATTCTCAAACTTTTCCACAATTGCCTCCAATCGATTCACATTTTTATCCAGCTAGTCCACATAGTAAGTTACATTTATTGTTGGTATTTTTATATTGTAAGATGGGATTTTTATTGGGTATTTGTTGCTTCATTATGTAATGTGACAGTTAGAATATTGATAATTTTATTCTTATAAATTTTTTGTATATATAAGACGTCAAATGGTTGGAGGTAGTGAACTTCTAACCCTAGACTTATGTTCCCCGCTAGTTGGCACTAGTCAGCAAGGTGTATCTGTAATGATGATAGAACTGATGCTCCCCTGTGAACTGAAACACAGCTATACAAGCTGTGACTTTCCGAATCAGCTCTTTGAAATGCTACTAACCGATGGCCTTTAAGGCTTAGCTATTAACAGTTGGTTGATTACTCATCGCTGTAAACCAGTCATGTTTTCATAAAACCAACATTCTAAAAAGTGTGAATACTTATCCATATGGAGTTGTGGAGATCATTAAGCTATATTAAAATCATGAAACGAAGTTTGTCACTCAATGTCATGGATTAATTGAAGTAAAACTTGTACATAATTAGATTTCAGTTCAATGGTCTAAAGGTTGAACGTTCACTCGCGTGATCACAAGTTCTGGTTCAAATAACTGTGTATGAAATTCTAAAGAGTTTCATATTAGTACAAATCAACTGTTCATTATTTCTACGTCCGTAATCGTTGTCTAACTTTGATCGGTCCATGATTGTTTTTCTGATTGAAGGAATATATTATTATCAGAACTGGTTTTGTGGAGTTTTTGGAAATTTCGATAGTTAAAATCATGAGTCAGCTGAAGCTAGAACACCATGAAAACCTGGAAGTACTGGAAGACCGTTTCGTTCTAGTATGGGACTCCTAAGCCATGCGCACCCACGGTGGCGCAATTTTAGTGGATTGGTAGAAGTTAAACATTAACACGGTTGGATACCGGCTCAGTGGTTTAACTGTTAAGCGCTCGCGCACGAGACTGATAGGTCCTGAGTTGGAATCTCGTGGGGGGCAGGATCGTGGATGCACACTGTGAGGAGTCCCATACTAGGACGAGACGGTCGTCCACTGCTTCCAGGTTCTCCATGCTGGCCCAGCTCCAGTTGACTCATGAATTCAACTATTGGAATATATTATTAGTAGATTGTATATCTACAGTATTTTATACTCTTCTATCATTATTAACTGAAGAATTTCAATCATATAATAGAAATCTTTCAACTAAAGAAACTTTTAACTGTCAAACAAAAAAAAAATCAAATCACAAAAATTCAGTTAAGACGGTAACTAAAGTTAAAACGTCAGTTAAAAAACAAATTCAATACATTTATCACTATTCTAACAAAAACAAACTATTCCCATACATTTCACATGACATTTTATTATACCCCTTTCATCATAAATATAATGATAACTCAATATAACGTAATTAACAATGTAAATAATAGAAGAATAATTCATATGATTTAAGTATACAATTGAATTACCGAAAATATTCTAGGATTTTACAATTTTAATTTTTATGATGAAAGCTAAAACGTTTTCTTTTTTCTTTTTTTTTTTAATAAAGAGTACATATTTTATTTTACTACTAATTTTGTTGATAATCAGTAGTTTTTTAATAATTAATACATTTATAAATGTATTGATATTTCATATTAGAATAGTTGGAGATTAACGCTAACGTTATCTGATCATCTTCAGAACTCTGACTTTAGCTTCTGTTCAATGAAAACATTCTTGGCAAATGGTTTCGCTGTAGTTTGTCTGACAGTGATCCTAGAATTTCATCTCTAACATCACCTTACAAAATGCCCTTGTCTGTCCGTCTTAACCATTACTTCGGACCTGAAAACAAACAAAATAGAAATGAAGTCCTATGTCATTATTCCATGAAAGAATTTTTAGGCGCAAAGTCCTGCTTTGGGCACTCAAATTTGTTCAAAGTAAACATACCGTCTGCTCCCGACATCTGTTTTAAGGCATCCGAAATCATATAGATAGGTGAATAAGACAGACTCGTCAAGCTACCAACATCTGTTTAACACAGATACAGATGAAAGGTTGCGCAGCCAGTGAACCGAGCTGAACACGTCCTGATCGTAAAAAATCAATGAACAATCACCGGAATCGAACCCTGATTCCCCGTTACCCGTTACCATCTCGGCGAGGAAATCATCTACCAACAAACTGATGGGGCAGACATTTGAAAGATTCATTACAGACACAAGGCCGAATGCGATCAGTAACGCTATCCAGTTAAGATTGAAAAGTACAATAATTCAATGTTAATAAACATTCAGTGCTGAATTCTAAGATTAGTGAATACTATCTGTTTCTGATCTATAATATTGAAAAATTAAATTGAACATACATTTTCAAAATCGATAAATACTGTAAGCATACTGATATATGCAGACGATATGGAAATCAGATAGATATCATTGGCGATATTGTGTTCTATGAACTAGCAAGTTTGATTGCTAAGCTTTTATTGTTTTTTCGTTAATGAGTAAATGATTCATCTACAATAGGTATAAAATATCTTAAAAAAGCATCATAAAGGTATTGAAACTATTTGAAAGTAATTTTCTCTCCGTTTTAAATCTTATGAACGACACAACAGTATTGACTATCAATAAAATTAAACATCACAATACTTCACACCAAATTAAACACCACACTTTACACCTACCTATATATGAAAATAGATTAGCAGCAAAGCGACATTACATGTTACCACTGATATCAATGTACATGAACAACCATCTGCATAAATTCGATTGGGAAAATATCACAGTTCAAATTAGTTAAAGTTTAATCAAGCTGGAGAAATTCTAGAGGAGTAGTATTCAAAATAAATAGAGATAGATTCAATCTGTAAACAAGATAAGGATCAGGCAAATCAAATGAATGTCCAGAAGTCAACGGAAAAAGATGGCCAACAGGAATACAAGAACAAATGGAGATGAAGAAACTTTCAAAGACAACTAATCACAAACAAGGCAATCAAAACGAACTCGAATAACCGAACAGAATAATTTCTACGTTGATATCGTCAGATAAGAACCTTCGTTTAAATTTTGTCAAATAGTTTCACAGTATTTGGGCGCCGGGTCAATGTGAGACATTAAAGAGGAAGAATGTATTTGTAAAATCTCAGCAAATGAATTTGAAGTAGATCCAACATTTCGCCTGGAAAACTGGCCTAAGCTTTTTCAAAGAAATATAATCAAACATCGTTAATATCGTTGTTCAGAGTAACAACAAAACTTCATCAGTTAAATTATTATCACCGAAATTAGTACATGTATACTTGAAGGTTACAAGAAAAAATAACTTAGATTGGCTATTTCATTACTAGAAATCTGAATCCATGGATTATAATTTCTCAAGAATACCTTTCTGTTCAATCCAAACCATATGAGATGAGATAAATTCAAGTTAAACCAGAATGTTTTTTTCAATAGAATAACATTTAGATAAGACTATCATAAATAAAGAACCTTGAAGCGAAGCTAATGAAAGTAAGTAAAAAAATGAAGCAAACGCTTAAAGCTATTTTCTCTGTTCAAGGTTATAGACATGATTAAATTTCATTGAACTTGTGAACTAGTCAATGTTAAACCAACATTGAAAACCTGGAAAAACGGGATGGACAATAGTGCATACCTACGATCCCACACATGGGATTCGAACCTAGGACCATCGATCTCCCGCGAACGCTACTATCTAACAGATGACATCTCTCGGTATTAAAGAACCATTTTACCTCTGTTAGTGTGCAATAAATCAATAATCTGAGGTTTTCAATACGACAGTGTACAACGGGTTGTTATATTGGTGAAATTTTCTCATTTTAAACATATATCATCCTATATGAATAAGTTTAATAGAATGAATGAAAGAGTTTTCAATAAAATATTACATAATTGTTAGCATCCGCTTCAGTTAAATGATCCATATAGTGTTCAGGAATGTGAAATAATAATAATAACTATCGTTTTCTAACGACTAATTGAAAGAAAAGAGAAAAAACAACTTTAAATTCAAGGTTGTCTGGACTTTAATTTTCACTAATACAAAGTCAGTGTTGTGTTTAATTCATTGAAAAGTAGATTCTAACATAACAATTTTGAGAGTGAAGTCTGTTCATATTAAAACATCACAAGTTTATATATTCTTGTAGAGTAAAAATATTCTTTGATTTTGTTATCACCGAGATATTGCTTTTAAAAACATTGGTTTTGATGAAGTTTTATTGTCTGAGCTTGATGGTTTGGTCGTGCAGATCTCATCGTTCTTCTGGTTGACATCATCAGCACAAACTTCAGGTAGAAGTCATCAAAATCATCCACCTGAGCTACAAATCTTCTTCACAATCTCAAAATCATTGGTCTCTACAATAAGCTTTAGATATATCGACTACAAACTATCCGACAAATTATTTTTTTTATTTTTATTTGGTTGAGGTCATGAATAGATTGATGTTAGATCATCATTGAAAATCTGAAAGCACTGAACGGCCGTTTCGTCTCATTATGAGACTCCTCAGCAGTGCGCATCCACGATCCTGCACCCAAACGACTAGGACCCAGGGCCCTCAGTCGCGCGAACGCTTAAGCTACTAGACCACTTAGCCGGCATCCAACCCTAACCAATCTACGTAATTGCGCGTCCATCTTCCATTGTGCCTGCCTCTACCTGACATGGATTAGCTTCACTTAACACGGCTTCTTTCTAGAATTCCAAGAATTCCCTCACAAAGCTAGTCACTAATGAGTAGATTGTATTTATCAGTATAGGGTTGTGGTGGTCTAACATTAATCGGTTCATGATCTCAATCAAAAACTTAATAATCTCCACAATCCTATACCGATATTTCTTTACTACTGAATTTATAAATTCTCAAACAGAGAATAAGAAAATCATCTTTTTTTGTTATGGTAAACTCATCTTACAATACAATGATGAAGAGAATAAGAAATAATTTTGTATAAAGGGCAATTGTTACTATTATTTTTTGCAGGTAAGATTTAGACACTTACAACTCACGGTATAGATTGGTATTAGTTTCAAGAGATAATTACTGAAAAAGATCATCATTTTACAATCTTTTTGATTGGAAAAACCTCATTTACAGGTATGCATATAAAAGAAGAACCATTACAATGTATTCATGAAGAGATGCAATTAAAAATGAATGAGCCATCAACAAGTAGAACAGATATTGGTGATTTACTCAAGTCCCGTTTAGAAGCCGCTGAAAATGATGATGATAATAATGAAGATAATTGTAAAAATAATGAATCACCTTTAGAATATGCATATGAAGGATCTGATGATGAACCATTTCAACATGTAGAAATATGTTCTGAAAATAAGTGAGTAGACATTTTGTAAGAAAATTAATACGCATTCAAACTATATTATTATACATAAATTAGTTTTATTTTTTCATTTTAAACTTAGGATACTAGATATTTATTACATGATCTGACCACCAAATGGAGCTATTAATACAGCAAAATAGCGATAACTAAACACTAAGCAGTTAGTTAATGTCAGTTTTTGGGAAGATTTTACACTAATATTTTGTCAACTTTAGTATTAACATGCGAAATAGATTCATAGTAGTACAAAAGAGGTCCCAGGTTGACATATGTTGTTCGGCATTTTAGTATGTAAATTGCACTCCTTTTTTACACACTAAAACCAACTTCACACACATCAGAATAAGCAAATTTTCCGCTTGTTCTAGTGATTTATCTTCAAGCAACAGAGTAGATGTAGATTTCATTTAATCCTATAAATTAGTTTGAATCACCTTTCACCTGATTATATAAAGCTATTTGAAAATCCTTTGTTTTCTAATACTTTTCAATGAAATAATCTATATGATCCAGATCAGAAATATTTCTTCACATCATAGGATATCAACTTCACAATGCACTTAGATCAAAACTATTTCAAAAATATCATCACTGATCAAGTTTAACGGAATCATTTAATTGGTAGTTTGAAACAAAGTTGAGTGGTCATGATTAGTCATTATATAAACGGAGATTAATTTGTATAGTGCTTTAAAAATTCCAGTAAATTTCTTTAAAATATTTACCTCTTTGAAAGCTAATTTCAAATTCTAAAGTTAACAGAAAAATCGACAGGAACCCTGACTTCAGAAACTGCAACACTTCGTTGACCTGAAAACGTTCAACAACGAAAAAGTGTTTAAAGAATGATAGGAATAAGATCATACTATCCAAAATTGTAAAATATTTTTGTTTGTAAACTATGTCCCATAGTGACTACTTGTGATTTATTATTATTTTTTAACTTATCAACTTAAATATAACCTATGACATTTCAGTTATTCATTCATTAAAAGTTTAAAATTCTTAACGATATTGCTTAACATGTGTTTTTCATGAAGTTTTGTTCTCTGAGCTAGATAGTTTGGTCGTGGAGCTTTCATCGTTCTTCTGAACGAAATCATCAGCACAAACTTCAGATAGAAGTGAGGCGCTAACTCAGCGGATGAAGGACAACATCCAGCTAACCTCACAAGAACAAAAAGCTTTAAAGGAACTCAGAACTAGAAAAGATATTGTCATCGTTCCAGCAGACAAAGGACGCACCACAGTGATTATGGACAAAGAAGAATACATCGAAAAGCCGAGGAACTACTTGAAACGCTTCACTTCTATCTGAAGTTTGTGCTGATGATGTCAACCAGAAGAACGATGAAAGCTCCACGATTAAACCATTCAGCTCAGAGAACAATACTTCACCAAAATCATCCACCTGAGCTACAAATCTCCACCATCTCATTAACATGCGTTCTTTTATTAACTGAATAACTACTTATTTGAGTTTGAAGTTATTTGAATAACAAACTAAACCCTGATTCTCCTAAGGTCAATCTATTCTCATTAACGTTATCAAATAATAATATCATCGTATTAAATAAATTATTCATTAATTTTCAACAATTTAAATGAAGTTGATAATAGTCATAAGTCATTATCTTATTATTGAATAAAATTTTATGTATATGTATGCTTACTTACTCACGCCTGTTACTCCTCGTGGAGGAGCATAGGCCACTTAGCAGCAGTCTCCATCCAACCCTATCCTGAGCGATCCTTACCAGTTTTTTCCAATTGCTATTCAATCTTCTGATGTCTGCTTCCAATTCCCGACGCAGTGTGTTCTTCGACCTTTCTCTTTTCCGTCCCCCTTCAGGATTCCAAGTTAGAACTTGTCTCGTGATGCAGTTTGGTGATTTCTTCAATATATATCCTATCCACTTCCAACATGTTTTTTTTAACTTCCTCTTCAGCTGAAAGCTGGTTTTTCGTCTCCCACAGAATGCTCTTGCTGATGGTATCCTGCCAATGGATGTTGAGTATCATGCGTAGACAACTATTTACACATACTTGTACCTTCTTGTTGACGGTTGTAGTAGTGTTCCACGTCACAGCTGAACCACTTAGAATATCGTCATTATTATTACTATATCAGTATATGAATCACTGAATTTACGTGTTCGTATAGAAGAAAATATTTTATTATTTATTTCGGTATTAAGAAAAAATAATAAATCAAATGTTCTGTTTTCATTTATTAAGTAGACAAATTGATTGACAACTCACTCTTAACTACAGTTACTTACGACTGGTTTAGATGATTCATGTCTGATATTCAAAGTTATTTTCTTTTCTACTTTATCTTACTGAAAAGTATCGAACAAATGAACTAGTACAATATCAGTAACTGACTGAAATCGGATGTCGGATATGTGGATTCATTTGTCTAACAGGAGTAGTGCTTTTTTTTCTAGTTTTTATTACGGAAAAGCCGCTACACTATCGGTAGGTTAGTACTTAACCAACGTTACGTTAAGAAGTGTCAGTAACAAAGTTATTTGATTTATATTCATAATTTTTTTGACTGGATAATCATTAATAATTATATCCTAAGACATTTGAATAACCAGGGATTATTGCTATGTTTTCTTAATCATACTAAAAGCTCCTTTTACTATTATTACTATTGTAGTGAACAAGAACACCAGTGGGGACAACCGAATGTGTTTAACACGAAATTACAGGACTTGTTAATAAAATCTAGCAATCATAAAGTAAATGCTTAATTTGCAAAATGTCCACCAATTGTCTCAAAATGACTCAGACTTCATTGTTCTTGCATTTTCATACAAATTCTATTCTGTTTCCATTCTTTACTGTTCGATCTTCTTGTCTATCTGCTGCCAGACCTTCTGTTCACGACTAACATCATATACTACTTATGTCAATATACGTAGCACACACCACACTATTACTATTATTATTATTATTATTATTTTGTTCAGAATGAAACACCAGTCTAGTGAATAATTATTTTTTGGTAGATATAGTGTTTAAGGAAGTCTATTAAATTTGTCTATAGAATTGACCATACCAAAGAGAAACATTAAACAATCATTCCTATAAAAATAAACAAACTATTAATGACAAATTAAATGTATCTTTTAATTAATTACTCTAGGTTGTCAAATAAAATTTGTCATATAAATGAAAGGAGGTAATATTTTTATTATACATAAGAAGATTGTAACTTTTTGATGGAGTTTTGTTCTCTAAGATGAATGGCTTGGTTGTGGAGCGTTTATTGTTCTTCTAAACGACATCTCATCACCTGAAGCTTCACGACTAAACCATCCAGTTCAAAGAACAAAACTTTATCAAAATTATCCATCTGTGCTACAAATCTCCACTATTGTAGCATTTTTTTCAAAATAGACATTCTATTGACAAGGTACATTTAAGAAAGAAATGTATTATTGTTGAACTAAATTGTATTAGAAAACAATATAAAAAGAGAGTAACCAATTATTGAATTGACATTGCCGCCAACATATCAATCTTTCACCAACAACGACATTTGGAAAAAAAAATCCCAAACTATTTAAAAATAGTCTAGAAAATTCAAAACAATTAATTATGCTAAAGTATTAGTCTTGTATATTACATACTGGGATTTTTATAGATTCTGAAGATTCTTCCTTATACAAGTTTACTATCTACTGAGCTCAAGTCAAGTTTCGTTAAACTAATGATGGCAAAACAACCACTAAGTTGGATGACATAGTATATCAGTAAATTAAATTCGACTGTTAAATAACTTGAATGAATCTGTAAAAAGTTATTCATCTAGATTTTGTATTTATTAGTACTCAATAATTGTCTGTATTGATAGTTAACATCTACCAGGAAATATAAAACCTAATTATAGAATAAAATAATGGTTGGAGGTAGTCAACAGTAAACACTGAACCTAGGTTTCGTGCTGCTTGGCACTCGACAGCAAGATGTACCTGTGACTTTAAGGAAATCGGTACTCCCTGACGGAATCGATTCCGTGGCATTCAGCTTCATAGTCAGAAGCGTTATCACTGGGCTATTCGGGCCACGACCGACCCCCTGTAGGACTGAGATGTATGTACAATTGATTAATCATTGAGTGGTGGTGAATTTCATATGTATCAGGTCCTTCTCAATGCACATGTTAACATTATTACCAATTATTAACTGCCTTCACGTAAACTTTGAAATACGCATAGTAAATTTATTCATCAGAATAGATATTCGATATGATTCCCTCAATAAAATTTAAGAACAGACCCACTGGAGTTTGGAGTGACTAAATCACACGGTACAATGGTGTAGTGTCGGTTCCTATGCTGAGCCCACATATCTTATTTTAGCTTCCGAACAGGCCAATTTATTCATTCTTCTGGAGTCACATTTTGACCTTGTTAATTACTCGCTTGTCAACCCTGATTGTTTTTATATAAGCATATATGTGTGTATTTCTTGTCTTACTCATCACATGTCTGTAGCTTACTTCTGTTTGACCACAAATGTCGATTAACGCTTGATTAAATCAATTTGGCTCACTCGCATTCTTTATTTCACGTTATTTTGTTCTACTTCTCTTTCCGACCAACGAATGTGCAATATATATATATTCAAAATTAATTCTCGTATTGGACTTATTTAGTTCCATTATCCATTAACGTGATTTAAGTCGATAGTTACATACGAGGATTACCGATATGTATATTTCAATAACAATCAATCATACGATATTACTGGAGTGAGATATTGGGCCACTGAAATTATTATTATTATTATTAATGGCTTTATTCAGTATTATGTATTTGGTACAATATAGACTTCTCAGCACAAAGTATTTCAGCGAGTTTCCCTTTCTTATTTCTTGATCGACCCTTGCAATAAATATTGAGTGGCTACCAGTTAAATGTTAGCAGACCAGTCAATCGACATTTCAATAATGTACATTCTTTTCGATGTATAATACCAGCAACTATGATGTCTCTGATTGTGTTCTTTACTAACTTTTACAGTGAAATGTTGTACACTTTTCACAAACACACTCGAATAGTTATATGCGACTAATAGACATAATGATGTAATAAAACAAACGAGAAAAAACAGATAACCTCTCAATATATCTAAATGACAAGAAATAGATAGCTCAGATATTCAAACAGGTAACCGAATAATAAACAAAGAATATAAACATGTAAAATGCTATTTTTTTTCATTCACTATTTATTATTCAACTTGTCGTTGTCGTTGTTGTTGTCATTCACTTTAAATTCTGTTCTCTTTTTGTTTCTGTTTGTTTATTTCAGCTTGAATAAAAATGAATCACAATTGTCATCTGTAAATAATCCATCAGGTTTTGAATAGATATGGACAATTGATAAAGAAGATATAACAAAAAACAAAAGTTTTCTTTTCTTTAATATATATCAAATACAGATTATCGATTTAATTTTCTTTTTTTTAAAAGAAAAAAAAGAAAAAAGAATTTCCACATTGATTTATTATTTTCTACATTTAATCTTATCAATAATAAATATCTTTATAAATTTCCGTTGTGAATAATGGGAACTTTTATTTCTTTCCACCTTCACCCCCCCCTCCCAGCAAAATGTTTATTATATACATTATATTAAACTGTTCTGTTTAAATAAATAAAGTATATTTTACAGTTTATGTACATTTTTATTTGGCTTAAATGATTGATAAAATTAATAGAAAATTAAAACAATTATATAACAGTTGAGTTCATGAGTCAATTAAAATTAAACTACCGTAGAAGTAATGTACGGCCGTTTTTGTCCTAGAATGCAACAGCTTACGATCCTGATTCAGTACTAGTATTTGATCACAGATGTCATAGAAATATTGCTCGCATCTGCTGAGATCACCAGGTAAGTAATAATGAGGTTGGACACAAAGTATTTGGGAATAATGGCAAATCAGTTGATGAGGTTGTGAATCTTCATCGACTGAGATGGTTGGGCCACGTGTCACGTATGCCTGAACACCGATTATCACGACGCGCAATGCTGAATAGTGTTGGGGATGGCTGGAATAAAGTTAGGGTTGGCCAAACCTAAATGTGGCATCAGTCCACAAAGTCACTAACTTCTAGTCTCAGCCATGTTGGTAGATGCAGACTACTTGGTTGGGGTCCGCGTGACTATCGTAACCAATGATTGGAGACTCTGGATGACATGGCTCAGAATCGAACACAACAGCGTAGATTTATACATTCTCTGTCTTTCTTTAAACTGTGAGATTAAAATTGCTTCATATCTTTCTCCTATATATCACCACCTTTGACCTAACCACTCCTATGAATCCGGTGTTCATCTTGCTGTGCTAATGCGGTATGGCGACCCGGACCGATGCGTATATGTGCCTGGTTCTACGTTGTAGCTAACTGACGATCCAGCTCCTTCAGCATTCAAACCCAGGACCTATCGGTCTCGCGCGCGAACTCCTAATCTCTAGGTCACTGAGCCAGTATCCAACAGTGTTATTGTCTTACTTCGACCAATTCTGCGCGGTGGGGTCGTAGATGAGGAGTCCCACACCAAAACGAAACGGTTTTCCAGTGCCTCTAGGTTTTTCATGGTTATCTAGCTGCAACTGGCTCATGGATTCAACTATTAAAACTACTAAAATCTCCATAAAACCCTCTTCTGATAACAATTATATAATGTGAAAATATCAGAATGAATGTAAATTATTTAAATCAGATAATAGAATAAATAAAACTGAACGTGTTTATTGTTCAATTTAATTAACGATGTTATTTGAAAGATATATTCACAAAATTATTTATTAACTTTAAAATTAGTTTGTTACTATGAATCGGTTTCACAATGCATTTTAGTAAATAGCAATCATAATTCAAGTATTCAATCTACTTCAAGATGAACTTATCTAACATTATACGCAAAGAAGGATAGTGGCTAACAGTGAAGTCAAGGATGCACATTTCGTCCTACTTGGGACTTGTTGGTTGGATGTATCTGCATCCCAGATTTAATATTCACTCCAGGACTCGAATAAAATACTGCTTGCTTCTAATGCCATCACGTTATCTAGTTAGCTACTGAATCTACATAGCAGCTAGCTTGTGTAACGTAGCGAAGTTTTGGTTCATTTTGTATTGCTTGTTTGAATCTTCACACTGATGTTTAGGATTGCAATTAGTTAGTCTGTAATTGGCATATGTGCATCTTGTGAGGATTGCCCCGATATTGCCTTAATTCACAAACACTATAAGCAAATATAGATGGTGGCTAGCTGTAGAATCCAGGACACGCGTTTCATCCTATTTGGGACTGGCCAGTTGGATGTATCTTCATCCCAGATTTGATTTTCAATCCGGGATTCCAACCCAGTACCGTTCACTTCAAACTTCACTTAGCTACTGAGTCCTGGTAGCCACTGATCAATTGCAGTCTTAAACATCAGTGGGAAGATTCAAACAACCAATACAAAATGAATTGAACTTATTATAGTTCTTACGGGAAAATGTGAAGTAAATCAACTTAAAAATAAAGTCAGTGGCAAAAACATTGAATTATGTGGTTGAGCGTTCAAATGAACTGACTAGTAATGAGATGCTTGAAGTATTGAACATTTTGCTTTATTTTTAACTCACCTGATATGCTAGTTAACAGTGATAATTCTCTTCAAGCTATAACAATCTATATGAAAAATGTTTTAGAAAATCCACAGAACAAAATATTTCTGATCCAGCTAGATTGACTTCATCGATTATTCACACATTCTAATGTTATAATATCTTTACCAAGATTTGATTTGATAATTTCGAATAAATTGAGCATTGAGTAGATTGTTATAAATAAATAATATATTTGTAAAATCCCAATGAGTAGGAAATTAGATTTTCTGACGTTTCGTGACTTAGTATAAGTCAATTCGTCAGAGAATAAATAACCAAATTTAAATAGTACAACGGAACAATTGCTTAACAACAGGTCAAATACTTTTGTGGTGGCTGGCACTATATGAAGCCCAAATAACTTATTCTAGCTTACAAACGGACCAATTTAGTCGATGATTATTTACGAGGATTGGCGATATATTTAATTCGATAACGATAATTACACGATCAAATTGTAGCCAAACTTCGGGCCACTAAAGTGATGAACCTGTCGGTATCATCATCCGATCTAACTGGCGTCAAAATAACGGGCCACTAAACTTTCTTTAACCGGAATAACGATTTCACAGTTTTGTATTCTTGCAAGATTGTTAGTGTGTTTATTGATTAGTTTTATAACAAATTGAGTCTCACAAATATTACAGATTGAAAGAAAAATAAACAGTGAGACATTAAAATCACTTTCAAGCCAGATTACATCATGATCTTGAACCGATTTTTTCTATTATGTTTGAAATTTTAGATAAAATGTTCACATGCCCATGTGTGCTTCAAAATAATATTCTGTGACTTTATGAAGTGGACTAATGGTAAAATATGAACCACATTATCTTACGAGGAATTCGCTTTTTTATTTGGGAGTGGGGGTGGATGATCAGTATTTTAATCCATGTTAAACATCTTCAAACTATTTATGCGTAAAATTATTGTCGACAAAATTATGTTACAACATTATTGATATTAGTTAACTTTCAACCTAACTATTTATGTCATAATTAGAAGATGAAGTAAGTTTACGTTGAGTTTGTAGTGCTTTGGTTTACCTTGTTGTTGATACTTTAACTGAAATTTGATCAATCCTAATTGCCTCAAATGTCAACGTAGGGATAACTTAAACGGTTACAAATTAAATTCAAATTCATATCCGCTGCACAAGTGAATGGCTGTTTAGACTAAGTAACTAAGCCGATAACACGTTGGGGTTTAGAGCAAAAGATAATGAACTCGAATCCTGAGGTGAAAATCAACTGACTTGTTCAAAACAAAACTAGACGCGCATCCTGGATTCCACTATTAGCTACATTCTGTATACTCAGAATTCGCTTTTATTAAACGTTCATTTCAAAATGTAAGATGGAATAACAACACATATGTATATTGTAATAGAATGTTATACGTTTTCCTAAATTTCAAAATCATTTAATAAATTATTCCCTTGAAATGTAACATAACTTGATAAATAACGGTGAAAGACGTTCTGGTGTTCTCAAAATATGATCTGGAATCGTATCCACATGAAATTCTTCATTCTCCTCTTCATTCCGTGGTGTTATATCTTCAACGACTAGAATAAATTGTTCTGGACGAGTAGAAAAAACAAACAGGTCATACAATTCAAGATATGAAGTGAGCAAAAAAACTGAGTAAAACTCAACATGCAATTCATTAACACAGAAAACCATTATTTTCATAAAAGAAGCAATCAACAGATTACAATACATAATAAATTTTATGATTTATATCAAGGACTAATTATGGATAGGTAACCAGTGAAAACCAGGAAGCAATAAACATCTGTTTCTTCCTAGTATGAGACTCCTTAACGAAGTGCACCCAGGAGTCCATTGAGAAGAGAACCCGAGACTCATTAATTGTTGAGTAGAATAACGTACAGATTAATGTATCAATTCAAAATAAAGTGTTGTAATAATTTGTTGTAATCAGTGCTAATCAAATTCAATCGATCGAGTCTGGTATAACGGTAACAACGGAACTATCAAAACCTTCGTTTAACAATGATTTAATAATGACTATTCAATTATTTTTCGTAATCAAGAAAGAATATAATAAAAGACTACTGTAATTAGATAAGTTAACATTAAGACGAACTAATTTTAGAGGGCATATATGAATGGACCTAATTGGCAGTAGAAATATAATATTCCAAACTGATGACTTCTGATCAGATCAAGCTGATAAAATACGGAAAAATATTATTTTACAAAATTACCAATTAAAATTATGAGTCAATTGAAACTAGACAACCATGGAAGAACCTGCAAGCATTGGACGGCCGTTTCGTCCTAGTATGGAACTCCTCAGCAGTGCGCTTCCAAGACCCCGCTCCGCGAGATTCGAACCTAGGACCTAACCATTAGAACACTGAGCCAGCCAGCATCCAATGGTATTAATGTCTAACTTCAACTAATCCACGGAATTAAACGACATATCCACCATTGTCTTCAATGAGTTACTATCTCACAACAGAGCCGGCTGAACTACTGAGGAGTCCCACAATAGGATGAAATGACTGTCCAGTGCTTCCAGGTTTTCCATGATGGTCTAACTTCAATTGACTCACGATCTCAACTATTAAAATTTAAAAAATTGTAAAGAAAACTTAAACAACTTCAATTGACTTTATGCATTTGTTCAAATAATGCGAAAATATCACACCATAAAAACAATTAGCGTAAACTTGCTTTTTGTATAAATACATCTATAACTAATTTATCATTCACTCTCATCACTAGCTATGTGAATAGAAATATATTCTCTTGAATGAATCTTCCTATTTATCATTCTCATACAGAACAATGTCTAACCTGTTAATCAATAATCATTTATTCTAATATCTTCAGATAGTCAGTGTCACTATTCTCTATTTGAATGTGTTAAAGGATCGGTCGAAATCATTATGTTTAAAATAAATTTATAGTAGATATTTTATTTGTAAGGGAACGTGCTTTCTAATCTGTTCATTTAAAATAATCCGATTTATATGAACCGTCTAAAGCATGAAGGCTTGATGGATTGAGATTTCTGCATGTCAGTTCATTAGCACGATTATTTGACGATATAATTGTCACATAGAAAATGAGATTGTAAATTATTTCCTTCATTGGTTTTTGGACAAAGATAACACATTCTACTGGATGATAGGTGATCATCAAAATTCCCAAGACCTAGATTTCGTGCTAGATGGTACTTGTTAGTAAGATAGTGTCCATCATATGAATAATTATGAAACTTTCCTATCGTGAAATGCCATCATAGTTCATATCAAGTAAAGCCCAGTGATAAGTTGTTAACACTTTGCCTCAATCTTTTTCATTACAAATTTATTGTTCACAGTTAACATATTGGAATGATTAATATTGTCTAATTTTACTGTCACAACTGAATTATTACTAATTTTAAGCAAAAATGGATAGTGGCTGGCAGTGAAATCCAGGACGCACGTTTCGTCCAAGACTCAAACTGATTAGTAATATAACATTTTTGGTGTCGCGTATGCTTACTGAACTATCTGTTCACTTCACAATTCAAAATTAATCAAGAAGAGACAATTATTTAAGCTCCAAATGGATATCTGTATATTTTGTGAACATTGAGTAATCTACCCAAGTTAAACTGCTTATAACTTCTGACTGGGAATTAATTTGGAACATTCTGTTTCTTTTTTAAACTCTCTCTACAAGTCTGCAAATATTAAAATAAGTCTCTTTAAAAGGAACTAGGTTTACGTTGTTATTGTCTTGTTATCTTAAAATATGAGTAATTTGTCATGAATGTTGATTAAGGCTAAATAAGTCATTAGACTTATGAATATGCGTAGATGCAAACGACTTTAACAGATTTACGGATCAGTAAAACCATGTATATGTAACTAAACATTATAGTTCAAATATTCCCATTGTGAAAACGTGACTAAATCAATAGATATCAAAAGACTTAGCTTTATAAAGACTTATATATCTACATTTACAGTAAGTAAATCAAATTGCCTTTTTAAAATCCAATATATGAAAACGTGTAAATGAAATCAGATAACTGACGATAAATAAAGAAGACTAAAAGACAATAATTTATTGCATATGCAATTCGTCTTTTAATAGGTTTATATTTCTTATATAACATTCTGGAAGAGAATAGTAAAATCCAACATAATCTCCTGCCTATAAACCTTACGTCCATTCTTATCCTAGTTGAATACAACAGTGAATTGGTGATTCGAGGGGTTCTGCATTGTAATATTTACTTCGGTATTATTTTGTCCTCAAAGATCCTCATTCCTACAAATGAAGAACATAAGGAACTCAAAACAACTGTCAACCAATATCAATGTGAGGATCTTCAATACGGACATCAAGACAGTGCTACTGTACGGAGCTTATTTATTTATTTAAACACATAAACATTGGTACAAAGAGGCACCAAATAGATATGCGCAACATAAATCATTCGACTTGTATGAGGGCTGTAATACTGCCCGGGTGCCCAAACCGAAGCAGGTGGTTTCCTTAGAGGACGAAACCGAGAGCCTTCGACGTAAAGGTTCGATCCGCAAGGCAGTGGAAAAACGTTAGGAGATGCAGCCTGATGGTAGTCGGTGACCAACGACTGGTTAAGACGCTATTTGTTCCTTCAGGATACTGGAGCCTATGTGCATCTTTGGTTTGCAATCAGGGTTTCCCAACTCTTCTAGGTGAACTCTTTGTGTCCACCAACCCGGTTAAAGCACTGGACGGAGGTGAAACGTAGAGATTTACTACAACCGTCATCAAGAAGGCACAAGTATTTATAAACAGTTCTCTATGTAAGATACTGAATATCTGTTCTCCAGATACCATCAGCAATAGCCTTCTGTGGAAGAGGAATAACCAGCTTTCATTTGAAGAGGAAATTAGAAAAAGACGATGGACGTGGATAGGACATACATAGAGAAAATCACCAAACTGAATGACGAGCCAAGCCGTAACTTGGAATCTTGAAGGAAAGCGGAAAACAGGAAGGCCAAAGAACACATTACGTCGGGAAATGGAAGCAGATATGATAAGAATGTACAGCAACTGAAAGCAACTGGAAAGGATTTTCCAAGACAGAGTTGGACGGAGAGAGCTGGTGGGCGGTCTATACTTTTCCATGAAGGGTAACAAGGGTAGGTAAGTAAGTAAGTAATTCTTCGAGGTTATGAGTGGATAAACACCTGTCATTCACAGTCACATATCTGTTTGATTAAATTAACAGGTTCTAATTTTAATTGTAGATAAACAAAATATATAATCTTTTATGAAAGTAGCTGTCAACTAAGTCCTAAAACAAAATTTGACTGTTTAGACACTCCCTTTAACATATTACAAATTTTAAACACTCAAAGATTTTCTACACAGCTAAATAACTTTATTTTTAAACTGAACAAGTATTAATATTGGTTGGAAGGAATTAATAAACACTAAATAATAGTTTGTTATAGCAACAAGTTACACCTATATGACAATCATTTGAAAGATCATATTTCTTTAGGAATAGTTAGAAAACTGGATAAATCTACGATGAAACTTTGAAAATGGATAAAAATTAAGAGGAACCCATATCTTCTCATTAACTTGCAATATTATTAAGTAAAGGCTATTAAAATTATAAGTAATCTGTTTAAACTGTGTAGTTATGATTCAGATCATAGGAAAGACTTGTTACTCAGGTATTGGATTCTCTAAGTTGAATTATTAAGATCTATATTCATTAACTTCAACTGATTATGTATATCCTGGAGTTCTAGTGAGAAGCAGTGACCAGTGGAGTTCAACTGGGTCAGTTGTGAGATAGTAACTCACTGATGACAATAGTGGATGTGTCGCTCAATTTTGTGGATTATTTGAACTTACACAGTAACATCGTTAGATGCCATCTCAAGCGTTCGAGCGCAAAACCGATAGGTCCTCGGTTCAAATCCCGCGAGGTGGGGACGTGGATGTGCACTGCTGAGGAGTCCAGTACTAGAACGGAACGGGCGTTGATTGCTTCCAGGTTTTTGTCTAGCTTCAATTGACTAATGATCTCAACTACTGAAATTATCTTCTAAACTGTTAATCTAATTTCCTCCTTTTGAAATGTTGTTCGTTGTGGTCTATATCTTACACTTACCAGTATATATTACTAATAAAAATAATGAAAAATTTATCTTTAATCAAAGTTCTTCCATTATCAAACAAATCAATAGTGTTTTATCATCTTAGCAACAAAAAAACAAACAAACATAACACCATCAGATTTATTATCTTTAATAAAAAGCAGATCACTTCATTTACCACCAAATTGTAGTTGATTAAGGCATGGTGAATTTGTAAATTCTTCAAATAAATGTACTGATTTTTCAATCTTTGATAAATCAATACAATATTCATGATCATCTAACATTGATATTGTCTTAACATCTTCTTCTATATGGTTTGTTTCATTTATATTTTGATTATTGATGAGAGATTTTATGATAGAATAAGAAATGAAACCACGTTTAGTAGATTGTTTGTATACAAATACTTCATTCAGTAATTGTTGATTTTCTAAATAAAATAATGATGATAATAATAGAACAAAAAGTTAACATTCGAAAATAATGCGATTCATAATTGATTTTTATGTTTTGTAGGTTGTTACCATTAAAAGTATTACATTGAAAGTGAATAGGACATACATCAAAGAAATCATTAAATTGAATCACAAGGTAAGCCTTAATTTGGAATCCTGAAGGGAAATGAAAAAGAGGAAGGTTAAAGAATACACTACGTCGGGAAATGAAAACAGATATGAAAAGATTGAATAGCAACTGGAAACAACTGGAAAGGAATGTCCCAGACAAAGTTGATTGGAGAGTACTGATTAGTGACTTATGCTCCTTCGCGAGGAGTAACATATGTAAGTAAGTAATTGAGATGAATCATACAAGCTACAGTTTATGTGTTAAAACATTAGGAATTAAACCTCCTATCAAATATCTATTCTACTTGTTTAACACACAAAAAAAACATCACTAAACTAATACATTCAATTTAAAATCTAAAAATCATCCATGTTTTAAATTCCACGACAGTGTGAATACAAATGCTACTAATCAATCAAAGTTCAATAAAGGTTAGAGACCAGAGGATTCCAACATTTCCATTTACTAGTACACTAAACGGATAAGAAAGTAGATGGACGAAGTTCATAAGCTGTAGAAGTTGTTTTCTAAAAACAAACAAAATATATTTTAAATAGAGCAAGAACAAAGATTGGTGCAGAATAATATGAATTCATTTTATTTCGTTAGGTTCTCATCAGCTGCTTACAACCTAAATTATTTGAAAATTCAAATTATTACAGATATTGACATATTTATACATAAGAGTGTGATTAAGGATCAATACATGTGTATGATGATGTAGCAAGCAAAGATTCAGATAGAGTTAATGAGCTCATAAAATGTTTGATTCGAATAAATAAATAAAGTTAGAGAGGGAAGTTCTGGAACATTGAAATAGTGATTAGAACAATAAATAAGAACTTTCGTCTAAATTTGAACGAATAGTTTCACAATATTTGGGCGCCGAGTTAATTTGAGACATTAAAAGAAGAATATATTTGTAAAATCTCAGCGAATGATTAGAACTCATGAAAATAGATTAATGGTAATAAAGAAAATATGAATTGAAATCAATCAGTTATATATGATGTAATTTATATTTCAGAAAGAGTTGGAATAATGACGTAATAAATAAATAAATAGGAGCAAATTAATAGAAAGAGTGGGGGTTATTGTTACCAGGGTAAGGAAAGATTTATTACTGTCTCTTTTTGTATACATAGATCTGGTTTTAAACGTTTGATTGCTAACGCTTCAGCGAATTTCAAAAGGTTCGAGTTTGATTGTTTGTTAATCACCTTGAAGGACTTCAGTATATCAGCTTTATGTCCTGTATCAAGGAGATGTCTTGCGATAGCACTGTTGAATGAGTTCAATCCATTTAATCTTAAACTTTTAGGAATATGTTCTTTGAATCGGACGTAGGCTCTCCTTTCTGTTCTACCAATGTAACTGCTTTGGCAGGTACATGTAAATTTGTATACACAGTTGGTGGTAACATGAAAGGGATACCTGTCAACCTTTGATTGTGTCAAAGAACATGTTGTTTTGGACAGGACAATCAATTTCGCTGCAGGATAGGTTCTTGTCAGTGCAGTTTTTAGTCTCATATTGATTGATCCTGTGACATCGTCACCTTTGAATTGAAGTTTAATAAAAATAGGCTTTTTATTTGCTGTAATTTCTTTCGGTTTTTTATCTTCACATTCGCTGAGATTTTACAAATATATTCTTCTTTTTAATGTCTCAAATTAACTCGGCGCCCAAATATTGTGAAACTATTCGTTCAAATTTAGACGAAAGTTCTTATTTATTGTTCTAATCACTATTTCAATGTTCCAGAACTTCCCCTCTCTAACTTTATTTATTTATTCGAATCAAACATTTTATGAGCTCATTAACTCTATCTGAATCTTTGCTTGCTACATCATCATACACATGTATTGATCCTTAATCACACTCTTATGTATAAATATGTCAATATCTGTAATAATTTGAATTTTCAAATAATTTAGGTTGTAAGCAGCTGATGAGAACCTAACGAAATAAAATGAATTCATATTATTCTGCACCAATCTTTGTTCTTGCTCTATTTAAGATAATAAAGGGAACTATGTGTACAAAATATATTTGTCATAAGACAAAGGTGTAAATCATCTATTAAAGTTCGAGATTCCATAACATCCTCATATTCTCCGACTCATAGTTTTCAAAGGATAAAAGAAATTAACATAAACTAATGATTTTCTAGGTATCAATAACAATTTTGGATTTGATAGGTTCAAATAAATTAAACATCCGGTAACAAGTTAATAATAAATATATTTTTGTTATTTCCCAATGAGTAGAAAAATCGCATTTATGACGTTTCGTAACTTAGTGTAGGCCACCTCTTCAGAGTAAATAAATCTCAAGAAGTGACTTACACCAAGTCACGAAACGTCAGAAATACAATTTTCCTACTCATTAAGATATAACAAAAATATACTTATTACAAACTAATGGTTACTTAAAAATTTCCATTTTCAATTCAACATACTATTCATAGTGATTATCATTTTTACTCTCCGTCAAATTGTAAGTTTAAAATCTGTCCAAAGGTGAACAAGGTTAGGATCATAGAGTATTTTACGACCTTCATTTTTTCGAGATCACGAGTCAATTGAAGCTAGACCACCACGAAAAACCTGGAAGCACTGGACGACCGTTTCGTCCTATCGTGGGACTCCTCATCAGTGCGCATCCACGACCCCACCTCGTGAGATTCAAAGACGGAAATGAGGGTCATGAGGTGATAATTAATGATCTTACTTTTTTACATGCTACTTTAAAATAGGACATAAACAACAGAACTCAAAAATATAATAAAACAAATAACTTACCATTTTCTATAATACTATTACTCGGTTGATTATTTACATTTCTTTTATCTTCTTCGTTTAAATCAAAATTAGTTATAACATGATCGATGTTATCATCAATTGAATGAACTGGTGAATTTTGTTCATCTATTCCTGTTTTATCGGAAATTAACTTTACTGAACCAACTGGATAGATGTATGAACCGCTTTTAGAAAGTGGTAATGAATTAAATAATTAGATGCATTAACATGCAAATAATTAACAATGTTAAACAATGATCTTATAATTTAAACATGAACTAATCTTAAATAAACGACTGTTGAAAAATTGTAAGGACTGCATTGAGGTTTCATCATAATGTGAGACTCCTAATTAGGTAGACTCACGACACTACGTCTAAGAATTGCATCCAGGACCTTTGACTACATATGCCAATTCCTAACTTTTGGACCACTGAGTCGGTATCTGACGGTGTCCGTGTCCAAATTCAATCAATTCATGATATTGTGCAACCCTCATCCATTGTCTGCGGTGACTAGCGGAGTCCAACCACGTTGGGTGTGGTATAGTGATCCACCGCCATGACCATTGAGATATATAATTCAGTACCATGGTACGCTTTATTTGATATTATAAGGCTGTAAGAAACCGAAAAACAGATCTAGATCTAGGTTTTATGCAAGTTAACATACATTAACACAGTATATCTGCTTTGTTGAAAAAAAGCCGCTAATCCACCAATTCCATTATAGAAGTCAAGATGTCAAAAATCTCACTGGTAACTTATATAACTTTAGCCGTGGATAATGCATGCACAAATCTCTAAGGAAACATTAGTTTCCACAAGATTTTAAGGAAGCCTTACTTCTAAACATTAACTAGCACTAAACCACAGTACTTCAAAATAGATTAAAACTTATTGTCGAAATGTTTCACAGTTTTTTAAAGCTTACCAAAAAATATCAAAATTAAAAATATTTCAAAAAAAACAAAGTATATCTTGTTAACAGAACTAGTAATCTGTATTAAATTTGGACTCATACCACCTTGTGTATGGTTACTATAAGCGAGTTAAGTGAAGTATGGTTCAGAGACGTAAGCCAAAAGTTGAATATCAGGTAATCAAAACACGAATTTCGTGTATTAAATAAATGGATTATGGTTAGCAGTGGAATCCTGGATTCCTGTTTTGTCCAACTTGAGAACTCACCAACTGAATGAATCTACATGCCAGAGCCGACTTTTACTCCAAGACTCGAACCAGATGCTATTCGCTTTAAAAGCCAATTCGTTATCCACTTAGCTACTGAATCCAGGACGTAACTCTAACCCTGGATTCAATTGCCAGGCATATGTCATCTATTCTACATAAAACGAATGTTATACTAGACAATATATCACATTATAATAAGTTGAACATTGTAATATCTAGTACTACGTCTAATCCACATGGGTTGAGTCACATTTTGACGTTGTAAATTATTCGCTTATCATTATACGAGCGTATGCCTGTTAAGTGCTTACCCTATTCATTATGTGTCTGTAACTTATTTTTGTCTGACTATTGAATCATGCTTAATCCAATGGGTTGGCTTACTTGCCTCCTTCCCCTTGTTCCGTTTCTCATTTTTTCAACGACAGTCCTCGCTTGGCATCGCCTTCTCGTAAATATGTATGTGCTTGAATCTTATTAGTTGATTCGACAACGAATTCGCCTCTGTATTCACTCGCTCGCCCGCATTCGCATTTATGCTAAAATTTGCTTGATATGCTTGACATGGGTTATCGATCTATGCTTTTCAATAATAAACTGGTCGGTGCTTCATGTTGTCTTCTGAACTTATACACCGTTGGGATTTATTTAATAATGGTTATCAGGGCGATTGAAATACAAGGCCTAAAGAATTATCTCGAAGCTAATCCACTACAATATTATACTAAGGAATGATCATACTGAATTAAAGAAAGGGAGGAAAGCTGGATAAAAACCACATTTTAGAAAATGCCATTCCAGTAGATTGGAATCCGAAATACGTTTTATACCATGAACATTTTTATGTATGGATTGTGAGGTAATCTGAGACGAAAGAGAGAGAGAAAGCCATCTAATTATCCATGATTTTTAATGTTTCTTCACTTCATGATGAAAAGTACTTTGAAGAAATACAAGTGTTTATTGTTTGGAACTATCAATAATGGTTAATAATGACATTGTAGTCTGTTAAATTGTTACATGTAATCGTTAGTAATTTCAATAGCTATTAATACTTTAAAAAACACATCATTACCTAATATTTCAATTAAATAAGTAAGTTAATACAGATAGCCATTACAACAAGTAAGAAATAAGACCAAAAAAGATAAGTAAACAAAAATGTTTCATTTTTTGAAACAAACCATTCCGGCGAGATTATAATCTATGGACGAACCAATCACGTATAAGATAACAGATCTCGGATTTTGGCGCGAAATTCATCCTCTTTTTTTGGCTAAATAGAGTCTTGGCATTATAGCTGATGTCAGTACGTGATGAAAACCTTAAATATAATTCCTAACCTTAACCATCAACTGTAAATTATAATTCGAATTCTTCACACTAATTCATAACCCTCATTCGGTCCTAGTTATCAGGTGGACACTCTCAAGGTCAGTCTAGCGTCGCTCAAATGTCATCCATAAATTATAGTCTCACCACCATTCCTTCAAAAATATATCAATAATCCTTGATAAAGAATGTAACTCATTTAAATAACTCATTTATCTAAAATTGTTGAAGTCCATGGGCAATAAAACGCTTCATAACCAAATAAAAGATGGATAGTATTGAAAAGCAATGAAATTGTAAAATTATCGCTGCTTATAGTGTAGAATGAGCTCATTATATTTAATACTTGTGATCGTTTTACTATTTCTTTTATCGGAAAAAGTTATGCATATTAGAGTGTAATTTTCAATGGATTCTATTGTAAGCCCTGACCCTCACTATATTTTTGCCTTTTATCTATGAGTTTAGACTGTACAACACTGAGATATTTATAAGAAACAGGTATATATAACTCCAAACACTTGAAATAAAACCTTTAGTGAAAATCACACTATTATATTCAACATTTACCTAGAACATACATACAATACATAATTAACAGTGATGTTTTGAATAACCATAGTCTGAAATCATAGATAGTTTTGAAATCATTGTTTGATGTATCAAAAGAGATTTTTATTTTATTCATTTGTTCAAATAGTTTTATCACCATTTCGACGGTTTAGTTTGATATTCTGAAACATTCAGAAATTTATTTAACCTGTTCACTTCAGAAGATTACTTACTTATGCCTGTTACTCCTCGTGGAGGAGTGTAGGCCGCCCACCAGCACTATTCATCCAACCCCGCCCTAGGCAATCTTGATATATTTACAATATTTACAATAAATGTTTAGATGTACAATTTGATTATAATCCTAGACTAATTTGGATCGAAACAATTTTAGTTCGCGATAAAATCAAGTTATCTTTGTTTGTATATTAATTAGGAAACTAATCGAATCAGTTACAAACTTGAGAAACCGTTCATTTGGGCTAGTAAATACTAGTTTTACCCTTCCTTCAGCTATTGTAAATTTAATTTAATTAGTATGGATAGTGCAAAATATTAAAATTAAATCAAAATTCATACCCATTACACAAGTGAATGGTTATCTGGGCTTAGATAATAAGTAGATAACGCGTTGGCATTTGAAGTGAGTGGCACTAGATTTGCATACCAGAGTGAACATCAACACAGATGATGAAAGTACATCTGGTTGATCAGTCCCACATAGGACAAAACCCGCATCCTGGATTACACTGCTAACGACATTTCATCTATTTTATACAAGTTTTATCCTCACAGTATTGATTGAAAAAATATTTTTTCAACTAGATTTCAGTTGTTATGTTTTAGTTACTAGTTTAAAATAAAAAAATCGGGCTTAGTTAATCGTCTTTCTCTTTCACTTATTGAACTGTAGTTATATTTCGCGTATAAGTAACTGAAAAATACCTAAATGAATTGCAGACATTTTATAAATGTTAATCAGGTTGGATGATAATTTTTAAAAAATGGCAAGAATACACAAACACAGGAACATGATAGATAAAACGAATCAAAGTTTGTTTCAAGTAAAGAGGTTTGTGGAGATTATTGATATGATGAACCGACCCAAGTTAAACACTCATTTATATTTATGAAAGAAGTGAATTCCGACTCAAAGATTCGAAGGTTAAATGTTCGTACATGAGACAGAAGGTCTCCAGTGACCGTGAATGTACACTGATGAGAAGTCGGATACTAGAACAATACAACTATCCAGTGCTTTCTGCTTTCCAGTGAATGTTCGGCTCCCGATATCAATATCGATTACATCAAGTTACTTAATAACAAAACATAGTGAAACTGAGTACCATCAATTAACCTAACGACTCCTTTACAACTTAGATAACACTAAGAACAAGAGTTGAGAACTAGTACTCCTAAATGATCAATTATTTGAAAATTTCATCCCTTTAGGAGGTCACCTGTAACCAATACAACTAAATGGTAATAGTTCTAACTGAGCTACTAGGCAGTATTAATCCCTTCATGGTTGTACATACGTCTACTTATAACAAACTATCTTTTATGCTCGTCTAATTTTAGAAACCATCAGATGAATAAAATATATCAGTGAGTTCAGTCTCGCTAACAACTATCACATCTCTCAGGGGGTGAGCTCGTGGATGCGCACTGTTGAGGAGTCCCACAATAGGACGAAACGGCCGTCCAGTGCTTCCAGGTTTTCCATGATGGTCACGTTTCAACTGACTCATGATCTTAACCATTGAAATAATCACATCCAACTACACAACATACTATTTTATTCTAATCAATCCATCAGTATTTTATTCATTAACTTATCAACCTAAATGTGATTATTAGCCAATTAAAAAATAGTTTCTAATCAATAAAAATGATCCTTTAAGTATATACTACAATTTCACTATCTCATGTGATTAGTTTTACATGAGTTAATTAAATTTATTGATTAGTGGATCCAATTATAAACTCAATTCAAAACTATTATAATGCATTTTATGCAATTACTGTAATTTGTAATGGTTGTATTAAGTAGCTTTTTAAAAGTACTGTTAATAATCATAGTAACTATTTACCATTCACTTTAGTAAACAAGAATGAATTTTCATACACAAAGTAAGTATTATGTATAGGTAAAGAATAAGTGATGCGAAATTTGTACTCGTTAAAATAGTAGGCGTTTTTATATTCTTTCTATATTATACATTTCAAATGTTTGATCGTTGAAAGCTATTGATAGTAAGCTTTATACTGAGATCATACGACTCGAAATGTATCACCAAAATGAATTTATTGTCTTGAAGTTTTTTTGGTAGGGGGTATATTACTAGGAATTTAAACCCAATAAGTAACATAAACGGAGTTATTTGGTCAGTAATTAATGTCTAATAATATTGAGATAAATAATTAGTAACATTCAAGTTATTATGTAGTCTATTTATTTCTTAGTACTGATAGAACTCTACCGAGTACGTAACAACCCAAACTTTATGGTTCAAGTTATTTGATATTGTAGTACACTTTATTTCTTTTTTATTTGTCAAATGTTGGGAAGTGATAAACATAACGGTTAGTAAGAGATACATCCACCATTGTCTTCAGTAAGTCACTATCTCACAAAATTATTGCCTTTAGTTATTGTAGAAAGAAACATTTTGATCATCTTAATACATTTACGTTTTAATTCGTTACTAACGTATTAAGTCTATTGTTATTATTCGTATTACATAATCTAGTATTATAATCTTTCTACTAAGTCATCTTAGTTATTCGTGTTCCCATTTCTGCGTGTAACCAGTACTTTAACAGAAAAATTTTCATCTATATATATATATATATATATATATATATATATATATATATATATATATATATATATACGAGTCCGAAAACCTCACAGGATGCACATATGCCAACAAGAGATCGATCGATTGGATGAAAATTTTTGTCTTTTGAACCCAATGAATAGCTTGAAATATGTTTTAAGATCATAAACCTATCCAAGTTATATATTCACTGGAAACCAGGAAGCACTGGAGAGTTGTTTAACTCTACTATAGGATTCTTCAACGGTGTGGATATATGACTACACTGAGGATTGAACCTAGGTCATAAAGTGAAGCGATGAACGTTTCATCTCTAGACCACTGGCCTAGCACACATTGGTTTACATATCTAACTTCAACCAGTTTACGGTACTGAGCCACCATCTTCTACTGTCTTCAGTGGGTAGATGCATCACACTTGACATAGTTGAACTCTAATGGTCACGGCTATACAACAGAAATCCAGAAATGGAATCATGAAGTTAGTCATTATTGAGTACTTGGTAATTATAAGTACATAGGTTTACCGATGAGCACTACTGCGGAGTCCCAAACTATGAACAAATAGTCGTCCAGTAATTTCCGGTTTCCTACGGTTATGTGACATAAGTCGGCTCGTAATCTCGATAAGGTTCACCATCTCATAAAAAATCACCCTATACTATTAAAACAATTGGCTGTTTCAAGAAATGAAATGATCACTTACAAAGGTGTCTCCATTGTATAAATCCCTTTTTCCTTTAGTAATAACAAGAGTGGCGTTTCCACTGAAATTTGAAGATCAACAGAAAATTCCCTTTGCATATTATCTTTACAAACTTTTCCTATCCATAAAGCAAGTTGTCGATGACTTTCTAAAAAGTTTAAGATTAAATAAGATTATTCATTTGATATAACACTATTAAAAATGGTCTACTTTCACTTAGTAAATAGTATGTCTCTTGTTGGATAAAATAAATGACTTTGAATTTATAGACTGCACTAATTAAGAGTCAGTTAATTAGGCAAACACAACATGAAACCCTATATATGTGTACATTGGCTCAAGTTGTAATACCCCAATAATATTGTGAAATGAAATTGTCAGGATAAATCCCAGAGTAGTAGAGTTAGTAACAGTGTTTATAGTAATAGGAAAGGTTGGGCATACAAGATAAAATTTAAAAAGAAAATATAAATCAATGAAATGTAAAAAACATTTATAAAGAATTTAAAGTTTTAGGAGAAGATTTTGAGTGAATGCACGTGCAATGTCACGAACAATTTTGAACCATGGCACCCAAAGTCTCTAATTAGATGCAATCACCATGAAGAGCTACCGAAAAAAATATTCCTCTGATTGGTGTAAATCACAAAGATCAACATTTATTGCAATACCGTTTAAATTTTAACAATAATTCAGAACATACAACATATGTTTCTACAGGGATTTCTTGTCAAGAAACTCCCTCCTACTGTGAAAATAAACTTGAATCGCAGTTAAGGCTTCATGAGAATTCTGACAAAATTGTGACACGTTTAGATAATATATGGTGTTGAGATCCTTTAAATAAAATACACTTCTTTTATGACAGTAATGAACTAATAGACAGATCTGTCAAATGTATTTAGCCCTGGAAATTACGATATCTATGTAACATTAGTTTTTGCCATGGCATCAAAGTCACAATAGTTTTTTACTATCCTGTTATAAAAGCTCAATCGCCCATTGTTTATGAATATTGTAATAACTCAATTCTTAGGCATGTGACATTTGAGAATATTTTATTGTCGTGTTAACGCATCATACTACTTAGTTCCTAATAAGTAACAATGTCAGTTACTTTGAATAAATCAGGCGGTTTTCTGAGAGAATAGAAACACTACGGGAGGTTATATGTGCATATAAAGTGTCCTAATTAGGAAAAATGTCGTAATCTAGACTTAATTACCAGCCAAGCCCAAACATTTAAACACAATTTGTAGTATCCCAGAAAAGAGCTTAAGTGCTAAAACTGATCGTTCAATTTGGTCAAAGTAAATAGAAAAAGAGTTATTTGGTCTAGTAATGGCTTAATCTTCGTCATACTTCAATAGTCCGGTGGCCTGGTTGATAGCAACTTGACGATGATAGAATCAAAAGATAGATGCATCCCACTGACAAGACTTAGATTTGACGAAACGAGTGCATCATATTTGACTGCTCATCATAAATAACTAAATATAAATTATCAACTAACTTAAAACAAACTCGTAGCAAAACAAATGTTTACCTTCAATTAAAATCCTTCGATTATTATTGAATATGCAAATATCAATATTAAATTTCATCTCCAATTCATTTGATACAATTTCCATCCTTGAAGATGAAGCAAACTGATAACTTTTCTCTTTGATTGGAGAATTTCGATATTCAACTAAACAGGATGAATTGGACCGTAAATTCTCTTTTTCCAATTCAATTGACAACTTCATATGATTTGCTACTTGACAGGGTAGACCATCTTTCCATAAACCTTCATAATCAGGTAACAGATTCGCTTTGCGTGTTAGTTTACCCTGTCCATTTGGTTTACCATTTTTGAATTCCCCCTAGAATGAATTAGTAATGTAGTCATTGATAGTTAAATATTTGATAGACTAAATGGCAAAGTAATTTCAAGTAGTAAAGACATGAAATTGAGTTTTGTGAAACACGTTTGATTTACGATGTTCATTTGTTGCTTTAACTGAGGTTTCATTTGCATTTATAGGATTTCAACTACAGGATAGTGTTTACTTTAACGGAGAGGAGCCTAAAATATAATTGGAAACTCAGAGTAGGTGGTTAACACTTACTTAAATTTATTTAGGGGACAAGATATATAAACAGTACACAAAATTGGGCAAATAAAGAAACAATGGGTAACAATACACAGTATGTTAACCCTAACTATCAAATTTCATGGTGTAACTGGAAGGAAAATTATTTCGTGATATCAATTAAGGCAAGCTAATTCTTTTGAGGCACAAACTTTCATGTATAGCCATAAAGGTATGATGTATATTTGAATAAATACTGAAAGAAAGGATAATTAACAAGAGGAAGGTCTTGAAAAGTTTGAAAAGTGTTTAAAGAGTGGCTGGGGGAAATCCTACAGAATGTTTGGTCAAATGTCGTCTTAATGAAATCAAAATATAACCTCAGAGCCGTTTCTATGCCTACAAACAATCTGGCTAAATTTTCTTAGAATATAAGATCTCCCAAAACTTTCCTGAGTGATTAACTTAAGTTTCAATTCATAGGAACTCAGATTCAATCAATTTTTAGTTGGTAAACTGTGACTATCTTAATTTGTTTAAAAATAAACATTATGAGTAAACTACACTAGGAAAAAAATGCCCGTGTTTAACTGGATATACGTTATTTCCGTGTATTTGAAAGCTCGATAATACACAAATTCTTACTTGCGAATGCAAAACAGCTTCTAGTGGAAATGCAATCAGTTAAAATATCGACATATCCATAATATAATGTAACTCATAAAGCCTATGGAACAAAGCCTGCATAATTCACATATCTTAGTAAGGTTGGATAGCAAATTATTACAAGTACAGCAGTAGAAATGAGCCATAATGGACAAATAAAGTATCTTCTTATCGAAATCCTAACATACAGAATATTAATTTGGTTAAATATAAATCAGTTGAAGACAATTTTTATCGAGAATAAAAATCTTCCATATAGTTAGCTTCGTCTCAATGTTATTTGGCTATACAATAGTCAAGAGTTTATTTTAGTGGTTAGATTATGGCAAAGATCTTGCAGAAATTAACCCAACTTCATACAGAAATTTTTTAATTAAAATTCCCAGTTTTACAAAAGCTGCTGCTGACACTCTACATCATGCGTCAATTTCCTCTGCATTACTAATTTATTTACATTATACGCCAAATTTCAAGACAAATAAAGTCGACGTTTTTTTATTTTTTTATACATCTTACTCCTAATAAAAAAGATTCACACAAAGTTATCAATATACCATGAGTGTAGTAAATAGAACACAAGTGGGGGCAATCGAATTGTATCTAGCACAAAATCACAGGGTTACTTGGTAGAATAGAAAATCCTATAGTAAATCGTTAGCTTGCAAAATATCAATCCATCATATCAAACCGGACTGTTCCTGTTGCAATCATCAATCCATTGTCTCACATTTTATCGTTCATGCGTTTTCTTGCAAATTGCATTGTGTTCCCGCTATTCCTTACTTGATCTTCTCCCATCTTCTGTTGCCAGACATTACGTCATATACTACTTACATCAATATAAGTAGCACGCACCACATGCGTACTACGATAACAGTTATAAGTTGCGTTCATGACGTTTATTTATTTTCTGATGTTCACAAGTATGACAGTTGCAGAAATTCACACAAATAATCCTGGTCATATTTCTATCTTGATCACTACACCTAGATTCCTCATGGTACAGTTATTTTTTTAATCAATTAAGTAGTACAATACCATCATAAATAACCGTCCTGTGTAATTAGCGAACATCGGACTCTATTAAATATTGAATAGACTAAGCGGATTATTGATCTTATTGCTAATTTTGCTGAGATCTGTACATTGAACAAAATATCAACCACAATGCACGTATCGTAACTAATAAAACTGACTGTATTTTGTCCACACATACAAAAATCGAATTAGGAGCTTATTATCATTATATAAATGGCTTTAACATACAATGTGGTCAATTAAACAATGAAAAACATGGAGTAAACATATAAAGTAACTAAGTTCTCATCATTTGATATTTTAAATGTTGTTGTTCTACAAGATTTTTCAAGCGTAATACAAAACATTACAACTTATATGAAGAAAAGTATAATGCCTTAATAGCTGGATGTAAAATTTTGAATCCATTTCATATTAACTAAGATGTACTGCAGACTATTAACACATTGGAAAAATGGAATAACTGTCTGTTTTACAACATCAACTATTTGTGTGGTGTGTAATTGAAAACTACACTGCTAAAATTACTGTATTATCATTAAAAATACAAGAGTAAATCTCATTATTTGAGTAAGTTGCTCTTACTTCATATGTCATTCCGTTTATCATCTTTAGGATACCATTACCATCGTAAATATTATTTTTCCAATACCCTATGTAAGAAAGTCTTCGGCAAATTATCCATAAATTGAAAAAAAACTCTTACATACTTGTGTGAATGTAGACATCCTGGTCCATTTTTTTTATTTTGAAAAAACTCACCGACATATTTATTCTTGACTACATCGACATACTTTCCATGACCTTCTTTTTAGTTTTTTAGGAAGGAATTATTACCTTGTTGTAAATTGTGATACCAATCTCCTTCGTACGTGGATCCATCTCCATACTTCATTAGACCATACCCATGACGTTCCCCGAACAAAAAGTGACCGATATATTCGTTTTTTGATAGTGCATAAAATCTTCGTCCATTTCCACACATCTCCCCATCAATAAAGCTGCCTTCATAAATACTTCCATCCTTCATAGAAAATCTTCCAGTTCCTAGGATATTAGGTGAAGCCAAAACACTCACCACATCTTTTACCATTAATCCATTCACCTTCATACTTGTAGTATCCATTTTTATAGAGATATGTTCCCATGCCTGATTAGCGTCTTATAAGTATTAAGAAAAACCCACCATTGCGCTTATTTTTGCACGTCTGACCAGCGTAAGAACCAGTCAGCATTGTTGTAATTGCGAACTCTTCGACTTAGAGGTCAAGAATCTCTCCACAACCTTTGTTTTTAATTACAGAGACACAGTAAGTTTTATTTTTTTAGATAGTTTGGCATAAAAGCATGATACTTCCGTGTAGCCAGTCACTAAATAAGTTAATATCACTGGTGCTGGCAGTGCGTTTCACTCAGTGACTAACGAATAACGGATTTTGAATTCTATCTGAAGTTATTTTTGTGTTCATAAGACTACAGGTCGCAGTTCATTAAGTTATTGATCTTACAAAAAACAAAAGATACAAATGTTATCTCTCAGTTCACTGTTTGAAATGTTTCATGAAGTCGTCACACAACGCTTCATCCAAGGATATGGCAGAAAAGTCCAAAACACTTCGAAAATTTCTGTAACAAAATGGTTTCCTTCAGAGTAACTTGGCAAAATCAAACTTCGTTTGTAAAGCAAGATATCCTAGCGTCAATGCAAAACTTCAAACAACACTGTACACGGGTTAGGTACAGATTAGTAGGAAGCTCCTTATCAAAACTCTTGGACTTTATTAAAGCGACTGGTGGTGTTGAAATCTCTTCACAGTACACACTGAAAAAAGGAGTGTTATTTCTCTTGAATCTTTCTATTACAAAGAATAAGCGGATATATCTTAATTTTTGCTGACTTGAATCGATTTTTAAACCAGTGTTCTCCACAAAATTATTACCCTAGCTAAATCCAAGGCATGTTAATTTGAAAACGTTGACAATAAGATTTAATTTAAATAGCTGCACACATTTCCATTACTAAAAACGAATGAAGGCGTTCCAGCAAAAAAACGTGTCTTTACGACAATATAATTTTTTGAAGCTGTAAAATCGTATTTGTAGGTAATTTTTACATGTAGTATTCTATGGTGAAATACAGAGGTTTTAAAAGATTATCAAAAGTGGTCAAACTTATTCAACTGCAAGTCACTGGAATTGGATTGATATTGTGTTGTATAGTGAAGATTATCAAAACTTTACTTCAAGTGTTAAGAGTATTAATTCACGAATATAAAGGTGTTGTTTGGGTATATTTAAAGTTTCCAAGTGCTGAATAAAAATGGTTGTCTCATTTAACAAGTAAACCAGAAATCATCAAGCGCTTACGTTATTTAATGGTTTCTGAAGTTATTAGAGGTAATAATTTACAGAATGAGAGCAAAAATAAATGTTCACTTGACAGATGACGAGATAATAATTAACAATATAATTTGTGAAATTCAAATAGTCGCTAGGATCATAGGTGAATAATGGATTGAACACGACTTTTCTGTTCACATCGTTTGGGTTTGAAGTGGTGATTTGCTATCGTATTAGCTGTACACAAATATTTGGGAAAGAATTTTGAATAAATATTCACGCTATGGGTTTGGTCACGATTGACCATGTGTTCAACAGATAAGCTGTTAACCGATTTGTATTACCCTTTAAGTAACCATCAAAGCTAGTGTTCGAATATTTGTTCACCAAGTGCCTAATTTGTACGACCAATATAGCCTGCTCCACAAGAGCAAGCAAACTGATAGATACACAGTGAGGTGACCCAGAGCGGCAATTCATCCTTAACACTTATCTGCAAACGCCTATGGCAGTTTATCATTTCAAACCAAACGATGTGAACAGAAAAGTCGTGTTCAATCCATTATTCACCTATGATCCCAGCAACTATTTGAATTTCACAAATTATATTGTTAATTATTATCTCGTCATCTGTCAAGTGAACATTTATTTTTGCTCTCATTCTGTAAATTATTACCTCTAATAACTTCAGAAACCATTAAATAACGTAAGCGCTTGATGATTTCTGGTTTACTTGTTAAATGAGACAACCATTTTTATTCAGCACTTGGAAACTTTAAATATACCCAAACAACACCTTTATATTCGTGAATTAATACTCTTAACACTTGAAGTAAAGTTTTGATAATCTTCACTATACAACACAATATCAATCCAATTCCAGTGACTTGCAGTTGAATAAGTTTGACCACTTTTGATAATCTTTTAAAACCTCTGTATTTCACCATAGAATACTACATGTAAAAATTACCTACAAATACGATTTTACAGCTTCAAAAAATTATATTGTCGTAAAGACACGTTTTTTTGCTGGAACGTATTCATTCTTTTTAAAATTTGTATCGATCGAAACTTGTACTTTTATTTCAAGCAGGTGACGATATCGATGTTGTAACTGACTTATGTATTCTGTTATGCATATATGGATAAAAATGTTTTATAACTAGTTTTGAGCCTTACAGTATCCTGCCGAATATAACTATAAGTTTTCGAGTACGGTATAAGACCATACATGAGATAATTTAGTTTTCCAATGTCATTTACTAGTTTAGCTATTTTCGTTGTTGATTATGGCACGATTATCTACTCTTATACATAGTACGAAGTTCTGTAGAGAATATAGAAAAGATAAGCCGAAAACATTCACCTCCTACGTCTACAACTGCTTCAAAGTGGATATTGACTGAACGATTTCTATAATTATTACCCTAAATGTATACCGACATATTTTGATAGACCTTCCTACATGAACTGCCACATTATCTATGTTACTTAAGAGAGATCCTTGGGCTACTGAATATGTGAATGTATGATTAGATAAAACATGAAAATCATGTGTAAGGCTTTTTCACATTTTAACTACAACCTGTCAGTTGCACTGGGGAAGAATCGGTTCAGTGGAAGAGATTTGGATCATTTTACAGTTTTCAGCCCACAATTGCACAACTGAGAAACAATCAGGTAAAAAAGTAATAACGTTTTATAAAAAAATCTATTTCGTGAAGCAAAGTTTGGGAGGAGTAGATTTTTCCGCTTACATTGAAAAACAATAAGTCCGCTTGAAAACCTTTGCAGAACACGGAGAAACTTTCTAGACCAAGGTTTAATTACAATTAAACATAAGAATTTCACGAACTGTCTCAAACACTTCACGGTAGTATCGCTCAAAGTTTCGATCTGCTGCTCAACGGCCGTAGAGATAAAGCTGGCACTGAGTTTTTCCGATCTTTCCTGTTAATGGTGTCTAAAAAGTTTAGATACCTTCAGAATATCCTACATAGCAATCCAGTCTTATGCTGGCACATTTTTCATGCAAAAACGTCATTCAGACGCTGACAATATATTACATTTTTGCTCCACATGAGATCGATTATACAGGAGGCCATCACAAAAATGAGCAGTAACCTCAATCAAGAAATCTCAGGGTATGATTCCACCTTTTGATCAAGTGGCCAGTAACCAGTGCACACAAAACGCGCCAGATAAAACGATGAATGCTTTCAGAAATAAGTTTGAGCTTCATAGAAATACCTAACTCAAGGACTAACAATACCTGACCGACCTATAGGATCGCATGTGATCCCTATAAATGAAGACTAGACTTACCCAAGTCTCTTTCTATCCTAAAGGTGAAGCTGCACTTTATGGATGATCCTGAGCAACATTCCCAGCCCACCAGAAGACACGTGACACAAATAAATAAATGTGACATACCATGTCGGAATGCAAGAGCGCCTTCTAAATTTTAACAGTAGTCAAGTCTTAAAATCACCTGATGACTAATCTAGTGCAAGATGCTTCTACGACGTTTTTCATGAGGATGCGAAAACTATTTTTTGAGGACTCGGAAAAGCAGCTCATAGTAGTTTAATACAATCTCTTGTTAGAAGTCGTGCCTAAAGTACAACCTGGTTTGCCGTATTTCTAAGGTGAGTCTATTCCACGTAAGACTTGTTCTATGCATTTATCAAGTTGGAGGTAATTGTTTGTGAACTTTGATAAAGGGTATCTAAAGTTTCCGGGGATGTTACGCACACTTTTGATTTTGCGCAGACTCTAAGAGCATCACAACGACCTACTACCCTATGTAAACAATAGCCCTGTAAACACATATAATATCCCATTTTCAGCGGGGAACGGTCTAACGACTTTAATGCACTAGTTCCTGTCATTTTGGAGGTTATTTGTCAATTTGTATATCATGTGATCGTGGTGAGTTTGTTTCGGCTACCGCAATATCACGCAGGAGGTTTGTTGATCGCAATATGAAAAACAATAACAAGAAGATTCGAGTGCTCAGAGTAGACTATTGTTTCAAGAACTAAATCATTAACTTAATTAACTGGCAGCGCAGACATTATGTGATGACCCAAATTAAGGAGTAGAAAAGGGAATGGCGATGATAACAACCGAAATAGAAGTAAGTTAATGAAATATGATAACAGAAGATAAGTTACTAGACATTCATCGTTCACAACTAATCTGATCGGGATATAATAATTCTCGGGTGAGTACATATTTGAAGCCATACACTGAGGTGACTATTTTCACTTTCGCTGGAGGAAAACCTCGAATTGGAGTAAGTCTTTATAAAAAATATGGCGGGGTACCCGATTATGTGCTCTGTGATGTGCTGTCTTTTGAATCCATATCTTCTGTGTTCTCTCGGCAAAAACGACGATACAAATGTGCTTTCGACCCTGAGTCTTAAACCCAATGTGTTGATACTAAGTATTTTGGATTTTATAGACAACGTTTACTCTTTAAAGTTAAAAGTTACACATATGTATAGACCAACTATCACTAGAAGACTAATCATTAGATGCTGAAATATTAACCGATTTTCGTGACGGTTGATGATGACTAGTCCAGATCGATCGATCGATCGACGATATGACTCTTGTCGTTACATTCTGTATTTTTCTAATCTGCTCTTTTTCATAGCTGATATTACTCAGACTTTTATCTGTCTTTCAAAGCCGTTAGGAAGTAGAATACCTCAGTTTTCAGTGGCCCAGACTATGGAATCGCCTCATATTGAAAATTTGATGTATAGTTATTCGGGTCAAGGGCTCATAATATTTATGTTCAGTTTCAGCAGAGAGAAGCTCGCAAATGAACGAGACAAGTGAGTTCACAACAATATTGTTACAAACATTTACAGGTACCATAAATTGTGATCGGTCACTCATCGATTAGAAATGTGAGGGGCCCATGAACTTGAGGGCTCTGCATTAGGATTATTCCTGTCCTAAATGGCCCTAGTAATTGTCAGTTAAGTTTCAGAATATCGAGTAGCATCTTATCCGAATTCTTCATGCAAAGCCTAGTTTCGATATCTAGTGAGGTACTCTTGTTCTTAAAGAATCATTAATTGCGTAAGTAGATATTTATACGTTATTAATTAAAGACTTTATCAGAGGCCTGACTGAATATCTGGGCTACCTGTTTCTGCCATCTAACTATTTCAACAAGTTATCTGTTTTTCATTTTGTCTCAACGTCTCATCATGTCTATTATTCGCACAACTTATACAGGCGCGTTCATAAAAAGCCTACGACCTTTCGCTGCACAAGTTACAAAAAAGCGCAATCAAAGACATCGTGGTGGTTGGCAATATGCTTTGAAGAGAATGAGCATTAATCGTGTGTCGATTTCCGAGCTACGGACTTCTAACTGCCGATCACTAATTAACAAGGTGGACTATCTTCAATTCCCACTAAGTCGAAATATGTATCGTAATTGTGGTGTCATCACAATTCAAGAATCTTGGTTAAATGATTTACAGGATGACTACCTAGTATCACTACGTGATTTCATAATTTATCGTCAGGATCGATCAAACAATAAAAAGAAGTATGGTGGCGGTGTAGCTACGTTTGTAAACATAAACTGGTGTCGATCTTCGTTTGTGTGTTTTAAGTTTTCAAATGCCTTTATCGACTGTCTAACTCTAAGATGTCGTCCAAAGCATCTGAATAAACACAAATATGTTTATGTTACCAATATCTACGTGACTCCAGATTGTACATCATCTTCACTATCTGTTTTCGCTGATGAATTCACTGGGTTCGCTGTTACTGCCTTCAGTGATTCACTTTCAGTTGTATATGGTGATTTCAACTCATGTGACTGTAGCTTCCTTACGTCACTAGGTCACCAAAACATGGTAGATTTTCCTACTCGTTTGGATGCTCATTTAGACTTCGTTTTCATTAATGATGTGGGTGTATATGCGACTCGTAAACGTGCCCCATTGCCTAGCTCGGATCACTGTATAATTCGTGTTCTACCAAAAGTAAATGGGAAGCTTGGGAAGAGTACAATCTTGCATCAAACCAAGAAAGTGAAATATAGGAATTACTCAGAAGAAAATATCTGAAATCTGAAAAACATGTGTCATACGACAAACTGGGAATTATTTGCAGACGACTCACTGGAAAACACTACTGATGTTATCACTTGTTACCTTAAATTCTGTTTCGATATTTGTTGTCCCAATGAAACCATTTTTGTAAGTTTTGATCGACGTACATCTACACAACTAAAACGACTACGGAGGGTAAAAGAAAGAATTTTCAAGGGGAAAAACGCAAATGAAGTTCGTAATCTAAATGGCTTGATAAACCTAGAGATAAGACGTCTCAACTCTAGGTTTACCCGAAAACCCTTGTCCTGTAAAAATTCTCCAAGTATGTGCAGACTCTTTAGAGAACTTGCAGGTGACATGCATATTAGGAGCGATGAACAACTGAATGTTTGTGACCTAAATAAGTCATTTGCACGTCAGTCCTCTGATGTAATGCTCTCTATATCCACAAGTTTAAAGAATAGCTGTGATCCTAATTTCACTGAAACTGATGTCCAAAGATGTCTTCAATCACTTTATTCATCCCGATGTTTAAGACCTGATGATATGCCTAACCTCCTTTCCAAAAGGTGCGCTGACGTTCCATGTTATCCATTCATGATTATCTTTAACAGATCCTTCTCATCTAATCTCATACGGAAAATGTGGAGAAAGATAAAGATAGGCCCTGTGCCCAAGAAACTATCTGGTGATATGAATATGAAGTTTAGACCTATTGCAATAACTACACCCTTCCTCAAAACAATGGAAAACTTAATAATACTTCCACTTCAGCCTGCGATGAAAGAGCACATTGATCCGTATCAGTTTGCTCACAGATGTAAAAGAAGCACCTTAGATGCCGTTGCCGTCACGCATCACAATTTAGTGTTCAACATGGAAAAGGTTAAGAAGTATGTTCGATGCGCTTTTCTGGACTATACTTCTGCTTCTAATTCTGTACCAAGACAACGTTTACTTAACAGGTTATTCAGCGTCAACACTGACAGCTGGATAACCAACTGCCTATGTTCCTACCTCTCCGGAAGGGAACAGTACACTGTGTTTAGAGGAAAGTGGTCAGTCTCTATATCTCATGAAGATGTACCACAAGGAGCTGTCCTTTCACCTCTTCTTTTCTCCTTTCTTTCCGCATGATCTGCCATCTTCCACAGTAAACACTTTTATCAAAAATGCGGATGATCTAACTGTATGTATGCCTATCCAGTCAGTCAGTCAGTAACAACGTAGAACTTCGTACGTACGTACACCAGTTCCAGTTGCCATACCACATTAGCACAGAGACGCAGTTGTCGATTCAAATCCCATAGTGGTAGAGGTAATAAGAGTATAAGCAGTAATCGGGAAGATTAGGGTTTGGAGATGTTATTTAAAGAGTATAATCCAGTGAAATGAATTTGGAAAGAGGAAAAAAGGGACATGAAGAATTCAGAAGATTAGAATTTGGGAGAACACAGAGAGTGGATGCACCTGCGCCATTGCAAACGATTTTGAGCCATGCCATTCGGGGTCTCTAACCATCGGTTGCTATCATCTCGCGGTCCCCAACCAGGTAGTCTACACCTACCAACGTGACTCAGTCTACTTGTCATTGACTTCATGGACTTGTGCCATGTTTTGGTCTGGCCGCCCCTAGCTTTCTCCCAACCTACTCCTATACCACTGAACATAGCACGTCGAGGCAGTCGGTCGTTGGGCATACGTAACACGTGTCCCGGCCATCTCAACTGATGAAGTTTCACTAGTTCATCAATTGATTTGCCATCCTTACCTAGCACCCGTTTCCTAACAACTGTGTTACTTGCTCGATGGTCCCATGATATACGAGCAATGTTTCGAAGACACCTATGATCAAATACTAGTAACCTACGGATATCCTCTACTCTTACCGGCCATGTTTCACTGCCATAAAGCAGGACGGAACGAACTGCTGCGCAGTAAACACGTCCTTTTGTTGATAGACGGATATCTCGCCTACTCCATAAATGACGCAAGTTGGCAAAAGTTAGTCGAGCCTTCTGTATCCGTGCTGAAATTTCGTCAAATAGCAGATCGCAAGGGCTGATAAGACTCCCAAGATAAGTGAAGCGGTCGACACACTCAACTACTTCACTCCCTATCATTAGTTCGGGTGTCGATGTAACCCAATCCTGAAGCAACATTTTGCATTTCGAGGGAGAGAATCGCATCCCGAACATGCTTGCATTGTTGCTTAGAGTGGTCAGAAGACTGCATTTTGTCAGCGTCTTCACCAAATAAAACTATGTCATCTGCATATTCTAAGTCAACAAGCGAATCTCCTGGTAGAAGTTCAACCCCTAGAAATTTAGATGAGGAAAGTGTTATCTCTATAAGCACGTCGATGACAAAGTTAAACAAGAATGGAGAGCGTAGGCAGCCCTGACGAATACCACTTGAAGTAATCAATTCTGATGACTTCGCCATAAGCTCTCACTCGACCAGTTGTGTTCGAGTAGAGAGCCTTTATAAGGTTAATGTACTTCTTTGGTACTCCTTTCAATGACAAACACTTCCATAGAACCTCACGATCAACAGAGTCGAGTGCCGCCTTAAGGTCGAGAAATACTACGGTTGTGGGGCGTCTGAACGTGTGTCTGTGTTCTAGAACCTGACGTAGTGTGAATATCTGGTCTATACAACCACGTCCAGGTCGAAAACAGGCCTGATCTCCTCTGGTCTGCTCTTCACGAGCTTTAGTTACGCGTCGAAGTATTAGTGAAGCTAATATTTTAGACACTATATTAGTCAAACTGATTCCTCTGTTATTGTCACAAGAGGACTTTTGTCCTTTCTTATAGACTGGCACAATCAGTGATTGAGACCAGTCAGACGGGATTATGTCCAGTTCCCAAATTCTACCTAAGACCTCAGCTAATCTCACTGCTAATACTGAACCACCATCCTTAAAAATCTTAGGACTAAACCTGTCAGGGCCTGCTGCTCTCCCATGCCTCAGATTTCCCATAGCTTTTCCAACCTTGTAAAGATTTGGAGGACTTACATTAACTTGCCATTCAGGTTGACTAGGGATTGCCGGAAACCGAAGTGTGACTGAAGGCCAGTTGAACTGATCTCTAAAGTGTTCTGCCCATCGATCCAATCTCCTGGATTGAGAATGTATAATATGTCCATCTTTCTCTGAGAGTGTTTCACTAACAGTCGGGTTCCTAATACCGGTTTTCTTAAGGAGTCTGAACAGTTGTGTGCTGTTAGCTATTGCCGCTGCCTTTTCCATCTCTCTTGCTTTCGCTACCCACCATTGTTCACGATCGCTGTGTAGGCTTCTTGTCAGCTTGCGCTTAATCTGACTCCGCTCTTTGTTATGTTAGGATCCAGACGGAATGAGTTCTCGAGCATCTATCAGTGCGGTAGATGCTGCTGAGATCCAGTGTTGCTCCCTAACCTTGTGGTTTACCTTACTAGCAGATATCACTGCTGTTTCCACAGCTTTTCGGATTTCATTCCATGCTGCCTCGAGGTGGACATCACATACATGGCTGCCTAACTGGTTTCCTAGTTGTTCCTTAAATATGCTCTTAGCTTGACTATCATGAAATAGGACCCTAAGAGGTCTCCGTGCAGCGTCTTTCTTACGTCCAGTAAGGCTCAGGCAAATACGTGCTCGCACTAGAGCACGATCTAGATCTAAGCATGTGCTGCAGAATGAGCGACAGTCTGCTATCGAGCCCCTCCAGCGGTTGCTGATAGCTATGTGATCTTTTTGGGTCCAACGTTGGGACGAATTAGGGGTCTCCATATTAAAAGATGTTTTTCCTTATGCTCAAAGTTAGTATTTGCAAGAAACAAGAGGTTATCTGAGCATAGCTGCAACAGACAGTTGCCATTATCTGTTCCTTGAGCCACGACACCATAAGATCCACCTAGGTGTCTTTCCCTTTCGCTTAGTTTACCTACTTGAGCATTAAAGTCACCAGCCACTATTACTGCATCAGAGCGTCTAGCTTTTCGGAGGTCAGAAAGCTTTCTGTAAAACTCATCATTTACATCATCTGCGCTGCAAACAGTGGGAGAATAGGCAGAGATGACGAAGAGGCAACGACGAGTGTCCCTACTTTTCCAAGTCCTTATTGTTCCGTTTAGTCGGACATCGCACTAACGACTGTCTACTGGGATCCACTCTAAGAGAGCTAGTTCTGTCCTAGGACTCAATGTTATACCTACGCCGGCGAGGCCACGGGAAGCAGAATCAGGGCTTCCAGACACACGAAGTGTGAAACGAGTCGGTTCTTTATTTTGGCATGGTGAGGTCAAATAAATGACGATACTCAGATCCTGTATGCGCGTTTCGGAGACGCAGCACACATCGATGGCGCGAGATTCTAAAGTCCTAGCTAAGGAAGCCTGTTGTCCTGTTTGGCACAGTGTTCGGACGTTAAAAGCTCCTACATGTAGTTTAGAGTGTGGTTTTAGGGGACCAGGAATAGCGTTCCACGTACTCGAATCGTTTGCCCTAGCGGTGAGAAGTGAAAAAAGGACGTGAGAAGGGTTAGTCGGGGACATAAGAGTGGTACTAGGAGGTGTAGGAAGGATTTGAATGTGACCGACTTGGCCTCGTGTGCTGTTACGGGTATGAAAGGTGGTGTCTCTTCCCCGATGCCCACACCGTGCAAGGGTATTTCTTGAGGAACCTGAAAAGGAAGTTGGATTAATGTCGGCCTTAAAGACCTGGGAGCGTAACCGCAGAACCCAGGGGACAACTGCTTGAGGCCGGTCGCGCACGGCTTTTTCGTGGGAGGTTTTTGACGTGTTAGCTCCGTTCTTCAAAGGACCTTACCATCGGAGACGTAAATCCGTGAGATAAGGTGAGGTGTGACATTTTTAGAGTCGACCCTTTCTCACCCTTCCTTCCTTGTGAGAAGGCAGCATCGTTGCAGATGCCGGTTGTCCGAGGGAAACACCTTACTGCTGTCACACTCCTCTACAGTCAGCAGTACGACTTCGCCCTCAGACCTTGAGTTGCTGCCTATGTCTACCTCATTACATCTTATAGAAATGAGTGAGTTTTTGTCTCGTATTGATTGTTGGTCTGTTGTTAATCGTCTCATACTTAATCCGTCTGAATGTTAAGCTGTTAACTTTAGCATGAGACATGAACGGCATCCAAACTAAATTTTGGGATCCCATAATACCTGTGTCATTGGAGACTCTTTGGTAAACACACTGTCGAAGGTCAATTATCTGCGTGTAACCTTTTCCTTTGATCTCTTTTGGTTTTCTCACGTTTTACTGTTATCGAAGAAAGGTTTCCATCTGACTTACTACATTAACAGACTGCATGCTTTTGGGATTACTCGTCATTTACTCTTACAATTTGTCAATTGCTTCATAGTACCTATTATTCTTTAATGTTCTCCATTATTTTTTCCCGGGCTTTTGAGAAAAGACTGCTTTATTGCGGAGTGTGATGAAGGCAGTTAGCAAGGTGTGTGGTGAATCTTCCGAGGTCATAATTAATATGGTTGTGGATAGACATCTTAAGTCATGCAAACTCCTGGCAGGTGTTATCTTGCGAGATACTAACCATCGTCTTCACTCATATCTTTCTCCTTGTATATCTTCTGGTAGAATGAGACATAATTACATTAAAATCCATGCAGGCAAGCAAAAGTATAAGATTGCTATAATACTCTGTGACGAATAGGTTGTTAGAATTAACCCGGTCAATAACCTGCATTCTTAACCTGTCTCTAATTTGGAAAGTTGTATATTTTTTCAGATTTGTTTTGCCCTTTTTCCTTTCTTCTTTTTTTCTTTCTATTGTAAAGGAAACTTGTTGAAATACCTTGTGCTGAGAATTATATATTGTACTAAAATGTGATATTGAATAAAGCCCTTAATAATAATATTAAATTCTTGGAATTCAGGTTTGTTGAATACATTTACCTTAAGGATAGCTGTGCTTATGATGGTAAAGAAATCTACTGAATAAATACTTTTGTAAGCCTATGACATTACTCCTGACCTTATCAATCTAACTGGACACGCCGAAGGTCTTTGGTTAAACGGTCGTCCTAATCCACGTTTGCTTACTCTATGTCTTATATCTCTTGTGATTATTAGTTAGCTTAGATTACTTACGATTCAATGCACTGAAAATCATTTCTTCACGACTTCCGCGTTGATCTGGTCTAGAATTGTTGTATAGAAAAAGGTTTGGACAAAAGATGCGCTTTAAATACTTTCAAGAATTGGACTTTACTAGAACAAACTCAGCCACTTGGCACAGGAATGCTTTATTACTATTCCATTACCCTTTTCTTCACCCCAAATCCTACATTTTGTGTAGTCTTAACCAGAAGTGATCACGCTCTGATTCTGTACGTACATCTGACTTCAACGTCTATGAATCCGTAAGACTGAATTCCTGTTTAATGACATCCGCCTTACAAAACTAATCTATTTTTTATCAAAATCGTACGGAGAAATTTCAATTTGGTTAGTTTTTCATCATGGATATACACTATTATATATATATATATATATATATATATATGATTTACAACAATGAAATAACACTCATCAATTAGTTATGTAACGTTATGATTATATGATGACGTTGATAATAAAATAACGTTGGGCGATTGGAAGAAAGAGGATTTCAATAACCAAAGCATTTTTTCGAAAAATTAAATAGTTGCTAAGCTGTATAATATATGAAAAACAAGGAACTAATAAAAAATTCTGATAAAAGTTCGGTATTATAGCAGTTATTAAACAGTGTTGGTTGCTAACCACATAATTCTCGAAGCTGAACATAGAGTTATTGAAAAAACTGACATCCAACATGTGACACTTAGAGGAGGTCAAAAGTGGCGAACGCAGGAACATCCATTCGAAATAACATGGCCCAGCTATGCAAGTGTGGTCACCCTGTGTAACCATTTGTTTTTGTATTGAATATATTACCCTCTACTCAACTCAAAATGTGTTCAGCAGAAGTGTTAGACGCCAGATTTTTAATCGTCAGAGTAAGGCGAATCGGCGTGAACTATGATGTGACACTCAAGTAAGATGTCATAGATTAGTGATTTATAGTGAAGAAGAAGTACGATTGGTCGTCGAGCGTGGACAAACGGCCATAGCCTATGAACTATTGAAGATGTGATTTTCGTTTCCATTATTTATCTGTACTCTAGACTCAGTGTGTGAGACTGCTTGTAACTGAATTGAATGGAATATTCTTTAGTGTGAATCTGCCTCTATTTTGGATCGCGAATCCTGGTTCTGATATAACGTGATTTGTCTTATTGATGCATTAACGTAATATACCTGTATAGATGAAAAAATGTTGTAAGCCGTCCATTATATCAATTAGGTAGTCATATGATTACATATCTACAATTTTGGGATTGAGTCTATTATTATTGTAGCAAAGATAAATTTACTAACATCGAAAAGGATTATAATTCTACCTTAGTGAGACCAACCAAGAAAATGCATCCAGTTGTTAATTCACATATCCATTTCAAATTTATCGGTTGGTTCCTACCTGTGTTAACCCATTTTTCTATTAGTCTGTTGATAAATGCTCATGTGTATTATCGTATTGCAATACTGATTATTACTCAGCTTATTATATTTATCGATACTAATAACTGGTTAACCATACTTTTGTCTAGCTTGTAGTGACCTACTTTTATCAAGAGAACGCGATTGGTTTAATGGAAACAATTATTATTATAACCAATTGTACCAGTGGTTGTTTTGCTATACTTGACTGTTTAACTCTACTAAAAGCATACATTATCTTCCATTATCCTCCCGTCGATTGTGACCTTGTACGCTCTTACGTTCGCCCACTGATTCCACTTGTATTTTCTTGGCACGATCTCGGTATTCTCTCGGTACCACGAGATCGCCAACGAATATATATCGGTACAACCTACAACCGCCTTCTGATTCCTGGTACGCAACCTCCTTGTAGTTCTGTTCGTAGTCAAGCGTGACTCGACACTACAAGTTAACATGGTTCGTTAAAAAACCCTAGTAGTATTGACACGTCTTAGTGAAAAGGGGTTTGTTAAAACATCAAAAACTAGCAAACATGTCTCTTAATCGACGTTAGTACACACTGCGTAGCAATGTCAACAAGGACTGTATAATTATGTGGGTCTAGTTCTCCATATTACTTTCTCACTTAAGACCTCAGTCTATTTAAAACGATGGACTGTCTCCGAATATCACACTCAAATCCCAGTCAGTGAACAGATTTCCTGGTATTGGTTTTGTTGGGAAGGAGGGCAACCGTTGATACTGACTCATTGTTCAATAGGACGACTCTAAAACCGCGGGAGAGTTTAGTAATCCCCGTATTGACAGCAAAAAGGTTGTTCTAGAAAATTACGTGGACCAGCTTCGTGACCACCTGTTCAAACCTAAACCAAATAGTACTCAAGAAAAGTCGCGAGCAACATATGTACCTGTAAACCACTAAAGTAGGTTATACATGCCAAACGACTGGACACCTACTCGAGTTGATCTCAAATACTTAATTTCAAACAGATTGATCGATAGCTCTTGTTTGACCTAAGGATTTTCATGCCGGTGACTAACCCTCGTTCTACTGATAGAAGAAACCAGACTAACAGTGAAAAGGTCGTTATTTTTTAATTTTTAAAATTGGAATAGAGCCCGAGTTGACGGTCATCGGCTCAAGTATGTCAGTTACCCCCAGGAAAAACTCACCTACGTTGAAAATCTTTTAACGTCTAAATGGTTAGTCCTCCGTGATGACTGTAGCGGAGTAACTGTACTGGGAGCTACGGAAAATTAAAACTGTTCCAAAACATTACTGTATAGGAGTAACAAGTAGAGGAGTTCATGTCGTGGCACAAAAACAGATTGAAGTAGGTTTACAATGTCCTGCAAAGAAGATATTGAACATTGTAATCTGACGTGCATGACCTTGGCAGTTTTTACATACATTTGGCGAAGATATGGATGTAAGTTTGGTGTTGATATATTCAGGCTTATTTTCAGATCACTCTAGATCATATGGAGAGATACGTGCCTCCGATCAATCCTGCCACTTATCCTGTACTCACTCTCTTGCTTTTGACCATCGGGGCATTTTTTATGGCATGGTTTAGTGTATATGAATTAACTGCAAACAAATTTTCCCGCGTTTTGCTGAAAGAATTGCTTCTATCACTTGTAGCATCCATCTTCCTGGGCTGTGGAACATTGTTTCTTTTGTTGTGGGTCGGAATCTACGTATGAGTAAGTTTATTTCCCCGTAAACGTCTCTGGTGGTACACGTGGCGTCTCGGTAGCTGTCTTGTATCTTGTCCCCAATTCCGAGAATCTTACAGTAACTGGTTTAGGTAGTTGAACACTTCAAGCACTGTTCATTTAGCAATCTCCAGGTCTCGAATCTTAGAACTTATTTGACTATAAAAGTCAACTCTCAAATAATATTGCAGAATCAAAGTTCCCCAATAGTTATGACATGTACGAAAAGTATTATTATGCCACTTTTATCCTAGATCTTTGTCGGTAGAAGCAATGTGACCGGGCTCGATTCCATACTCATGAAACTTGACTGATTGTAAGCAAACGAACCTATGAAGTACTTGGCATTCTAACTATTTGTCGTTGTGAATATCATTCTGGTCTGTTGCATTGATAGCTTTCTTAGAGTAGTCACATAGTGTTACTCGGCGTCATAGTGCAAGTGCAACTGACACCGGTTCTCTTGTTTTAATGCGATTATGAACCTGGATATTTAAGACGTGCCAGCCCTATTAAGTTCCGTACAACTGTATTTGGATTTCCAAAACTTTGCTTATGCACATGGCAGACTTTTTTGGCTGTACGTTTATTTAAGGATCCAAATATTAGTTATTGTCACTGGTCAAACAGATGCTTTAACCGTAGAGTTGTCCATACCACGATTTTTTGTTAGCTACCGACAGGGTTATTCTGGTTCCAATGTTTACACAATTAGTTGTGATTTGATGATTACTGGGTATAAAATCCATACGAAAGCGTTTTTAGCTATATTGTTAAGTATATATTGTGTCTGTAAGCTTTACTTTCAGACTCATAAACTTATAAAATAGATATGAAGATTAAAGTTCTACATTAGCTCAGTTGACATATTCAATTTTAGTAGATAACTATCGCGTTTGTGAACACTTTAGATAATAGAAGCCGAGTTAGGAAAGACGTAATGATCTAAGTAGTATAAAGAAATCCAGATAATTTAAAATATGCCGGGTGATCGTAGTAAGCACTGTGTAACAAAGTATAAAACAGAAGCAGCATTCTTGAGTTCTAGGTGTTTGATTGCATACTCTCTTTTAGGTTTCAACCAACCGTTTGCCCGTGCAACGTGAGAGCGGACATACACCACTTAAATGAAATAGACTCACGTTAACGTCAGAACAATGTATCTGTAAAGTTAGATCTTTCATTTACCGTACCATAGTCAGTCTATGTAGTGTCTATTTGCCAAGATTGCCTGCCCTGCGTTTACCGCGTAATCAGTAGCAGCTAAAGTGCATTTCCGACTCATCAGGTTAACAACTGCTTATTTACTTTGTGTTTGAGAATGAGGTTTCATTTTAATGGGCAACAACAACAGTCAAGTGCGACACACCTTATGACGATGCTTGATGGTCAAATGAGCGTGTCGTTTCCACATAGACCACTTGTATTTATTGGAACTTAACATAAAACCCATTAATACTATTGCGACAGTTACCTGTTGATTTATCTTTCCTTTGTAGGTTATGAAATTCACTTTGGTCCGTTTTCATCTCGGATAATCTTGTCTTAAAAACATTCTTTTTAAGGTTTGTAACAGAATACATTGCTTCTAGTATTTTTCACTGGTTATTTTCTCCCAGCAAAACGTCTTGTAGCCGTATAAAGAGCAGGTGAAACATCGCAGTGTGTTTATCGCGAAATTGAAACGTTCAAAATAAGGCAATTTTAGAAGTAAGAGAAGTGGTGCACACCCAACCGTACACGGAGCTATTTTTTGTGACTGTTTTGAAAAATTCAACGCTTTGCGTAACTCCGTCCCTTGTTATTTGCACGTAACGTGGACACGCCGACAGTGATTCGCGATTAACACTGCAGGGGTCCGTCAACATATATGTTCGTAATCAACAATATTGCAAAATATCCAAGCAGTTAGTCCGAGACATCGGTACGGTTTTAGTACGCGTAAGTGTTCCTAAAACACCATATGCTGGTCCAAATCGCTTATCACTGGGAACAGAGTGATTGGGAAAGCAACCAGATCTATGTAAACAGTGTATAGAGATAGACATTGCTATAAGCTATAAACAGGGAGTTGTGTGCAAAGAACTGCCGGAGTGTGACAGTATTTTAAGAAACATTATCTCAATCAATATATTTCTTAAGAACATCTGTGTTGCTGGCAGCTAAATATCTACCCTCAGTGTCGGTCGTCCGACAGCTAGTATTATTGGTGAGATTTAATGTACATTAAGTATCTTAAGTAATGGTGACCGTTTGTTGGAATGAGGCCCAGATTGCCGTCTATTTCTGACAAACATCAACTCTAAACATAAGGAGAAACACCATCTAACGTAGCGACCTTCACAATCGACTTATCGATCCCATTACCGTTACCCATTGTTGGAGGTGTTCGACTGAATACTGTCGCTCATTCTGGAGCAAATGTTCAGACTCAGACCATCTAGTCCGAGCACATATTTGTCTAATGATAAACAACTAGAGGATGAGCTAGCCAACTGTTAAATGATATCCATTCCGAGGTAGGTTGATATGATATCCAGTAAGCTGCGGAAACAGCAGTTATATCTTCTAGTAACTTAAACTAAAAAGTTAGGAAAATTAGTGGATTTCAGAGGCGTCTGCAGCACTGATAGATGCCCATAAACTAATTCCATCTGACTCAGCACACGATGGAGAGCCGAGGCCGCCTGAACATATGTCGATCAAAAGCTTACATGATGATTGTGAGTAGTGATGGGTAGCGAAACCAAAAGAGATGGAAAAGGTAGCAGCGACGGGTAACAGTAGACAACTGTTAAAACCTACCAAAGAAAAGGGTGTTGGTGAAACTCCCCCGGAGATGGAACCAATGGTAAAAACACTGAGAAACAGTTCAACCAGCCTTTACCCACACTTCATCTACCCACTATCTCCAAGTAACCTGATGTAAGTCCTCCAACCCTTAGTGAGGTTTAAACGACTATAAGTAATCTAAAGCGAGGGAGAGCAGCAGAGCCTGATAGACCAACCCCTGAAAATTTTAAGGATCGTGGTCTAGATTTAGCAGTTAGACTAACTGGGATCTCAGCTAAAATATGGGGACTGGATATAATCTAACTGGTCTCGATCGCTGGTCGTCCCAGTTTACAAGAGAAAAACCTGGCAACCACAGAGTGTCTAAAATATTAACCTCAATAGTACTTCGACGTCTAACTGCGGCAAACCCAAGAAAAACAGGCTGGTATCAGACCTGGGCGTGGATGTATAGGACGAATATTCACTCTTCAGCAAATCCTGGGGAACAGACACACTTTTGGACATCCTACTATAGTTATATTGTTTGACATTAAGATAGCTTTCGACTCTGTTGATCATGAGGTTCTATGGCAGCGTCTGTCATTGAAAGGTGTACCAAAGAAGTATAGGCCCTACTGGAACACCACTGGTCGGCCCAGAGCTTACGGCGAAGTGCCGTCGAAACTGGTTGCTTCAAGTAGTGTTCGTCAGGGTTGCCCGCTTTCTCCACTTTTATTTAACTTCATAATGAGATCTGATTTCTCAGGGGTTTATCTTCTACTAGATTCATCCAAAATTCATAGATGTTTTATTTATTTAAACACATAAACATTGCTACAGGGTAGCACCGAACAGATATGCGCCACATAAATCATTCGATTTATGTTAAGGCTGGGATACTGCCCGGGTGCCCAAACCAAAGTAGGCGGTTTTCTTAGGGGCCACACCCGGAGCCTTTGACCTCAAGGTTTAATCCACGAGGCAGTGGAACAACGTCGAGAGATGCAGTCCCATGGTAGCGGATGACCAACGATCGGTTCACACGCCATTTGTTCCTTCAGGATCCTGGAGCCCATGTACACCATTGGTTTAGAATCAGGGTTCTCCAACCCCCCTAGGTGGATCTTTCATATCCAACAACCCGGTTAAATCGCCGAACATTCGCTTTTCGTCTTCTCAATTTCATAGACAACAACTCCGTCACGAGACAGCGAGTAGGACTTCCCTGGCAGTGGTTGTACGCACGTTGTCATTTGGGAGCATTTCGAGAGACCTGACTCGCCTCACTCTCGGTCGTACCAGGGCATTTGAAGTCACTGACAATGTAGTTTTCCGACCACCTTAAGAAACAATGCATGTTCGGGATGCGATTGTCTTTCTCCAAATGAAAAAATAATACTTCTACATTGGCTTGTATGGTCGCCTGAATTAGTGATAAGGAGTGATGTAGTTGCATGCATCGACCGCTTTGCTTATCCTGAAAGTCATATCAGTACTGATGGTCATTATGAGTAGAGAACATCCTCAGGTTAGTGGTATTTGATTACAGGTGTCCACGAAGCATCGCTCATGTATTTCGGGACCACAGATTAAACAATGAGTTAGGAATGCAGTACTAGGTTGAAACGGAAAATTGATTGATGGGGTGGTTCTTCAACTAAAGTGGTTGGGACATGTGTTACGTATGCCCCACCACTGCCTACCCTGTCGAGGGATGTTGTCTGGTGCAGGAGCAGGCCGGAAAAAAAACTAGGGGTGGTCAAACTAAAACATGGAATCAATCCATGAAGTCACTGACAATTGGACTTGGTCATGTTAACAAGTATGGACTACCGATTGGGGCCTACATTATTATCGCAACCAATGTTTAGAGACTTTGAATGACATTGCTCGAAATCGTCAGCAATAGCGCAGGTGCATTCTCTCTTTGTCTTCCCCAACTTCGACCGATGTACAGGCTCTACGGTGTGATGGACTGAAGTATCATATTAGCATACAGGTTATACATACTTGTGATGGGGATGCGGGTTGATGTAGACGTAGTTCCTAGAGGAATTATCGAGGTACTGGAATTTGTGATGACTGATTGGAAATTCAGCCACATATCAGATTAGTGTGATGGTTACACTTGTCGAACCCTACAGACAAAATTTTTCAGTGGATTATCGGATTCACAAGCAGTTAGCTGGACAACACACATCTATCTAGAATAATCTCTAACCAATCGGGCATACAGATAATATCAGGCACGAAACAACGAAAGACAAGGGACGGAATCTCTTCGCATACTTGCCAAGAATGGTTCTGGCTGGTTAAGGGGCACCTCGGAGACTGCAATAATATATTTCAGAGCAGTCGTTACCAACCTATAAAGTGGTGAGGTCTTTATGACGGGATAAATGCCTGAATAGTTGTTTTAGTAACAGCCCTCTTGGACAGAAATGTTGATCTCCTTGCTTTGGTTCTTCTGCATTAAGTAGAGGAACTTTTCTTCACATTAGAGCGTAATCAGGGGTTAAACCGGTGCTTCAAAAGGGGCAAGTCTCCTACCGAACCTCTCATGTTAGTAACTTGTGCTTAGTTCGCACCCGTTGCAAATTTCCGCTAAGATAGTCTTTCCCTATGCATGAAGCTAATGCTCGCTAGGGAAGGACGTTTGGATGAGCTTGTATATAGCAGGCAGTCACCACCGCCAGTTAGCCAAGCTGAGATATCGTAGTATCCACCTCCATCCAACTGCTCTAGCTAAAAGAACGCTACTATTGTTTTCTAGCACCTGTGATATCACTACTATTTTTTGGCCTGTCTTCATAATTTTATCAGGCTGCGGCACTCTAGCCGACAACAGGTTTAAAGTCACTATTATTAACTGAAATCACCCTTAACCTCTGTTCGGAGTTTCATCAAGTGGTCCGTTAAAAGAGTAATGAGACTGTATCATGCGGGTGCTAAAGACATCGAGAGGATAAGGTTTCGACAGAATTATCGCTAGACAGACTGCCAATGTTCAGGATTACTTGCACGAAGTGACTAAGCTATGGCAGATCGAAACGAGGTCGTACATCCCGTGATCACTAGATAGAACTATATTAACCAAACTTTTTCATCTAAGATAGTGTTGGAGTTTGCCTAGACCGACACTTTGAAATTCACCATATACGGATTAGCCCTAACTGTCATACCATCAGTAGCACTTACACTAGTATCCAAACGCAAGACGTAGGTGATGCACGTCGCAAGCCAACAATGTTTCTTAAGACTATCCGACAAAAATGAATTACTTCGAGCCATAATGTGTGGTTTAAAAGACGGATTACATCCTGAGGCGATAACAAGAAGCAATTATATGTTCAGATCCACAATCATGTCTGTTATTATCGCTTGCAGTACGGAGGTGAGAAACCCTAATACATCACTTGATGCAATCAATTCATGGATCTACAGAGACCGGTCTTCTTGACACCAGTATGATATACATGATCGAGTGGTTTGAAACTGCATGATCTGAGTGGAACATCCGGAATCGAGAACGAACTACATAGTACCATGATGTTACGACTAAGTGACTAATTTCGATTATCTGAGTACACAAAATACTTGATAACAAGGTTCATCTAGCCCCACAATTTAAATGAGAGCGCTCTGTTCTGGGACCTGTGTTTAATATGATCAAATTTATTACGAGAACGATAAGAAACACATGGCACTTGCATACTCAAATTTAGTTTTCACGAGTATAAGGTTTATAGCACTGAATGAACCATTTAAAACACGCAATCAACACCAACAAAGCATATCAAAAGTGCTCTGACGTCCAAGAAATTTGTTTAATAATTTATTTTTTGTGTTCTGCAGTGGCTTTCTTTTCTCTTCTTTTCTGTTCCTTGATGAGTTGTTTTAGGACTTTTTGTTCCTCCATCATGAAAGCACGAATGATCCTATCAATCACTAGGATGAACATAAAACCTACCGGTTACGGACACAAGTATGACAGCGCGAACCTCCATATGGCCTGTTAACAGTCTTTAACCTTTTACTCATTGAGGTTCTTTCACGCGGTCTGGACGGCTTGATACCAAAAAGTTTACTTTTGCAATCGCCACATTTTGGAAACGTTCCACGTTTTTTTACATAGATGTAGACAACCTTGCCACCCGGAGTTTTGACTCTAAAACAAAGATACTTGTGATATACCCATACAGAATAAAAGAATTGTAGAACATGCACATTTATTACTATTATAATACATTATTCCATGACTAAACCAAATACAGATTGTTCTGAAAAACTTCACGCAAAAAGCATTGTATGAATTAGCTCAAGATGAAATTCCTTCAATATACCTCCACATACTAGCTTAAAATACATATTTTAAGCAATGGGTGGGAGGGAACTTTTATTTTATATATTTCGCTAATGATATTGAAAGACAATGCCAGGTTGCTCATAACTTGCTGAGACTTTCCATACGTCGTTAAGAGAAACAGATAAGTAGACACACCAAATCCTATTGCTTTTAAGAACTGATCCAATCCACGATCATTTAGTGAAATATAGGACGTAGTGTAAGGAACTTCCATCAATCCTATGTTCTTAAACCACTGATGTTGTCCCGGTAGCTAGCTACTTAGAATACTACTAGCGATCAAAAAACTTGACTCCGCCTTCATTAGCACAATAGTTTTCAATTAAGGTACACCTAGTTGTCAGTTGATGCAGCTGGCAGATATTTCATTCTAGTACACTAAGGCAACATGACTGACTCCCATGGTTACAAGATGTGCATGTTAAAACTAATGGAACAGAAGTTTGGATCGATATGTGGTAAATAACGGACAGAATATTCAAGGGAGTGGGCTTCAATTACACCTGACATGTTCCAGCTAATTTATGATTGGTACACTTCGAACACTGCCATGTAAAACTAGTATTAATTAAAAGGCGGTGACGTTTCCGCACTAAATAACGTGGCAATAACTGGAAATGAGTCGAAAATTTAACATATTTGTAATAAGTTACACGAATATTCGTCGAGATTAGAACTAATAGCTTGACAGTAATTGAGCGCCGAGTATAGAGAAGTCATTATACGTGAAATATTCTTAGCGATTGAAATTTAACTAATTCCAACGAAGTCCAGACAAGTTAGCTGGACGAAACGTTGGAATTAGTTAAATTTCAATCGCTGAGAACATTTTAAATATAATTTTCACATATATTTGTAATAAGGTTTTAGGAACATAATTACACCTGAAAAAACCATAGCGACGTAATTATCACGATTCAGCTGAGCCAGAGGGGACACAATGTTTTCTTAAGTTATGATTTGAGTAAAATAACTGTCTGATCGAGTATGCCAATTTAGAACGGAAAATGTCAGCCATGAGATTACCGTGCCAAAGCCCGGTCAGTACAAGGCTATTATTTTAACCCTCATAATGGGCTACAGAGGGTGAATTGGATGAACGTTTGAGTAAATAACACTCAATAAGTAAGAACTCACTTCTTTCTCTTGTTGGAATTGGTATTGTACGACAACCTACGCCTTAAAGTCAACCGCTGCATGCTTGTCAACCAACAACTGTGCGAAAAATATGAGGGAATACAAACAAACGATACACTGTTCAATACAAATCAGTTAGTTTACATTTTATGAGGAATGGAACGCTGTGTCTATGTTGGCCTTACTGGTGTATTTCTTTCACTTAGTTTAAAGTATCTTAAAGAAGTTTGCAAAAGGGACTGTGACAACATTTTTAGGTAACAATTTTCATTTGCTGATAATTCTATTGGAAAATAGATAGAAAATCAACGGCGTATGTGCAGCCTGTTAGACTTGGTTGAATATCAGTCTTACTTCTGACAGTGGGTGAGTTTAAATTATATGCCTGGGCTATGGTCATCGTTGGTTTCATCTTGTTTTCTAACTTATAAACCACTCAACTCTGTCTACTAGATCGCTAATTTCAGTAGGTAACTGAATACCCAGTAGACAAGAGTAATCTTGCATTCTCTGCAGACAAATAGTTCTAGGTTTGTAAACTCTTTGGAGTATTCTTGTAAATTTTTCATTCTTCATGGTCTGAAAAATTAGCTCTTGTCAGTTGGAAAGTAATCATTAGATCATAGGAATACACGTTATATTATTTTAAGTTTTCCAGTTTGCAGGAACGAGGATCAGCTTCTTCAATTGAATTTTTCGGAGAATACTCTATACACTAGCTTGAATGGCTTGACATCTAAGTGATTAAACGCTTCACGTACTGCCTAAAAGATTATGAATACTTTGACTATACTAAATAGCAGCGTGCAGAGGTTTCCAAGCTCTGACTAATAGTACGACCACGTTTACAATGTGACCTGCCAAGTGGTAAGTAGAAATTGTTCATTCTGTATTCATCTGTATCTTAATCACCAGTATGGATCATTACTTACTCGGACACATTTATTCAAAAGTGTTGAATGATAACCTGTTCTGTTAATTGAGTTACAACTTTCCAACAGTGTTTCCTTTGTTTTGTATCGTTTCTTTTCCCGTATCGTCCGTATATAACAAGAGAGAATGTTATAGGAAATCGGGGAGATAGACAACCTATAATATAAAATTATTCGTAGACTGTAAAACATTTCCTAATTAACACTCACTTTTTGTCTTTGTTCAACAAAGAACAAATTCATCGATAAAATGAATTTACATTTAAATCGGATGACACAGAACTTGTGAAAGTCTTCTGAACACCATATAAGATCTCCGAAATATTTTCAACGCACTGCTTTCGGCCATCAGCAGATTGCATAAATGGTCTTCTTTCAAACTTTTTGTTATCATACTGACGTGTTTATTTTTAATTATTTGTAATGCGTAATTCCTTAATAATTCGCCGAATGAGATAAGAGCATACAAATCACAATGTAACTGTTACTTGTAACCCAAGTTTCTTTAATTTCAGTGACATATTTTGATGCAGACGTGACTGATAAATGGTCGAACTATCTTACTATCGATTCTTTCAGAAACTCGAAAATAAGGTGCGACATTGATTCGATCAGCCAGAGGATTGCGCCTACTTATTTTGGATAACCATTTGAAAAGGTAAACGTGTAGATCCGATCCGTTCATTCGGCCACCAATCGTATTATCACGAAAGTATTTTGTCTTTTTGGTCCATCTTAGGTGTTCTGGTTTAGAGTGGTAACATAATTATTCTATTAGTTTTAAGAACTCTTCATCCAAATTCGTTGTAACTAATCTAATATGTTATGTATGCTTCTATATTATCAGGAAAAAGTACCTTACACTAGATATTCTTAGTAGGTTTGCTTTTATAGTCATAGTTATAAATACTTGGTTTCACACTAGATAGATGACTGAATGATAAGAAGTGAGTCGAGTTTCAAAAAATATTACATCATCTGTTGGCAGGTGTAAGGGTGAAGAATTTTTCGATCAATGCTTGAAGGACTAAATATTTCACCAGATAATTGTAGATATAAAGGTACCGTAGATATTAGGGGTTTAAGAGTGCCTTTACACGTGACACCTTTATCATCGAAGAATACCAAATCGGCCAAATCAGAAGTCAGAAATGAAGGGGCTCGAAGATATATTTGTAGGTCTATCGTTATGTCGAGAAGTGTTTGGTCTAAGCTGGCTAATCATTGAAAGGGATGCGTAGCACAGCGTACCCATCCGTGATCTGGCGCGGGTGCGTGACCGAGCTCTTTCAGTTAGGTATGTCGAGTAGAATTAATGAGGTTAACATCAATGGAGATTTATTAACCACTACAGCTCCCTACCCCTTCTAGTGGAGTGGTGATGACCCTAAGGCGTGGTTAGGCACAAGTTTAAATCCAACAAGCTTGTCGTTGGTGAACTATTTTCTGATAGCTCGGTGTTACCAGTAGCATAGAGTCGTCTTTCTCCAATATAAGGGGCTATGTTGCACAGTGTAACAATAAAATATGTACAATCAAAATTTCCATTCATTGTATTCTTCGTCAGATTTTCATCTTTTCTGGCCGTTCTGGAAAGGAACAAAGACATTGCAAGTGCACGTCGAAATACAATTGTCCGTGCGTAACGACACAAAACGTGAGAACAAAGATAAACTGGTATACATGCGCAATGTTAACACGCAAAGCGTAACAACAACTTTTGCATAATCATTTTCTTAAGGAAAAAAGTATGGACATATTTGAGCAACTTTGGTCTTTTGGCACGACAATACAAATAAACGAGATAAAATAAAATGTTATTCAGTGTCCTACACACAGTAAGCGTTTAAGTGTTCCGGGAACCTTAGTCTTCTTACAGAGTGCGTTGTTTCGGGCCGGTTGTCAGATACCAGCGTAGATTCTACGTGGTTGTTCATAATCGGGAAGGGCATCATAACTGTGAAGTTCATGTCATCTGAGTGCAAGTGAAGAAAATCAACATTGTTAGGGTTTCCTTCTAAATAGGTGCCTTAAAAATAGACAGTGCTGGCGTTAGCGTTAGTTCCGTCTCTATCGATGGTAAAGTATTTAGGTTTACGATGAAGGAGTTTGAAGGACCATTCGTATGCTAGGTCCAGAGGTCGTCGTAAGGAATCACAACGTTCAAAAACGTGTGTACTATAACGTAAGATAGGTTGAACGAAAACATCAGTTGACTGTGGTAGAATGGAAACAGGTTTAGCTGAACGTACTGCGTTTGTATGCTTGCCCAAGTAAGAGTTTAGCTCCTTGAAGAATTTGAAGGATACACAAATTCTCATGAAAGTCGGAGTTTTGTTGTGCCACACTATATCCAACGTCGACTTCACTGAATTGGGAGTACCAACGAGTGTAAGAGCATTGGCCCGCCGTGAAACATCTATAGCTGTCAGTGAAATTGCCCTACCAATCCATTAGCTTATGGGTGGTTGGTTGCCGTTCGTAATTGCGTGATTATTAGTAGTGAAGTAAGGCAACGATAAAGTCCGGATTCGAACTGAGGTGATAGTTGAGGGTCAGCCGGCCTTCTATGCATCGCTCGACAAAGGTGCGCGTCACTATTTCAGCAATAATGTTCTAAATAGACACTGCCTCTGGTCATCATGTGAGATGGTCTATACACGTTAAGAGGTAAGGGCATCCACTTAGATCTGATAGGGGTCTTTCCAAATCAAAACGAACAAGGTCGAAACGAAATTCGGGAGTTTTTAGGAAAGCCCAAGGGACATTTGTTGCGTCAATCACCCTGGATTTCCGGCGGTTTACATAAGAGCATGCTCATTCTTTCACGTCTTTATTCATATCAGGCCAGCAAAGTCGTTCTGCGATGAGCTTAGTGACTGCTCAAACACCTGGATTGGGAAATCTGTTCAACGTGTTGAGGACGTTGCGTCGATAATGCTTCAGCACGATCAAGCGATCCGTACCTGTGGAGGTATGACAGCAAAGTGTCCTTGCCCTTTTCCATTTTTTTAAGCCGTAGTTACAGAGTTGTAGAAGATCACTTATGGTAAAGATCAGTGTTTTATTTTTGAAGCTAAATAATTCTTAAGTCCATCATGTGGTCGAATTCGTTTTCGGCCTACTTCAGCTTTTCGGGAGCTACTCAACGTGGTTTTGAAAAGACGGATGGTCTCTTGATCATGATGTGGTGTGCAACATTGCTGGTCACGTATTGTAACATTGACCGCGTTTTGAAAATTTTGGGTTATTGTCGAGTATCCGTTTATAGTATGGGTTGATTATGTGCTTGACAGTGACTGAAGACAGTCTACAACCAAAAAATGAAGTTGCTAACCTACTTCTGAGTTTGTCGATGAGCAGATTATTGTGTTGTAGCAGGTTTATACCAATGGTTGGCATAAAAACACTTGCAACAACGAAGATCCAGTGGATGGGTTGGCATTAACCAATGTTAAGGTACACATTTTGCTTACCACGTGTGGCGATCAATCATCAGAATTCGCTGGAAGAACGCTAACGTCTGTGTCAGCGTCGACCAGGTAACAAACTTTCTCAGTTACATCAGTGATGTATGACAGACGGCTATGTTTGCCGCCTTCGGTTGCCGTTAACGCACGCCGGCTGGGAAGTTTCCCGAAACGTTTTTCGTGTTTATTGATTTGGGATAGGAAAGTTGACGGGTTTTCTGCAATTTCGAGATTTTTCATACTGATTATGATATCCGCACCAACCAGGGTTAACAACCTACCATGATCTATGGACTGACCATTTTCGTGAATAACTCCTTAGATGAGTTTGGGAGCGTCTACGGTCACGATGGATGTTAGGGTAACGTGTCAAAGTAGGACAGAGTTCTGAGACATGATTTCTTTTCGTTTGAGGCTTTTTAAGACTGAATACACCCTGGTCTTAGAGGTCCTAGTGACCTCTAGAATACTGTCGGCAGATGAAGCCAGCTCGTCTATAGCGTTGTTTTGAAATGAGGCAAACACTGTCTGCACGGGTAGGGAGAACGTAGACAGGAAGAGCTGTTAAAAAGGCCTTCGTCAAACGTCCTTTGACAAATGACCTCAATCAAACGTAACAACATTTCGGTTACTGAGTCATGTCGAATTTCGATGTTGTGGAACAGTTGGCCTAACCCTCAATGTGTCATAAGGTTCCGAAACATAACCAGTAAACGTACTGGATATGATGTACCTGCTGAAATCGCGCGGTAGTGCCTTCACTACTGCGAGTAATTGTGCATGTGGATCTGTCACATAGTGCCCATGGAAGTTAGCTTCTGCATGGCAGAACCAGACTTCTATATTATCTGACGACAATGGCATGAACTGAAATACGCGGGGCGAAGGTGGTTTAATCTTAAGTAGATTAGGTGTATTTTCCGTTATGATGGAGATAAGATATTCCAGTATGCGAGAAAAAATATCCGAAAATATAAAAACAATAATACCATGTGTAAAAATAAAGTTAAAAAGTGATATCTAGTGCTCAAAAAAAGGAACAGATTCACAGTTTATTGTTTGATGTGTCAGATCACGTCGGTTTCATCACTAAAGACTTCACAGGTATTAGAAGTTTCGCAGTGATTTTACACGTAGCACCTTCATAATCGAAGAATATCAACTCAGCCAAACCAGAAGTCAAAAATGAAGGGGCTCGAAGATATATTTGAAAGTCTATCTTTATGTCGAGAAGTGTTTGATCTAAGCTGGTTAATCGTTGCAAGGAATGTGTAGCACGCCGTGCTTGTTGGCACGGCTTCCAAGAATTACAGCGGAGCCTTCAGAGGCCGTAACTGCGCCGAAGAGTTTCCATCCAACCAGAATGTGGTGAGGCTTTCTAGAATACCAACGTGGCATGATACCATTGAACAGTGGCATAACATGTCTCTGTGCGAATCGGCTGAATGATAATGTTGATATAACATTCGCTGATATTTATGAACACCCATGATTTTCTGTACATTTTGATTCCTACCCAGCAAACACTTCTCCAGCTTTCTTCTGTCTTCTGATTTGCGACTGTGGGGGTTCCATACGTTTGAGTGCCGTACTTGTTCACCGTAATCTGCTTTAATCAAGTAGCGAGCATAACAGTACTCACTTGTGATCTGGTGCGGGTGCATGACCGAGCTCTTTCAGTTAGGTGTATCCAGTAAAACTAATGAGGTTAACATCAATTCCGAAGACTTATAGAGCTGTTCATTTTGGAGATGTATTTACCGCTACAATATTTTCGGTCTGAATTGTATAATGATATCACCTAGTTAACACACAAATAGTATTTTAGGTCATACCAGTCAGATAATTAAATATGACAAGAAACAAGCTGTATAACTGTATACTTGAAATGCTCTGTCATCACTTGTTTCTCTTCGTACCTCAATTTTTCCACTCGTTTAGATGCAGCCGGGTTATATTGTGAATTATTACCACAATTTAAAAAGAATAATTTTATTGAGGTTGAGACTGATGGAATCTCACAACAACATAGAGGCGTTCCCGTAATCCCATAACAAACATAGGTCCTCACAAGACTACGGTTACCCCATGATGCTAAGTTTCAACTAGTGTGAAACCAAAACCTGAGGTTTCCTGGAGACATCTTCCAACCACCTAATATTTGAATATGGTGAACCCAATGTCGAGTCACTTGCACTAACATCCACATTGCAACTTAATCAGTATAATTCGGTTAGTACTAAAAAGCTCTGCAAATTCGACATCACTCACTACTTTGTGATAAATTAATTATATGCCTTTGTATGTACTACATTCATCTACATATATCACATGACACATCTTAGTAAAAGAAGAAAATTAAACGAAAATTTAGATTCACACTGATGTTTACTATTGACAATGTACAAAAACTATATTTGAAGTAGATACAGAAATTGATTGTGAAATCACAACTTGTCGCTTTCACTATAATCATGGAAAGATATGGGAGAATGAAGAAAAAATTATTCATTCATTGCTTCTTGCAGATAATTTCATCAAACTGTTAAGTTACAACTGGATCTTTGAATTTAATATGATTACTATTGTTGAAATTAATTGATAATTTGTCTTCATTTATGCACAACTAAGATGAAATGAATTAATATTGTAGACATTTATGGTGGTCAAAGTTTTTATTGAAGAAGAAATTATTGTTAATGTATTTGAAACGTGACTCTCTTAACGGCCAGTGAATATATATATGAACATATACTGGAATTCAAGATGAAATAGAAAAAAGTGAGTTAACCTAAGCAATTATGAACGATTCCTACTTGTCAAGAATAATCGATTATTTGAGCATAAATACAGTATACTGTCACCGTGATCTGTCATTTGTTTTAAAAATCTATAGGGCTCACTCAATTGTTATTCACATGAACTTAGTCCACAAACATGGACGTCAAAACTATCGATAACGACTATTGTATCTGACCAGCAGCTTTCCAGAGCAAGCCGTTAAGTTTTCGGTAGGAATCATCTCCAAATATATCTCGTCCGCGGTCAGTGAAGATATAGGCCAAAAAGATGTAGGGGCAGCAGCGTTTATTATTATTTCTCTAAGTTCATGGTGTCCCATCGAGAAGGACAACACATAAACAACTATCGATAAGAATACAGTCAATAAGTGTCTGGACTGTTTTCAGACTTAAAGCTATACCTACAAAGCCAAGACCACGAGAAATTCCTGTCGTGTCTTCAGATACACGCTCTAGGTCTCCATACAGGCTAAGAGAATTCAAGTTAATTAATGTGATAGAATGTTGTATTTGTGTTACGAAGAAACATTATACAAACATGGGACAAGACTCTCGTATCTTAGTTAGTAATCCCTGTCGTCTGGTTTGACACATGATCCAGAGATTAAAAAATCAAAAATATTATTCTGAAGAGTGGTTTCACAACGTTCCAAAAACTTGTATCGTTAGTTCTGGTGACGAATGTAGAAGAAGTTGAAAACAAAAGATGAAGATTGATTATGAGAATGACAGTAATATTTAGAGATGAAAATGAGATTCACACGTATGCCTATCTTAAATTCAGTTTGACATAATTTTAACGCTCTTCAGTGTATCATAAAATAAATCAGCATACATTTAACGAATAAACTACCAACAATCGTTTATGAACTTTACCTACTTTGAAATATCTCTCTTTTTAACATAATAATAAGTTTAAACAGCAACAGATATCCAATAAATGAGACCATTATATAATGAGTGTGCTTTTATAATTGTGTAATTAGAAGTCCAATAACCATCTATGTTAAAACGAGATTCAGCACTTTCCAGTAAATCAAAGCTAATTTGAAAAGGAATAAGAAAATACGAACATTATTAAATGATTGATGAATGCCTATGTTAATCTGCCTTCAAGGATTCGAAACAATTAAACTTATACTAAAAAGAGATTTTTACAGAGTCAGCTGTGTACAAAAAAGTAAAAAGTAAATAAATTACATAAATCAACAGAATAAGCGAAATGTATAAATCACTAGTTAGACGACCAATGTACTAGAATTAATTAAAATAATAAAAGCTTGAAGTAATGTGTTAATTATTTTTGAAGTCGAAATAGATCTTTCAGTAAACTTAGTCAAATCGTACATTAAAGTTGTGATCTCTTCACGTCTTTGATGGTAAACAAGCTTACTGTCTACTTGATCGATTCGACAGACCATGGCTTCTCATTACAATATCACGAAATCTATTTCACAAGGACTCACTTTTGGATACTCGGTTATGCTATGTTAAAGCGATTGCGAGTACACTTAGTCTGCGAACGAACACAGACTTGTGACCAAAGAACAATAAACTAGCTGTTCTGTTGCGTCCCAGCCCCGCTAACTAGAGAGAGAAATCGAAGTCCGAACAGGGAAGCATATTCCGTAAAAAACCAAAAGAACGAGCGATAACAATAAACACTAATCAAAGCGTATATATACAGCACAAAACCATCCTTGGGAAGCGTTACAAAATAGAATACTAAAAGACACAACGGACCAATAGCATTTAAAATTCTCCCAAGTGGGAAATACGACATGAAGGTGAAAAAAGCACTTTTGGCGGAAAAAAAAGAAATACAAATTTTCCAAGTGAGTTCTGGAGATCTAACGTCCCTAACAGGTGATTATCCACTTTTGTATTTGAGGTGATTCACTTGTTTGAGAATATTTAGCAGTATGGACAGATAATGTATCAACCACATGATATCGTTCTCATCAAGAGACCTTTAAGCTAATGATTCAGTCTTATTTGAAGTCATAAATTCTGTCTGAAATTTAAATGTGATCAATCACCCTTCCATAGACTTCACGTTAGAAATGGAACGAGACCAATCAATCCCTTTTCTCGATGTACGTCTGATGAAAAAGAGTAATGGTTCTTTAAAAAGATCCATCTTTAGAAAACAAACATGGAATAGCCAGCTAACCAACTACTATAGCTGGGCTCCGTTAAGTAGGAAGAGAAACCTTATCCATTCTTTATGCTATCGAATACATCAGATATGCAGTACGGAATGCATTAACGAAGAACTCGCATTCCTCAAGAAAACCTTGACGGAAAATGGTTACCGAGATCGGTTCATAGAAAAGAATATGAATAGAAATATTTACGACAAGAATTCTAGTTGTTCCGTTCCGAAGAAAACCTTTATATTGTAGTGTCAGTTATTATGGCAAGCCCATATACCTTATTCTAACTTTCGGACATTCTATTTTATTCATTTTACTTGAGCCATATTTTGACCTTGTTATTTATTCGTTTATCAATCTAGACTGTTTTTATATAGGCGTATATGTGTGTGCCCTCCTTATCCTGTTAATCACATGTCTGTAGCTTTATTTTGTCTGACTATAAATATTGAGTAACGCTTGACTAAAATGGAGTTGGCTTCCCTGCGTGTCATTTTGCTCTGTTCTATTACATTCACTTTACATACAAAATATATGTATTCAAAGGCCATTCTCGTTAATTGACTTATCTAAATTACGTTATTGACTAACGTGATTTAAGTCGACTATGATATACGAGAATCAGCGATAGCAAACATTCGTACAATCTAAAAGGGAGTCAGATACATGGGCCACTAAAATATAAGTCTGGAATTTAAAGGTGATCGAAGTCGTGATTCAAAAGATATAAAAAAGTCTAAGGAAAAGACATCATCCTACAAACAAAATGCCAACACACCGCCTTTGATTAGGTTCATTTCGTGAATCCCTTTTATGCCTCAGCATAATGTAGCGACCGATTTCCTCTGGATAGCGCACAATACTGTAGTTGTGATAGATGATTCTCTTATAAAAATCATCATCTTCTCCTCCCCATCCAAAGTAAACATTTGAAAAACCACCAACTTTCTCGAATTGTTGACGACTGATGGCAATTACACCTCCAAAATTTTCCTGATAAATCAGTCTTGAAATATAAAAGGTCGTAAAGAAAACAAAACACTAACCAGAAAATCAAATGAATAATCAACAGTAAATCTTGAAATCATTTTCACAATGTTTGACTAGGATCATATTTGGGGACAATTTGGGGGTATTTCAACTTCTATCTAAACAGTGATTCATTGACTGGTAAGCAGTAGATTGGCAGTCATATTTGTCTTGTAGTCATAATAGTCAACATCGGAACACTTGATCAAGTTAAAAAGAGATGTTTTTGGTTATTCGTATTATCTTCATTGATAAGTCTTAACTGTTACTGAATTTCTGATTGTTATTCTTTAAATTAACCAACTGTCCTAACAACTCAGTTACGTTGCTTACACTACTGAAAGTTTAAACAACTTAGCAATTAGTCGTAGCGCTGTAAAAGTGATTGAATCTTTATCAGCTAGAGTTGTGGGATTTGTGTAACATATAAGTTGGTTACCTCCCACCTTCTATACAGTGGTTAATAAGTTGGGGATAAGTTGATAAAAGAGTGAATTAGAGTGCTAATGAAGATATGGTATTATTCTCATAAATTACCAGCTGTTATTTTGACCTGTACCAGAAAGTGCAAACTTCGTTTTTTAAGTCTTCAAAATAGCAATATTCCATGGTACATAAATACATTTAATAAGAGTATAATTAATCGCGTTAGATAAACGATGGTAGTCACCAGAGAAACCTACACCTACGTTGCTTGTTATTAGGTACTCGATAGAATATACTTCGAAAATTGAGGGAAATCACGTTCCCAGTGAGATTACAATTACAATCAATCACTTTTACAGTTTGAGATATTATCATTGAACTTCTCAAACCGCAAATTTCCTGCTTCAAAAGCAAGATATTTAGGCTAATTCATCCCTCACTGGTTACCCAAGTCATGTTAGTCTAGTCCCCATTATTAATTTTTACTGTCGATTACCTCTAACCACCTATTATCTAATCATAGTGTACACGATGTCCAGCCACTCACGCTAGAAGCATTTTTCAACCGAATGGGATGAATTTGATATGCAGTAAGTAACTAGATAATTATAATATTGGATACCACTCATTAATTGATCAATTTTAAATAAGCAACCATCATGTCGCCGTTTGATCAATTTCAGAAATTCACTTGTATTCCCTAAATTATTGTTCATTTACCTACAAAAACCAACAAGTCCATACATGATAATCAGAGAAGTGATCCGGATAAGAACATCACAAATTTGAATCAATTATCAGTCAGAATGAATATATTATCATTGAAACTCTAAAGATCTTTTACCCACTGATAATTATATTGATCTATTGAAACACTTAAATGTCTTGGTTGTTCAGAACATCGATACATATTTCTATCATCTTCTGGAAATAAATCCACATCGTGAAATATGAAACAATCGAAATATGCAACTCGATGGGATTCAATGAATCCGACATTCAGTAGTAATCCGCGATTAAACTTAGATGCACCTTCCTGAAAAGCAGCTATACAAAATCACTATGTATCATGAAAAGAAATACAAATTTCAGTACACTTTAGCAAAATTATAACGACAGTTCATTGGTGTATTACGAAATTTTAATATGTGTTAAGCAGTACTCAGTAAAATTCTGGTAATACATATAGGTATAAAAATATTGGGGACAGTGATACAGGATTTAACTCCGCCTGTAGTCCCTCCGGGGATTACTGCCGGTCCTAAGCCCGGATAGAGGAGGATGGTTGGGCATGGGGTTAGTGACCCTATCCCGTAGAAAACTAACTCGCTAAAAAACGCTAACCAGAAAAAATTATTCAAACCTTTTAAACTCTGCCCTGGGACTTAGAAGGTCTTCATTTAGAAGAGTTATGACGCCTCGTGATGAAAGCCGAGTTCCTTCGGAAGTCACGAGGCAGATGCCCCTTCTGACAACTCGAGCAACCATTTATTTAGGTACATGGAATGTTCGTACAATGTGGGGCACCTTGAGAGCCTTCCAAATCGCTGCAGAAATGAGGAGATACAACCTAGAGGTGCTTGGGATCAGTGAAACACATTGGACGCAAGTTGGACAACAACGACTAACTTCAGAGGAGCTTCTGCTATACTCTGGCCATGAGGAATAAAATGCCCCACATACACAAGGAATAGCATTGATGCTGTCCAAACAAGCACAAAATGCACTTATAGGATGGGAATCTCATGGACCAAGGATCATCAAAGCCTCCTTCAAAACAAAGAAAGAGGGCATTTCAATGAACGTCATCCAATGCTATGCGCCTACCAACGACTACAATGAAGACGCTAAAGATCAGTTCTACAATAGGCTGCAGTCAATCATCGAGAAGTGCCTAACAAAGGACCTGACCATTCTGATGGGAGACTTCAATGTCAAGGTTGGAACGGTCAACACTGGATATGAAGACATCATGGGACGACACGGACTGGGAGAAAGGAACGAAAATGGTGAGAGATTTGTAAACCTATATGCCTTCAATAAAGTGGTCATGGGCGGCACCATATTCCCATATAAGCGCATTCACAAAAGCACGTGGACTTCACCGGATCACACCACGCAAAACCAAATCGACCATATTTGCATCAACAAAACGTTCAGGAGGACTAAAGAGGACGTGAGAACCAAGAGAGGAGCTGATATAGCATCAGATCATCACTTGCTAGTCGCCAAGATGAAATTGAAACTCAAGAAGTTCTGGACAACGGGACGGACAATATCACAAAAGTTCAATACGGCCTTTCTTCGGGATACTTACAAACTCAACAAATTCAAGACAGTTCTCAGCAACAAGTTCTAGGCCTTTCATGATCCACTCAATGGAGAAGGAACTACTATGGAGAGCAACTGGAAGGGGATCAAAGAAGCAATCACTTCAACATGCCATGAGGTTCTGGGCCATAAGAAGCACCATCACAAGGAATGGATAACTGTTGATACACTGGATAAGATTCAAGGAAGGAGGAAAAAGAAGGTAGTAACCAATACCAGCCGAACAAGGGCACAGAAAGCCAAGGCACAAGCTGAATACGCAGAAGTAAGCAAACAAGTGAAAAGAAGCATCAGAACTGACAAACGTAAATATGTGGAAGAATAGCAACGACGGCGGAGAAGGCTGCAAGAGAAGGGAACATGAGACAACTGTATGACACGACAAAGAAACTCTCTGGAAATCACCGTAAACCAGAACGACCAGTGAAAAGCAAGGAAGGCAAGGTATTCACCAACATTGAAGAACATCGAAACAGGTGGGTAGAACGCTTCAAATAATTCTTAAATCGACCAGCCCCACTGAAACCACTCAACATCGAAGCAGCAGCCACAGACCTCCCAATCGATGTTGGCCCACCAACAATTGAAGAAATCATCACGGTCATTAGAAAAATCAAGAGTGGCAAAGCAGAAGGATCAGATAACATTCCAGCAGACGCACTGAAAGCGGACGTAGCAGTAACTACAAAGATATTCCATATTCTCTTCAATAAGATTTGGGATAAGGAACAAGTACCAACAGACTGGAAAGAAGGACTTCTGGTTAAGATACCAAAGAAAGGCGATCTCAGCAACTGTGATAACTAAAGGGGTATCGCCCTTCTCTCAATACCGGGAAAAGTCTTCAACAGGGTATTGTTAAACAGAATGAAGGACTCCGTAGACGCCCAACTTCGAGACCAACAGGCAGAATTCCGTAAGTTTAGATCGTGTACAGACCAAATCGCAACTCTATGGATCATTGTAGAACAATCAATTGAATGGAATTCGTCACTCTACATCAACTTCATTAACTACGAAAAAGCATTTGATAGCGTGGACAGAACAACGCTATGGAGGCTTCTTCGATACTACGGCGTGCCTCAGAAGATAGTCAATATCATACAGAACTCATATGATGGATTACACTGCAAAATCATGCATGGAGGACAGTTCACGAAGTCGTTCGAAGTAAAGACCGGAGAAGACGACCAGTATAGCAGCAGTAGGTCTCAACATACACAAAGGGAAAAGCAAGATTCTCCCATACAACACAGCATGCACCAATCCAGTCACACTTGACGGAGAAGATTTGGAAGATGTAAAATCCTTTACATATCTGGGCAATATCATTGATGAACACGGTGGATCTGGTGCAGATGTGAAGGCGCGGATCGGAAAAATAAGAGCAGCATATTTACAAATGAAGGACATATGAAACCTAAAACAACTGTCAACCAACACCAAGGTCAGAATTTTCAATACAAATGTCAAGACAGTTCTACTGTATGGGGCGGAAACCTGGAGGGCTACGAAAGCCATCATCCAGAAGATACAAGTGTTCAATAACCGTTGTCTACGTAAAATACTTCGGATCCATTGGTCAGATACTATTAGCATCAACCTACTGTGGGAGAGAACAAACCAGATCCCAGGGAGAGAGAAATCAAGAAGAAGCGCTAGAAGTGGATAGGACACACATTGAGGAAAGCACTCAACTGTGTCACAAGACAAACCCTCACATGGAATCCTGAAGGCCAAAGGAAAAGAGGAAGACAAAAGAACACATTAGGCCGGGAAATGGAGACAGACATGAGAAAAATGAACAAGAATTGGATAGAACTAGAAAAGAAGGCTCAGGATAGAGTGGATTGGAGAATGCTGGTCGGCGGCCTATGCTCCACTGGGAGTAACAGGCGTAAGCAAGTAAGTAATACACGATTTATTCCAAATATCGGTGTTTGTATGTTCAGTGTATGGCAGCAATAGTAAGTCAAAGTGGGCATGCAATCTACTTGAACTTGAAAACGTCATTGTATCGGATACTTAATCATAATAAGAACAAAAACGTCAAGTGTTACATCATTAAAGTGAAAACTAAAAACATCCCAAGTAATTTATACGAATATTCGTCAAGATTAGAACGAACAGTTTGACAGAAATTGGGCGCCGAGTATAGAGAAGCCATTACATGTGAAAATTATATTTGAAATAATCTCATGTAATATTACTTGAAAAGAGGAATTAGCTAGACAGAATAGCCAGTGCAGTTGAATATTTGTAATTTAGTCTCCCGTTTGCTTATCCAAAACATGAGAATCCTTCATTGACTTAAAAATCACAGTTACTTGGACTGAAGTAGTAACGGAAAAGTATCACTTTTTTATCTATTGGTTATCAATGGGAATAATAATTTGAAAACAGCATGATAAATAGACTTTTTCGATTGTTACTTTAATGTTATCTAAATATCATAATGTTGTATTAAGTAAACTCACAACCTAAAATCTATTTCAATTATAAATAATTCACTTGATATTGTTTGTTTGTATTTTCCTATTATTATTATTATTATTATTATTAAGGACTGCATTCGATCAGTCTCTTATTGGCATATATGCATCCTGTGCGGGCTGCCTCGATATTGCTTCAAGTCACTAGCTTTATCAGCAAAGTTGGATGGTGGTTGGCAGTGGAATCTAGGACGCGCGTTTTGTCCTATTTTGGACTCGTCTGCTGGATTTAGCTGCATCCCAGAGTTGATGCTCTTTCAGGGACTCGAACCCAGTACCAAGCAAACAATACCAAGTGAATTTAAACTTCACCCCATTGCACAAGCAAGTTGGCTATTAGGAATTAGTAGCTAAGTGGATAACACGATGACGTTTGAAGCAAACTTTACTGGGTTGAGTTTCAGAGTGAACATCAACCCCGAGGTGCAAGTACATCCAGTTGACGAGTCCCAAATAGGACGAAACGCGTGTCCTGAATACCATTACTAGCCACTATCCAACTTTGCTTATAAATTATAAATAATGTTTCTATGTTTTAGACTAAATGACCTTTATCAGATCTTTTGTAAAATCTAATACATTTGAAACAAAACAATATTTGTAAATCTAATCCTAATTGGTTTTAGCAAAGGGAGAATTATAATGTGTTTTTTTTAATACAGAATCATAATGTATCCATCGTAAATAGTTACATTCTTTCAAGTTGCATAGAACTGAATAGGTAAAATTAATTTAAAATAATAACAAATGTGAAAATTAGAAATGAAGTTGTTCATCAGTGAATAAATAGAGTTTATAGTAGATGACAATATATTATGACTTAAGCTGGAAAATTCTAATGAATATTATATGTGTAATAAAAATACTAGTTTTGAAAAGTAGTCCAAAGCGATTGTTTTCTATATTACAATGAAAAGTGAAAATAGCATGAACTTAAAAGCTTACAAACTACAATAAAAGTAAGTTAATAATCAATTTCTGGTCAATTTTGTCATCCAATCATGTGATTAACTTCTATGAGGTTAAGGAGTGAACAAACTAATATCATGCATTCAATGAGTTCGACAATGTCTTTTGTTTTAATTTATGAAGGGAAGTAATAAACGAATTTTATAAAGAATTTTTTTCAGGCTATCAAATATTTTTCTGATAGAGAAAATGAATCGATCGATGTTAGGCCACCATTGAGAACCTGGAAGCACTGGACAGGCCGTTTCGTCCTAGTATGGGACACCTTAACAGTGTGCATCTACGATCCCGCACGCGGGATTCGAACTTAGGTTTTTTTTTATCTTGCTTAATGTATAAACCACTGAGCCAGTATCCAACGATGTTAATGTCTAGCTTCAACCGCTATACCGATAAATACCATGTGCTCACTAGTAACTGGCTTCGTGAAGGAATTCTCGGAGTTCCAGTGAGAAGCCGTGACCAGTGGAGCTAATCCATGTCAGGTAGAGACAGGTATCTAATTCAGAGAATGGAAGGCGCCTGCGCGATTTCATGAACTACTCGACATTAGACATTAACACCGTTGGATACCGGCTCAGTAGCCTAGAGGTTAAAGGAGACCGATGATGAGTTAGAGTCTCGTGTGCGGGATTGTAAATACGCACTGTTAAGGTATCCCATACTAGGACGAGACGGCCTGCCCAGTGCTTCCAGGTTTTAAATAATAGTCTAACACCAATTGATTCATGATCTCAGTTAAAAACTTGACAATCTTCACAACATAATAGTTTCGTTTAATAGATAGTATTAGTATAACTAGGAAGTGAATCACCAAACAATAAAAATCTTACTCATTAAAAATGATGAAATCATCTGTTTAGTCGGTGAAATTATCACGTGACATCATGAACTATATGGTGAAATTGAAATCTTAGCTATTTTCTACTAGTTATTCAATAATATTGTAGTGAACGAGAACACCAATGAGGACAAACAAATACAGAATATCTTAGTGAAATCTGAGAAACAATAAAATAAATACTTCATTTGCAAAATGTCAATCAATTGTTTCAAACGTCATTGTTCCTTCGTTTTCACACCAATCATTCTTTGTTCTGTTTCCCTTTAATTCGATCTTCTTAACTTTCTCTTGCCAGGTATTTCACTTTCGATTGAGCATACATACTACTTATATTTGTCGACATCAGTAGCACACAACACAATATCATAGTCCAGTCAATCAATCTTTTTGAAAGAAACAATCTTATAATTTTCAATCGGAAGTAACTCTAACAAATGCAAAACCTAGAACTATCAAGTAATGAAAGAAAGAACAAATTCTTGATAAGAATAAATATTTTCATGAAGTATAAAACGTAACTGATAGTGAAAATCATACTCATAAACAATAATATATATTGAACAAATCATATATATCTCTATAACATACAAGCTTACTTGGTTGATCACAAATATCGTATACATTAATTGTTGTCTTCTCAAAAATTCATGCATATGTTTTACAAACAGACGTAAATGTACATCTCGATTTCGATAAGGAACAATGATAGCCAATTTTTCATCTGGTTTACAGTCAGTCGGACCCCAAAGTCCAACATCCCTTTTTGACATATTATTAGGCTTTATTAATTTAAAAAACGTTTTACGAACCGAAGTTGTCGATGATGTTATATCAGTTGACAAAGTATATAATCGTACTATATCAGACCATGTTGGTGCTTCTATGGTGATTTTTCTACGTCCAACTAAAGAGTTAGTGTGAAAAAAAAATAGTAAAAGATTTAAAACAAAATCATCAATATTCGTGGCAAAAAACTTGGTCAATTGATTTATTTTAAAGTAAGCACTATCACTAGAGAGAGAGAGAGAGGGAGGGAGCGAGAGAATGCCAAATTTTTTCATACATCTATGAAATGCATGTAGACAGTTTACATTAGAAAGTAGACAATATCTATTACCAATAATGAATCAATTGTGATTTCATTGTAGATCAAATAGATTTTCAGTCATAGAAGTTAAATTATTAATGATAAGCTTAGTTGTTCAATTTCTGTAAAACAAAAGATTATTTTCAATAATAACTAGAATACATATAGTAGTTAAATTATTACAAATTAAATGACTAAATATATAAATTCATAGATTAATAAATTATTATCATTGCTTACTTGGATTCCGAATATATTTTGGACATTCCTATAATAAGAATATATTATCAACAACAACAAATAACGGTAGATGAATGATTAAGGAGCATATAACAAACAAACTGTAATAATGAATATAATGTTGGTATTTAAAATAATTTACACTGTTAATAAAGATTGCATAAACATAAGTTATACGGGCTATCATTTCTAAAAGTTGTTGGTTTATTAAATAGTTAAATAATTTAATTGGCAGTTCGATTAGAACAATAAATGTTAAAGGTTATCAGTTCTAATTTACAAATTCATTTTATCAATAATCAACTTTTAAAACAGAGTTCATATATATAAATATATATATATATATATATATATATATATATATATATAAACTTCGTGGATTAGCTGGTTGGATGCCAGCCGGCTCAGTTGTCTAGTGGTTAAGCGCTCGTATATGAGAGTGATAGGTCCTGGATTCGAATCCCGAGTGGCGGGGTCATGAATGTGCACTGCTGAGGAGCTCAAAAATAGAACGAAACGATCGTCCGGTGTTTCTAGTTTTCCATAGCGGTCTAGTTTCAATTGACTCATGATCTCAACTATTGAAATATATATATGAATTACGAACCAAAAGTAGCGTTAGCTATCACCAAGATCTATAGTCGATTAAAGAAAAATTGAAAACCTATTGTGGAGCTCCTCAGCAGTGCACATCCACGATCCAGTCTAGCGCGCGAACATTTAACCTGTAGGACCACTTAGCAGGCAACCAACGGTGTTAATGTCTAACTTCAAATAATCCACAAAATTGAACGACACAACCACCAAAAGAAAAATAATGCACAAACTTTATATCAGGCAAGGATTTTTCAGTAGTGTGCAAATACAACACTGTATGGTATACAAATGAAGATTACATAACTAGCAAGATACTCTAGGATCACTGTGTTAGAATTCACTGATATACATTCCTAAGTTAAGTGAACTCATGTTATAGAGTGAAAATTATTCAAATACAATTTGAATTTTCACAATGAGAAGATATAAATTCATAAATATCATACTTATTGAATAAGGTGTATGGCGTTACAAATTCTAACCCAAGTGTATAATGTTCAAATTTTAATGCGAGTATCGAGATCTGAATCTAAGTGATAATATTAAACGTACAACTTGTATCTGACTTCTAGTTGCAAGCAATGTCGAAATATTCATTCAAAAAAAGTCATAAATCAACGAAGAATAATTATCTACATTCAATAATTAAAAACTAGAAACCCCATTAAGTGATAATGAACTCCTGTGATAATTATTTTTACATAAATGTCCCTCATGTGGAATTGTGAGTGCACACTAATGAGGAGTCCCATACTAGAACGACACGGTAACCCAGTGCTTTCACGTTTTCAATGGTGGTGGTCTAGCTTAAGTCGACTCATAAATTCAACTATTAGAAAAGTAAATTTATTTATTTTTCAAATATTTATTTGGATATATTAGCTGAAAACGATTTTGTTAAGAAAAATTTCTGGTTCATTTCTTAATGATTATGTTTAAATATATATTCTCAGATAGTGTAATAATAATATGGTTAAGCTAACATTAATAATACCATTTCAAACATGATCACATTACCAATGTTGGCCTGCTTGAAAATCTGGGTTACCTATTCCTGCCATCTAGATATTTCAATAAGTTATCTAGTTTTGTTTATTATATTACAACATTATGGCTATTAATCATATAACTTACTCAGTTACTTTTCTGGAAACTGTACAACCTTCTGTTGTACAAGTTACAAAAGGACTAATCAGAGATATTGTGGTTGCTGACAATATGTATACAACAAAAAGAATTTACATTATTTAGATGTCGATTGACTGGACTACTATATTCTAACTAGCTATCACTCAATATTTATCGTCAGGATCGATCAAGAAGTATGAAACGGAAACTTGTTGAAATACTTTGTGCTGAGAATTCTATAGTGTACCAAAAATATATTACTGAATAAAGCTAATAATAAAGTTGCTCACTCATTTCTTGATGATAATTTCTAAATGCATATTCTCAGATAGTGTAATAATAGTAAGGTTAGACTAATATTAATAGGTCTTGGGTTTCAATCCTGCGAAGCGGGATCGTGGACGCACATTGCTGACAAGTCCCACACTGGGATGAAACGACCGTCCGGTGCTTCCGGGTTTTCATTGGTGGTCTAGTTTCAATTGACTCATGAACTGAACTATTAAGAAACTGATAATAATAATAGTAACAGGAAATTATATATTTTTCCTTAAATCATTAAAATTCAGTTAATTAACTGAATATTATTTCACTAGTAGAGATCATGAGTCAATTAAAGCTAGATCACCATGGTAAACCTCAAAACACTGGATGGCCGTCTCGTCTTATTGTGGGACTCCTCAACAGCGCACATTCATGATCCTGTCTCACGCGATTCGTACCCAGAACTTACCCGAATGCTTAATCTCTAGTAGTATGATAAATTAAAGATAAGTTATTATTCAAATATTATACAATAACTTACAGGAATAAATTTTTCTAAATTTTCAGTTGGAATATTTGAAAAAAACCGTATTGAATAATTATCAATAGTTTTTACATAAAACTGAAAAGCCATATTCCATAAGCTAATTATTATGATACATAGAAGTAAAATAGATAGCCATTTGTTACAAATTCTCTCTTTTAATTTCATTATTATATGTATACATCCCACTTTGTATATAAAAGTTTATGTATAGATTTTGATTCAATGAATCTAAGAGAGGAAATATAATTCAATTGAATTGATTATCTGAATATTCTTTCTTTGAGTGTCACACATATAATAAAGAACATGTTAGTCGCCGACCGGATAGCTTAGTGTTAACATCTTTGACTGTGAAACTAGGTGACAAGAGATCGAGTCCGTCAAGGAGCACCGATTCCCTCAAGATTACGAGTACACCTTGTTGACGAGTGCCAAGTAGCATGAAACCTAGGTTCACGGTTTCCTGTTGACTACCTTCAACCACCATCTTATCTCAAAATAGTGCACGTAATGTCAAGTCACATAGACCGGCGGCAACATTGTAACTTGATCGATAGTATTCGATCTGTACTAAGAAGGATCTGACATACATGAGATCGATCATCACCCAGTGATCAATTAATTGTAAGTACATCTCAGTCCTACGGGATCTCAGTCGCAGCCCGGACAGCTCAATGGTAACATCTTTGACTGTGAAGCTGGGTGACAGGAGACCGAATCCGTCAGGGAATTACAGGTACATCTTTCTGACGAGTGCCAAGTAGTAGCAAGAATCCTAGGTTCACGGTTTCCTGTTGACTACCTCCAACCACTATCTTATGTCATAAACCTATCCTGATACATGATTGTAACTTGTTTTTGTACAGAACAAACTTTCCTTGAAAGTTTTTAATCAAGTATAGATAATGGGAAGAGTATGAGTTAATTAAGAACGAACCTGTTCAATTAATATTGTGTATCGTTTGACTATGAATTAAAACAATAGGAAAACTGTAATTTGACATTAAAAGCAAGATAATAGTACATAAATAAGACTTTTAATCTTAATTCTATCAAATATGAAATAATGAATAATCATGATGATGTAATAAAACATTTCTCATACTAAATTAAAAGTAATTGCTCAATAAATTTACTGAAAAGAATCTAAATTCAAGGTATTTAATGGGATACAGATATTTAACTCTAAATAGTGATAATCATAATAATATCCGCACCATTGGCTTATATCTAGCGGTAATTCCTTGAGCTCTAGCCCTACTGAATGTGAACCAATTATCTAGCAACGATATTGAAAGATGAAGCTAAGAGTTCACGCGTGAGACCGAAGGTTCCTAGTTCGAGTCTCGAGTGCGAGATCGTGAATGCATACTGTTGAGTAGTCCCATACTGAGACAAAAGGACATGTCCAGTGCTTCCAAGTTTCCAATAGTGGCTTAGCTTAGATTGACTAGTGAAGTCAACTGTTGAGATACTACAATCTCCACGAATCCCCATACTGACGATCGATAGTAATTTCAAAACGTACAAATGATCAACCTCAGTAAAAACATTACGAAATCCGATATTTGAAAACTAAACATTGCTTACTGATCTCAAGTGAGGAATTCATTTTCTAGTATTTCGTATAATATAGTTTTCAGTCACTTTCACTATAGAATGTCAGTATGTGAAAGTCAGTGAGGATCAGTAAACAGTAGAATCCAGAACATCCATCTCTGTTTACAGTGCTTGTGACTTGTTGGCAATATCGGGGTAATCCGCACAGGATGCAAATATGTCAATAAGAGACTGATCAATTGCAGTTCAAACATCAATGGGAAGGATTTAAACAACCAATACAAAAATGAAATAAACATTGAGATTCATTTGTGGTACACACCGAGGACTTTCAAATAAAATCAACTCACGAACTTTAGGTATCATGAAAAGAATACTACTAAGCTATGGAATCAGTATTCAACAGTTTTCATTTTCACACACACCCAATCTTTCATCTAGACCAATGTACGTACAACTGCATCATATTCAAGTTAGATGAATTCACATGCAGCCAATCATAATTTCAACACCAACTAATATATCTTTACAAAAAATGGCAGTTCTCACACAGTATTTGTTCACTGAGACAATCTAGTATGGATCTATTCAGTTTGAACATATATTTCATTGTTGTTAGACATAAACCAGATCAATAATTTATGTGTTTACCGAGAGATCCTGAAATTTCTATCTGGATCGGGAAAGCTTGGAATACTGAAGTTGAAGCAGAACAGTTATTAAATCTTCCAGGTTTTTGAAACATTATCCAGCTGTCTTCTTTGTGACAACCTTCGCATTCCAGAGGTACAAAATCTCCACAAGTCAACACCAGTAAAACGTTATAATGTAGTCATTATTTCACACCGAATCGATGACCAGAAATCAGTAGAACAGGGTTTACCAATTTATGCCGTATGTAAACATTTCACTTTATTTAAATGTTAGCCATTTGCGAGAAATCAACCATTACATTATTATCATACAATATTTCTATCAATGAGACATAAAGAATACATTACAAACGTCATCTCACTTCAACACTACTTACCGTCAATGAAAGAAGTTAAAACAGAGTGCTTTTATCATGACACTTTGTTCGGTAGTGTAACCATTTATGAGGACAAGGTAAATTAGAAGCGTATAACACCCTTCACATTCCCTGTACACCAATAAAATTTGTTTTACGGCAACCATTTCACAGATGTATTTGATTGGATGTCATAAAACTCAAACTGTTGTTTCTTTAAACTAAATAATATTTTTTTTATTTTGACCACAAATAACTCTGTGTTAAACAATGAAGCAGAACCTAAATATTTCAAGAATAACGTGTTGTTATTCAATTTCAAAAACACAGATGATTTCAGGAATCATCTGTATTTATATGGAGATGCTAAATGGATTCCATCTGAAATCATTTATCAGATGAAAACATTTCACATTTGTCTTGACTGGAGACGAGATAGTGATTATAGATTAATATCCTGATCAATTCTGTATAAGTTTATAACGATGGTTCAATTATAAAGTATAAGAAGCTGCGGAATGAGTAGAGCAACACATTCACTAAAACCACGCAGAATATTTCATTCTAGACTTCATATATATCAAGTAGAATGTTCTCGTAAAAAATTACAATAATCATGTAAATACTAAGTACAATTCAAATGGACTTACTTTCGCCTGTTACTCCTCGTGGAGGAGCATAGGATGCTCACCAGCACTCGTCATCCAACCTTGTCCTGGGAAATCCTTTCCAGTTGCTACTCATCCTTTTCATATCTGCTTCTAGTTCCCGACGTAATGTGTTCGTTGGCCTTTCTATTCTTCGTTTCTCTTCGGGATTCCAAGTTAGGGCTTGTCTCGTGGTGCATTTTGATGATTTCTGTAATATATGTCCTATCTACTTCCAACATGTTTTCCTAATTTCCTCTTCATCTGGAAGCTGGTTTTTCTTCTCCCACAAAAGGCTGTTGCTGATGGTATCCGACTAATGGATGCTGAGTATCTTGCGTAGACAACTATTTATAAATACTTATTACCTTCTTGATGATGGTTATAGTAGTTTTCTACGTTTCAACTCCGTACAGCAAGACTGTCTTGACGTTCGTATAGAAGATTTTGACTTTGGTGTTGGTTGGCAGTTGTTTTGAGTTCCATATGCTCTTCAATTGTAGGAATGCCGTCCTTGCTTTGCCAATCCTCATCTTTACGTCTGCATCTGGTCCTCCTTGTCCATCGATGATGATTCCTAGGTACGTGAAATATTCCAAATCTTTCAGAGTTTCGCCAAAAAGTGTGAATGGGTTGGTGTTCTACGTGTTGCATTTAAGGATATTGTTTTTTCCTTTGTGTATGTTAAGGCCTACTAATGCAGAGGCTGCTGCTAGATTAGTTGTCTTCATCTACATGTGTTGGGGTGTATGGGATAGGAGGGCTAGGTCTTCTGCAAAGTTCAAATCGTCTAACTGATTCTGAGCTGTCCATTGTATTTCGTGCTTTACCTCAAATGTCGAGGTCTTCATAATCCAGTTAGCCACCAGAAGAAAGAGGAAGGGGAAAGTAGACAGCCTTGTCTGACTCCGGTCCTTACTTAGAATGCATCTGTCAGCTGTCCTCCATGCATGATTTTGCACTGGACAACAACAGATATTTACGCTGACCGTGAGATTGCTAAAGTAAATCAATATCCTGATTAAAGTATGCGTAAGTTTGTAACAATGGTTAGATTATAACACATGCGAATCTGTAAAAGAATTATAATTATCCAATCATCATCTATCTGTGTAGCATTTTCATTGACCCACGCTGCATTCTTATTCAAAGTAGAAAGTTCATAGAAAGGAAATGTTGTATTTCTCATGTAGAAATTTCATACGTTTACGTTCCACTAGATATAGAGAACAAATGTCCAGTAAAAATAAACTTTAAACACAATACAATAATGAGATTGTTTCCTCAGTTGTTCAATCTCTCAAGAATTCTTTAACGAACCTCATTGTCTCGAAAAAATTATATTGAATGAATATATTTGTTTTAAGTAGAGTGAATTTACTTTTCACAAATTCCCTCTTACACTGTTTAAATAGAGATGTATGCCATTATCGAATATCAGTAAATAGTCAGTAAACAGCTATGGTGTTTAAATGAGAGAGAGAAAGCACATTTGAACTATTTTCATTGAGTTGATTTATTTTGGCTACTTGTCAAGTATTTGTATAGAACATTATTGCGTTCTTTTCGAAGAATGTCTATTTACAAGATGAGTAATAAAATGATGAGGAACATTTGTAGAAAAGATAGTATACGTAATTAGTGTCGGGTTCTCTGTGCTGGTTGGTTTAGTATTGGAACACTAATGACCATTGCGAATAATATTGATCTCTTCATCAAATACAAGTGACTGGTTAACAATTCATGGGAAATCCTATTCCACCACTAATGTTTGGAATGCGCTTCTCTCCCTCTAAATGCAAGTTTTTGCGTCAGGACTGGTCTGCGTCAACACCTGAACTAAGGGTAAGGAGTGAAGTAGTCCAACTCGTTGACAACTTTACTTATCTTAGAAGTCTGATCAACCCTAATGGGTTGGTGTCTGACGAAATCTCCACGGATTCGAAAAGCTCGCTTGGCTTTTGCCAACTTACGTCACCTATAGCGAAGGCGATCAATCAAAGGACGAGTATACTGCGCGGCAGTCCGTTCTGTTTTAATTTACGGCAGCAAAACATAGCCTTTAAGAGTAGAAGATACTCGTAAGTTACTAGTATTTGATCACAGATGCCTTAGAAATATTGCTGGCGTCTGTTGGGATCACCGGGTAAGTAATAGTGAGGTTAGACGCAGAGTATTAGGGAATGATGGTAAATCAGTTGATGAGGTTGTAAATCTTCATCGACTGAGATGGTTGGGCCACGTGTTACGTATGCCTGAACACCGATTACCACGACGTGCAATGCTGACCGGTGTTCAGGATGGTTGGAAGAAAGTTAGGGGCAGCCAAATCAAAACGTGGCATCAGTGCTTGAAGTTACTAACTTCTAGTCTGAGCCATGTTGGTAGATGCAGACTACTTGGTTGGGGTCCGCGTGACTATCGTAACCAATGGTTGGAGACTCTTGGTGACATGGCTCAGAATCGATCACAATGGCATCGGTGTATACACTCTCTGTCTTCCCTTAAACCAGGAGATTAAAATCGCTTCATGTCTTTCTTTCTACGAACTAATTCTTCCTTCCTGTACCATATCCTTATCGCAATCTTTCTTTTATATATTACCACCTCTGAATTAACTACTTTTATGAATCCGGTGTCCATCTTGTGTTAATGAGGTATGGCAACTTGGACCGATGCATATATGTGCCTGGTCCTAAGTTGTAGCTGACTGACTGATTAATGAAGAATGATGGCTGACCATATCTTTTGCGTGATGATAATGATTCGCTAAAGTATTCGAGATCCATGTAACTGTCTCAAAAGAAACTTCTCATCATTAATCGACTTGTCAAACAATTTGTCACGTTAATCAAAATTCAATCTCAGTCAGTACTCATTAAATTCCGTTGATATTACTTTATAATTGAAATACCAAGTACTAACCTATGCACTCTTTTTTTGAGCTAAACCGTTCTCATAATGCTACGTTAAATACGGACAGCACAAAACACTAAATCGGTCCCCATCAGAACACAATATTAAACAATGGTTATTACAGTAAAATTGAACAGTGGCTAGTGGTGTAGTACATGACGCTGTTAAACTATCAAAGCTTATATATCCAAACAGTCATTTTGTATACGGCATTAGTTACAATTTTTGGTTAATTGAATGTAGCTGTCTTTTATTCATGTTTGACGTTTAGTAATATTCTTATTGTATTTTGAACGAAAGCCTTTAACATTTTGTCTGGGATATTGCTATGCACGATCTAATGTACTCATAGGTATGACTTATCATAGAACATACATTTGAATCTTCCTCATTCATTTATTCGACCGAATCTGATTAGATATAAAAAGAAATTGGTGAATATTCGTATAGTGTTTTACTAGTGTGTTCAAAATCAGCCATTAATTTTCCATAAATGGATCCTTCATTCTTCAACGATTCCTTTAGATTATGTTGTTAATTCTTAATTTTAAAACAAAATATTATTTCTCGAAACATTTCAACAGCTATGTGTTAAATGGTTCAATTTATTGCAATCGGTTAATGAAACTTCAGGTAGTATTACGGTTCATATTGTACTGCAGCTAACCAAACTCATTTGAAATGTGCATACCTTAACTCAAATGACAAAACAATACACCCTTTAGTGAATATATTTGTTTTCTGTTTCATTCTGACGTTCGGATATGTAATTTAACAAGATCATGTTTGCGAACAGTAATTATCAATTGATTCAAGTTGTCTCGGTCATCGTATAGTGAACGTGGTCGACAGTAATCAGTTAGCACTGAGATGTATTTGAGTGTGAATTGGTTAGTTTCGACTTATTCATTAGTACGTTTCATACATTGTCAGTTATTGATGGTAACCTGTAACACATAGTTAACACATCTCAAAACAAGACTGTGGTGGAAGAGTTTTTGAATCTCCATGGAAAATTAATTTTCTTGGGAATTAAAACACACGTACTGATATGTAAGTCTTTATGTGAATGAACCATCAAAACCCACTTACTACTATACAAGAAAAATAAATGCCATCAAAGAAGAATTATTCTCAACCAAGTCACCGAAATCTCTTCTTTGTATATCCGACGTAAACTTAGCTCATATGAAGAATAAAAATGACTTAAACGAAGTGTTTCATTCAGATAATGAAATGTTGAAAATTTATCACTGAATCTGTCTAAATGGCAACATTTCAAAATATAATACTTTATTAAATATAATCAAAAAATATTGAGGTGATCTTGTAATGAATGAGAACACAAGTGGGGACAATCGAATGTATTTGGATAAAAAATTACAGAATCACTTAGTAAAATATAAGAATCATTTGCATTATGTCAATCAATTGTCTCAAACTTTATTAGTATCAGAAGGGGTTTTGTGAAGATTGCAGTAATTTCAATAGCTAAGATCATGGGTTAATTGAAGCTAGACCATAATGAAAAACCTGGAAGCACTGTACGGCCGTTTCGTCGTATTACGGGACTCCTCAGCAGTACTCATCCACGATCCCACCACGCGGGATTCCAATCCAGGACCTATCAGTCTCGCGCGCAAGCGCTTAATTTTTAGACCACTGAGACGGCTGGCATCCAACGGTATTAATGTCTAACTTCAAGTAGTCCACGAAATCGAACAACACATCCACCATTGTCTTCATTGAGTTACTATCTCACAACAGACCTGGTTGAACTCCACTGATCATTGCTTCTCACTAGAACTCCAGGATATACCGCTGGAAACCAGACACTAGGGAGCATATGTTGATTAGTATCAGAACTATATTTTGTAGAGATTGTAGTCAATTTATTAGTTCAGATCATGAGTCAATTGAAGCTAAACCACCATGGAAAACCTGGAAGCAATTCCAGGTTTGAAATCAGACTTTATAGTTCCTTCGTTTCTACACCAATCATTCACTGTTCTTGTTCTCTTCTTTTCGATCTTTCTTTTAATCTTCTGCCACGAAGTATTTCACCATTAATTAATGATACATACTACTTATATCTGTTGATATCAATAATATACATCACAATCTAATGAAATAAATTCATTAGGTTTTAATATAGATCATGTTATATCATTGTATTGAAGAGTTAAATTTTATTCATTTCTTTTGTATATATATATATATATATATATATATATATATATATATATACTTACCATTCTGATTAACAAGATCATACGACTAAGATGAAAAATAATATCGATTTCTTTTTGTTATCAATTAACTTAATTCTTATTTAAATTTTTATTTGACCCTAGTTAACGACCCACATTCAGATAAAAAATAATCCATTCAATGAAAGCAAAGATTCTTGTTAAGTTCATTAACAACAAAGAAATTAATTCCAGTTCCATTAGTGTATTCCAAAAAGCAGAATGTTAAAATTATCTCATTGATTGAATTATCTTATAAATACAACAATAATAAAACTCAAGTTAAATATGAGGAAATCAAATCTATATTTAAATGAATCTTCTCAAGATCAAATATTTAAAACAATAAACAAATAACTAAAACTTATATCATTCATTATAATATACAATATGGATGAATTATACTTAACTACAATTGATGTTGGACAATCTAATAAAGAATATCAAATTAAAACTGTCAATAGAATAGATAATAATCAATTAAATTTAGTAACTATGAATGAAATAAATCAATATCATTCAATGATATTTAATCCATATATACAATCAATCAATAAAGTAACCATATTGAATTTACAATACCCTAAAATACAAATACAGAAACGATTATTAAATATTTTACAAAATTTATTATTAATTTTCACCTTTTTACAATTTTGTATCATTATTTATTTAATTAATCAATATGATATATATTTAAGATTAAGATCACCATTAAATGATTTACCAAATTATACAGCTACACGAATACCATGGATACCTGAACAATATAAATTAAAAAATCAAATGAATATAATTTGGTGGTCAATTTGTATGATTTATATGCCATTAATGATAATATTTTGTAAATATTACTTAGAGTTTAATGAAAATGAGTAAGTAGTACTTTTCTTTTTTATCAACTTTTTATTGTATAAGTGGTGAGATTATAGTTTATGAATGAACCAATCAAATATAAGATAAAAGATCTTGGATTTTGATGTGAAATTCACTCATCCATTTGGTTAAATAGAGTTTTACGATTATAGCTGATGATGAAAACCATAAATATGATTCCAAACCTTAACCATCAACTGTAAATCATAATTCGAATTCCTCACACTGGTTTATAACCTTCATTTGATCCTAGTTATTAGGTAAACACTCGCAAGGTCAATTGAGTGTCACTCAAAGGTTGTCCATAAATTCTAGTCTAACCGTATAAGAATATCAACCACAAAAAAATTCTGTGAAATGGACAGTGAACATATTTGATAGTAATAATTTTTTTGATTGAGATCATGAACCGGTTGATATTAGACCACCATTGAAAACCTGGAAGCACTGGACGGCCGTCTCATCCTATTGTGGGACTCCTGAGCAGTGATCATCCACGGTCCCGCTCGCGGGATCCGGACCCAGGGCCTTCAGTCTCGCGCGCGAACGCCTAACCTACTGGACAACTGAGTCGGCATCCAATGGTGTTAATGTCTAACCTCAACCAATGGTGATCTTACATCAATCGGTTCATGATCTCAATCAAAAACTTAACAATCTCCACAACCCCTAAACTGATAGTGATAATTGTTAGATGCAAAATAAATATTCCCATAAATTGTTTTTTATTTATTCTCCATTGTATTTGAATTATTATTCTTAATGAAATATTGTTCAAGAGTTATGATTTCCAATGAGAAATTGAAATTATTATCACAAGAAACGATAGATATGTATGGGATTTTTTTATTTACTCAGTCAATAGTCACTCTAAAAACATGACAGTGTTCTTGATCCACGTGTACTTGGATTTTTTTTCTAAGAATATAATTTGTTAAGATTTATTGCAAGACATTTTAGTGTTCAATGGTAATACGAACAACAAAATCCAAAGCACATAGTGTGATATGTGCTACTGATGTCAACAGATATAAATAGTATATATGATCAGTTGAAGGTGAAATGCCTGCAGGAAGAAGACTGAGATCGAAGAGAAAATGATGAGATTAGGGAAACGAAAGAACAATGAAGTATTAGACGATTGATTGATATTTTGCAAATGAAGTATTTACTATATGGTTCTCAAATTTTAATAAGAGAATCTGTAATTTTGTATTCGAATGTATTTGGTTGTCCCTATTTGCGTTCTCGTTCACTACAACAGTACATTAAGACGGTCTGAACGTTTTCACAAGGAATATAAGAGTTAATGAAATATTTACGCATTAAAATAGTTTTCTATTTGGGAAGTATTGTATACGTTTTGTTCCATTTATTCACTTTGTGTTTGAAATAATTGAGATTGGTTAGAAATATTTTTCAGTAAATAGCAGTTTTGTCTATTAGCAAAATAGGACTTTTTAATTAAGTTGTATTAACTCTTAATATATGGTTAGCTCGAAGCATTATTTGTTTTCACAAAATAATGACTTATTAGATCTATTAAATAACGGTTCATGTGCATTGGTATTTGAATGTTCCCATTGATGTTTAGGACTGCATTTGATCAGTCTCTTATAGACATATGTGCATCCTGTGCGGACTGCCTCGATATTGCCTTAAATCACAAGCATTATAAGCAGAGATGGATAGGGGACTAGCAGTAGAATACATGACGCAGGTTTTGTCCTTTTTAGGACTCACTACCAAGATGTACCTGTTCAGGAGTGAACATCAACGCTAGTATGCAAATGAATCTAGCCGAAAAATCCCAGATAGAACGGAACACGTGTCCCGGATTCCACTGTTAACGACTTTCCACTCTTTCTTAGAATGCTTGTGAATTAAAGCAATATCGAGGCAATCCACACAGAATGCACATATGCCAATAAGAGACTGGTCAACTGTAGTCCTAAACATCAATGTGAAGAATCGAGTAAACAACACCAAGTGAATCTAAACTTCACCCGATTACACAAGCAGGTTGGCGATCACGATTCAGCGATCACAACAAACCGATGGTGTTTGAAGGAGACGGTACTGGGTTCGATTCTCAGAGTGGAAGCAAACCCCGGGATCCAGGCACACCCAGCTGATGAACCCCAAACGGAACGGAACGCGTGTCCTGGATTTCACTGCTAGCCACCATCTATCTTTGTCTCAAATTCTCAACATTGAGCTAGAACTTTTCCATGGGTAGCATTAGTACCTTTAATACTTCATATTTCCCTTGATGACGCAATTATTTCAATCCATTGACCAAACGATCTTCTCTATGTCAAGTGGACAAATCATTTAGTCAAAATGTGATATTATGTAATTTTACCAATAGCGTCCTATGATTTCATATTGATTAGAATGTAGACAACTCTTTCACGCACAAATTTCAAATAATAATGTAAATTCATGTGTAAATCTCCAATCGTTCGCTTCAAATGAATTCCGAGTCTTAGCAGGCATACATTGAGATAAAAACCTTTTTGTGGTTAACTTCTGGAGTTAGGTTATTTATCTAGTTGTACATAAAAAGTTATCTAGAACATAAAATGCATAGACTAATCTCATTGTTTTACATTGGAAAACTTAAGTTCAAAAGATAAAACCTGAGTAAGGTTAGAAATTATTTTCTTTTATTAAAAAAAATCATTATTTGAATCTTAACAAAAGTATAAGTGCTAATTGAAAAACTGATTATTGTAAGTTCAATCAGTGGACAAACCGATCTGTAAGCGTGATCTCATTGTTAATAAAATGAATTTACAAGCACCATATGGCTACGGTGATAACAGCACCATAATTGTTGCGATTCGTAAAGCTTCATTAATATATCATGTTATTATGCTCATATAACTAATCGAGTCTTATGAGTTGTCCTACTCATGTACACATTGACACTTTATTCTTAATTCTTTCGAATCAAATGCCTCTAATTGAATTTTATGATGTAAATGGGATAAATACGAAACTTCTAAAGGAGATGCATCTGACGCATGAAACAGACACTTCGTTAAAACCAAAGGCACTATTTGTTTCCAAATAATGATATTTATGAATACAATGACATTAATTTTAGATGTTCTAATAAGTTTTAGTAAAGTTGATTTACGAAAGTAAAGTAAATACTTGGTTATTAATAAGAGGAATGTTGTTCAAAAAGGTTGTACATTCTAGTTCAGTAACATTGATCATAACAACTGATTGTTAACAACCATCATTTACAAACGGATCTGTAGTCAGTGACTCATCTTTAAAATTATATGCTATGATAACGATCTATTATGATTTATTTTTTGCAAGGTTTAATTATTGTCCTTAGTAAGAAAGCTTCACAAGTAACCTTAAAGTATATCATTTCAAAGGTTTGTTTATAGACTTTTTCATAGATTCTAACACCGAATATCGTTATATAGGGTTGAGGTCAATCACCACTTCGCAGAGAGCACTATACATCTCTCTTTAACTGAAACCTTTATTGACAAAAACTAACTCTAAATTTAACAATCTTCACAATTCAAACATGTTAAAATATATAGTGTCAGTTACTATGTTAAGCCCATATACCTTATTCTAGCTTTCGGACATCCCATTCTATTCATTCTAATTGAGCCATACTTTGACCTTGTTATTTATTCGCTTATCAATCTAGACTGTTTTTATATGAGCGTATATGTGTGTGCCCTTCTTATTCCATTAATCACATGTCTGTAGCTTTATTTTGTCTGACTATAAATATTGAGTAACGCTTGACTAAAATGGAGTTGGCTTCCCAGCCATCTTCCCTGCGTGTCATTTTGTTCTGCTCTGTTTCATTCGCTTCATATACAAAATATATGTATTCTCAAGTCAATTCTCGTTATTCGACTTATTTAATTCTGTTATTGGATAACGTGATTTAAGTCGACGATTATATACGAGAATAGGCGATAACAAACATTCGTACGCTCTAAATGGAGTCGAGAACTACGGGCCACAAAAAATACGGCATTCACTTATTGTATGCTTTATTCATTTAATAAAGTGTTAACCTTTAGAAACTGCTTTAAACATGTAATACTCACTTTTAATATCGCTTAATGTACACTTTTTTTTTCTAGACTTAACAAAGAAAAGGATAAATGGATAATGAAAGGAGATATACGAGAATCCCAGTCAGAACAATCTTATAAGAAGATAGTATGTGGTAAAAAATTTCGTCAACTCATACCAGTCTTTTGTTTTACGACAAGTACATTTTTATGGTTATTCTATCTCATAGGTTTTTATAGTAAGTTAATAAACATTAGTATCAGTAGAGATTTTGTGGAGATTGTAGTAATTTCAATAGTTCAGATCATGAGTCAATTGAAGCTAGACCACCATGGAAAACTTGGAAACACTGGACGGCTGTTTCGTCTTATTGTGGGACTCCCCAGCAGTTGACTCATGACCTCAACTAATAGACATTAATTATTCCATAATTTACTATTAGCAAGTAATTATATTAATAGTATTGGTTTGTACATTAACTTATCAGTGACAAATTAAGAACAAAGATGGGATGTTACCTAATCAATTACACATAAATGTAGTCAGGAAAACAACAAAAACAAAACAAAAGATTAAGAATGATTTCCTATTGTGTATTAACATAACTTAGGTTTGTATGGAATAATGGAGGCAATAGATGAACATCGCTGAATTAAACCTTTTTAAGAGAATATATCCTTTGGAATCAGTCTCTACAGTCACTTATTGATTGTTAATTTAGATTAATTGAGCATTTAAGAATAAGTTCTAAGGTTGTCTGTAAATACAGAAGATTTGTAATTTAAATTTACCACATAATGAAAATATTGATCGAGTTTACATAACGATAGACCCTACAAGACATAAAATAAGCTACATTAAGTAAGCCTTACTGATTATTTTTATGAACTGCTTGAAGTTAGACATTAACATCATTGGATGACAGCTCAGTGTTCTAAGCAACTGCGCGCGAAACGGATAGGTCCTAGGTTCGAGTCCTGCGGATGGGATCGTGGATGCGTACTTTTGAGGAGTACTATACTATGACCAAACGACCGTTCAATGCTTTCAAGTTTTTTTTATATTGGTCTAACTGTAATTGACTCATGATATCAAATTCTATCTATAACTAAAAAGTTCATTTTCTAATAGATTCACTATTAAAATGTATAAGAATTCTAGAATCATTAAATTTTAACTTTTTGATTTAATTGATGAATAATTTCCTATGTATCTTTCTTTTACAAGACTGTTTATATTTTATCCATTACAATTATTGGCGCAAAGTTATACATAATTGGCTTTATCAATTACATAGTTTCTATTTATTAAATTTAAATGAATCATCTAATGAAATCTCACAAATATCATCACTAAAAACGCATCATCTACTAGATGATGGTGAAAATTCATTTTTGATCATTGATATTATTCAAAATATGTTTGAATGTTGTGGAATTGATAAAGGGTATATGGATTGGATATCTAATCATATGAAAAGACCATATTTACATACTTATCAAAATTTGATGAGGTAAGATTGGTAAGTTTATAAACTTTTTAATTAAGTAACTATCAACTAATCATTTTACTTTAAGCACATAAGTCAGATCAGTCGAATTAGAGATGGAACGTTTTGGTTAGTATCTTTAAAATAACAAGAAAAAAACCTTAACGATAATTGGTAACCTACGTTACATTCGATCACAGTGACATGGAAAATTTATATTATTATTATTATTATTATTACTATTATTAATGACTTTATTCAATATAGAATTCTCAGCACAAGGTATTTCAACAAGTTGCTTTTACAAAGAAAAAACAAAAAGAAGAAAAGAAGAAGGTAAAAAAAATCTGAAAAACTACACAACTTTCCAAATTACAGACATGTTATGGGTGCAGGTTATTGACCGGGTTAACTTTAACACCTTGTTCGTCACAGAGTTTATTTGCTAGGTAAGGTATTATAGAACTATTATACTTTTGCTTGCATGAATGGGATTTAATGTAATTACGTCTCATTCTACCAAAATATATACTAGGAGAAAGATATGAGTGAAGGGGATGGTTAGTATCTGATAAAATGACACCTGCTAGGAGTTTGCATGGCTTTAGATGTCTATCCACAACCATATTAATTATGACCTCGAAAGACTCACCACACACCTAGTTAACTGCCTTCAGCACTCTACGCGATACAGCAAAATCTTTTCTCAAAAACTCGAGAAAGTATGATGGAAAACAGTAAAGAATAATAGGTAATATACAAGAATTGACAAATTGTAAGAGTAAATGACGAATAATCCCAAGAGCATACAATCTCTTCATGTAGTAAGTCAGACGGAAAACTTTCTTTGGTAACAGTAAAACGTGAGAAAACCAAGAGAGATCAAAGGAAAAGGTACCACCAAGATAATTGACCTTCGACACTGTTTATGAAAGAGCCAGTGTCATGTTTTGTATTATATTAATAGATTACTAAAACTTTCTTTTTCTGAATTGTCATGAAATATGGTAAATTAAACCTACATACTGTGTTCCATTTACTAACTAGTTAGATTAAGTCTTTAGTTTTATGTTAGATATTAATATTTCAAATGTCAGTCATTCACTCTTTCTTAAATCTACATATATTCAATATGTTTAAGGCTTTTAATTGTGTTTAATTATGAATAAAAGTATAGTAATACGGACAAGCCTTAAAAAAGAACAATAACAAATTTTCAGCTCATTTCTAGCCCACCGGAAAATAGCTTTTATTAATGGATAGTTTACAGAAAAAGCAATAAACTTGAAAAGTAGAAGCAGATTTTATACTACCTTAACAGATTATTCTGGTTGTAAATCGAAACACCTATGAAATATAAACTTATTCTAATGGACGTAAATATTCTTTCTTCGAGAATTCTTAAAACGGTTCAAACAGATTTTATAGAGTCTCTACCTTGTCCTTGGTTAGAGTTAGGTATTTAGGGTTAAGATTGATAGTTTATGGTCAGGGGTAATCATCCATAAATGAGTTTAGTTATAATGTAAAAATGGCCATATGAATGAATGACTTTTGCACAAAAATATTAGAGGAGCTATCTGATTATTACCTTCATAAAATAAAACCCTAATAGGCTAAGGCTTGTTTCAGAATTAAGTAATTTTTTATTAAGACTTAGAGATAGTGTCAATCTAGCTATTATATATAGTTCAGTTTTTATTAAGATTACGAACCGAATAATTTTACATCAGCATTGGAAACTTGGCAACACTGGACAGGCGCTTCGTCCTAGTATGAAACTACTCAAGAGTGTGTATCCACAACGTCATACGTGGGATTCGGACCCAGGAACTTCGATCTTGCGCGAACTCTTAACCTCTAGACCACTGGACCGGCATCCAACGGTGTTAATGTCTGATTTCAATCAATCTACGGTATTGCGCTACAATCTTCCATTGTCTTCGGTAGGTAACTACCTCACACTCAACACTGTTGAAATCCACTGTTCACGACTACTCACTGGAACTCCGAGAACTACTCCTCGAAGTTATTCACTAGTGAGTACACGATCTCAATGAAAACTCAACAATCTCCACAACCTTATACGGATATAAGTTTGATACGTTTAGTACTATCATTTCCACTCTATTGTTGGAAAAAACCATTTTTCCCTGTTATATTAAATGTTTTAACAATATACAAAAGTATTTTTACTGTTTATTTAACATGTTTAAATTTCACGGAAAAGCCTAAGAGTTATATACTCTATTTCCATTCGATCATCCCTATACTACACTTACACATGATATTGTTTCTTCACTTCAAACATTTTTCAATTACTATCAAACAGTTTATGGGGCAGTTACTAAAATTAAAACAAATTACTTTTCATACATTTTTTTCAAAAGTTACCAAGTGAAATATTAAAACACTAATCATGTACTTTCGTTAGATTTGCAAGGATACCCAATAGTATGAGTAATGTGAGTATAAAAATATTTCCCCTAGATTGTGTTTGTATTGTGAAATGTCGGATCATATTTCGCATTACAAATAAATTAAGCTGAATATGTTTAATTGATATTTGGTGGTACAAATGATATCCAAGGATTATTGTTCATAGGTACTTGCTTACTTACTTACGCCTGTTACCCCTCGTGGAGGAGCATAGGTCTTCAACCAGCATTCTTCATCAAACTTTGTATTGGACAATCCTTTACAATTTTTTCCGGTTGCTATTCATTCTTTTCAGGCTTTCCATGGTGGTCTAGCTTCATTTGACTCATGATCTGAACTATTGAAATTACTAAAATCTCCACAAAACCCTTTCTGACACGTTGAACTACTTTCACTATTGTTTTATTAATCATTTGATTTTTTAAAGTCAAAAGAAATTCAATGTGCTTTTTTTTAATTTTTCTTTATCAGAAATGTAAATGATTCCCATGAAGCAAATTATCCCATTGAAATAATAACGAATACTAGTGTACCATTTAGTTGTTATAAAAGAATCAAATATAGTTTAGGCAGAAACAATATACTACTTACTAATCGTAATAATATTAGTTTAGTTAGTGGTAATGAATTATTTCATAATAAAGGATGTGTTGAACCAATTTTATACTTTCTTACATCGAAATGGATGAAATTACAAATGTTATGCCTGCTAATAATTATACTCACAATGGTAAGTTATTACATTACAACTAGTGTAATAATCCTTTATGAAGTGAATATTTTTGAAACTATGATATATCATGTTTACAATTGTGATAATAATAATAATAATCATAGTGGTTATGGTAACAACAACGGAAATGAGACTAATAAGGACAATTAAAGAGGTTCAGTTCATTAATTATCTAAAAATTAGAAAACCCACCTTTACTTTCACAATGTTTCAGAGTTCTTTAGTATATACTAGTGAATGATTTCACAGCATTAGGTATAAACTTTCTTTTCCTGAATAATGTTGCTTATAGTTATTTCATTCAGTAATCTTGATAACTGTTATATCTATAAGAGGTAATGTAAGATGTGATCGATAAACGAACCAACCAATAATAAAGGGAAACGCCCACCACCACATTAACTCCCTTTGACCTTGTACGACTGTATCTTTTTATTAGCCAATCACAGTTTAATGTTCATTGTAAAACAATATTTGCTTGTTGGCTCATTCTTCCTATTCTCTGGCTACCGTTCGGTATGTTATTTGTCTCTTTTTTCCTGTATTAATAGACTGTACTGTTCGTTTGCACACTAACGATGTTAATTTATGTTTTAGAAACAGATAAAGTTTATCAAGCCAAATAGCTTACTTGTTCTGACTTTGGCTAGACCAAGACTCTGTACTCGACGGTCTAGGGATTAGCTTCGAGTTGAATCTGTAGGAAATTGCTTCCTACAAAGTTTTGAACGGTATCTCATCAAAGTTTCGTACACTGGGTACCTTTAGATGTCTATGGAGAGTCGTAAAACTGATCATATTCCTGAATTGTCTCCTCATTATTCAGAAACCCATAGTGATGACCAGCTCGGAGGAAATACCTACCGAATGGATCCCTTGTTAGAGTTAGAATTAGCTAAAGTACGTTTAGCTCAGACAGAAAAAGAAATCGAGCTAGAACGGTTACGCCAAAAAGGAAAAGAACATTATGATCAAGTTATGGTTGACAAGGCGATGACGTATGAGTCTACATCTGTCGTTGATGTTCCTCATAGAAAAGACTGGGTAACAATGATGTCTAGAGCTTTAGACCTACCAAAGAAAGAGATTATAAGGTTTGATGGTAACCCTATGAACTATTGGAGCTTCATACGGAATTTTGAGGACTGTTTTGACGAGAGCATTGGGTTCCGATCTAGGTTAAACTATTTGATCCAGTACTGTGATGGTGAAGCTAAAAACACTATTGTTCATTGCGCATTGCTTGAACCAGAAGAAGGCTATCGTAAAGCACTAGAACTTCTCGAGGAAGCATTTGGTCAGAAGCATATAGTAGCTCATGCATTTATTGATAAGATGCTGAACATCCCTGCCATTAAAGGGACCGATCCATATAATTTAAGAAGGTTGTCTCGTGAGATGCATATTTGTGAGCTAACACTCACGCAGATGAACTATGTATCTGATCTTAATTCTACAAAGACTATCGAATGCATGTTTTTAAAACTCCCGTTACACCTGCAAAGAGAATGGGTTAAAGTTGCGTGTAGAATTCTTAAGACAGGTAGAGAACCTTCATTCAAGGACCTTTGTGAATTTGTGAAAGAGCAGTCAGACATTGCTAATACTAGGTACGGCTTACTTGTCAACCGCGGTAGTAATAGTGGCAATAAAGATGTTGGTGTTTTAAAAAGGAAAATTAGTACAGATTACAATTCAGCAAGAATATCTTATGCGAGTGCTAGTGATGATAACGCTCTCTTACGCAGTTCATCTTGTTTGGAGTGCTCCAGTAATCATTCTTTAGATCAATGTCAGAAATTTAAAGACAAGAAGGTTAGAGAAAGGAAGGAATTCGTTCTTAGACACAAGTTGTGTAATGTATGCCTGAAGGCAAACCACGTAGCAAAAACTGTCGATCGCCGAGATCGTGTGCTGTCGAAGGGTGTGGCTGGAGACACCATACCTTGTTACACGAGTTGCGGGAAGAACCAAGGAATACTAATATTGATGCACACATTAACACCCAGCTATGTACGGAGAAAAGTGTTGAGCGTGTACAGAAACAAGCAGCATTCGCAATAGTGCCTGTACTGGTAAGAAATGGAGAAAAGGTAGCACAGACTTGCGCCTTCTTAGATAGTGGGTCGGATGCCTCGCTTATTACAGAAGATCTAGCTAAAAGGTTGAATTTAGAAGGAGAGCCTAAGACGATTTCGTTGAAAACGTTGGATAACTATTCCACAATTCAGTGTAAAGAGGTCCAACTAGAGGTTTCCTCCTTAGACTCGTCTTCGTCATTTAGGATCCCAAACGTATGGACAGTCGAGAGATTACCTATGTTGCGCAGGACGGTACCAACGACGTCCCAAATGAAATCCTGGACGCATTTAAAAGACACAAGTTTTCCTAGAGTAGAGGATGAGAATGTCAAACTGTTGATCGGGTGCAACGCACCGAGTGTACACGAAATGAAAGAGTTAAGAACTGGAAAGTCGAATGAACCATTCGCCGTGAAGACTCCGTTAGGTTGGACGCTGTTCGGTTCCTATAGGAAACCTTGTGAAAGCAATTGTGCACTCAACCACCTCTCAGCTAAAGAGGAATTAGAGGATAAGTTCGAACAGTTGTACCCAACTGAATTCAAAGATCCATTTAGTCGTACTATATCGATGTCTGTAGAAGATCGTATAGCACTCAGTGCTATATCAAATTCAGTACAAAGGTTAAACGGGCACTATCAAATAGCTCTACCTTGGAGGCACAACCACGAGTTACCTAATAACAGAGAATTAGCAGAACGTAGACTTAGCTGTTTGAAAGGTAGACTTATTCGGGATAAGAAGTTGTTCCAAGACTATGTAGACTCCAAGACTCGGTATGTAGAACGAGATTACGCTGAAAAGGTAAACGATAACCACTCTGATGGGCGAATTTGGTATCTTCCTCACCATCCAGTCTTCCACCCCAAGAAACCTAACAAGCTAAGAATAGTGTTCGATTGTGCAGCTCAGTATGCTGGAACGTCTTTAAATAAGAGCCTTTATTCTGGGCCTGATTTAGTCAATAACCTAGTAGACGTTTTCACCAGGTTCCGGCAACGACCAGTAGGTCTTACAGCGGACATTGAAGCCATGTTCCATCAAGTAATAGTTCCGCCGCATGATCGAGATGTTCTTAGATATTTGTCGTGGCCAGGTGGAGACTTAGAAAAGGAACCCGGGATCTATAGAATGAAAGTTCATCTGTTCGGGGCAACTTCATCGCCATGTTGCGCCACCTTTGCTTTACAGAAAACGATTTCTGATAATAAAGATAAATTTCCCAGGGCTGTTACGCAAGCAGCTAAAGAACAGTTTTATGTGGATGATTTATTGATAAGTGTGGATACCATTGAAGAAGCCAAACGGACATATTCGCACTTTAAAAGACTCCTAAGTTTGGGAGGATTTAACTTAACTAAATGGACTAGTAATAGCGTTGAAGTGCTGGAGTTCATTCCAGAAGGAGACCGTGCTGAGGGAAGCATTACTGTCTGTGAGTCCAGTGAGACAAGTAAACGAACTCTCGGAATAGAGTGGAACGTCCGAACAGACGAGTTATGTTTCAAAGTTCACGAATTTCACGGAAATCCCACCAGAAGGAATGTTTTATCGTATGTAGCATCTATCTTTGATCCAATTGGGTTTGTGGCCCCAGTAATATTGCCGGCTAAAGTGATCTTACAAGATACTTGTCGTCAGAAACTAGACTGGGATGCCGAGTTACCCATAGATTGTCAAACAAAGTGGAATAATTGGTGTAGACATATAAAAGGGTTAGACCACTTAAGGATACCAAGGTGTTTGAAACCAGGGTTTGAACCATCATCTGCGCAAATTCATCGTTTTGCCGACGCCTCCGAGTTTGCGTATGGTGTTGTTGCGTATATTCGTTACGAAAGTGTTTCTGGTCAGATTCATTGTTCATTCCTGCTAGCTAAGTCTAGGGTTGCTCCTCTAAAGCTTGTTACTATACCCAGAATGGAATTAACGGCCTGTGTTCTGTGTGCTAAGATTGGAAGGCACGTAAGGGAACAGTTAAGTATCCCCATTTCGTCAGTCATTTATTGGACCGATTCGACAGTTGTGCTTCATTGCATAAAAAATACGACTAAAAGGTTTGAAAGGTTTGTGAGTAACAGGTTAGAAACTATACACGAGTTGTCTACGCCGAGCCAATGGAGATATGTGAAAGGTAAATTGAATCCTGTAGATCACGCGTCTCGTGGATTATCACTAAATGATAAGGCTAAGGTAAGAGAGTGGTTACAAGGGCCGAGATTCTTGTGGGAGGAAGAAAATAAGTGGCCTAACCTAGAAAAGATTGAGAACACTATAGCCCATGTATTGACAGAGGATTTCGAACTTCCAAGACACGATGATGAGTTCCTAGATCGATTTCGTACGTGCAAGTCGTGGTCCAGACTTCTAAGGGTATTTTCATACTGCAGACGGCTTATCAATAATATGTTAAACAAGAGGAACGGAAATCGTCTAACCTTAGGCGAGCTAAGTGCTGAGGATATCGAAAATTCGAAGAGTGACATAATTAAACTAGTCCAAAGTATCGCGTACCCGGCCGAAAAAGAATTCTAAACAGCGCACCGTTGACGCTCGGAGAAAACGCTTTTAGACAGCAAAAAGGTCAAGAAGCAATGGACGAGGTGAACAGGAGAAGAAAATTAATTCGTCAAAGTTCTATAAGAAATCTCAACCCCTTTATGTTTGAAGGCAAAATCCACGTGGGAGGACGTTTGCAGTTATCATGTTTACCCTTTGAAACCAAATATCCGATTATTCTTCCTAATAATCATTTTGTTACAGATATGATTATAATGCGTTATCATGTGATTAACGCACATGTTGGAGTTACTCAAACTCTGAGTAGTATTCGTGAGGAGTATTGGATTGTTAGAGGATATTCTACTGTTCGGAAGGTTCTAAAACGATGCTATTTATGTAGAAGACTTTATCCTAAACCATGTTCCCAACTAATGGCACCGTTGCCGGAATACCGAGTAGAGACTCATTCGCCACCCTTTAGTCAAGTAGGTGTGGATTATTTCGGACCGTTCTATGCCAAGCGTGGTAGAGTTGTCGAGAAACGTTATGGCTGTTTATTCACCTGCTTATCTATTAGAGCCGTTCACATCGAAATGGCCTATTCTTTAGATACGGATTCATTTCTATGCGCATTAACGAGATTTATTGCCAGAAGAGGATGTCCAAAGCGTATTTTTAGTGATAACGGCACAAACTTCCGAGGTGCAGATGCCAGTTTGAGACAGATTATACGTTCCTGGAATACTAATAAAATAGAAAACCACCTTAAAGAACGAGAATGTGAGTGGCGTTTTAACCCACCTAGAGCAAGTCATCGAGGTGGTGTGTGGGAACGCATTATAAGATCAATTAGAAGAATCTTAAGAGTGCTTTTATTCCAAAACGTGTTGACCGATGAAACTCTGCAAACCTTCTTAACTGAGGCGGAACGGATACTGAATGACAGACCTCTGGTTAAGATGACAGATGACCCTGGTACCCTAGAAGCTCTTACTCCGAACAAGTTGTTGTTGATTCATAAAAAATTATCATTCAACGATGCTTCGGTGGATAAGACGTTATTATACAACAAAAGATGGAAAGAAGCTCAAAGACTAACCGCAGCATTCTGGAATAGATGGATAAAAGAATATTTACCGACTCTTCAAGCAAGAGACAAATGGTTGGACGTACACAAGAACTTACAACCGGGTGACTTAGTCCTCGTTAGTAACGTCGAAATGAATAGAGGTCTATGGCCTAAGGCTATAGTCGAGCAAGTAAGCTATGGCCCGGACGGACGAGTCCGCACGGCAAAGTTGAGAACTTCAAACGAAGAAATCGTCAGAGATGTGCGAAGCCTATGCTTGCTGGGAGAAGCCGGTTGTCTGAAAGCGACGACGGCCCTGGACAATGGACGTGGTGCGCGTTTCGGGGGGAGTGTAAGATGTGATCGATAAACGAACCAACCAATAATAAAGGGAAACGCCCACCACCACATTAACTCCCTTTGACCTTGTACGACTGTATCTTTTATTAGCCAATCACAGTTTAATGTTCATTGTAAAACAATATTTGCTTGTTGGCTCATTCTTCCTATTCTCTGGCTACCGTTCGGTATGTTATTTGTCTCTTTTTTCCTGTATTAATAGACTGTACTGTTCGTTTGCACACTAACGATGTTAATTTATGTTTTAGAAACAGATAAAGTTTATCAAGCCAAATAGCTTACTTGTTCTGACTTTGGCTAGACCAAGACTCTGTACTCGACGGTCTAGGGATTAGCTTCGAGTTGAATCTGTAGGAAATTGCTTCCTACAGGTAATTTTTGAAACAGGAAACACTCTCCTAATATGTAAAACTCAAAGAAGAAGATAAAATCAATAGTTCATGAAATATGTCAACTATTTTAACCAATTACACTCATTTATGTGTCGATTTTATTGATGCTTGGTTATTAGTTAACAATCAGATACAGAGGAAATGAAAAAGTAGATAATACACAGAATCAATTATGCAAAACGCATATTAGATGCCATTTTAACTTATACAATTGCATGTTCATATTTGATAACATAGAACAATTAAATGCTACCTGATAATCAATTTTGTAATGACAGTCAGTTGAAATGAACATTCCTAAATATTCAAATACATACCAACTAGAATCTGAAGACCTAAGCCCTAATCTGTTTAAGTTTTAAATATTATGTTATTTTGTTGTTGAACTTTCTACTACATTTAAAATGATGGGCTTAAATGTTATGAACATGATTGATAAACATTCGAGATTTAAAACATTCAACTTTGAACACTGTAAACCTTCGATATGCAAACCAGTAGACTTTCAATCCTAGATATTAATCAAATTATATGCATCGTAATGTACCAAATATTCACTGAATAATAATCAATATTGTATTTTCTATTTCTTGGTTCCAGTTGCAGTCCGTAGATTAAGTTCCGATTCGCTCACTACATGAAGTTACATCGAGATACACTTTGAAATTAGGTGGTTAAATACAATCAAGTAAAATTTTCTGTATTTAGATTACATTTATTTGCATGGTATATTGTAATTTTGGTTGAACTGACGACCCCTAATCACCTAGTCTTCCAATCAATAATGTTACTATTAAGGTTTAAATGTTAACAACTACTCCCCTTAACAACTTGAAGATTTAAACCTTTCTACCAGTTGCCACAAGACATATGACATAGACTATCCTTGTTGTATACAGCTGATAAGATATCGCAAACATATAATGTATTCATATTATTCTACAGCATTTGTTGTTTCGACTTTATTTAAATCCTTGTTAAAGTCAGATTTTTGTTTGGTAATATTCATTCGAAGTAGATCAAAAATTAATAACCACTTACAGAGATGCTATTACCTTAATGATTATTTAAGTAACTTATTATAGATATTCATTCAATTTCATCCATATAAAGTATAGATTGAACCATTAAAATACATTCAAAATTTTTTCTTTAGCTAATTTTAACACGAATATATAAGTAGTATTCAACTTTTTATTTTTAAGATTCCTCAAATAATCGTGATGTTGGCAAATATTCAAATGGAAGAATTATGGAAAGAATTAAAAACACTAGTGAATACAATTATAAACATTACAAAGAATGGAATAGTGAAATTTATAGAAATAACGAAAACTGGAATATCTCGATTAAAAAGATTTTTTCTCGTACATATTGTAGGTTTAAGTTGGGTTTTAACACTATGATATATATTCATTTCATAAAGTTGTTTACTAATAATCTGATTTATTTACAGTTTTTAACCTTTATTCAAACTAAGCAAAGATGGATAGTGGGTAGCAGTAGAATCCAGAACCCGCGTTTCGTCCTATTTGGGATTCGTCAGCTGGATGTAATCGTATCCCGGATTTGATGTGTCCTCTAAGACTCGAACTCAGTACTGTTCGCTTCAAACACCATTGCGTTATTTACTTAACTGCTGAGTCCTGATAGTCACTAGCTTATGAAATGGGGTGAAGTGTAAATTCATTTTGGATTGTTTTTTGTGAATCTTCTTATTAATTTTTAGAGCTGCTACTGATCAGTCTCTTATTGGTACATGTGCATTCTGGTTATTTCTACGACAATATGTTCACATAATCTAAAGTATAAACTAATTAAATTTCACTTTTAGTTCATTTTTAAAGAGTTCCTAAAAATCAACAGTTGCTGAATTGAATATTGTGTGCGTGATAGAAGAAATAATATAATACAATGAATACTTAGTTGAATACTTAATCGTGTTGAAATGTTTTCATTTTTCCATACAACAGTGACTTAAAATCATTTTTGTTCACTTGTAGCTCATCTTTCTGATCACTGTCCTGATCTATGACTTTCTTCATAGTGTTTACATTACTTTAGTACTATGTACTAGATAACTTTGTCTTACTTTTCTTAATGCAGTTCAAAATGGTAATTTTGATTTCTTTTTATAAATTTCATGTGCTAGTTTCAGTTAAGATAAGAGTGAAAACCAGGTAGCATTAGATAGTGGTTTCGTCTCAGTATGGGGCTCTTCGACAGTTCACACCAACAATTCCGCTAGAGATCACACTCAGTACTTCCATATCTTACAGTATGGACTTAATCATTAAAAAATACCAGGTTAATGATCAGTTTTCAGCTTCAAGCTATGACTAATATCATTTATGAATTTAAACTATCTTTACAAACTCCATTGCCGAAAATGATACAAAATTATTTTCCCTAAAAGTTATCTGCTTATTTTACCTATATAAAATTAGTTGTTATAATTAGAAGCCATGATTAGTCATTTTTAACTGTTGAAATTGAGATATACATTACTGATGTTATCAAATGAAAGTCAGGCAATATTTAAAAATGACTCCGTTTAACGCAGAAATCTTACTTCCAGTATCACAAAAGCTCATAACTTCGTTCTACTCATTAACTAGAAATAAACCGTTGTTCAGTACTTCCTTGATTTCTATTGATTCACCAGTTAATGTTAGTTATTTTTTTAAACCTATCTTCTGAGTTCAGCTTTCAAAAATCTAGTATAGAATGTACTTGTCTAACTACAAATAATTTCGTTCATGACAGTTTTTGGCATTTTTGATATTTTATGATAACTGAATATAAATGTTTCCAATTGTGCACTACAATTTTCTAACTTTTCGTAAATAATCAGTAGTATTGTGATGTGTGCTACTTAGATTATTTACAATAAATTAACTCTTCAAAACACTCAGTGCATATAAATACTTCCCCCCTCTAACATAATATTTACTATTTTTCACTTACCATTCATAGTTTAACATAAAAAATTATGAAGGATACTTTGAAAAATTATTAGAATCAAATGAAACATTTCACTGCAAACAATTAACTAGACATGAATTAGGTGCTGTTAATCAAGAAATAAAACTCATTGAAACTACACTTCAAAAATCTCCATCGATATTAGACCAAAATTCTAATCAAGAACAACAACAACAGAGTCAACAGATCAAACGATCAACTAGACCAGGACAAAAACGAAATTATTACCAGCTAATAAATCAACAACAAGAACAACAACGACAGCAACAAAAACACCGGCAGTACTCAGTGAAATATGCTTCACATGAAAAGTCGATTATATTTACAAATTTAAATAGAATTCCTGTAAATAAATTACATAAATCATATGTACATATTAGATCTAATGGAAAATTAGATAAAGTCAATTCACATTTAAATGAACGACCAATATGGAAATATACTTATAAAGTATAATAATAAAAGCTTTGCATGGGAACTTATAATTCCTACAAACTATCAATGACAATAGTGAAAATGATATCTCTAGAAGAGATATAATTAACACTAATAAATAACAATGCTATCATTCTATTTTGAATTGAATAAAAGCAAAATGTTTATGTAAAATGTGTTCCACATTCAATTCAATGAATATTACAATTATCTTTTCTGAGTTTTCTTATGTTCTCAAAAATATGAAGAGCTTATTGATAATAAGAAACATTGAAAACCATAAGTGAGAATGGGGGCTAGCAATGAAATCCAGGACGCACGTTTCGTCCTATTTGGGAATCATCAGCTGGATATACCTGCAAGCAAAACGATACCAAGTGAATTTAAATTCACCCCATTGCACAAGCAAGTTGCTATCAGGACTCAGCAGCTAAGTGGGTAACGCGATGGTGTTTGAAGCGAATGGTACTGTGTTCGAGTCTCAGAGTGAGCATCAACTCTGAGATGCAGGTACATCCAGCTGTGTATTAAAAAAATGAGATAACTATATACATTGTTAAGAAGAATACAATTTTCTTACACATGTTAGTAATATATTTGTTAGTAATATACTTGCTATCAAGTTCAATTAAAGTAATAAGTAAGACTACCAAGTACAAATAAGTGTAAGCGACAGAAATGTCAAATAAAGCACACAATTACTAGTGAGCAAATATTAGAATATAAATGACTTAAAGTCCATAATGATTGTATGAAGATGAATGAAAACTTATCGTTAATTTTAAACACAAAATATTAATTTATTTTAGTTTTCTAATTGAAAAATGAGTGAATTGTGTACAGCTTAATTTTGTAAATAGAAGAAAGCATCTGTTTGAGTGTTTTAAGCCAATAAATCCTTCCATCAGATCTCGTTGTCTCATTATTAAGTGAAAACTGTCAAGAATTCTTCAAGTGAAAATAGTCTAGTCGGGAACTGTCACTAGGTGATTCCAATTACTTTCTCATACTGTTACTTTGAACAAATACACGAGTGCACTTGTGCAGTATTTTTTCGAATGAATATGTACTTTGTACACAACTGCACTCTCTATTCGTAGTTCTGCTACAGGACAATCGTGATAGGATACATACTCGTGAGCTAGCATCACATTCGATTCTCAATGTACAACATCTGTGTAGTACCAAGCAGTTTTTTGTTCATTAAACGAGTGAATATTGCATATAAGAGCACAATTTTTACCAGGAATCTTATTTCAAGCTCTAACTTTAACCCCATTTTCTCTTTTCATCCGGCAAGTTCGATACAGCACAGTGACGTGTTCACAGAAGACCTAGGGAGACAGTTTGGATGGTTAAAATGAGGACCTCAGTAAAAACTACATATTTGTGTACTGGACTGACACATTAAATGAACGGAAGAATTTTTGATGACAGACATTGAACTTTTATCGAACACTGGAAAAGGATGGTTATCCTCACACGGACATTCACGTGCATCCAACAGGTGACGGCCCATTTGTGTTTTGAGTAAAACCAGGAACTTCATCTCAAACAATGAGTTCAATATTACCATTGGATAAGCTTACTCGCTATGAAACTCTGTTACTGCCTCTCCAGCTCAGTTGGTCTCAAATCCTTCATATATTGATTTACTTGACGCAGCCTTTCATGTGTATCAACCTAGATCTAATCAGATGAAAGTAATCACTTGACAAACTTGGAGATGTCAACAATCTGAATAATTACCTGTGGTATTTGTACGAATTAGTGATTTCCTTTAACTTGATTGCCCGTAGATTACGAATTTAAAATATCCATTTGTGTTCATATAGTTCTACCTGCCTCAGATTGCACTATTTCGGGAATTTTTATTTAGCATACTAATTCGAATACTTCTAATTGCCATAGTACCACAGTTATCAGTTACTTATCCGAGTGTTTTGTATTTCAAACATGACTGTTATTATCTTTACATGCCTTAATATTGATAATAAAATGCAGTCTCTTGAATCGGAGTTAAATTCACATACCATCTCCCTGAAACAAGATTTTGAACAATATTCAGTACTAGATTGAATTTGAGGAATTATGTTGTCTACCAAAACAAAAAGCTCCTAGACAATGGACCCTTGCCTATTGTCGTTGTAGCAGGGATTTATATCACCATATCCAATGTCTAAAAATACTTTATCTGTCTTTTAAGCTTCAACGTCTTCCAGTGAGATAGATCTTGCCCATTTTGTGTATTGACCAAATAATTTTAAACGTTGAGTAAAGTTAATTGCTAAAGGTGATGGTCTGACTGCGTGGACGTGAATTTTGTCTGACTTACAACAGATATTATGAATGTGTTTAGGAAAAAAGTGTGAGATCGAAATTATGACTTACAACAACTGTTTATTGACTGTTGTCGAAGGTAGCGTTCTTGGCCAAAAACGTACTTTGATAGGAGACGTTGAAAACATCTATGATCTCCTCCAAAACATTTCATCAATCTCCCTATCACCTTGATGTTGTTTCTCTATTTTTGAGTAACCCATATCAACTGATACAAGAAAATCTGTAGTGACTCACTTCTATCACGAGAACACGACTGGTTTAATAAAAACAATTATTATTATAACCAACTGTACCAGTGTTTGTTTTAATGTGCTTTTGTTTAACTGTGCTAATTATAGCCATTTTGTCCTTCCATTACCTTCTATTATTGTTTCGCGGTTTTTGGTACTGTTCGCATGTACTCCTTTCTCCTGCTTCCACTTGTGCCGTTCCTTGCCACGATCTTGTTATTCGTTCGATACCACGAGATCGCCAACGAAATAAACCTGGTTACGTTCGACCTTCGCCTTCTGATTTACTTGGCACGTGTTTCTTGGTAGCGGTGTTCATAGTCAATCTCGACTCGACACCACGCTACAAATCCATGTTATGTTTTGACAGTGCATTTGCAGTGTAATTTTAACTTCTAATACTTGTATATCAATAGCAATTGAATAATTTCACAGTGGTCAGGTACCGTGAGTTGGTTTGTGTTGTTGAGTTGTTCTGCATAAAGACTTATGATCAGTGTATATGGTAAATGCTGTTCACTTCAGCATGTGCTGAAAGTAATGTTTGATCAAGTTCCTTTCCACGTGCATGAATATTTGACAAATGAACGTTGAGAGTAAATGGCTTCATACTTTTGCTTGTTTACAGACATCTCGTATTTTCTTGATAAACTAGTGTACATCAATTCATTTTTATGTTACCGTACGGTTCCTGGTCTTTGGTATTGTGCAGTGTGGATAATCTAGTCACTTGCAGTAATTCTTGTGAATTTGAGTGTGGTGATGTATTTTTTCCGGGTATAAATAAACGAAATTAATCTGGTGTAGTGTGGTTGCTACAACTGATAGCAATCTCGTTACCTGACGTCCAACTGTTTGGACTTCACATGAAAGAAATTAGAATTTAAACAGAAAGGAGTGGAAGAAAAATAGGAGACCAAAACAGATAAAAGAGTGAACTTTTTAAATGATTGAACAGATGGGAGAATAAACAGACAAATAACTATATTAATAGTAGATGAATGGTACCGCTTAGGCATAAGCTGACATAGGGCCTTACCAATAATAGTAATAACGATAATAATAATAACAGTGGATAAATAATGGATAAAATGGAAGCATGGTAATAGGTGAAAAGCGTATAAGTCGGTTGATATGTAAACAATGAAGAATTGAGCCTAAAAATACGCTTCTGCAAATTATCCTTAAATTTATAAGATCAAGAAAATCAATGGTTTCACAAACGTTGGACCATATTATCAGTTATCAACAAACACAACAGCTTTCCAAATAGCATATTACAGAAGTGCAGTGATAAGATTTGGCTAAAGAGCTTTAATCAGAGTGAACTGTATTGGGCAGTATGTTATCCACCATTATTAGCCCTTCATTTATTGTCACAGGAGAACTGAAAATATTTGACCGATTACGAAGTGTCATATTGAATAGTAATAATTTCGCTATATTGAATGCAGTTGTTTACTGAACTTTTGAATTTGTTTCTTTATATCGCCGACCTCATATAGTTTGGCCTCATTTTGATTTTGGATTGGCATCTAAATTTTTTGCTCCAGTAACCTAAACACTGAGGTTTAGCTTCTTAGTTGTTGTAATTAATAGTCGAACGATATAGTTGTGTTGATTTCTTACAATTTGCGAATAAACTTTGATGCCTGAATTGAAATTTAGTCCTGTTGTTATTTGGAGGTCGTGAGTTACAAATGGGTCAATCGACCGTGATTCAACAACGGACAAGAGCGAAAATTGTACGTGACACTTATTATCACGTAGAAAGTGTGAACAATCTCAGGTTTGTAGGTTTTTCCTTCAAACCCATGAAACATTATGTCAAACGCCACTTTATCTCTTCCAGGAGATTCACACCCGTTTTTTTGAAAGGAGGTACAACTATGCCCAGAGTTTCGAACTGTGGGCGGATGCATTTATTGAGCGATGTCAAAAGAGGCCCAGAAATCAGTACACTCAGTCGACTTTGAACGAACTGAAAAGCAGAGAGAGCTTCGGCACACCTCCTTGTTAGCTGCTACCAGTATCCACATTTTCTGTTCTGTTGTAGTTTTAGAGGAACTATGTCCATAAAAGAAGTAGATTTTTCATATTTTCGCATTTTTTATTCTTCTAAACTGCAAGATGATTTCTTTAGTTTGTCAGTTTTAGCGGTAAATAAATCCCCAAAATAAATGGCTCTGTAAGTTTTCAACATTGGATGTTGACCACATTAGTTTTAATGGACTCACCTAGCTGAAGGCGCTCGGTCATGCATCCGCACCAGATCACTAGTAGGAACGCCGCGCTCTACAACCCTTGCAATCGCTAGCCAGATTAGATCAGACGATCCGCGATATATTGATAGCCTATCAAATATATCTGCGAAACTCCTTGCTTCTGTCTTTTGATTTCACTTGGCGGGTACGCTTCATATTAGAAGGTTTTACTGATTAAAGCGTTGTCAAACTCCGAATACCTGTGGCATCTTCACAGTCTTAATCCATTACACTACATGTTTGTCAGATGGCTTTCGGAAATCCGTGAGTACTGAATATCTCAGTTTATAAGCCTGTGACTATTCTTTTCTGCTTTACTTTGCTCTTCTGTACGCTAGAAACCATTCACTGGATACGAAAGTATGGGTTTCTAAATATGTGGGGATTTTCCTTCTCACTTATTATTTTCCTTCATTTAAGGATATGCATGTGGAGCGTTTCTTGAATCTCTGACGTGAACAGAAAAACTCAGTAGCCATGATAAACAACGGAAGATATTTGTAGAACATTGTTCCAATTAATTTAAATACCAACATTTGGTTTTTCCCAGGTTTAATTTTTAAATCATAAGCTTTCGTTTGATTCATGATTCACTGTCATCATTCACTGTCCATTCCAAAATCGTTGTAATTTAGACACAACATGTTGTGCGCCGTTCTTCTACCGTGATGCCTAGTTTGGACAAAACTGTATTTTTCTAATTCTTTGTGCGTTCTGGTAGTGTTAGTCATGTGCATTTTTACATTGTTCTGAATCGGGAATGAATCAAGTAGTGTTCCTGTTAATTCGTCTTTCCTCTCCTGATTTTTAGCTAATTAGGTGATCATATAGTCCTCGTCTCTCCGACCCAAACGCCGTTTGCTCATAAACTGAACTTACGCCTTAATAATCTCAAGGTTGAACTAGACAGTCTATCGTGTTTACAGCCGTAAACTAAATGGAAAAAACTTCTCTCCTGTATATTATTGGGTAGATGGTTAAAGGACGTGACGATCTTATTTTGTACATAGGAATGATCGTAAAGTGCTGTTGATCGATTGATTGTGCTTGACTTGCTTTGTTATGATAATCACCTACTCGATTTATTCGTAGAATATATACGGAGTTACGCTAAGAATTATATTTCATCATTCATCATTACTGATTAGAGTAAACGATGAGCACGAAACTCTTTGAGCTTTAATTCCGTGCGACACACATTCTACATGATGATAACATTATATCGATAGTGCACCCTCCTATCGGTTTAGAAACTTACTCTGGATATCGCCCTTAACATTTTCTTCAGTTCAGTTTTCATTTTCAGTTTGGGAAGGACAGAGGGCTGTGTGGCTTGTATTAGTCCTGGCAATGATGGTCTCTCAGTTGATTCAACTTTCTTTTGAAAGAGTCGACAGATGGAGCTTCAAACACCTGTTGAAGTAATGAATTCCGCTTGTTGATGCTTCAGTAGGAAAGTTGGTAGTAAACTGACAAGTAATTCGGTCTGGGTTTGTGAACTTTTCTGGTGTCCTCGTAAATTCTCTGTTTTGGAAGACAAGAAAAATGATGGCATATCATATGCAAATTTATTAATAAGTAATATAGAAAGTGTAACTAATTCACCCCTGGTTCCTCAAAATGACAACGGGAATATACTTATCCATTCGAGCACCCTGTGGGAGTCTCGTTATCTCGGGAATAACCATAGTTGCTGTTCTCTGAACCTTTCCCAAAAATCACTATCTTTTCTAAGTTGGATCTAGCCGCCTGTATGTAGTACTCAAGTTTAGGACGTGCGAGTATTGTGTACAAGGTCAAGAACGTTTGAGCGTCAAAATGCTTAGAGGCCCTACGCATTGACCGGAGTGTTCTAGGCCCTTTGGCGTCTATTGCACGACAGTGTGCAGTAGTTTTTAAGTCTTGGCTGACTATGACTCCCAAGTCATTGTATGTCTGGGCAACAGGTAGTTCAGTGTTATTCATCATGTCTGTATCTGTACCTCGATGATCAATATGTATCACAATGAACTTAGAAGCATTTGTCGGTGACTCCTAGTTCGAGACAATTCAGGTAATTTCTCCAGGTCATTTTGAAGCTCTAAGATATCACCTCTACTTTTTATCGCTCTATAGTATTCTAATTGTCGTATGAATTAGGAATTCCAGTATTAACGCAATTGAATTAAGAAGACACAGGCACAAGCGAATGTATTGTATTTAGAATTCGAAATCAAGCATTCAACCAGTACCAAGGTATCATTGGTTCATTCAAACACCACATCCGCCACAGCTTAAATTGGAGTCTAGGTGTTTGTAATCAATCGTACGTCTTCTTCTCAAATTCATCCTGAGTCTGTCTGACATTGTATTGGATAAGGATTCTGTATTATCTAGAATATGCTCATTAGCATTAGAATTAACAATCGAAATTGGAACTGACTCACCTGGTTCCTGAAATTGTATTTGATCTACATGTCGACTGTGTGTACTTAAGTCATCGATGTCTAGAATTATCACCATCGACTTTCCGACATTCTTCAGAACAATACCCGTAGATGGTCGAAGATCATTTCCTCGATAGTATGTAACTTCTGCAGACTCCAGACATCTCATATTCGACTGAAGAATTCTTCCTTTCAATAGCTTCGCTGGAGTCTCCTTCGTCACCGAATGTTTGGCATTTCTATATTGCAATAGAAAGGTATCTACTCCCCTCTCCAGCTCATTAAATATTGGGGCGGCAATAGAATCAATAGCAGTCTTTAATATCCTGACAAAATTTTCTGCCTGATCATTAGAACAAGGATGTCTGGGAGCAGTAAACGGATGTTTGCACCCTTTACCATTCAAACAGGTAGCGACTGCATCTGCAGCAAAATGAGAGCCATTATCGGTCACTAACACCATAGGAACTCTTTCTCTACTAAACACCTTTCTTAATGCTTGGATTATGAAATCAGAATTTGGTGAGGTTGTGAAAAAAACTTCAGGCCACTTTGAAAAAGAATCAATGACTACCAGTGCATAGTATTTGCCAAGAAAAGGACCACAATAGTCAGCATGAATTCTCTGACACGCCTCAGACGATACTGGCCATAGCGTCCACTTCGAAGGCTGATTTTTCAACTGATGACATTTTTCACAATTGTTTGCCGTACGACATATATCTGCATTTATCTCTGGCCACCAGCATGTGAGCCTTGCCAAGGACTTCATTTTCTCAACACCTAAATGACCACTATGAAGATCTTCAAGAACAGATTTACGCAATGAAGGAGGAATGACAACACGATCATTTAAACACAGAATACCATCAGGAGTAGTAGATAACTCATCCCGCTTTGAAAAATAGATAGGAAATCTACGTTTCAAATTAGCATTCCAACCTTTCCTTATAGCACTGAGTATACATCCAAAATATCTCTAATGAGATCTGAACGTCTCACTGGTAAAGGTTGCACTAACAAACAATCCGAAGTATTAATAGGTTTATCTTGTAATGACTGTCGAGAAATGTAATCAACATGTTGAATCTGTTTGGCACTTCTGTGCTGAACCGTATAGTCATATGCACTCAAAGCAATACTCCATCGCTGAACCATAGCTGCTGAGGAACGTGCTAAGGATTTTTCGGGATGATAAATAAACTTTAAAGCTTCATGATCAGTAACAATAGTGAATTTCTTTCCGAATAAATATTTATGAAGTCTTTTAACAGCCCAAAACACAGCTAATGCTTCTCACTGAGTCTGTGAATAACCTTGTTCAGTAACAGTAAGTTTGCGTGAAACAAATAACTGGTCTACCTTCCTGTTCCAAAACTGCACCAATTCCCACAGGTGATGCACCAGTAAAAAGCACAGAATGTACATTAGGGGAGTACGTTCGAAGAACAGCATCACTTTGAAGAAACTTCAGCAGACTTCGTAAGCATGACTCTTGTTCCTCACTCCATTTGAATGAATTGGATGTTAAAATATTAAATAAACAATTTGCACGACAAGAAAAATTGGGAATAAAACGGGAATAGTATTGAAGAGTACCCACTAGTGAACGTAATTCTGTAAGATTTTTCGGAGACGGTGCATTAGTCAGTGGAGCTAGTCGTTTCATATCTGGTCTAAAACCATTACCATCAACTAGGTATCCAAGGCATTCAAAACTAGATACACAAAATGAACACTTATTTGGATTCACTGTAATATTCTTTTCAATTAAACGACGCAATAAAGCAATAAGTCTCTGATCATGAACTACCTTATTAGAACCATGAACAATGAGATCATCTTGATAAACTTCAACACCTTCAAGATCACTAACTACTTTATTCATAACTTCCTGAAATATGACTGGAGAACAACTTGAACCAAATGGAAGGAAATTGTATTTGAACAGACCAAAAGGAGTGTTAATTGTCGTCAAAATAGATGAAGATTCATCTAAAGGAATTTGAAGATAAGCATCTTTTAGGTCAACTTTCGAGAACACTTTAGAACCATGAAGTCGATTTAGAATATCTTCAGCTTCTACCGTCGTGCACGTTTGCTTCAACAAACGAGAATTCAGAGTTAATCTATAGTCACCACAAATTCTAGGGGTCTTGCCGTCCGACTTCAGTGGCGTAACGATAGGAGTACCCCATGCTGAAGACTGAATTGGTTCAATTATGCCTTTCACACACAAATCGTTTAATGTCTTATGTACTGCTTCTCGAAGACCATAAGGAATTATTCGTCTTTTAAGAAAGACGGGATCACCCTGTACGTGAAGTTTTATAGGCTTAATTTTCATACCTCCACTGCACTTAGCACACATAGCTATCAAATCTTCAAGTAAAGTATCAGAATTTTCTTTAGAAACTAAGAAGGACAACTCCACCTTAAGCCTTTTCAAATTCTTTAAACCCAATACTGACAGTCCTGTTTCACTAACTAAAAATTCACAAGGTATGTATGAAGAATTATCATCTCTGATTAGCAATTCACAACATCTTCGTATGGGCAGTCTGTGTCCAGTAATCCCCAGTATTGATACTTCAGTGGGTCGTACAACAACGTTAGGATCTAAAGCTTTCAAGTTCTTGAATGAAATAATGGACTCTATACTGCCTGTGTCCAGAATAAAGTCATGAAATGAACCAAGCGATGTATATAGTCGTTTTTGAATATGAGCATTACCTTTCGAAATAGTAGACAAAGATAAATGATCACTAGAAACATCCGAATTATTTAAATTTAAATTACAAGATTTAGTACAGCTTGAAGCAAAATGGACAATAGCTTTGCATACTGACTGAATGTGTCCTACCTTACCACATTTAAAACATTCAGCATTACGAAATACACATGGATTGCGAGCATGAAACTTTCCACATGATAAACATTTACCAAACTTCATCTCACCTTTGTGATTTGCTTTGTAATTCCTCGTTGAAACACCTTTCATATTTACACGAGAATAGGAATCACTGTTAAATGAACGCAAATTTGATTGACCCTGAGATTGTAGTTCATCATGACGACTAAGCAAAGTATCAGAAATCTTCATCGACTGGATATCAAGTTCATTGACTGCTTCGTAGTTAATACATGCAGTTCTAGCATCTTGAAAGGAACAGTTTGGGATTCTTAACAGCTCTCTTTCCAAACTCGGTATGTTAATTCCTGCAATTAATCGATCTCTCAGTTGCACATGAAGTTGACCACCGAAATTACACTTGGCAGCTTGTTTCTGTAATTCAAGGATGAATTCCCGAGCCTTTTGGTCATTTTGACGAACCATCTTATGAAACTTCACCCTTTCACGGCATTCAAAACTGGTGCATTTTACATGACTTAACAATAGCTCTTTAAGAGTTGCATAAGGGAGTGAGATAGGTTTTTCTGGATATGCCAAAGTTTTTAATAAGCTGTACTCTTCTCTCCCAATGAATGTCAGAAAATGTGCCACAATTTTCTCACCTTTAACATCTTTCTTGGTCATGCTCCAAATTTCGAACCTTTCCAAATAATCCTCAAAAGCTTCAGGAGTTGAATGAATATCCAACTTTTCCATTGCAGGTTCCATCACGACGCCAATATAGTATTCTAATTATAGTATGAATTAGGAATTCCAGTATTAACGCAATTGAATTAAGAAGACACAGGCACAAACGAATGTATTGTATTTAGAATTCGAAATCAAGCATTCAACCAGTACCAAGGTATCATTGGTTCATTCAAACACCACACGCTCTCTATATTGTCAGCACATAGCAAGACCCATGATAGTAGGAAACGAGGAAGGTCATTTACATATAAGAGGAATAACACTGGTTCACCCGTACTCTTTGCTGATGCTCAACCAGGAGGTCGTTCATCCACGTTGATAGAATGCCTCCAACTCCGAAATTCCTTAATTTACATAACAGCCGGTCGTAAAGAACTTTATCAAAAGCTTTTCTGAAGTCGATGTAGGCTACGTCTATAGGTCACTTTTGGTCTTTAAGAGCGCACCAGCTTTCACGACCGACTAATAAGTAAGCGAGACAGGAAAAACCTATTCTAAAGCCATGCTGCTTCTCCGAAAGAATCCAGTTCTCATCGAGACACTTAAAAAGCTCCTTCCAAATAATCTTTTCTAAAATTTTGAGAACCACGATGGTTAGGTTAACAGGTCGGTAGTTCTTAGGTTTATATTTCGTGCCTGTTTTGAAGACAGGATTTACTATGGCGTTCTTCCAGTCTTTTGGTAATCGATGCCAAGTTTAGAGAGAAGCCCACCAAGTCAGAATTTCTCAATAAAAGGCCAGCTAGCGGGGCATTTTTCCCGCTTACTAAATGCAGTTAGCCTATGCGTTATTCTATCAAATGAAGTTATCGACTTCGTTTATTTAACAGAGAACTTGATGTTTTAGTCGAATACTCAGAATAGCATTATATATTGATTTACTGAAACTAATAATAACGTGCTGCTAGAAACAGAAGCTTCTGTCTTGTACACAACTATTTGATGCGTTTTTTGAGACAAATTGAGATATTGTACGCGCCTTAATTACAACTTGCGTAACTATGTCAGAACGTTCGGAAATGGAACATGCTGTAGCTAGAGTTGGTGCTGGGACAATCCCCCTGTCGATCCTAATTGAATTCATCTCACAGAAAGTTTACACTGATCTTATGCGTCTTATTGATCTGTGAGTTATTCTAAATAAGTAGGGTTACAGCGTAGGTTGCCAAGCAAAACAGATCTTGAAAAGAAGATAGAAATCGCTACATTCTTTAGTCGTACTCAACATCTTTTCATAAGGCTCGAGGCCTTAGTTAAGTGGTCAAATAGTGCATCAAAGGTCGACAAATGTGAGGTAATATCTTCAGAATTGTATGGATCTGTTAAGAAAATTTCAAACTTTTTAGAAGAGCAAAGTTTCTTTTTGATAAGCACAGCAAACGCCTTATCTAGGCTTCTTAGAGAGACTTTAGTCAGTGCCAGGTAGACTCATACCGCTGTTAAATGGATTTCAGGTTGCCACCGTTTTCTGTACTTCTTGCAATTGATATATTCACAAATAAAGGATATACTCGTCTCCCAAAGTCCATTAAAGTAACTCGTCATTGATTTTTAACGTTTAAGAACTCTGCTTTTGTTGCTGAATCTGCCACTGAAAAAGAAAGAAAGCAAGCCCTCATCGATCTTAACTGCATCATCCAAAATCGCCTTAGCCTTACCCAGCTACCTCATCAATTCCGGACTATAAAAATAGGTATGATTTTATCTAGTATTTTATAGTTTTAGCTGATGGACGTGCACAATTTGTCGTCCAGAATGAATTTGCTGTAGGTTGTCGAGTTCTTGTTGATAACTTCATCTAGGTTACTGTCACCCTCATGTCCGAAGCGCTTGACTTCCCTTGGAGAATTTTAGATCTCAAATTTTTACTTAAAGACTCATCGATGAGTAAGTCTACTGTGTACGATTTTTAAAAAGTACTTTAAGTTCTAGTCATTAGGGGTTTTTATTGAAGTCACATCGTGTCCTGTATATTTCCTAAGTATTTGCTTACTAACCATTTTAATTCAGATTGAAATTTTTACAGCTATATTTAATAGCACCTTAAGGACATCTGATACGTGTACTTAAGTACTCTTTTTGATGTTTTTCCCAGTATGTTCCTCAGTTTTTATATGCGGTGGAGATGAGTCCTCTCAAAAGCTCGAACATAAAGGTTATCTCCCAGCGTTTATGCTGCATCTATCATACAGTATGCAGCCATTTGTTACTTGTAGCCTCAGAATTTCAAACATGTGTGCTTTGTTATAGAGGGGAAAACTTACAACTCCCTAAGTTAGTATCCTACCAGCATTAATTTCAAACGTCGACACCGTTTTAATTCTGCAATGTGTGTATTTGCTTCTATACATAACTCTGTTGCATCCGTTTTTAGTTAATCATTCACCGTTCTTTAATGATGTCCAAACTATGATTATCAGTAAAGGGGATATGGTTTTCTAGTTTATCTTATTGAAGAAATTCAAACTACCCAAAAACTTATTGATATGTGCGAGCTTTCGGTACCGTTATATGTAATATTAGAATGATCAAATTCAGGGTGAGAAAAATAGTCCAAACTTACAAAAGATTACTGCTTGGTAATTCATCATTGGAAGCAATTGTTGCAAAGTTTCACTGATAAATGTTTGTTTCTTATTTTCGCATATTATTTCTAGACTATCAAAATCTTGTTCATCCGGCGCAAACAAGACTCATAATTAACCAAGCCCAGTCTCGTCTGCTCTATCGACAGTTTGATAGTCGTCCACCTCTTGTCCACCTTTACGACATGTTGCGTATCCTTTTTGTGAGTGAATATCGAGTCGATCGTCTATATTAATGTACTGTAGTATGATTTCCTCTCAGTTTTAGTCACAGATCTTTTTCCATAATCATCCACTGCTAAGAATAGTTATTGTTATAGTATTTTGTCGTATCTGAATATTTACCGGTTGTTTCTATTTTAATGACTGTTATTAGTAGCTTGGGTTTTAGATGTTCTCATGGTATGACGATTTAGAAATTTTATGCGTGAAGTTGCGCTGAAGAGGATTATACTAAGTAATAATATAGTGAGACCATTATTTTACAAATAAGATTCGATTAACAGGCTCATTCATAAGAACTGTGTGGATGACTTCGATGAGTTTGACTTGTTATAGTCCATAGTAAGATTGGTCTACCAGAGACTTTCATGTTTACTTTGTACTATCCTGTTACAATAAATTATTTCTTACTATAAACGCATTTAAAATTATATTATTATTATTGTCATCAATAAGAAAAGTCGTGTAAAGAATAAGTCGTAGATCAACCCCATCTTGAATTTCTAAAACTAATTGTGAACCTGCATTAATAAAACTTCTGGAGTTGTATATGTAGAAATTTGACATGTGACTTTTTTACCGTAGGTTAAGGTTAGCAGTTAAACTCAAGTATGATTAAAATGAGTTGATTTAGACAGTTTAACTTGAAAATAGTAAACTTATTGTTAACATTCTTTCCGCTCCACCATTGATAATAGTTCGTTTGGCTTTTATGTATTCGATCCATTCAACTAACTACATTACTTTCTATGATGTATAATTTTACCTCTGATTTTCTTGGATTGATATAACACCTACACCACAAGCTACCTCTTATATAACACTAGTCAGTTTGGATTTCTTGTTTTAGGTGATGTATAGTTATGTATATTATATGGTTTCATATGCTCATTTAATAAAACAGGTATAACTGCTCATATGTTGTGACCAGTATCACCAATTAAATACTGTTCATCAATGCAGGGTCTATTAAGTAACTAATATTGTAATAATAACCAAATGTTCGTCAATAAAGTGTACTGAGATTTTGGATCCCTTTTTTGTAACGTTATGTTTATTCATTCATCTTCCCTATACTCTCACTAAACAATATACAACAATACTTCTAATAATAGTTGTTGATATATCTAATTGGTTTACAAATTTTAAATAAATGAAAACGTACTCATTATTTTAGTGTTATCACCTGCTAGGTTTTTAACCGCAATCATTTCTTAACATGACGTGTATAATGTATAGATGCCTTTAGTTTATCACTTCAATTGGATATGTTGCACGAACAAGCTCAAAGGGCACGTTCAAAGCGACCACCAGATCAACTTACAATCGAAGCATATAGACCTAGCAGATGTTTGTCGATCTCTTATTGGCATGGTTTAGCTAGAACTCAGTATAATTCAGTTATGGGTCTAGATGGAAAGTTACATGCTACAGGTATGTATGAATATATGTGTTTATGTTTTGTGTATAAAGATAATGTTTTTATCTATGGAATAAACACTAGTAAACTTATAAAACAATGATTTTGATGGTGGTTTGTTTTCTGTCATTTCTCTTGAGGAGGTAGTAAATCGCCATCACCCTAGGTGGTTGAGAGGTGCTTTACGTATGCCTAAACACCGCCTACCCCGACGAGCGATGTTGTCTGGTGTAGGAGTAGGCTGGGAGAATTTCATTTGTCTTTGATAGTGGGATGAGTGTGGCAATTTGAACCGGTGTACTAGGCTTTATGCTGTAACTGGGTGACTGAAATCTTTTCCAACGAGCTCATTTTCAAAGTTGTACCATCAGATATGTATTAAATTCTAAGCCTAAAAATGATATTTCCGTCAAGATATTGACCGCGTTTTAATTAGAAAACTGACTACATATTATTGAAAATTGTTAATTATGTAACTTAGAAAATATCTAATGGGTAGTACCAGTCAAGTTACTGTGTATATAATTAATGTAAAGATTAAAATGAAGATTATACGTTATACAGGGTAACATAAACGTAAGTGAAAGAGATGGATTTTCGCAATAACAAATTATAAAGCGTAAGGAGAAGTGAGAATCTGTGGTAATTTCTGGCTGTAAAACGCAACGATTAAAAATTGTAGACGTGCACTGGCTACTGGTAGCCACTGCTAGGGAAGTCCTACTCACTGCCTTCTCGTGGCTGGGGCATTCTTTACAAAATTGAGAGAACGAAAAGTGAGTTTCCGGCTCTTTAACCGGGTTAGTGGGTACGGAAGATCCATCTAGGGGAGTTGGGAAACCCTGATTCCACATCAATGGTGCACAGGGGCTCCAGGATCAGGGAACAGACCTATTGTCAGTCACTGTCTTCCATGGGACTGCATCTCCTACCGTTGCTCCACTGCCTTGGGGATTAAGCCTCTAAATCATAGGTTTGTGTCGTGGCCGTCTAAGAAAACCACCTACCTCGATTTAGGTGCCCAGACAGTATCCCAACCCTCACACAAATCGAATGATGATTACGAATGGAAAAACTATTCTTGCTTCAATTCATTCACATTCTGATAAATCACTTACACAATCATTTGGTAGCATTCGTATTTATTTTCTATATTACGTCACTTGTCTAATACTTTCTATTCTCATTTTGTGTATCCTTTTATTTTTCGACTTATACAGCAGCTCACCTGTGGAGAAAACTATGTCCTCTCTAAACGACTTAAATTCACTGATTTATTTCATTGTCACACACTAATTTCTGTTCGTTGTTGCTCTTGTTTTTATTATACCCTCCCTCCATTCTCTATCTCCTCACAACCATTACTATTATGTGGTGCATATGTATTCGGTGCCCCCTTGTACCAATGTTTATGTGTCCAGATAAACAAAATTCTGATTCCTGGCACTATTTTGATGCCGTTCTTAATCAACTATCCCTTGTCGAGTAATATTTTGTCCTCTACTTTATTACTTCTGAATGTAACATAAATTGGCAGAATATTGTTTATAACCCCACCCCTTAATCTTTTCAGCTTATTTACTTACCATTCATGTTGATCCAACGGAACCTCAGAGACCACTCTGTGTTAGTCATCGTCCTGAGCTTACTACTTCGAAATCTCAATTAGTTGGAGCTACTGTACAAGTGAGTATCGATTCATGAATATATTATGCTATGACCATAGAAGAATATTACAGTTAGTAATTAATTACATTAATCTGAAACTTGACGGGATGAATATATACTGTATGGAACAGCAGTAGAAATCGGTAACTGAAGCAAATTTAAATTTTAGTTTCATACGATGTGTTGCAATCGGCTCCACAACGTTTAAGGAACAGATATAAATAAGTTTTCTGGTTAATTACATGCCACAGTGACGGCAGTAGCTTTCCGATAAATATTCTGAACTATCGAAGAAATGAATAGAAAAGTCATTATCTTTTGACACGGAATAGTGCTCTTGAAATTATTGGATTAAACGAATCATTGTTCTTTCTAAATAACGGATTCTGCAGGAACCAATATATATATATATTTGTAGAATTTGTAGAATAAAATTTTAAATGTATAATAAATAATGTACAAGCTATCCATTCGGGAAGGTTTTCATACATCTAAATGATACTCAAAACATCTTTATAAAGTAATCGTAGAAAAAGCGTTTTCATCCTATATACGTAGTCCACCTTCTTCATTTATCTTGTTATAAAGTGAGCAAAGTAATCGTTCCGTCGTCTTTATCTTGTTTTTGTCTTTCCCAGTTCATTTTATAATGTTTGAAAGCGATCTAACGGTGATAATTATCCATTTGCTTTAGTTTTTGTTCATTACTGTTTGTTGTTTGTCACACTTACAAGGCTCAGCCATGGTATATCCATCTTTTTATACTGCGGCAATTCACGTGTCATTTTCGGCAGTTTTATACAGGCTTTTTCTGATAAGAAACAAAGATCTAACATGTCCTAATCACTCGTGTTTTAACAGAGTAAAATGTATACTTTGGTTGATGGCATATTATGCGTAAAACCTGTGAATTTTTATTGGCTCTCATTAAATGTGAAGCAGTAACTTACTGTTTGAAACACACCTTTTTTCGTTACTGGGCTTCGGGTTTAAGCTATATTAAACCTATCTCCGGTTAGGACACCATATTGGTATCGTTTAACCTTATATAAAAAGTGTTGCTCTACAAAAGTAGTGTGTAATGCCTTTTTAAACAATTTTCGGGATTCTCAAAGAGTTACGCACACATGGTCTCTAAAATGGCATCAAAATAACTTCGAATTTCACTTAATATTTATGATATACAGTTAACAAAGATTTTGTGTCTTTCTTTATGAACTAATAATATCAGGTGGATATTACTCTTTAATGAGTAAATAGTGTTATGATAGTTCATCCGTTAAAATAACCTAATAGCTACATGGAAGGCAATAAATTATGATACAGTCAATATCTCTTAGTTCATGATTAAACATAAGTCTGTAGATATTAATTAGTACGCGGTTGAGTGGTTGCTGTCTATGTATAATAGTTAGTTATAAGAGGAGGGTCTTGAACCGGTGTTTTACTTCCTGAACCGTTGAAGCTATGAAGGCAAGTAAAATCCTTTCTAACTACATATTGTTAAAAAAGAATTAGTTGAGTCATTTTCTCGATAACATTTCTCATGATTTTTTTGTATTTGTACTAAAAGGGAGATTGTTTATCTATCGAAACTCTGCTAACAAGAACTATGGTGGCTCGAGCTGAGCAAATGCTCCAGGTAAATAATTTGATGTTCTATTGATTTTTCTAAGTAATTTGATTATCATTAATAAAAGTGAAATAGTATCAATCTTTATATAATGAATGTAGAAAATTCATTTTCTCTTTCCTGTCATATCTTATTGTTTATCGTTGAGTTACACAAATGTGATAGATTCTATCGTGTAAATAAAATTTATAAATTTGTACTAATAACTGTATATATATATATATATATATATATATATATATATATATATATCCGCATTCCTACGGTTGAAGAACATATAAAACCCAAATCAACTGTCAACCACTATCTAAGTCAGAATCTTCAATACGAACGTCAAGACGGCTTTACTGTACGGAACTGAAGCTTGGAGCACTACTACAACCATCGCCAAGAAGGTACAAGTATTTGTAAACAATTGGTACTCAAGATACTCAATATCCGTTTGTCGGATACCATCAGCAACAATATTTTCTGGAAGAGAATAAACTAACTCCCATCTAAAGAGGAAATTAGGAAAAGATGCTGGAAGTGGGTAGGACAGATTGCGGAAATAATCAAACTGCATATATATATATATATATATATATATAATTGACTCATGAATTCAATTATTAAATTACTACAATCTCTACAAAACCCCTCTGATTATATATATAGCATGATATGTATGATGATTAGGAAATATGGTTTGTTATGAGGTTTTGGGAAAAAAACGTTAACAGGCTTTAATCATTCACTAATTGTTTCTAAGTTTTTTGTTTATCATTGGAAACGTTATGCATAATGTACGGTACTGCTATAGTTCATCAAGAGGATGGTATATATGATGAGTTTTTAGAGCAATATTAATCCCCTAATCTTTCGAATAATAAGTAATTTTTTTTCGTTTAAGAATAATAACTCTGTCTTGGTAACATAAAGATATAGCCTTCAACTTATCTGTTCATGTTCCTTTTTATTTTATAGGATTTGAGACAAGAGCTACTGATTATCAGTCCTGGACCTGTACGTCTTGCCGATGCTCCATTATGCTTGTATGTTCCACTTTTATGGCCTTGTAGTCCACATGAATTATTACAAGTACGCATAGATCCTGTACAAGGTTTTGTATGCACTTCATTTCCATTACTTACTTCACTCGATACTGAGTTTGGTGCTATTGGATCAGTTGTTGCTAGTGTTAATTTTAGTCCTCCTGAAGGAGCTTCTGAAAATTTTTCTCGTTCCAGTGTTATTAATACACTTGCATCACTCGATTCTGCTTTTAATCAATCATCTTGTCATCGTGTTCGTCTTGTGTCTGCTACAGGAGCTCTTGTCCAACCTCATGAAAGTGATCGTATTTGTTCAATTCAATCTCGGAGTTTACGTAATCTTTCCCACGGAGATGCTCGATGGCGTTCTGTGATTTGTGAGTGCTTGGAACATCTACGATTGTGTTTAGGTTTGGCCAGGTTAATGCAGACAGCAAAGATACACCGACCGTTTTGGCAACCGTTTAAACGTCATCTTCCTCTAATATTGTCTCCTGCACAAGTCAACTTATCAAGTTTATGGTCTCAAATGCTAGTCCGTTTACAGCAGTCATATCGTTGGCCTATATTATTTGCTCAGTTATTTCCAAATAACGAATACTATATAGCATGCGAAGTTATTTCTGGGCCATTGGATGTGGACTACAAATATTACTTAATTGTTTGTAATGCCCTTCCAGAACATATGAATATCACTACAAATTTACAAGGTGTACTTGTTTTCAACTCGGAAGTAAATCCCGCCTCTGGACATTTAAATGAAACTGGATTATTTCTTCAGGTGACTCACTTCACGCCGCTCATAGCTGATACCGTTTGGTCTAATAATCCATCAACAACGGTCAGTTTTTGTGTTTTGGGATGTATAATTTCGTGAAAGTCACATACTTTGAGTGTTATTTTTATTGTACACCAAGATAAAAGTTATAGTATCTATAATGGTATGTCAGTCATATACAACCTAGAGCCTGACGCATATGTGCATTGGTTCAATTTGCTAAATTACATTAGTACGACGAGATAAAATCATCAAGGCAGAATAAATTTAATATATTTGCGTCTGGAAAGGCGAGGAAGAAAATATATGAACCACTATTCTGAGTCCACATAAAATTGCATTAATTAGCTTCGTGATAGGTTCTTAGTTTTCTACGAAGGTATCTAAGTAGATTATCGCTTACATAGTTGAAATATAGATAAGTGAAATTTAGATTATGTTTAACAATAATAATAATATCAAAATGACGACTGATTCTCACTTGTCCTTGTCATAAACACTGACCAGTGGTTTGTTTGTACATTTTTTAAAGTTTTGTATTTAGAATTTGAAGCTCAGCTCTTAATTAAATATGTTTTTTATATGATCTGTTCGTAAATCTCCATTAATTATAACCGTAAAAAATATTTGAACCTTTCATATATAAGTTAGGATAATTATCACCTAGCAAATCGTCGATTTCAACATTCTGTATCTTAATGCGAGCTCAAAGATTCCCTCTTTGTCAAGAAGAAACAATGTAAGGTGATTTAAATCAGTGGAGAATAACAATAATCTTTTAATAACATCGTCTTGGCAAAGGTGTGATTTCAGTTCAGTCACACTAGCATATATTTATTCAGTAAATTACAAGTAGCAAGTTTATGGTCCTGACGAGTAAAATACTATATTGACGAGTTGTCGATTTAGTTATCATATGTTAGCAAGTTCCTTAAATCTTTCGTCATAAAGACAAATTGAATTAGTCGAAAAGTATTTTTGAATTTCACTTTAAAACTGTTACTGGTCATAAGTAGGTAAGGTTCACTTTTAAAAATAAATTCCCGATCTCCTCATCATTTTTGTGACTCATTTATCAATGTTCTATTATTTGTTGAATGAAATGTTGAATATTGTATAATTGAGTGTTTACTAACACGGATATCTTGATTTTATTATTGATAATCTTTAATACATTCCAAGATTACAAAATATGTACGTACATAACGGCATGTAAATTGTGTTCATTGCAAACTGGTTTATTACGTGCAAGTTTATTTACATTGACTTTGAATCACACAGTTTATTTGGAAGCCATTCATACTACCACAAGTAGGAAATTACCTAATATGCTAACCAAGTGTTGTTTTTATGGGGTTTAATTATTCTACTCCATCTCCACATTGAAGTAGATGAAGGGGCGTTCGTAGAAATAAATTAACTCATTCACCAGGTAGTTGAATATAAGCCACACTCTAATTAGCAGGGCTAATGATAATATCCGGTTGCTCTAATCGAAGTAGCTGGATCTAGGCTCGGATTTGTGAACTAATGACTGGAAGTCAAATTCCTTAACCACCAACCTATCGCTCGACTTTTATCACAAAAGTATATATATATTTGGTACCCCCTTGTACCAATATTTATGTGTTCAAATAAATAAGTTGTTGTTTTATGTATACATTTATTTTAATCCTAAAACAGTTGATGTATACCTTCTATTATTTTGATTTCCTAAACCGAATACAGGTTCATTTATTTAACTAATTATGAAGTATGTATCTCATGTGGGAACAGGTAGTGATTCTACCTGACTACTGAAACCGATGTAGATGGTCTGATGTTTGGAAGTCTATTTCATATTCCAACCCATTTCCCATGTATAAATCCGTCTAATTATCTACGAACCATATTATAACTATCAGGGCTAGTGATATACTAACTGGTCGCCTAAATCAAAATAGGTAGAGCGCATAGTTCGAACCTTGAACTCATTAACTGGAAGTTGAACGCCTTAACCATTGAGTTACCATTGCACAACGTTTAGTCTAACAATTCATTCGTTCAGTGCTGTCAAGTATATTAACCACTAAGCTAATGGCTTTCACCGTTGTCCTAATGTCATCTTTGGAAATAAAAATTATTGTCAGTATTCTCTTCTTTTCCCCTTTTCGTTCCTATTTAGCTGGAACAATTATGTGCTTGTATTCAAAAAGCTCAATCTACCATAGTTAGTCAACGCTCAACACGTGTAAATGAATTATTAAATAAACTAAAGCTGTCACATGCAATTGACAGTGAGTCAGTTTATAGTGATGCTGCTGTTGTTACTCGCAAATCAATGCGTTTATTTGAACCTCAAGCTACTGTACCAACATTAGCTCGTTTAATTGGTACTTTGGAAGAGAATATACTCACTAATTATTTAATGGTGGAAGTAAGTTTTTTCAAAGGCTTATATCTTATATAGTTTTAACCTTTAGGAAGACATTTTTTCATCGATAAAAGATAGCTAATTTTTAAAAATTCATATAATTTCTTTTTCAATTAAAGGCAAAATTCTTTTAGAATGTTTATATGTCAATAATTTCCTTTTTTTTTAAATGAGATTGTAACTATTTTGTGCTATGGGACATTTTCAATGGAAGAAGCCTGAGCTGTTCATCTGTTAAGCAGCTTCGATCTTGGAACAGTTATTAACCGAAGATATCTCCTTTACACTCATTGTCTGTTCCCGTTACTGATAAAATGTCTTCATCAAATTTAAGAGAGTTACAATGACCAAATTAATCAGTATATTAGATTCACATAAATAATACATCCGAAGTCAATACATACAATTAATAATTGATTTCAACCAGGTTGATAAAGTTGGCAACATCAGGCAATATTTGGTATAGATAGGAAGAGGAATAATTATTTGAATAGAACCACGTAAATAACTATAACATCAAGCAATATGAAATTAATTTTTTCTACAATCAGTTGCTTTACGATGTTCAAGGCAATTGTGCAATAATGCTTAATGATTACTCATGAGTAATATAATTTGAATACACAAACTTCCTGTTTGTTCGATTGTAACGTAATATCGCCATTTTCATTAGAGTACACAAACCGCGAAGGATCGTACAATATGTAATCTCCTGAATGCTTCGAATGATAGTACAAGAATCTTTGGAATGAGTGTCTGTTCGTCAAATTTTAAAATGTCGCTTCACAACCATTCTGCTTAAACTCCTAAATTTATTATTTGAAGTAAAGTAGTTGAGTGCGTTGGTCAGCTCATTTATCTGTGAGCTTTCATTAGCCATCAGCTTCATAATTTTCGTTTAACGTCTAAACGATAGGGAAGTCGTTAATCTTTTTTACACAAAAATTGCTCTTTTATTCCCAAATTAATAATCCGTAAAATGGCCAGGTTTAAGGCAAAATACGCTGTTTAAAATTATATCATGTGAATTTAGTATTGTGAAATAAAACAAGATTGCTAATGTTGAAATGACTAATATGCACTGTTAGCTAGAATCAGCCTATACGTTAAATGAAATTATGAGATTCACGATCAGAATGAATATGGGTCTGAATCTGGAAGAGAAATAATACTGGTGGGAGACTGTAAAGTTATATGAATTAAATTAGACATACTAAAGTGGAGTGAGTGCTGTGTCATGTCTTAAAAAGATTATTAGTGATGCTAAACCAAGAAATAATCATAATAGTAGTGGTAGTAGCAATAATAATAATAATTCATGTCCTGTAGTGAATATTAACTTTGGAATGCAGGTACATCCAGCTGAAAAGTCCCTAATAGGACGAAACGCTCCTTCTGGATCCCACTGCTAGCCACCATCCGTCTCTAATTACTTTAGTCAAATTAGGTTATTCTTGGGTTAAAATTACTTTTGATTTTATTGACCAATGTAAGAAAAGGTGTTGAATATATTTTCATGTACACATAGCTCCAGTTTTTTTTAATCCGGGTGGCTACTGTTTCTGGCGCTTGAAGGTCTTTAATTCGGACCGACTTTAGCAGAAAATTACTAACCCGACGATTTATTAAAAAAGATTGACTTATACTGGTGCTATAACCAGTTCGCACTAGACGGTTTAGTATTAAGTTTTTTTATTGAGATCATGAACCGATTGATGTTCGACCACCGTTGTAAACCTGGAAGCTTAGTATTAAGTTGTTCAATGTCGTGATGACTGTGCTTTTGTTTAGCTACACTCTAATGCTTTCAAGAGCACATAAATGCAAATTCCTAGAACCCCGACCAATGTAACTTGCTACACAAGAGCAGTCGAATTGATAAGTGCAAACAGAGTTTAGTATCCTAAGTATTTCATTTCTGGCTTCAGTCTCAACATTTGGTTTGTGGAAAACACTTTATTTTATTCTACAAATAACCCTAAAGTCACATACCGTAATGGTAAACGATGTATTTTGTCTTAATTTGGATAAATGAAGTTGTAAAACCTGAAGAGAATTTATTAAAAAGAATATTCTTTCGTCTATCAGTGCTTTTAGTATGATGTGGATTTTCAAACAGTAAAAATTGTTTTGCTTTCATTAATACATGTAGCTTTCGTGCACTGGCATAGAACACAATGGAATGCGTTATGACGGTGCAGGTTGTCTATCTGCGATTACAATTACGAGGTCAGTTAATTTTATTGATCGAAAATGATAATTCCCAAGAGGATTGTTATGTTTAAAGAAAAAATAAATAACATCACAGTATACATAGTAATGCTTACTACTCAGTGATGAGTCAATTTATAGATCTCAATCCTACAGGAGATGAATCGTAGCGTTAACACCTCAGTGATAATATCTCAAACTGTGGAACTGGATGACTGTTATCTTCTGCAGTCGCCCGATACAGATACACGTTTCCCTCACTCTTTCCCAGTCTGCTATGCGAGTGAGAACACTAAGTGTTGCACAGAATACTGCAATTGGCGAAGCAAATAGATCGTACATAAATCATGGTTTTATATTCATCTGTCGTCCTTACTCAGACTGGTAGATGTAGGTTGAGACCTTGATTAGGTTTGCAATCTATTCTCTTTCGAAGTTACTCTTTGTTCATCATCTACATTATTGGTTTTGAAATGCTCTCAGGCATATAATATGTCTGGACTCATCCATCTTATCAGTGACGCAAAATCGAATCACATAGGGAGCATTTGTTCTGTCAAGATAGTATTTACGCCTTGCTGACAAGTGCCAACTAGCACGAAACCAGAGTTATTACTTAGTTGTGGTCAGGAAGTGTAAATACTTGAAATCTATACCTCATCATATCTACCTTCTTCTGAACTGCCAGGTAATAAAATCATACACATTTGTGCTTTTGATACTACTAAGTTATAATTGAGATGAGTAGACTTTACACCATAATATATTGGTTCAGTATCCAGTTGATCTAAATCTATTAAAAATATACTCCCCTCAGTTTTACTTTTCCTGAAGAATTAAATTATTTCGATTCTACTTTTTCTTGACATTAATTGTCATTTGATAAAATACAAATGACTGAGTTCATTACACTTTTTTTTTCAAATAATTCACTGGAGTCCCTTGAACAGTTCATTTGTCGTTAATAAGTAAATCTGTATCTGAATTGATATACACATATTATCCATTTGTTCAATTACATTCGATAAATTCTGCCATGTTTTGTGTTATCATTGTAATGGTGTAAACTGTGAAAGTAGTAGTAACCTGTTTTAGAATATTAAGAGTAAAGTATGGAATTAAGTCATTTATATTGATGAAACTTTTTGTAATTAAGTATATGTTTTTATAATTGACTTCAAAAAACATTTAGTTTATTTGTTAATTACTTGAACATATAAACATTGGTACAAAGGGACATCAAAGTATTTATGCGCCACACGAATCATTGAATTTGTGTGTGAGCTTAGATACTGTCCGGGTGCCCAAACCGAACTTGGTAGTTATATTAGGGACCACACCCCGAGCATTTGACCCAGATGTCTAATCCACAAGACAGTGGAGCAACGTTAAGAGTTGCCGCCTCATGGTAACCTGTTACCAATAACGTTCATGCCCCACTTGTCCCCTCAGAATCCTTGAGCTCACGTGCACCATTGGTTTAGAATCAGGGTTTTCTAACTCCCTGGATGGGTCCTTTGTACCACCAACACAGTTTAGACCCCAGACATTCCCTTTTCGTCTTCTCAACTTCATAAACAACATCCTCACCTTGAGAAGGCAGTGAGTAGTACTTCTCTAGTAGTGGCTATGGGAGAGCATTTCGAAAGGGAGAGCGGACTCTTCTCACTCTCGTCCATGCCAGGACATTATGTATGTACGAATTGTAGAGTACCTGTAGATTTGGAAAGTAAAGTAGTTAGAGCGTGTATAGTAGCTTCTCACCTACGATACAGTGGTTAAAAATGCAATACTGAGCTGTAACTTGATAAATTAAACCACCATTTTACTATGTATATATATATACATATATATATATATACATTGTATCCATTTGGTATTTTTTTAACTATTCTCTTTCCACACGCACAGTATACCATTCAATCCGCCAAGCTGGCATCCATCAGATATTATTCCTCTAGTCGATTTTGTTCATGGAATGATACTCCGACCACATTTCGATCCTTTTACACATCGTCGAAGTTGGCAATTAGATATTGTCTTTACTGGTATCGTAGCTCCTTTAAATGGAATTAATCAAATGTCTTCAACTTATTTGCGCCATCAAACTGCTGAATGGACTGTAGCAAGATTAGAACATTTCAATATTGTCGTACAAAATATACTGGTAGAATGGGAAAATTTGTGTTCAATGCATGCTTTATGTTATCATGTTATCAGTAATCCCAGTAAGGATAATATTATGTTTAACTTAACCTTTACTGCTACATTGTGTATTGTTTATCATGATATAATACAATCAAGCTATATATTCTGGGAACAAATTACCGTTTTAAATTATATACTGTATTAAGCACATACGATACAATCAACAGTAGCAAATTTTAGTTCTTAATACCTATATTGGTGTATGTGACTGTATGTTTCTTATGAACGCTATCCAGGGATATTGACTTCCTACAAGAGTAGAGATGGAGTTTTTCTATTATTTGAACTGAACAAATAAGTTACAGTCTGCATCAACTAGATGCTTTATTGCAGAATAAATGAGATGCGGCTAGCAATGGACTCCAGAATACGCGTTTTGTCCCACTTGAGACTCGTCAGTTTGTACGTACCTGGATCTCAGAGTTGATGTCCACCTCGGGATCTGAACCCAATACCTATCACTTCAATTACTCATCACTTTACCTACCCATTTATTTACTGAGTCCATATAGCCACTCGTTCAGCCAGTATCATATTTATGTCATTACAGATAGAATTAAACACGTTATGTCAAACTTATTGATAAATTATAATGACAGAATAATTAGTTATTAGCAATAGTTAGTTGAATAATTATGTGCACTGTTCTCGTGTAAATTGTTTCACTAATTTTTTTTGACATTAATGATTATTTTTATTGTTTTCGTTGTTTGTGCTTATCTCCCAAGTTAACGTTCACTCGATTTGTCTAGTTAATTGCTTTGATAAAGATAACAGAATTTGACTCATTTTTGTTTTGGTTGTTTGAATGTTCCCGTTGATGTTTAGGACTGCATTTGATCAGTCTCTTATTAGCTAATGTACATCCTGTACGGATTGCCTCGATACTGCCTTAGATCACAAGCATTATAAGCACAGATGATTGGTGGTTAGCAGTGGAATCCAGAACGCATGTTTCATCCTTTCTGGAACTCGTCAGCTGAATATTCCTGCATCTCGGAGTTGGTGTTCACTCCGGGACTCGAACTCGACACTGTTTGCTTCAAACTCTAACAATACTTATTATGGACAAATTGATACAATAACTATGGGCTCATCTCTAGGCCCAATTTTAACTGATTTCTTCTTAGCAAAGTTAGAAAATGGACCCCTTAATGGGTTTATCAGTAAAGTAGATCTATACTGTCACTAGATCGACAATACATTCATTATCGTAGATCGAAATAACATTTGATAATTCACTCAGTGAATTGTTTTACTTACTAATTGCTGTCTTACTCTTTCTTGAGTGGTTTTCACCACTGGACGGCCCTCCAGTTCTTCCAGGTTTTCCATGGTGGTCTAGCTTCAATTGACTCATGATCTCAAAATTACTATAATATCCACAAAAAAACCCTTCAGTTTCTATTTACACCTTAGAATCATTTACATATCTGTACTTCTTTAGGAAAATTTCATGAAATCAGTCGTAACACTGAGATGATCTAATACATTTTTTTGTTTTAAATAGAGGAGTACGTCATCTAAATACCATAATATTGTTTTATATTGTACAACGAAAATTACTTAGACCATTGTTTGGATGTTCATTTAATAGACCTCTAAATATAGTCTATCCCATTTTGTCGTGCATAATAGTAACTAACATAGAAATACTCTAATTAAAGTTTCTTCAATGATTGGATTGATCTACAGGGGACAGACATTTCTGACCAAACATTGAATATCTGAAGTCGTTAGAGTTGAAATTCGTTATAATTTTTTTTTGCCAAAGCTTTCACATCAAGATTATTACATCAAAGTATGTCATATCATTGAGGATATTGAGCACAATATGATCTCTAATGGAATTTAATCACCTCATCACTCGTGTGATAACGAATCAGTAATAGTAGTTCACTGTTCAGTGGCAATCTATGTATCTATGCGGTTGTACTTACTATCAACAAACTTATGAATAAACATATAATCGCCAATTTTTCCCATCGACACACAAATGGTTTAGCTATGGGCTTGACACAATCATTCTCATGAAATTGTTCACGTTTTCTCACATCAGTATTGTCACATTCAACTGTATGGCATTCCAATTCCGTTAGAAGATTTTTTGGGTTTCTCTATAATTTTAGAAATAATCATGTAAATAGTATTTTACTTTGAATTAAAATGAATTACTGTCTTTTTTCCTTTTCTTCCATAGATATTTATCTTCCTAAAGGTGTACAAGTTTATTCATACAATCTTAGGACATTATCATTGATTTATGGTAAATACTACTTGGTAAGTTTGATTTATTGTTATTGGTAAAATAAATGTTGCACAGTGTATGTGTGATAGTCTCTATGTCTACTGTTGGTTCTATTTCGTTATATAATCACACGATAGAATTAAGTGGGAAAAATCAAAACTCAACAAAAAGATTTTGTTTAGAAAGTGCTTCTATTTCCACAAAAAAGGTGCAAGTTAATTACACACTTTAATTTGTGAATTATCTGTGTCTTTTAACTCACCAGCGTATGTATGAATGCAAATAATAGCTTTTTTCTGTGTCTAAAGTTGACAGTGATTGTCTACAGTCGAAACTAAGAAGATAAAATATGGAAACTGATACACAGTTATACCGTTACAACATAGAACCTGATAGGTATGTACATCAGTCCAAGTTGCTATACTCACCCCACTAGCACAGATAGATGAAATTGTCGCAAAATCCCAGAATGATAGAGTTAGTAACAGTATCCGTGGTAACAGAAAAGACTAAACATCAAAGATACGATTCAAGGTGGAAATATGAATTTGTGAAGTAAAAACACAAAAAGTTATGAAGAATTCAGAGGCTTAGAATCTTTAGGAATAAAAAGAATAGATGAACCTGCGCTACGGCATATGATTTTGAGCCATGTCACTCAAACTCTCTAACCATTGGCTACGATAGTCATACTGACACCGACCAAGTAGTTTAAACCTATTAATTAACATGGCTCTGTTCAGTTAGCATTAACTTCATGGACTGATTCCATGTTTTGTTTTGTCCACCTCTTGCACATAATCAAAAAACCCTAGTTCTGAGCTTTCTACCGAATCTCCGATCCTCTCCATCAAGCCAGCATCATATAATGGATACTTTTTACTCCAATGATATGCTCTGAGATTCGTTAGAAATATGTGTGTATCACTTAACTACTTTTGTCCTTAACGTTGAATACTTTCACATTTTTCTGTTCTTCAGTTTTCTCAACTATTTTCTGTCTTTTAGTAAAAAAACAGAATTCAGTAAAGTCTATTACAAAAATGAATTTTCATGTCATACTGTTTGTTAAGTTTGTTTACATTCCTTGTCTTTACTCTTTCCTCATCAATCCTTTTTTGTGTATTGTTTTATACTACTTATCAATATTGAGTAAATAGTTTATACCTAGCAATTTTTACGCAAATATTGTAACGTAATTTCTTCGTGTAATATTCTAAAATATTTACACATACTGATAACATTTATTACATTTATCATTATGACTGCTTCCTCTCAACTCCTGTAACAGTTGTTCTTAATTTTGCATAGTCGTTTAATCTTCGTTTAAATGCAACTGTTTCCATGTTTGTTTACTATTGGTTCCTTTTTGTTTTTTAATAAACTGTTATCAAGATTAGACACATCTATCAGCTGCTATTTGCATTAGCGTATGTCATAATTAATACTTAGACTATTATAGCAGGAAGCAATTTTTCTTTCAGGTTTACAGACGCGGTAAGTGCTACAGAAACTTCACGAGTTAAGGTTTGTAAATAATTTATGTCTGTTCCTCAATAAAAAATCTCTGTTTTATGAACTTTGGTTTCTCATGTATCTCAATCATGTAATTAAACGCTTCGATAGACTTAGCATTATTATTATTTCCTCTTTTTTAGGCTGATATATCTAATCCAACTGGACAGAAATTTACATTGTCCTTAGGTTTTCGACCAATATCATTGAGTATTAGTAATAATACAACAAGAGAATTAAACTATGACGATACCAGTATGAGTAATACAATAAATGTTGATTTCAATCCACATATGATCGCTAGACAACATTTAGAAGAATTGTTAAATGCTAGGAAGTCGATATATTTTTTAGCTACAGTGAGTTATTATTATGATTTATTTAATACGCTCTAATTCCTTAATCAACTAAAATGAAGCGAAAAGAAGATGATCTACAAACTAACATGGATTCATTGTATTTCAATGTTTCTCCTTGGCTGCAAACGGAATTCTTAAACTTCACTTCCTTTTAGACGAAAATTAGGGAAAATATATTCGGAATACTCTGTAGATATCCTTCTTTCCGTCTTTCATGTGTTCTTCCTTACTCAAGTATACGTAAATGAATTTGGAGATACCTCAGAAGGTTATTTATACACTTTGGATTGATTTAAGGAACATCTGTTGTTATACACAAAAAACACTTAGTCTTCAGGGAAGCATCTCTTTAGCGCCATTTTAATTCCTATTATCGATTGTTGTTTGTTTACGATTTTATAGTCATTTTCCCGTACTTCGTAGTTTAAGCTTAAAAATAGCTTCTTCTTTCAAACTCTTTCGATCGTAAATATAGTGTGTTGAAGATGGAAACACATTCGGTATCTTCATAAAATATGTAATTTTCTTAAACAAACTTCGGTCAATTTGCTTCACTTTTGTATAGCTTACTTTAAATTACACAAAAAAAACAACCTCTTTAAGAGGCTTTGAATTCATAATCTGTAGGTATCATGTTCAACATGTAAAAGAGTATACCTTATTACCAGTTTTACAAACCTGTTCCTGATTGATGTATTGTATCATTGAACATCCTTTAAAATATATTTTTGTCGCATAATATATATGATAGGTACAGTATTGTAGAGTTGTTATTATTTCTCTTTTGTTACATTAAGTGTTGGGATCCCGTTTCGTTAAACAATTCACAAGGTATAAAATGCGAATACAATTAGTGGTTTGTATTTGATAAAATAACGTTTACCGATGGTTTGTACAATTTCAAATGTTTGTTATCGATGATTTTCATCATACTTCAACGAATTCACCATTTAACTTGACTAATAATCATAACTTTACCTAATAAGGGGTAATGTTTATTTTCTTCAAAAGTCCAAGGAACCGTAATGGGAAACAATATAGGATAGTATTTAATATATCAGAATTTAAACTTAATCAAAGTTAAGTGTCTGTTTATTCTAAAACAAACACGTATTTTCTTCCTATTAAAAATAGTTGAACAGAAAACCTTTTTGCTATATTAACAAAATATGTGAACGTAAATGATGATTAAGTGAGAAACCTAAAGAAAGTTTTTAGTGCACAATCTTCAGTATACCAAAAGTTTTGCTAGTCAAATCTATAGAAATTGACCATTGTTCAATTTATGACAAGAATCTATTCATTTCAAAGAAATTTAAAGTAAAAAAGACTGGTGTACATACAATAAAACTCCCCACACACTTAACGAATGTATTTTTTTGTCGTAGAAAATAGCAGATAATGTAATACAGAAAAGGAAAGTAAAGAACAGATCTTGAAAGCATATAAACTTTAGACAAATCTTGTAAAAATTATTTTACTAGTCGATAACAAACATCAAATCAACAACAAATGACACAAAATGTGCTTTTGATCAAATTATTTGTAAATGAATTCCGGTTTACAGTTGAAAAGATGTTTTTTTCAATTATAGCATCAGTTGTTCCCACATTTTTAAATTATTTCATTTCTTAAAATGAATAGTCTTTCCAAACGTTCCAAATACTTTTTACTTTAAAACATAAATTATCCAGTAATCATAATTGAAAAACTGATCTCGTTTGTATGCCATATGATTGATTTAGAGTGTAGTATCATAGGCGGTTTTATTAATCAAAAAATATATGAAAACTGCAGTATATACCGGGTTTTTTTGTTGAATCTTTACCCGTGTCTTAACAATTTGGTGCAACGTTGTTGACCATAATACCGCTACAGCAGTATTTGTCCAAATTTCTTAGAATTTTTTTCACTATACGGTTATGTAGTTGATTTGTTTCAAAAATCTTAATGTTTCAACATCTTTTTTGATGACTATGGCTTTTTTTTACATTGTTTATAGACAATGTTGAATACATTGGAATTCTTTCGATGTGTGGAACCGCTCCGAGATCAAGTTTTGTCTTATAATGGTCTTAAGGTAATAATTTTTAAATGAAATCAATATTTTCTTTAATCAGTAGAGAATTTTTAGTATACAAGTGTTAATTACTGTGTACTATCACTATATATTTCCTTTCATGGAATTTATTTTAGTAAAATACTCTTTATTTTATCTCACAAAGTATAGATTATTATTCTAACTTAAAATTTAGAACAAGATAAATGATTTCGCTCTACTGCAATCACTTCTAGGTTATGTATATCTTAAGGTCTGCAACTGTAAATTATAATCATTCTATAGACCACAACCATGGAATTCACACATCCTTATATGGCTCATTAGTTTCGTAGATTAATCTATGTAAATTAAAAGAGTATTGGAACTAGTCAACTGAATATCAACACTAAATAAGACAGTGTAGGCTTACTGAGTAGAAATATCGAGGTTGTCAAATCCAAGACATTGCATCAGCTCATGAAGTCATCCACTATTGAATTAACCCATATAGATGAGTAGAAAGTATGCTTGTAACAAAAATTGCTGGAACGGTTGAGTATCATGGCGGTTAATCAGTCACAATGGTGCAAATGCATTCACTCTTTATTTTCCTTTCAAACCTGAGTTTCAAAATTATTTCAACTGTCTTAATTTAGGAATTCATTCCTTTTTCTCGAATCATACTGTCTATGCCTTATCTTTTCCACTCTCAGCAATAATGTTACAACTCGTGCTACTCTGAGATTTTTCATGATACATTCACTTAAATTTGCTGATATGATATGTCATGTTGATCCGATAAAAATATATTCCGCGTTCTACGTCACTCTTGACTGATTGACTGACTAAATGCCCCATTAATAAGAAAGCCATTGTGTAGTCTTTTTTAAATTTTAATGACTATGGGTATGTATTTTTTTAGTTCTATCTTCCTTTCTCAATGAAGTGTTCTTATTCGTTTAGGTTTCTTCTTCGCATATTCATTGTATACAACCTGTATGTGGTATGCTACTGATCGCTTTATCCCCTAGTGATCTTATTCTAATATATCGTGCATCACTAAGCCTACGAATTACACTAAATACTATTGAACATTCAATTGTATCGTCTGCAATGTCATTATCTAACAATAATAATGATGTATTAAAAACAACTAAATCTATTCAATTACTTGATGCCTATAATCAATTAACAACAGGGAAAAAGCCCTATCCACCTATTTTCAATACAAATGGATGGAATAATCAGATGTTGGATGACAAAGCTTTATGCAACTTAGCTCCATTACCTGCTTTCTCGGTAGGTTTGTGTTTATTATTAGTTGTGTGTGTTTCTGTTGTTGGTGTATAAAACAAACACGACAAGTGTAGTAGAATAAGATAAATTCATTTATTTCATGTGGTTCTCATCGCCTGCTTGCAACCTAGAAATAATTATAGGAATTTTATTGATTTATAATAAATAACTATGGATGTTCAAGTTAAGTAACAACTACTGTAAAATTTAGTAGAACAACAAAGTTAGGTGTATAAACATTCATTTACGTATATTGGAATTCAAAGAGGCTTTTGCCAATCTGGGTCATCTTTTGCTAACAAATAATATCAACACCATGTTAGTAATGTGGAGGTTCGCAAACATGTTTTCGGGCAGAATGAGAATAATTCGACTGGTGTCACTATCTCGAAACACTGACTCCGGTTGTTTGGATATGTACTACGATTGTTTTCCTAGCGAATTCCACATCTTGCATTATATGCGGACTCTGGGACTGGTTGTAAAAAGCAGAAAGATGGTCTGTTTATGACAAGGTGCCGGGGTATGAAAAAAAGCTGTACAAGATTGACATCTTCCGGTCCTTCACGACTCCCCTGACTGGGATCCTAGACATAGTACAACTCAGAGGCTTGAAACGTTATCAAATATCGTTCAGAACAAAAGCCAGTGACGATCCTGCTATAAGTTTCCTTTACCTTCTTCAGTTAAAGCTGAAAGGATTCTTTTTGGTTGTATTTTACTTAACTGAACTGTTTCTCTTACTATTTACTACTTTCGTTCACTTATTTTTATTCCTCTATTGTTTTAGATTATACTCATACTCTTTCCTCCATCTCTTTACAATCTCATCTGCCTATTGTATGGCGCATATTTTTTTTAATGCCCATTTGTACTAATAATAATGTGTTGAAATAAATAATTCAGCCCTTCCCGAAATGTTTTCTCAAATGTTTAGTCTTTCACGATCATAAATACTACTGTTATTTTGATTATTTGACCAATCATCTATTTTTGTCATGTTCATGTAACATGAAGACTTGGAATAAAGTACGTTTCTTCCAGGCTCTTTAAGGATTGTGACAACTGACTGGTGGTGACATAAACATTCAATTTTTAAATTTAAATGGACCCACTCACCAACTAATTGTTTATGAACCATACTTCAAATGTTAGGCCTAATAGTACTATCTGGTTGTCCAAATTGTAGTAGGTAGAGAGCAGTTCAAACATTAAGTTTTGGCGGTCAAAAGTTTAACAATGTAACCATTCAACATATGTGTCGTTTGTTTTCCTGAAAGACTTTTCTGTTTGTTGCTTTTTGTTTTTTGGTTGTAATCTAATTGGTAAATATTTCTGTGACCGATAATTTTTTTCACAAGTACTTTTCTTCTAATCCTACTACGTTGCTTTTTATTTTCTTAAATTTTGTATAGAAATTCCTAAAATCCTTGCAAGAATTATTTTGCATAAACTCAGATGGTAAGCTATTACACTATTATCATTATTATTAATATTTATACTTATATTAATTGTTAAATAATTCAGGGAAATCTTAAAAATTATTATTCATAGAGGTGTGTGTGTATGTGGGGGGAATTGTTATATGGTTTATATCACAAACTGATCCTAATTAGACAACTATTAACAAATCCGAAATCACACTGGACAGTCGTTTGCCGTAGTATGGGACTCTTCAAAGCAGTACACACTTATAAGCTCGATGAGGATCAAACCTAAGATCGCTTTGACAATTTTTCATTTATTGTCTCCTAAATAGTTACTTGATACACTATAGGTATTTATTCACAATAAAATTTTATGCACAGTATATCTGTGATTTTCACGCGAACACCTGTTATTTGTAATTGATTTCAACGTGCTGCTTATAAGAACTTTGTTAATTTGACGACAATATAATTGTCATTGAAATCACGAACCGTTCTAAGTTAGAACGATTAAGAATCTGAAAGCCCTAAATGGCTGTTTCGTCCTATTATGGCACAATTAAGCAGTCCGCGTCTCGGACCTCGCACCCGGGAATCAGACTCTTAACTTCTAGACCACTGATTCCGATATTCAATCAAATTCAATAATCTCTACAACCCCTAACTGACAACAATATAAGTTGTTGTTATTGAAATTTGAAATTGTATATCCTTAGTGCAACATATGGATAAGTAGTAACTGTTTCGATTTCTTCATTTGGCAGTGAACAACAATCAGCCCGTTCACATATAATTTGCTTAGATTCTTTTAAAATGAAATTTAACAGTAAACAATAATAGCTGGAGATTATGAATTTCTTAGCTATTTTCTAAGCAACATAGTAAAAATGAATAATTAACTCAATAGTTTACTGTACTTATTTCGATATCATTCAAATAGTTGGTTATTTTTGTGTGTTTTAAATGACTAATGATTAAATGAATAGTTGGTGTTAAGGGTGAAGATTTAGATTTATGGTTTTTATCACGAACTGACATCAGCTAAAATGCCAAGACGCTGTTTGGACAAATGGGTGAGTGAATTTCGCGCCAAAATCCAAGACCTGCTATCCTAAGTCTGATTGGTTCGTCCATAAATTGTAGTCTCGCCTTACTTTCTAATTGACTTCTTCCAACCAACTAATGTTTCAAAATAATCCATGAGATTTCAGAGCATCTAAACTAATGGTTACATTACATGTTGATTGATAAGATTGATGAATATTACGCTATTCTTCAGTAATTGACCTATTCATAGCGAAATTAATCATAGTTTCTTTATTGTATATAGTTTTGTCAATTGGTTCCATCATTTCTTTGTCTAACATATTAGTCTTGAAAGCTAAATTGATTGGTGTGTTTATATTCCATTGTAAATCTGATATTTTCATAAACATTGTTTGCATAAGAAAGTAATTCGAATTGCTGGTAAGATTTTCTTATCTAACGAAAACTTACTTAGAGAAAATCACCACTAACTTCCTAAATACAATTGATTGATTGGGGAGTAGATTTATTTTTCACTGTTTAGAGGTATCGTGTGTTCTGTGATCTGAATAGTTTAATTACGAAGCTTGCATTGCCTTTTACGACTGATTGATCATTGGATAATGTTAAATGTCATGTAATTCAAGTCCTTCTTGGTGTCGATTAAATTCTATCGATCAGGTTACAGTGTAGATACTAGTATAGGTGACTTGACATCGCATGCAGTATATTGTAATGTAAGGTGGTGGTTGGATGCAGTTTACCCGAAATCTTGGACCTAGGTTTCGTGCTGTTTATTACCCATCAAGAATGTGTACTTGTAATCTTCAGGCAAGTGATGCTTCTTGGTGGATTCGGTCCCGTACCACCCATCTTCACAGTTGGAGACGTTACCACTGAGTTATCCGTTTCGCAACTTTCCAACTGTAGGACAAATATGTCTACAATTAATTGATCACTGAGCAGTGATCAAGGTTGAGTCTGCCACCGAACCTCAGCTCTCAAAATTACATGCACACCTCGCCGACGAGTGCCGAATGACACAAAACCTTGGTCCAGGATTCCCTGTCGACTACCTCCAACCACTACTTTGCGTTGTTTTCCTGAACAAGATCATCAAGTGCTTTACAAAATGAAGAGGAATTATTTGAACCTTTCCATAATTGACTGACAGCTTGTTCTACTTAGTTGTTGTTCACAGTTGTGTTGCTCCCATTTACATATCTGTTTTAATTATCAGAAATCACAGATTTGGCACAAAATCAGTCAGTTCTTTTTGTGAAGAACTTACTGATCATATTGTTTCGAAAGGCAATGGAATACTTTACAATTAAACTGTCTAGGTCAGTGATCATACAACACCTTGAAATTCTTTATCGTACGCTGTAAATATTTTCTATCCCCTTAAATTACTACAATCTTCAACATTATTATCATTATTAATATTTATTTTTATTTTCCTATTTTATAGAAAAATTGACCAGCTTAACACTTACTCAGTTTGCTCAACTAACAAGATTAACCTTTGACAAATTTAAATCAAGCATAATGTCATCGAAAACATTTTCTCTAACAAATTATCGTCGTACTGATCCCGGTCCAACGTTACTTGAATCTTATTTATCAACAAGTTTATTATTTCATGCTGCAATTTTAGCTGTACAGAGTTTAGATGTACCAATTCATCATATTCATAATGAAATCCCCTATGATCTACAACAACAACAACAAACAGATGAACAACAACGAATCAAAAATCAACATGATCTACTTGAAGATGCGGTGTTTATATGTATTTGGCCAGTGAGTCAATTAACTGTCCAATTGTCAATGTTATGTCAACCAACTACAAACAACGGAATTGAATCTTTCTGGTGGAGGCTAAAACTACAACTTAGTCAAAGTGTCAACTCATGTGATCGTTGGCCACCTGAAACACTGAATGTTTTTGAAGAGTTTTTTGAGAAAAGAGTAAGTTATGCTCGAATACATACATACATATGACATGTGATTTCATATTATTGTTTGTGGGGGATTTGAAATCAGTTGTATTACTTCTGAACGTGATCTATTCAGTAAATGAGGGTGCATCTCTCTACTTAGGACGTTGAATGAGTAATCCACTAGAAACTTCCAGAATTTTTATGATTATATATGAATTGAATGTCTGTTTTGTAAATAGCTTAACAGTTTCAGTGAAAGTGATTAATACTTCAATAAATTTAGGCTGATCATCGACCTATTTTGGTGGAAAACAGTGAACATATGTAATATTTTATGCTTTCTGATTGGCGATTTACTGTCTGAATAATTACTGATGAACTTATGTTGCGGTAGTCTTCTGCGGACACGATTTTGTCAAAGCACTTTGGTGTTAAAGGCGAAGATCACTCATTTTGAGGACTTTCAGCAATATTTCGAACAGTGGGAGATTAGACGAAACGTATTCGGCGTTTGGTGACTACGCTACTCAAGCTGAAAACCCTGAATTTTGGTTCCATGCATACCTTCCATCCTAATCAATTTCATATGGAGTTACTTAGACTAGTGACTGTCGGTATCACATGCTATTAAAAGTATAAGTGTTGTTGTCAGTTCCCGAGGTTATCAATACCATGGAAAGACAGTTCTTTAAAAGACCTGAAAAAGAAAATGGACTAGTATTAGAGGTTCTTGTAATCAATTAGTGTGATCTAAAAGTCCCGGGATCAGCTACTTAAAGCCGGTCACTTTTTGACTCACTGGGGGTAGTGTTAGGTAAGTTAGCTCCGTATGTTTAAGGGTTTAACATTGGAGACTGAAATTCATGAGGTAAGGTATAGTACGCCATTCTTAGCGTCAAAACTAGTCATGTATGAAATAAAAACAAGCTCCATGGTCTATGTGACCAACTGGCAGGACTGAATAATACAATTATATTACCCTTACCACGAGCATGAACAATTCCTTCTTATAGTTCACATCATGAACTAACCTTGATTAAACAACCATCGAAAACCAGGAAGCATTGGATGATAGTTTTTTCCTAGTATGATACTCCTGAACAGCGAATTAAAAATGTAAGTCGTGGAATCCCAGTTGATTAGTTCAATGGTTAAGTAGTTGCTATGAGATCTGAGAGTTCTGAGTTCGATCTCCATTAGGTTTGCAGACGTATACCACTGAAAAAGCCTATAATATAACGAAACAGTTGTTTAATGCTTTCTAGTTCTCTGATTCCTCGTCTAACTACAATCAGTTCTTAAAGTGAACTACAAAATTTCCTGGTATTAACAAAGCATTTTGTTTTCCTTTTTTTGTGTTATATTTCAGGTTTGTTCCTTCCCATTTCAACCAAGTGCTGTGACTGCGTTTTTCCGATTATTGTTACTACCTCCGCATGCATTACGTGCAATGGGTCGTGTTCTAGCGTTTGATTTACATTCACCTGCTCAAGCTCCTGTTTATGTACGTATAGGTTTAATTGGGATGGGTGTTAATTCACGTGTTACTGCTATCAGTAGCAGTAGTTCATTAACAAATCAACCAACAAACACAGCAGCGTCAGCAGCCACCGGGGCTGCACAAAATCTACTTACATTTGACACTGGTTCTGACTTACAGCCTGGTATGCCTGGTATCATTGTTCGTCCATCGAAAATCACATTGCAACTGTTAATAATGCGTTCACATTCACGACATTTGGTAAGCTTTTTGTTGTTCTTATTATTTAATCAAAGATACTAATCATGTAATTTGAAATCAAATATATGTATTTTGAGAGTAAGTGGGCTAGTGCTCTGAATTTTCTTTTTTACAAAATTAGTCAATTTTATTTTACCAGGACAAATAATCGTTGATCTATTCAGTAATTTGATTACAGCAGTACATCAATGGGTTAAATTATCATTTTTTGGTTGGCCTGCTGCGAACCATCTTTACGATATCGTCGTCATTTTCGAAGCTGAAATATGTAAAGGGGTTATGTTTAATGTCAACCATAATTTTCATTTTTCTGGTCGACAATTCGATATTTCATTTTCGCCTTGTTACGTATAGTCGCCGTTTTTTAAATGAATTTTTGTCAAAACCTATCGCTGTTATATAGGCTTATAAATATGACTACGAATTGAGGTTTCTGGTTGACATACGATACATGCGAAACCAGATACGAATGAGCTATTCTATTATGAATGGTTCTCCTGTAGATTGGTTAACGGGAGCTAGCAAAAAACAACACTTCATCAATTAGCTTCTAACACAAGAAAATGAAGTATAGGAAATACTTGATATTCAAATAAAACAATTCGAAATATAACAAGTTTGTCTTTACAGTAACAAAAAGTAAACTTCAAGAGGTACACAAAAAACCAATCAGGAAAGAGCAAAGGTCATGCAGAAAATTGAGTTCTGAAGAAGTGAATCGGTTGTCATTATCATTTGTGAGACGTTAGAGTAATTGACAAAAATTTGAATAGTTCCACTATACTCTTAGACCATTCCACACACATATTTTGTGCTCTATAGAAAAAAAGAATGCTTTCTAACAGTATTCTTTTATAAGTGAACAAATAAAAGCTGTTGAACTAACTGTTATAGTGTTTATTTCATGTTTTCTTCTAGTAAATTATCTAAGTAGCTATATGTTTAATGATAGACCTTTTATTCTGTGCTTTACTTCATGAAGAAGGATATCAGATTTACATAGTTAAGACATTCTACTTTCAACTACTAGGTTACATGTCCAAATTCCTCATCATCTAATTTGGTTTATACAACCAGATATTATCAGTAGCCTCGTCACATATAAACAAATATGTACTTGTCCTTTGATGATTTACACTTTATTATTCTTTTATTTTAAATCATTTGTTGAAATAATCAGAGATCAGATTCAAGATATACTGAATAAAGAATAATATTCATTCACATTTATTGATTCTTTCTTGTTATTTTTAGTCTAAAAATCTTATCCCATTAGCCCAATTAGTTGTTGTTGGTTATGATTGGGATGTAAATCATGTTGTTATCTATCCAACTATTAATCAATCACAAAATATAATGACAAATAATAGAAATCAATCAGATACAATTGGTTTAAATCTTTTAAGATTATTACATGATACTGATGTAGAATCGAAAGCAAATGCTATGGCAACCAGTAGTAATGATTCAGCATTAGTTCAACTTGTTCTACTTATTACACAAACTGTAGCTGCATCATATCCAATCAGTTCAGCTGATTCTACTTCATTGAATAATTCCAATGTGATGACTGGATTCGGTATAGGAGGAAGTGTTAACAATGGAGCTGGTGTTGGATCACAACAAGCATTGTATGGGTAAAAATTTGTTGTAAATGAAAGATTTTTTTGTTTGTTTGCTTGTTTGTTTTTGATGAAGTTTATTTTTCTTTTATTGGTTTTTTTAATCCGTTTTTTTTAAAAAAATAAGATTTCTTATCAACCTTTAATGTATGTACAGTCACAAGGTTTTTCTCTATAATTTTTCTTTTGAATAAATTTGTATTGTATTACGATTTGTATAATAATTAGTTGCTTCTTTTGTAAAGAAAAATTCTACTTTCTTTCCTATGCATTTAATAAATGAATTATTAATCAGTTGGACTTTTCAGTTATGTACTATAATTTAAAAAATAAGTTTTGATTGGTTATGTGTTCTAATTTTTTAGTGTTATATACGCATTTCCAATTACTTGTATTAGAAAGCGAGAAACGACTACAATTTTCACAACGCAAAGTAAGAATACAAAGATTGGTACAAGTGATGACATATTGCCTTCCTTCCATGAATACCCTTCATATCAATTAGTTAGCTTACAATAAATCTGAATTGGGAATTATTTTGAGGTAGATGCTTCTAATACGAAATAGATAAACTGAACGACTAGTACATAACACGTCAAAAATAATTCCACTAGACAATTAAAAAGAGAAATCGGTGTCAAAATAATAATAGAACAACTGTTTATATGACTATGAGAAATTACAGTGACAGGAAACTAGGAACCGTAATAAACAATCAGATAATGACAAAGGTCAATAAGGAAATATGGATTGCAAAAAGTTATCGCATCCTTCCTCTCCCTGGCAGAATGTAATCTAAATATCTTGATTGTACTTAGTTTTGTAGAGATTTCTTACGACACAGATTGTGCTTAAAGTAACTATTGAAAACCAAGAAGTACTGAAGAGAACTACTTCATCCTAGTTTAGAAATCCTCAGCGACGTACTGCTCTGTATGGTTCAGATCCAAACAAGACACCATTCAATCGATACTCAATGGTATAAATGCTCAACTTTCAGTCAATTCCAATAGCACGACCCTCATCTGTTCTCGTTAATAAATGACTACCATGTTCACCAACTTGATTGAATTGACTGGTTGTGGTCTATCATCAGAACGTTAACTGGTCAGTAGTCAACATACATTATTTGAAGTCATCTCCGTTGATTAACATTACGTTCGAAAAAATTTATCTATTGAATTTTGTGCTACGTTTTTTTTTTCGTGACTATGAATTAATTGTTTCATACTGAAGTGTCATCATGTACGCATTCTGTGGCTAAAAAGCTATTATATTCTAATATGTGGTTGGTTATTATGACAACTGTTCGTTTCCTCTTTCGGTCAATAACACTCCTTTTCATTACTATTATTATTAATGGCTTTATTCAATATTATAGTTTTGGTACAATATAGAATTCTCAGCACGGGTTATTTCAACAAGTTACGCAACAACAAAAAAACACAGTAACGAATACAAAAAAATGGAAAAAAGTTTTTTTTAAAAAAGAAAGAAAAAAACCGAAAAACTGTACGACTTTTAGAATTAAGGACATGTTAAGAACGCAAGTTATTGACTAGGTTAACTCTAACAACCTGTTCGTCACAGAGTATATTTGCTAGGTAAGGTATTGTAGAACTTTTATACTTTTGCTTGCATGCATGGGATTTAATGTGATTACGTCTCATTCTACCAAAAGATATACAAGGAGAAAGATATGAGTGAAGGGGATGGTTAGTATCTGATAAAATGACACCTGCCAAGAGTTTGCATGGCTTTAGATGTCTATCCACAACCATATTAATTATGACCTCGAAAGAATCACCACATACCTTGCTAACTGCCTTCAGCACTCTCCGCGATACAGCAAAGTCTCTCCTCAAAATCCCGGGAAAGAATAATGGAGAACAGTAAAGAATAATAGGTAATATGCAAGAATTGACAAATTGTAAGAGTAAATGACGAGTAATCTTTTAAAGATCAAATCGTTATTTTACTTCATAATAGTTGGTTGATTTTTTCCAGTAGTTTCTGCCCGTTTATACTTTGATTTGTGAACAACAACCAATGTTGATCTAATCTCTGATCTCCAAAATTTTGATAGAAGTTTAATGTTCTTGGCGTTGTCCAGTCAGTATTATGTACAACTTCTCTATAAATTAAATCCTCTCCAGTCAGTTTTGTTCTTATTATAGCACTCTAACCCACTTTATGTGGTTACTTCGTTGAGCTACGACCAACACTAACTAATGTTTGCTTTTACTGTCGCTTGGATTCATGTATAAAGTATATCATGCCTACTGCTTGTAAAAATTTTCGGAACTGCGATTTATTGTACTTTTTATACCCAATTATCAATCCGTGTCCGGCAATTCGTCTCATTGGTTAGAAATGAAAAAAGACAAGCTTCAACATGAAAAAAATTTATTGTTTACTCTAAATAATTGTGTAACATCAAGGAGGAAAAAATTAGTGTAGTTAATGGACCAACAATCTGTTGGTTAATAATGATAATTACATAACAAAACTAGTTAGGTGGTTAAAAATCGAGAGAAATGTCGTACAAATCATTCCTGATTGCAAAGGCTAAGTCCGTTTAATTGAATTCTTATGACTCCTTTGGTATGGAGGAGGTGACATCCTTAAACAAATGGGAGAGTGAGTGGAATTCGATTTATTGTCTACATTTCTCTAGAGGGCTTGTGAGCCATTAAAACTGGATGCAATCGCTGTCTGGTTTTCTCAATGTATAATCAAATCATCAATTGCCTATAAATGTATTTTACTCTGAAAGAAAACAAATAGCAACACTGTTCTCTGACTAGTTAACATAATATGAAACATCGTCATATTGAACAGTATGAGAACTTTTTAAACTCCGTTTTATATATTTCTGTTTGTAAATTAACCTCCAAACAACTGAGTCGAGATCCAGTGGTGTACAAGTCTAGTTTGAAACAATCCACAATATTGTACAACAGTCTTCCATTGTTTTCAATGTGTACTTCACACATAGCACGGTTTAGTTCAACTAATCAAGAGTGGAAGCTAGTCACTAGTGAGCACATAATAATTGTCAGTATGGGGATTGTGAGAGTACTCAGTGGTCCTAAATTTTTATTTATTCCCACCAAATACCATGTGAAAAATGATTAAATTTTTCAAAACAGTCTAGTGAACTGTTTGTATGAAATATGTACCTCCGGAATTCAGTGTAATGAAAAGTCTTATTTTTGAATATTAGCAAATCAGTAAACAAAAGTCAATGTAAGCCGTTTATAATTACCTCAGTGCTCTACACAAGTAATCGAGTACTATTCACAATTGTCTAAACTATACAAGTTGTTTGTGTTTTTTCAATTTCGGAAAGCAAAACAGTATATCGTAATTATGATAAGGAAAATGTAGTTACTTTTTATGTAGAAGATTACAGTGCGGTTTCCATTATAAGCTAAATTAACTAAATGAACACGCGATTTCATAAGTTATTGTATATAAATAATCATAGCGGTACTTTGAGGTCACTTAAATATTTTACTAAATGTATTCCATTCACTTGACTGAGATTAATCTGTAGTGTAAACAATAAAATATAACAATCCTTACAAATTACTCTACAATAGTAAACATTATGTATCCGCTCGTGAATAACTTTTGGAAGTAATTCTTGTATTTCTGGTGAGAAGTCATTACTAATGCAGCTCAATCATATCCTACGGATGGGATTAAAAGATAGCTATGAATATTGCCCATTAGTTGAAGCTAAACATGTACACCATTGGACAGTGACTCAGTGGTTTATAGGCTAAGCGCTCTCTGAGAGGTCAAAGTTCCTGGGCTTGATCACCGTCGGAGTCGTGAATGCACATTGCACAAGAATCCCATACGTGGATGAAACAGTTATTTAGTACTTCTTGGTTGAAATGTGAAATTTAACAATCTCTACAAGTCCCTCCGAAGTAGTTCATGAACACTTGTTTTTCTGAAATTAAATTACAGTCCAGTTAACATAATTTACAGACATTTTAGAATTCAGCTCCATCACAGAATATATTTAAAGAAAGCGATATGGACACATATGTCAAAGTTTCTTCAACTTTCTTTTTAAATACTAATACAAACAGAAGTCTAGTCAAATCCACAATAGCAGTATTCCCCATTTATTTTCAAAATGACTTTATGCTTTGCGAAATTCTGAGAGTATACTAATTGAGAAAAGATTATGTTCACTGAACTGAAAATTCAGGTACTACTCTGGCTGATGATTCAAATGATATCCTGTTTATTACAGAAGTGATAATATCATGAATATGGTTTAGAAATTATTCAGTTTAATAGGTTTAAAGTTACCCTTTAACTCATGAAATGTAGTTGTAGAATATCATCAAATTTTACATAGAGAATATATTATAGACATTGTTTCACACATGAATAAACTCAAGCCACTAGCCTACTTAGAATACTGAATAGACTCATGCATTTTATTCCTACAATGTGTTTTCATACTCATGTTCACTAATTCTAATATAAACATTATCTTTAACAGTAATTTCTAATGAGAATTAGGTAGGCGTATGTTTCATTAGTTTCTGTCAAGGATCGTTATATGGAAAAGATGTCATAGATTACAGGTCAGTTCATTATTTCAGTGACTGATGTTATTTTCTATCACTTGCTTAATCTCATTCCAGGATATAAATACCAAATTGATCAATAAGATTTTTATAATGATCAGGTTAAGTTGTATCTGCTTTTTTTAGATCATGCATAGATGTATATCACTTTTCTGATAGTGTCAAATTAAACTAACAGACTTTTATAATAATACTTGGATCCGGAACATGAAGTTGGAAAAATTATGATAGAAACATAGAATTTTCTGTTGAAACCATCTATACACTTGTTTGTTACTTTATAATCTACCTAAATTCGAATAGAGTATAAAATTATGAATCGATCGATGTTAAACCACCAATGATAACCTAGAAGCGCTGAACGGCCGTTTCCTCTTAGTATGGGACTCCTCAACAGTGCACATCGGTAATGCTGCACACGGGATTTGTTGAAGTTAGACATTAACACCGCTGGAGACCGATTCAAGTGTCTAGATATTAAGCGTCGGCGTGCGAGATCGAAGGTCCTGGGTTCAAGTCCTGCATGCGAGATCATGGATGCACACTGTAGAGCAGTCCCATACTAAGGGAGAATAGCCCTCCACTGTTTCCAGGTTTTCAATGTTGATCTAAAATTGATCGATTCATGATCTCAACCACGAAATATACAGTTTATTAGTTAAACATTGGTACCTTTTTATCAACTGATCCCTGTTGTTTATTTATAATTATCTAATCACAACGATATGATTCAATGAAGTTTTGGATTAGATACTAAAATCTCACTCATTCATTATTACAGTTTCGAGATAAAAACAATATTTTATCTTAAATAATACTTGAAGAAATAAACTATACAAACAGGTTTATAAACATTTATACAACTAAAACAAAAACAACATTTCATAGATTTGAATAAAGAGAAAAACTTTGTCTTTTTTTGTAAGTCAAACATTAAACTGGACATTAATCTAAAGATAATTCAGTATAAATAAATAAACAAATTATTGACAATTGAACATCGTTATATTAAAACAAAGATGAAGTGTTTTTCTACAGTTTATTAATTTGAAATTAGTTCTTCATTTTTCGTAAATGAGATACAGAAGTTCTTGTTTTAATATTTACTAATCTTAATTCAAAAACTAATTGTCATAATAATTAGGTCTTTGTATACATAGTTAAAATGTCAATGTATTAAGTAATAATACACAATTGTGTAATATTACTTTTATATTCAATAAATCATATTATCACTGAATAAATAGTGTAAATAATTAGGTTCGATCAAAGATGATTTATACGGTTTGGTAGTTTAATATAAATTATTTGACTTCGATTTATTCCATACAATGAATAGAAACCGATTGGTCCTGAGTTGGAATTTCGCGAGGCGGTATCATGGATATGCACTGTTGAGGAGTCCCACAATAAGACGAAATGGTCGTCCAGTGCTTCCATGGTGGTCTAGCTTTAATTAACTTATACTCTCAACTGTTAAAATTACTATAATATCCACAAAAACCCCTTCTGATACTAATCAACACATTCTGACTAGTGACTGGCTTCAAACGATATTTCCTGGAGTTCGACCGGGTTTGTTGTGAGATAGTAACTCACTGAAGACAATGGTTGGTGTGTCGCTCAATTTTGTGGATAAGTTGATGTTAGATATTAATACCGTTGAATGCCGACTCGGTGGTCTAGAGGTTAAGCGTTCGCGCGCGACACCAATAGGTTCTGGGTTCGAATCTCGCGAGGCAGGATCGTGGATGCGTACTGTTGAGGAGTCCTACAATAGAAAGAAACGGTCGTCTAGTGCTTCCGGGTTTGCTATGGTGGTCTAGCTTCAACTGTCTCATGAACTCAACTATTAAAATAAAAACTAATTCTTTGGTTTTTATCTGGAATATATATATATAAGGCAAGTTTGAATTCCTACGGATCATCATATAGTTAAAGACTAGAGATTGAATTGATTGATGAAAACCTGCCAGCATGACACATTGATCGAATGACTCCAGTTACTTGTCCTCAGTCATCTAATATTGAATAATGACAAGGAATCGAAAAAAATTCTTTTCTTCGCGTTAATATAATTTAAAACTGATAATTATTTTATGATTTGTACATGATTCATTTAATGACACTGAAATTTGTTTTGTTAATTAATCCAAAAATGAATGTGAACACAGTATTTATTGAGTTAACTGAACGGCATAGAAATAAATGGATATGTAAAATAAATAATCGAACAGAAAGAACTATTCACTCTATAAAATTTTCCAGAATATTTGATGTAGAATGAGCAAAAATTAATTTAAATGTTTTTTTCTTGGTGTGTGCTACTGATGTCGACAGATGGAAGTAGTATATATCATCAATCGAAAGTGAAATGCCTGGTGGCAGGAGGTTAAGAAGATCAAAGAAAAGAGAATGAGGACAAAGAATGATTGCTGTGGAAACGAAAGAACAATAAAGTCTGAGACGATTGACTGATATTTGCAAAACGAAACAGTCAAATTTGAGACAATTGATTGACATTTTGTAACTGAAGTATTTGCTGTATGGTTCTCAGATTTTACTAAGAGATTCTATAATTTTGTATTCAAATACATTTGACTGTTCTCACTTATGTTCTTGTTCCCTTTTGTTCGAAAAATCCACTTGTTTGAACTCTGTTGATTAGACAGTTAAAAGACTAGACTTTATGATCTACAGATTTTAATATTGACAAACATCACAGTACGAAAAATATATGTGATCATTATTATGTTGAATGAATACATTTCTCTACTTCCCCTTAAAAGGTCAACTCGACTACACAATGAAAGTTTTGGGAATCTTACTTAACTGAATACAATTAACACAAAACTTACTTTAAATGTTTAGGAAATTAATTTGTTAGATATTATTCAAAAAAATTAACTTGGATACAGTATAGTTTAAAGTGAAATGTTGTATCCGCTTCGTAGTACACGGATTAAACAAATGAAGACTATTTTATACTTCACTATTGACTAATATCGACAGAAATAAATCCTAATTAACAGTCCTCAAGTTAGACAAAAGGGAAAATTAGTCCTTGCCTTTCGACAACTTCTCAAACACTGCTGTCTGCTTACAATTAACAGAAATGGCATAAATTCAGGTCTAAAGTGTTTATAATGAATTCCTCACCGCCTTGCACATGCTAGTAGCTATCTGTAGCTAAGTGGATAATGTGATGGCGTTTCAAGCCAACAGTACTTAGTTCGAATCCCGTAGTGAACACTAAATCTGGTATTCAGATACACCAAGCTGACAAATCTCAAGTAGGACGAAACACGCATATTGAATTCCACTGTTAGCCACCATCCATCATTAGTTCTAATGTTTTAACTAAAGTTTTCTTAATAGTAATTTCATTGAAAAACGTTGATCAAACTGCTGATTTCAAATTACTATTTAATTCTTTCTTTCTTATTTTAAAAAGTCAAACAACAAGATTATATACATTAAATTTTATTATGAAATTGGCACAGTCATGAATAGTGTAAATGTTTTTTTATGGTTAAAAAAAGAAGAAAAAAAACACAATCAAATTAGAATGAAATAAAACCAGTTGATTGACAAACTGTCAATGAATCGTTGTTATAGAAAGGATATACGTATATATGATATTTTTATATAGTTGTTTAATGAGAACAGAGTATGAAAATGTATAAACTAAATGAATGTTCGATTTCCTTTCAATGTTTTTTTTAAAATAATAAACGTTTTGGGCAGTGAAGATCACAAGATTTGTAACTATTACATTGGGATATATACTTTAGGGTTATGCAATTCAGTAAACTGTTAGGAGGTATATGCTTGTATGTTAAGTTTAACATTATCAGAGATTATAAGCAAAGATGGATGGTTATTAGCAGTGGAATCAAGGACGCGCCTTTCATCCTATTTGGGACTAGTCAGCTGGATGTACCTGCATTTGACTTCATGTTCACTCTAGGACTCGAACCCAGTAAGGTTCGCTTCAAACGCCATCGCGTTATCTACTTAGCTAGTGAGTCCTGATAGCCACTTGCTTGTGCTATGAGGTGAAGTTTAATTCACTTGATATTGTTTTACTTGAACCTTCACATTGATGTTTAGGACTGCAACTGATCAGTCTCTTATTAGCATATGTGGATACTGCACGTATTACCTCGATATTGCCTTAATTTACAAGCATTATAAGCAAAGATGGATAGTGGCTAGCAGTGGAATCCAGGACGCCCGTTTCAAGTATAAAAGATACTAAGTGAATTATTAGGGATGATTATATCTTACTGTATTAGTTCTACATTAGTAGATAAAGATATTTTCCATAGTTTTAAATCATGAACTGATTTTTTAATCGACCAGGATATTGGGTGACTATCATAAGTTGTCTATGGTGGATAACTTTCTTGCATGTGATACACTTGAACTACACTAATCACGGCTTCGAACGAGAACACAGAGGGTTTGATCTTTAGTCTGGTCACTAGTGAGTACTTGACTTTTAATAATGCAGTTGGATTTATGAAGATCATAGAAAAGCCATGACCAACGCAAATCAATGATATCGGGTGTGAGACAGTTATCTACCGCATGTAATAGAAAATGGTTGTGCAGTATCGTCGATTGACTGAAGTTAGGTATGTACGCCACTATATTCTGGTTCGCTGGTCTGGAGAGTTAAGCTTAGGTCCTGGGCTCGATTCCAGGATGCGGAGTTGTGAATGCGAATTGCTGAGTCCTATATTCGAAAGAAAGAGGTGAACAATACTTCCAAACTTTCATTGGTGGTCTAGTACATGATTTAAACTATGAAAATCATACAGTCTCCACAAATGAATAATTAGCTTGAGGAAACAAAAACTCCCAGTAATTTCTTTTCAGTGTGATAATTAAAATGAGGTCTTGAAGGAACATGAATTACAATCCTTGATACCATATTGAGTTATATTAATTATGATAATTTTCACAGGTTGAAATCATGAGTCAGTTGAAGCTAGACCACCATTGAAAACCTGGAAGCACTGGACGGCCGTTTCGTCCTAGTATGGGACTCCTCAGCAGTGCGCATCCACGACCCCGCACCACCCGGGGCTCGAACCCAGGAATTACTGGCTTCGCGCGAGCGCTTAACCATTAGACCACTGAGCCGGCATCCAACGGTGTTAATGTCTAACTTCAATCAATTCACGAAGTTGCGCCACTGTACACCATTGTCTTCAGTGAGTTGTTATCTCACAACAGACCGGTTGAACTCCACTGGTAACGGCTTCTCACTAGAACTCCAGGAGTTTTTCTTGAAGTCAGTCACTAATGAGCAGTTGATTATTATCAGAATGGGTTTTGTGGAGAGTTTTACAAATTTTCACAGTGCTTCCAGGTTTTCAATGGTGGTCTAGCTTCAACTGACTCATGATTTCAACCTGTGAAAATTTCTAAAACCCTCCACAAAACCCATTCTGATAATTATGATAAGCTGAAAATTACTTTAATGTTGAATTATAAATATAGTATGATATAATCTCTTGAATATCTCTGTTTTGAGCTCTGCTTGACAATTACACTAAATAATTTAGTGAATTATTATGTAAGTTGAAACTGAAAATTTCATCACTCTTAACCATTTTTCTTTCAAACCAATCCGTTAAATTACCATAAATAATCAATGATACAAAAATGTTATATTATATGCTATGAGGAAAGGTCCAGTCATCTCATACAAATTCAGTTGTTCGTATTTTCAGCTTCAGTTTATTGACAGAACATTGTTATTAATATCAAATAGTATCTGTGATAATTACATCGATCTCAATGTGGCAAACTAAGCTACTTGTAACTTTTCATGTCATTTAACCTACTTGTTAGTGTGTGATACAATTAAAAATATGAGCTAGTGGTTTTCAATTCAGTTTTCCAAAGAAATTACGTTGGCTTCCAATCCTAATGGTCTACGGCGAATGTACACTACTGTACAGTCTTAACTTATATTTTCTTTTAAAAAAAAGAAAGAAACAATCAGCCGCAAATAACAGTTTGACATAGAATTTACCTAATATCCCTTGTATACATCATTAATAGGATAGTGATTAGCCCATATAACTAGAAAAATTTACAATTACGGAAACAGTTTATTAAAAGCTGATAAACAATACTGAAAAGAATAATGATAATTAACTGATGAAATAATGTTTTTTTGTACATTTTATTATTTCATTGCATCATTAGTACAATAGTGATAAATAGTACAATCTCAGAAAACGTATTGTATTCATTATCTACATTTTAAAAAAATAATAAAGAATAATGTAAAATGTCAAGGACAACTTGTATGATTGTTCACACATCAAATAAGTTGCCATGACAATGAATGAAAGTATTTGTTCTCTTGTTTGTTTGTCTTCTTTCATTTTTCTCTCTACAATCAACCTTTTTTTTTCTATATCTTGTTTTGGCATAGATTCTCGATAAACGATAAAAGTTGAACAGTTCAAATTTTACTAGCGAATAAAAATTATATTTCACTGTGTTTTTTTTGTATGGGTGTGTGCCTGTATGTGAGCGGTGGGGGGAGCTATGTGTTTATTAAATTGTTGACTGTTTCTACCGGTTACTTATTGTTCTTTTTTATATGTTCATTTATTATTACTCAAATGGTATTCATATATATATATATATATATATATATATATATATAAAGCCAAAGACTTGTGTTGGGTCGGATACAAAAATGATAACTAGAAGAAAATTGACGTGCTTAGCTTATCTTGTCGGTTTATTTGGTAAGTGTTATTGCTAACTATAAGTAATTTTTTCCAGTGAATTTGCAACACTACTTTTAGTTTCTATTATTTACAAGTTTCTAATTGTATTTTCAGCAAGAATTAATATATTTCGATTGAAAACTTGGTTTACTAAGATGTTGTAATCCAAATGTTTTTCATAACTCTAAATAATAGTGATCAATTTCGGATAACTAATTGCTGTATAGATCTAATAGGTGGATTCATGAGTCGATTTAAACTGGGCTACCTTGAAGTACTGGACTACCGTCTTACTCTAGTTAGGCATTAAGACTGCTGAATGCCGGCTCGGTGGTCTAGAATTTGAGCGTTCGCGCGCGAAACTGTATGTCCTGGGTTCGAGTCCTGGATGCGGTATAATTAATGTACACTAATGAAGAGTCCCGTACTATGACGGAACGGCCATCCAGTACTTCCACGTTTTCAATGGTGGCCTAGTTTAAATCACTTCATGAGTTCAACTATTAAATTACTACTAACTCCACAAACCACCATTCTGATATTGTATAAATCACTTGTATAAAATGTCCTTTCAAATGTTCTTTTATCATTTTCATTACTCAATCATCATGGTAGTTCACTTACAGCTTGTATGGATTTCTTTACATTATTATAATATGTGGAAAAATGAATCGGTAGTTAAGGTTTTTGACTTCTAACTATTAAGTCTCAACTTCTAATCCTTGTACTGCGTATTTCGATTTAATCAACAGTGTAGTAGTAACATTATAGTCTTGTTCATAGTAAAGTAGTTGATGAATAGCTAGAATTATTAATTATTATCATTATTATTGTCTTAAAAAAATACAATAGTCTTGCAAATGGTTGTATTTTTCAAATGATCCCGCGAGTGGGATCGTAGATGAGCATTTCTGCGGAGTCCTACAATAGGACGAAACGGCCGTCTAATGCTTCCAGGTTTCCAATGGTGGTCTATCGTCGATCTGTTCGTGATCTCAATCAAAAACTTGATAATTTCCACAACACTAGACTGATTATCTAATTTCAATGATCTAATAGACTTCAAAATTGTCTGTCATTATATCACTAATCTAATAACAATGAAAATTAAATATAATTATTTCATCAATCGAGTCTTGGAATGAACATCAACTCTGGGATGCAGGTACATCCAGCTGACGAGTCTTAAATAGGACGGGACGCGCGTCCTTGATTCCACTGTTAGCCATTATACGTCTTTGTCTCATCAATAGTTTGTAAAAGAATAGATCCCTCAAAGTGTTTATTCAATCATGATTTTTATCATTGAAAATAAATAAATAAATTTCAAATGACAGTTTTATTCATTAGTGTAAAACTAATTTAAATACTTCGTATAAATTGATGGATCAGTGTGAATTATTATGTTAAGTTTTGCTTTTTCTCTCTGATAAGTAACACTATGAAATTAGTTTAAGTTAATTGGAAGAGTGTTTTAATAATTACTACACAAAAAATATGATCAAATAGAATTGTATAAACAATGTTTAAGGAAAATTTCATTTTGTATTGTTTGTTTTAATCTTCACATTGATGTTTAGGACTTCAGTTGTTCAATCTCTTATTGGCATATGTGCATCCTGTACGGATTGCATCGATGTTGTCTTAAGTCACAAGCATTCTAAGCAAAGATAGATAATGGTTGGTAGTGGAATCCAGGACTTGTCAGCTGAATGTATCTACATTCCATAGTTCATGTCTACTCTGGGACTCGAACGCCTTCACGTTATCCACTTAGTTACTGAGTCCTGATAGACACTTGCTTGCTCAATGGAGTGAAGTTTAAATGCACTTGATATTGTTTACTTGAATCTTCCCATTGACGTCTGAGACTTCAGTTGATCAGTTTCTTATCGGTATATGTACGTTTTGTACTGATTGCCTCGATATTGCCTTAAGTCACAAGCTTCTGAGGAAAACATTCTTTTCAAAATATGTGCATTCAGTTGATTGACTTAAATAAATTGAATATCAACAATAAATTATATTTGATTTTCTAGTAGTGTAGTGTTACTTTTATGAAAACATGAAGCTTAACATTTACTTATTAAGATAATAAACACTAAATAAATAACCAAATCATCTTACAAGACAGTATCGAGTACTTTATAAGTAATTTCAATTGAGATCACATACTGATCTAAGTTAGATAAGCACTGAAAACCTAGAAGTACTAGACAGCTTTTTGTAGTATTTTGAGACTCCTTAACATTTTACACTCACGTACCGAAGACCTTTGGTCTCGCACGCAAACAGCTGACCGCTAGACCACTAAGTTTACATTTCCTAATGTGTATGTCTAACTTCAATCAATCTGTTGTATCATGTAACCATCTTTTATTGTACGCCGTGGATACCTTCATCACATTCGACATTGTTAAATTTTCACTGGTCACAGCCTCTCACTAGAACATCGTGAGCATATGATAAGTGTCAGTATGAGCATATACAAATTGTTGAATTTTCCCGAGATCATGAACCGAGTTGATTGTCTCAATTAGATCTGTTCGTAATCTCAATCCAATTCAATAATCTCCCCAACTTCATAATGCCAACTTCATATGTAGTAGATAATTGATAGGAAATGATAAATCATTATTCAAAGTTGTGTCATGTGGATAAATTTATGAAATTCTAAATCCATAACTACCAATTAATTATCTTTTTAAATATACCAACAGGCTTTCAAGTTTTAAAAGGGTTCTGAAAATTAATTAGTTGTCTTATTTTATCTGATTATTCAATTACAATGGATTTTTGTATGTTTTCAATATAATGTAGTTTATCTGTCAGATGGGCAAAGATCATGCCCAGCAGTTAATTATATAACTCCAAGTGAAGCCAGCACAGAAGGTGGTTCAGCTATTATGATTTTTGGATGTGGTAAGTCATTGATTAGTTTACACACGATTCTATTATTTCCTGAGTAATTCACTATGTTTTATGAAATATTCATTTCGGAATGAAACATGCATAGAATAAGTTCTTTTCGTATTGTTTATTTGAATCTTCCCATTAATGTTTAGGACCGAAATTGATCAGTCTCTTATTGGTATATGTGCATCCTGTTCAGATCGCCTCGATATTGTTTTAAGTCACAAGTATTATAAGCAAAAATGGATGATCGCTAGCAGTGGAATCTAGGACGCGATCGGTATCTGGTTCGAATCCTGGAGTGAACATTAACTCTGGAACGCAGGTATAAACAGTTGACTAGTCTCAAATAGGACGAAACGCTCGTTTCTGACTCTACTGCCAGCCACCATCCATCTTTGCCTACAATGCATAGAATAAGTTAAGAGTACTTGATAGAAATTAAATGATTGTTTCTTTATGAAACAATTTTACTAATCATTTATTAGTATTATATGAACATATGAACTCATTACTATACTCATTGTTGTCCTGAAACTGAAACCCCCTTAATATGTTCAAAAACAATTTGTTCTAACCCTTCACCTACTCTGGTAATACTAATTTTTTATTTATAGTGCTTATCACATTGTTTTTGTGTACTTCATTTTTCTTTGTTATGACTTACCTTTAATCTGTCTAGTTGACCTTTTAGTTTTCATATACAAAATATCTTATCAATTATATTATGTATGATCAGATTGTTCGAAATGTATTGCGCAAATATATTACATAATTCCAATAACCTTCGTCTTCACATTGGATTATCGAAATCTATAATGAATTGTTCATATTCTTCGAACATTTGACTTAAATATTCGTGTGTTTTTTCATGTATCATTGAAACTTTCTGGAACTAATTTATCAAGTACATATTGGTCAATGACTTCCAGTTCTTTATTTAGAACCTAAATTACGTAACATAAAATTATTTAAGTCATTTCCCTAATCCCTTGGAATGAAACGCAAATATTTTATATATATACCATTCAATGATATATAAGATAACACAATATAACAATAATATGTATGAAAATAGAGTAAGCAATGAGATCTGGCTTTTTTAAGTTGACATTGAATGTCCTATAAAACTTTCTCCAAAACTCTCCTTATAAGTAAATATATAACGGTAGCGCGATTTCATGGATTGGTTGAAGTTAGACATTAACGTCGTTGGATACCGGCTCGGTGGTCTAGAGGTTAAGCGTTCGCATGCGAAACCAACAGGTCCTGGGTTTGAATCTCGCGATGCGGGATTGTGGATGTGCACTGCCGAGGAGTCCCATACTAAGATGAAACCTCCGTTCACAGTTTCCATGGTGGTCTGGCTCCAGTTGACTACTAAATTCAATTATATAACTACTTGTGATTAACTTTGTTGAGAAGACCCAGAAAAGGATCTGAAAACATTGAGAAGCATCTTATCAAATCAGCATTCACTAGAAGGTTTGCCAGAAATCTATAGAAAGTGAAGAGTCACATGTCCAGTTCTTTATAGGATGGTTACCTCTACTGTTACTATGTTTAGTAGTGTTCCGGAATTTTCCGGAAACCCAAGGCCATCTAAAATACTATAAAAACCCTAGATTTTTTGTACATGCACGAACCTTTGGAGTAAAGGATCCCTTCAAAATCTCGTGCCTTTTCCGTCGTGTTCATGTTTCTGTGTAGATCTAGCCTGGGGGTTACTAGAAGAGCTTAGGAACCGAATTTAGCGTTCAATAAGAAAACTTATCAAACTTTGAAATGCCATTTCTGAGAATTTAGTAATTAAGAGAGTTAACTAGTTATTCACTAATTACTTTGAATACTGATATTTGTTATGTATTGTAGGTTGATTAATAGATAAAACATCTGAAAGACTAATTACTATTTCAACAATTTCTTGTTTACTTTGAAACTTGAAATTGTAGCATAGAATCTGTTTAGTTGTAAGTGTCCACTGCCTAAACTACAAATTAACTAATAGTCTAGTTCATCTTAGCTTTCATGATCGTTCTCGATATATCCAATGGATATTAAAATGTTTGCTATTCGTAACGATACGTTTTTCAATTATTGATATTTTGAATTCCGTTTGACTAATCTCTAATGACTTGTGGATAACCTGATCTAATTAGCAAGGAACGAGATACACTATTTCTAAACACTTGAACTTAAGTTTACTAAACATTTTCAATATGTAGCCACATGCAATATTGATTCAATAGCTCAATCAGACTATATTCAAATAGATAGACATCAATTGTAATCCTAAGTACCAATACTGTTAGAATATACACTCTTACAAATATCTTAATTTACCAATCTTTTCAATAAACTCAAATGCATGTTCATTCCTACTAAAAACATTTTGTAAATATTTCAATGTCGTCTTTCATCATTTACTAAAGGATTTGAACAAAGTGCATTTGTACTACCTGGATCGAATTCTAACACTGGGAATCGTGTACTACTCCAAAATGCTTGGCAAACTTATAGAGCTGAATTAATTGAAGAAGGAGGCAGTATGATTAAATTTTCTTCACCGTTAGTTATATTCAGATACTTTATTTTAAACTATTGGTTATATATTATTTCATTTACCGTTCGATAAAGAATCACTAGCTAACTTGCTTTTAAGGGTAAAACTTTAATGAAAGTGCGGGAAAATACAAACTTCATATATACAAAAGATTCACCTCTAAATTAACTAGTTTTAAATAAGCAACACAGAACCCGGTTTATAGGTATGTTGACCCAAGTTGCCACACCTTATTATCATGACGAAGTAATAATAGGATCAATTGTTGCTGAAAACATTAGATAGCGACATTATAATATGAAAAGAAGAATGAATTTACAGAATAAAAAGACAGAATAACTTTAAGCAAGATCTCAGCAATAACACAGAATTAATAGTTCACGCGATTCTGGCAGATTCTGTAGTATGTTCTCAACCATTAATTACGGCAATTTTCCGAACCGTATAGTAGTAGTAGTAGTAGTAGTAGTAGTTCCAATGGTCTATGACCTTTTTGACTGATGCCGCTTCTTGGTTTGGTCTACCCCAGCTTTTGTCCATCCAAACCTTACACTAGTTAATATCATAAGTCAAGGTAACTGGTAATTGTTCATAAGAAGATTTATAACCCAACCACGTCAGTTGTGAATATTTGCAGCCACATCAACCTTTTTGCTATACTTACCTAGTGTTCTACATCCAACTTTGATCATTCAGTAATCCCTAAATATATGAGCAATGCTCACAAGGTAACTATTATTGAATAATAGTAACATACAGTTACCCTCTTTTTAAAGGCCACATTTCACAATCTTACTGTATTACTTCTGACATGTCTTACCATCTGGTTTTATTTAATTTTCTTAGTCTGTTCTATTTGGGTAACAGTTTTCACTGAAAGTTTTTAGTAACTCCTGGTAAACTAATATTCACAGAGCTGAATAGTTTACAACGCCTTTCCAAACAAGAAAGTTGACATCAATTTCAAAAATTAAGGGTCAGTAATGGTGAAGAGTATACTAATTTTCCAAAGTTACATCAAGCAGAAAGTTGAACTAAGTTAATTACAAAGTACAATGTATACTCATTTACATTAATTAACTAGATAAGAAGCTAATAAATGCTGGAATATAAAATATTCTTCATTGTAAATTTACATCGTACATTTTCTCACCCTATTAACTTCACATATAGTAATGAATTTTCGAAGTGTACGACAAGCTAAATGTAGACCTCTACCATATCGTACGAACAGCACGAGTCTCATATGTTAAAGAAGTTAAGCAAGGATTCCCAATAAAGTCAAATATAGGTCTGATATATATATATACATATGTCTGTGAAACTTTTCGATGCTTCACTCAAATAGATAAAGATATGATTTGCTCGTAAAGGTGTAGAAATGTACTGTATGTTACTTATGTTGACAGAAATAAGTAGTATATAGCACCAATCAGAAGCAGATTGTCTGACAAGATCACGAAGATCAAATTGAAAAGAACAGGAATGTTGACAAAAATCATTTTTAATAACAACAGAATTAAAAGAATCATGAAGCATGTAAAGGAAAACTTAAGGAAGATATGCATATAATGTATTTAATGTATAGTTTTCATATTTTATGAAGGCGTGTAATTTTGCATTAAACAGTAAATTGGTCTTCCCCACCTGAGTTGTTCGTTCGTTACAGGAAATGAAAACCAAGTGAATTGAAAATAGGAAACTTATCAAAAGATGCTAAACGGATCCTACTTATGTATTAATTGAATGAAGTGCTATTGAATAAGACGTTTATAACTGAAGAAAACATCTTAATTTTTCAATAAAATTAATAAATCCTCCACCAGTGAAATCTTAATCCTATGAAACAGTCTTGTACAATGCTCTTAGGACCATAACTCACATTAATTGAAAGAAATCGACCATATTTTTTACTTGCTTATTAAATTGAAGTGAAGAATATTCTTTGAAATTATCACGAATGAGAGAATATCAAACTACTGGAAGAAACTTATTCTTAATTCAAGTAAATAGACTTTAAAAAAACAATATATCTTTCAGTGGTAATCATTCAGAAGTCTTTAGACATTTGGAAATCAATAACATCAAAACACTACCGTTAAATGAGTAGTTCAATGTTGAATAATTTTTGATATACTAGACAAAAGTATTGTGGTGTGTGTAACTTAAATCGAAACAAGTAGTATATAACTTGAGTTCTCCTTGACTACGAAAAGTTTTGGCTCAAAATATTATCACCCTAATCTACAAGAAAGTTATAGTACAACTAACCAATCTAACTGAAATTTATTATAATGTATGTTCATTGTATAAAATTCAATTTACAGAAAACTTCCAGAAGATACTTATACAGTTATGGTTACTGTTTCCGGAATATTAATACCAAATGCAAGAATGTGTTATGGATATACATGCACTTTAACAGTTAGTAGTTAACTTCATTTTTATGATATTTAAGTATTGTTTTCTTTTGATTATGAAGTTTATTATTTTGTATTCAGTAATTAGAATGAACCCATCAGTATCAAGTTGTGAAGATTGCTTAATTTCATTGAAATAATGGATCGATCTATGTTAAAAAAACTTTTGAAAACCATTAAGCACTTGATGTCTGTTTCATTCTTGTATGGGGTTTCTTAGCAGTAGAAATCTATGACCATATTATAGGTAATCAAATGAAAGTCATTCAGTTTCACGCGTAAACGCTTAGCCTGTAGACCACTGAGCCGGCATCCAACGGCTTGAGAATACATATGTTATTTATTATCTGAAATTCATTATCAAAACATCTCAAGTTAGGTTAACTAAAATAAATGAGTCTACGATCTACGATTTAATCTGTTACATTAAAAGAACTTTTGTTTAGATTTAAACAAACAGTTTCACAATAATTGGATGATGAATTAATCAAAGAAACTCTATATATTGGTGGATTCTTAGCGAACAAAATTGGCGGTATGAAGTTGTGGGGATTATCAAGTTTTTGATAGAGATCATGAACCGACCGATGTTAGACCACCATTGAAAACCTGGGAGCACCGAACTGCCGTTTTGTCCTATTGTGGGACTCCTATGCAGTGAGCATCCGCGATACGGGATTCGAACCCAGGGCATTCGGGCTCGCGCGCCAACACTTAACCTTTAGACCACTGAACCGTCATCCAATGATGTTATTGTCTAACCAATCTACTGCGAACTTTGTCGTATAAAATAAATAACGAAATGTCATGCTATTCAAAATTATATAACTGATGGTCACAAGAAACGTATTGCTTAGTTAATATATCCATTCAAAGACAATAATTTAGTATTATTATTAACAGATTCGGATATCTTTATTCAATGTATTACATAGATAATCACAGTTGGAAAGAATTTACATAATTTGTAGTGTTTTATTTCCTAAACAATTACAAGTGTCAGAAGGGGTTTTTGTGGATATTATAGCAACTTCAATAGTTGAGATCATTAGTCAATTGAAGCTAGACCACTATGTATGCCCACTGCTGAAGAGTCCCACAATAGGACGAAACGGCCGTTCAATGCTTTCAGGTTTTCCATGATGGTTTGGCTTCAATTGACTTATGATTTCAACTGTTAAAATCACAAGTGTGCTGAAAAAATGATTTAAATTAGTTTAACTTATCAATGGAACTATTCTCTTACTTTCCATAAATAATCCTAAAATTGTAACTTGATAACCAATATGAAATATGTTAACCAATGATAGTTCTGACTCCATGAAAGAAAGATCAAACTCAACAAATCATACAATAACGACGACAACAACAGGTCAAAAAGAAGCTCATAGTTCAAACTCACAAAAAACAGACCATAAGAGTTATAAATAGAAATGATTAGACTTGAATGAATGGGGTATTACTTAAATATAAACGTGACTCGATAATATTTAGGTTTTATTAAAAGTTGTATACGTGGTTATATTTCCAAGTTTATTCAGTAACTCTAAGCAATACTTTATATATTTATTTATTTATTAGTTTTATTCAATATTATATTTTTGGTACAATATAGAATTCTCAGCACAAAATAATTGATCAAGTACCCGTTTCTTATTTCTTGATCGATATTGAGTGGTCGCCAGTTCGATATTAGCGTTTCAGAAGTCGACATCTGAATAATATTCATTCTTTTCAATGCACATTGTCAGCCATCACGATGTCTCCGATTGTATATTTTTGTAACTTGTACAGCGAATGGTCGTAAACTTGTCATACACGCACCTTAATAGGTTATGCAATTAATTGACGTCATGATCTGTTAAAACAAATAAGGAAACAGAAAGCTTGTTAAAATATCTAGATGGATAGAACAAGTAGCTCAAGTAGGCCATCCGGGTATATACTATACCTTGACCTCTTCTCCGATCTTGTTTCATAACGAAATTTGTCGTGTACAACTTTTTAATTAGTTTCTTTTATTAGAATATATGTCTTTGAATATTTATCAAACATTTCTTTCCCTATAATGTTTTAAGTCTCAACTTATATGATCATTTTAAACTGGGTTTTTATTGTCTGTCACTATGTTTCATTTTCCATTATTAATTTTCAGATTAAATCATCAGTAACTCCTACTATTGAGAAGGTATCACCTATCTATGCTCCACCAGGTAATGTATTTACAAATCAAATAGATATACCTTAACAGTTTATTCATTTATAAAATGTTCGGACTTTACAATAAATATAGTTTTATTGATGTATTATGTATCTAGATGTCTTTAAACATCATGAAATTTTGTTTCGTACAGTCTATTGTAGTGAACGAGAACACAAATGGGGACAATCGAATGTATTCGAATACAAAATTATAGAACATCATAGTAAAATCTGAGAACCATGCAGTAAATACTTCATTTACAAAATATCAATTAATTGTCTCAGACTTGACTGTTCTTTCGTTTCCACGCCATTCATTCTTTGTTCTCGTCCTCTTCTCTTTGATTTTCTTAACCTTCTGCCTCCAGGCATTTCATTTTCGATTCATGATACATACTACTTAGATCTGTCAACATCAGTAGCACACACCATACTATCTTTAATGTCTATTTAATTTCATTGACTAATAATGATAGTAAATACCTTTTTACATTGAAATTTTTCTCAATATTATTTTAATCGGTTGTTAATAAAACAGAAGTTTCTAATATATGTATTATCTATTATATAATTTATATTATACATGTTTATATTAGGCTCAGTTATTGGATTGAATGGAACAATTTTCACTAGTCGATTTAGTTCAAATTTAGATGTTTTCACAGTTGGCAGACCACAAAGTATCATTAGGTAATTTCATTGTAGATTGATATTTGTATTTGACTTTGTTAGATAAACCAATGTAGTCAATTATGTGTTTTAAGTATGTTTTAAATGTATTTGTGATAATAATTAACAATGATCATGTCATCCATTTCTCATATCTTTCAAAAGACATTGTAAAGATTTCATCTTTACAATTGATTAATCACTAGGTGGTGATCGACGTCAGATCGAATCCTATCAACCAAAGTTGCAATGTGGCCACCAGTCTATGTGACTCAACATTGCGTGCACTATGTTGAGATCGGATGGTGGTTTTTGACTACATCCAACCACCATCTGAAGATGAAATCATTCAATCGTATATAATTTATTAATACTTTCATATTGTGTATATTTTTAAAGAAATTACTTAGTATTTAGTGCTGTAATGTAAACTAATACACTGACATATTACTAGTCTATTTTTAAAACTATTTATTATCTAAACTTTCATGTTGACAATTATTAATGAAGCTTAATTGTTACTTATAGAAAAATATTTTGCAAACTTAATGTTCAAAAAAATGTTTGAAGTTATGGACATTAGATCAGTCTACCTTTTTTGAAATTAATTGTTAAAGCCATAAATATTTGATGATATACTGACATTCTTAGGGGAGTTTATCACATATGTGCTGATATCTATTTCCTTTAGTCAAGTAGAATATCATTGTTTTGCAATATCTTTTCATAAATTAGTAAACTTTGTTATAAGCAACAATAAAGAATAATTCACTTGGCATTATTTGCTTGTATCATTTCATTGTTGTTTAGGTCTGCGATTGATCATTCCCTTGTTACCATATGTGCATCCTGTGCGGACTGCCTCGATATTGCCTTAAGTTACAGGCTTTATAAGCAAAAATGGGCTCAGTAGCTGAATGGATAACGCGATGGCGCTTGAAGTTAATGGTACTGGGTGCGAGTCCCAGAGTGAGTATCAACTCTGGGATGCAGGCACATCTAGCTGACCAGTCCCAAATAAAATGAGAAGCGAGTCCTGGATTCCATTGCTAGCCACTGTCCATTTTTGCTGATAAGCAATAAAGAATGTTGTCTTTTATACTTAAAATAATGAAGATAGCTTTATCGCGAAAACGAAACATAATCAGCACTATGGGAATTTGTGGAGATTGTAGTAATTGCACGGTTGAATTCAGGAATCGATCTAAGCTAGTCCACTATTGAAAACCTGTAAGCACTGGATAGCTTTCGTCCTAGTACGGAACTCTTTAACACTACTAAAATCTCCACACTGATATTCATGATTTCATTTATTTAAACACATAAACATTGACACAAGGAAGTACAAAATATATATGCGCCACAAAAATCATTTGCTTTGTGTGAGGGTTAGAGTACTGTCCGGGCGCCCAAACCGAAGCAGATGATTTTCGTAGGTGGCCACACCCAAAGCCCTCGACCTAAAGGTCTAATCGACAAGGTAGTGGAGTAATGTTAGGAGATGTAGTCCCACGGTAAACGATGATCAACGATTGGTTCATACGGCAGTTGTTTCCTTAGGATCCTGGAGCCCACGTGAATCATTGGTTTGGAATCAGGGTTTTGCAACTCCCCTAAGTGGATCCTCCATATCAACCAACCTGGCTAAAGCGCCGGACATTCACTTTTCGTTCTCTCAATTTCGTAAACAATACCACCACTGCCAGAAGGTAGTGAATAGGACTTTCAAGGCAGTATGAACGTGGCCATGTGAGAGCATCTTGAATGGGATGGCAAACTCTCCTCACCCTCGGCCGTACCAAGGCATTTGGGGGCTCACTAGTGGCTAGCTTCAAGGTGAGTTTCCTGCAGTTCTAATGGGAAGCCGTGACCAGCGCTATCCAATCCGTGTTGCGTGTAATACATTTATCCGCCTCAGATAATGAATGAAGGGTTGCGCAAAATCATGGATCGATTGAAATTAGACATTAACACCGTCTGACACCGCTTCGGTGGTAAGAAATTTAAACGTTTGCGTACAGGATCCTGAACGTACACTTCTGCACCATCCTATACTGGGCCAAAAAGGCTGTTCAGAGATTTCAGGTTTCTAGTTGTGGTTTAGCCTAAAGCCACTCAAGAATTCATTTATGACAATCAGCTGTCTAAAAAACACTTTACTCAGCTAACAATAGGTTCTTACAAGTATAGAGAAAGATATCTGTACTACAACCAACTTGTTGGTGAAATCCTTCTTAGAATCTTCTTTACTGAAACAATGTACTGCTGTTACATGAAGTAAACCACACAAATACTGACCGTTTTGATCAGATTCAACTTATATTATTAACTCTAGTACAATATTTCTACTATGTTTTGCTTTCTTAACCATGAAACAAAGGATATACGATGGTCCAGGAAATTGTGAACCTCAGCTACCAAACAGTGACTTGTAGTAAGTTAACAATCTTATCACTGACGTTGTTAATGGATTATTTTATATTAGATCGTTGTTTTCATTTTCCTGGAAAACTTATTTCACATAAAATGTACTACTAACAAATAATCCAAGTAGTATCCTTGTTTTATGTGTAAAAGTACATACTTGTGAAGTTCATGTTATCTACACTATGGTTCCAGTCTAAATCTCTACATGTTTTCTAAATTTGCTTATCATTTGTATTGATTATCAGTTGACCAACTAATTCAAAGTTATTTTTTAAGAATAAAAAGCCGTAAGCAACTGAACAGAGTTTACAGAATATCATGAAGCCACACTGTTCTGCTTCAACTCTTTTTCATCGATTATGCTGACCAATAAAGGAAATATAATGTAAATATGTGATTTGGATTTAATAGTATATATTGTATCAAGTACTTCCTCCAACAAATACTATTTATCAGACGAATTCGTACTGAGAATCTCAGTTGAATAATTATATTCCTTATGTGATATCGAAATTGAAGTACGTCTGATAAATTATTACCATCCTATTGCAATAAATAACTTTGGAAATACCAAAGCGACCAGAGAAATCTTAATAGATGTTTCATATATGGCACAGAATAATCCGTGCATAATTTAAGCAGAGATTAAAAATTATCCAAGACTTTTGATACTTTTTTTAAAGTAAAGATCATCAGATATAAAACTGATTGTTTGTGAACATTAAAAGTCGATTACAGTAGAATGTTTGTTTAATTTCTTAGTTAGGTGACTTTATTCAAGATATAAGTGACAGATATCAATCACTTATTAATAATGCTTGTTTCCTCTTACCTAATTTCAGCTTTATTTCCTACTCTCTCCTGTTTTAGCTATGGTATTGGTCTACTTTCTCCTACATCAGACAAAGGTTATATCATGTGTAAACGAAGTGTATCATATACAGGTAATAATGAATATAAATATTATAATCATTTTCTTGCGAACTTTAGGTTCTGTGAACATCAGTTTCATAGTTGATGCACCATATGGAAGGTAAGTAGGTGTATCAAATTATATGTATTTTGTTTTAATTAAGATTATATTACTCAGATAACTCTCAATAACCTTAACGTTAAATTAATTATTAGTATAGACGGTTTGTGGAGATTACTGAATTTTCCGGTTTAGTTCATGGACTGACCCTAGTTGGACAACTGTTGAAAAACTTGGAATCATTAGACAGCTGTTTCATCCTAGTATGGACTCCACAGCAGTCTGGATCTATGACCTCTCCGGGATAGAACCCAGGACTTAATGGACTACCGGAGAGCATTTAGCCTTTAAGTCATTAAGACGGTTTCCAATAACCTAAGTGCTAATCTTCATGCAACCCTAGATATTGCAAAACTATCTTCCGCCGCTATCGTTAATTAATTACCTTACCCGACGTAATGCATATATCTCATTCAGTTAAAGTCTGTTTGTAAATGGTGTCTTAAAGTCTGTAAAGAGCATAAATTGAAAGAAACAGTATGTACCTAGGTTAGATGAGCTTAGCTAGAACATTTTTAATGCATTTCGGGTTTTCATCATTTAGTGTAAATTTAACAACCTTGGGATCTAAACCTCAACGAATTACATTTCAATTATGTTATATATGGTGTAACTCTTTCTTAAAATAATATATACAGACTAATTAAGTGCTTCTAATCGTTAATTGGAAGCGGTTAAGTTGAAAATCATCACTTGAGGCCATCGGTTCAGTTAGCCGGAAAAGTTTTACTCCAAATTCCCATTCATCGCGCTACGTGGTCGAATTAGAACCTTATTGGACAATTTATTATGCGTTAAACGATTGAACCCAAACAATTAAATCAATTTTTCTCTGTAATTCACGGTTACTTGGGTCTGTAAATAAACAGTGGCATTTACCCTAGATACAAACTTTCTCAAAGTTGCAATCAACCATTGTATTAAATTTGTTCGTTCATATCAGTCTTTAAAACACTCCTGTAAAAAGGATTGAAATGAAATTCATAATCAGCTCAGTGACATAATACACTGAATAGTAGATTCATTCTCTGGTAAATATATTTTCTTCTTTTATCGACAATAAAGCATATATTATTTATGAGGTTTTATGGCGAGACCGTAATTTATGGACGACTTTTGAACGAATATTTAGTGACCTTGAGAAATATTAGCTCATGAGAAAAAAGTTAGTATAGGGTAAAAATATACTGCATGAAACCAAAGAATTAAAATGAACACACTTCCTTTACATGTTTCAAAAACTTGTCAAGGTTAGAAAGAGGTTCAGAGGTTCTAAAATCGTAATGCATACGGTAGAGGAAATCACCCATGTGGCTTCATAATAGTCGGCACCTGGAGCCATGATAAGGTGACCAAAACCATTTCAGCCTCGACCATATAGCTTCAATATTGTTTGTGTGCACTCCGGTTGTTTGGTCCACATAATGCTGCTCGTGGGTAATGATACGATGCGCATAACCAAGTCTATGTAAACATCTGTACGCTCTCCAATCATCCGTATATATTGTAGTACCAGCCAGTGTTATTGATGCTTCTTTTATCCAGTTCGCAACAATTGTCATAATTTGCCATAGTCTTAATCTGGATCGAGCGAAAAATTACTATTCTAGCAGACTTCTTCCTCCAACAAATATTACGTTGAAAGACAACACCATTAAGGTAGTCTGCACAAAGTCCAGAAGTCATTTGATTAACACAACCACAAACAAATGAATTTCTTAGTAGTCCCAGTTGTTATCGTATTTTCTCTAAAATCCGTTGTGAACCGATTATACAGTGAGCATCAAGTACTGAAATTGGTGCCGTGACCTTAAAATCCCTCAAACTCTTCTGACTGGCTCGTCCATAAATTATAGTCCCGCCGTTAGTGCATAATATGTGAAATGAACATTATGTAATTAAATAATAGCTACAATTATTAATTATCCGGTCATTCATTCAATCTAATGATTACATATTAAGAAAATTACTCGTTTGAAATTTGAGAATTAATTCTTTCAGGAGATAAACAATTTGATTATTTGAATAACTCCAAAATGATATCAAATCACTGTTATCTATATTTGTATATACAAACGTTTATCCAAATATTTGTATTGTAATTTTTTAAGTTAATTTTTCCCATCATTTCTTCCCGTTTCTTCTTCAGAAGTAAAACTTTGGAATCAGTTTATCGAGTTGACAGAAATGAAAAAACTTTTATGCATCAATCTTATTCCGGTAAATAACTGATGATTTTTTGAGTAATAGTAAACAACATTCGATTTCCTTAGAAACAAACATTAGGAAAGTGTTTGCTTTTTTTGGACAGAATTGTGAACCATTTAAATAATCCAATAAAATGTATGACAATATCTATTCTAACAGTAAAACCGATTATGTCAATTTGGGAATACATTTCCTATAATTAACGTCAAGGACTAATTCAAGTTAGACGACTATTAAAAACCAAGAGTTACCCCAGTGATAATCAAATCTAGGAGCTTTAAATCCCGCGACTATCGTTTAACCTTTGTATCAGTGAGCCAGTATCTAATGATTTTCATATCTAAATTCAATTTTCAGTGGGGTTATGAATGAGTACTACTGAAGAGTCCTATACTTGGAAGAAACAAGTGTCTAGTACTTCATGGTTTAACTTTGATCAGTTCTTTACGTAGACTATGAAATCCAACAATCTTTGAATATTTTGTAATAACATATTTTCAGGTCACAAATTAACTGAATGGTTTTATATTTTTAAGGGAGGGTTTTGAAAAATATTTATGAATGGTAGTTCTAATTAAATTTATTTCATTTTAATAACAGTAAATATAAATAATTTTAAAAAGACTTTAAATGATATCATGAATTCACTTTGTGGTGAATGGCTGGAAACATAATTGGTAATTTACAGATCGATTCGAATTGTATCCATGTAAACTCTTTTAATTTGAGTTTTTATGGGGAAATGAATTTTACATATTTACATGATTATAAATATTTTGTATTAAACTGTAACCTACGGAATGTTTCTGTTATATTTTGTAGCCTTAGGCCACTATCAATATATGACGTGATGATACTGCCAATTAGGGAACAGTGACGGAACGACCGGACCAATGACGCACTAACCCGTACGATCAGTCTAGAGTCTTTGTCTGTCCTTCTCCTTGCCTAGCCCTGCCTGTTAAGTTCAGAACACCAATCTCAGCCTCCACGATATGAATCATATATTTCAAACATATTGGGTTTATATACAAACCAAACAGATCAAACTAGAAAATAATATTTGTACAAGATCTAGCCAAAAGTGACTGTGAATGTAGGAGACTGTAATCAATAGACTGGGCATAAATCATATAATAATACTCTGTAGGTCAAAATAAAGCTTAAAATAAGAGGAACATGAATATGTGTGTTTAGTTACATAAAAATTATATAATAAAAATATATGTATTGTATCGGTCCATAAATAGTTCTCAAAAGTTACCACTCATAGTTCTCCTCGGGATATAACATTTTCATGCAATGTTCTCTGACTGTTGACATTCTTGTTAAATGTCTAAATGTGTTGCATCTATAAATATATCTCAACGTCTAGAATGAGATAACAAAACTGACTTATATCACCATACGTATTCGGAAACATTCCGGTTTTACCATTATTATTATTATTATTATTATTATTATTATATTTCAGTTATCAGCAATGTTACATCCATTCAAACATCTTCGTTTGGAGGCGGCTCAATTGAAATTACAGGAGAATATTTAAATTCTCAAAATGATATTGAAATCTCTGTAGGATATACAAAATGTTCACCAACATTGGTAAATTCAACGTATATTAATTGTATCCTTGATCAAATTGAACAAACGCCAAAACCTAAATTTTATCCAGGTTAGTTTATGTACACAAACATTATTTTTCTTCTCGGTAACGTAACAGATTTGTTATGATTGTTTTGGTTTCTGAGAATCAGTTGGTTTTGAAGATATTCTTCGTCATCTACTCACATCAGTTGAAAACCCATTTAAAACCAGAAAGTATTGGCAAATTTTCTTCATCCCATTGGGATATTTCTCAGCAGTTCGCATTGGTGATTTCAAATGAAATTCATCTCCATCTATTTTCAAGTAGAGAAGTATACACGGCACATTCAAATCATGGAATCATTAGGAAATGATTAACATAAGTTTGACTTATATATAATTTCAATCGCCATAGAACTAAATGAATAAAATTATGTAACATTTATTTGCCATGTATTTCAACAAAGTTAAAATATGGATCTTTATTCTTTAAAATCAATAGGGAATCGAGGATTAACTGTTCAGTTTTGGTCTGATTTGAAGGCATCAAGTGTCAGTGACTTGCTGATAATAAATTTTGATCAAGTGACAAATACAACTTTACAAGAAGCATATCTTTACGAACCAGAATTTATACCAAAAGATTTATTTAACGGGACAGGAATAATTCGTCTTTCAATGATATTTGTACCTCCGAAAAATTCTTATTATCAATTCATAATTACTTCAGCTAATACATATGCTCTTCTTGGTGGGGGAATTAATGAAACTCTGGTATGTTAACATTAATAATTAATTATATTTAAATGAAATGATTGTGTGATCACAGTATGTATAGTACCACACTAAATGAAAATAAAAACATTAAGCCTATAGAAGTTAACAAATAATAACAAGGCTAGGAAGATATCGTAAGCAAATGCTTGATCACTGACTTACATAAATCTTTAAATTATTGGTCTATCACTCTTATTGTATTCTGTAAAATTGGGATGTCTCAAGTAGCATAACATTTTTAGCATCTAGAAAACAGCCTTATTAAAGGTCAATAGTTTGATTTTACCAATTCCAAATGAAATATTTAGTCTCTCAAATAAATAAATAACAAATGTTTAATGATCCAATACCACACTTTCTCGCAGCATTCAAATTCTAGTGATCTTTAGAATTATGTTTTGTGTTAGCTGGCACTTGTTAGCATTGCATAACTGAAATCCTGAAAGAGCCAATGCTATCTGTAGGTTTCGAATGTGTACCATCCAGTATAACTACCTGGAATGTGACTACTCAACTAATTGGTCATTGAATGTTTAACGACAAAACCTAGAAATATACACTAATTAGTTACTGAGTGATATCCAGTATTATGTTCTGTATTTGCCAATCGAATTATATTTCTTATATCCCAATAAACAGTATCCATGAGATATAGCTAAACGTGAACTCTTTAGTGTAACATTTCTAACGTTCAAATCACAGCTAAGTGATAATAGACTTAAAATTAGAAGATATGTTGTAAATACAGTCCATTAGATGTATATTTCATAACAAAGTCAGTGTTTTGAATTTTTACACAATATCTCTTTGATATGTCCTCATCTCAAAGCTTTCAGGTGAATCGGAAAAACCATATCTATTTTTAAGAGGGAAAATTGATAGATTGGCCAAATCAGAGAAATAATAAGTGCTCGATATTGACCAAAAAATGACTTATTTCTAAATAATGAGATATACTCCATTAAATGTCTCAATTTTTTAAGGGACACAAATATATATGTGTACGTAAATGATTATATGTGTATGAGTATATATGTGTTTTAGTCAAGCCAATAAATTTCCTTTCTCACTGTCAATTTTTTCATTCAAGTAACCAGTTGAACTTGTACGTAAAAAGATTACATATCGGTATGAATTCTAGGATACCCGTCGTCGTTAAGTACCAGCCCCATTGCGTTAGGTTAGACGTCTTAAGGTAAAGCCTATTAACTTTTCTGGTAGAAGGAAATCATTCTACGAATCACATAAACCCGCCACATGTGCGTGCTTTTAGGGAAAATCGTGGCAACTGCAGGGTCTTGAAGCGCGGATATCGCACCGGGGATAAGTATACATTACATGCATACCGGTAGGACATAGGATTTCACTTATAAGCCTCACAGCATACTCATAGGTACACTCTCTCTTTTGGGAAGGTAGTCGATCAACGCTCTCTTCAATAGCATTTGCTGCTACTTACTGGCACTCTTGCATTACATGAACACCAGTGATACATAGGTTTGCGCCTAAGCGCCTCATAGCATATACATAGACATAAGCACCCTTAAGATAGGGAAGATTGTCACCTCTCTCTTCACTTGTATTTGCTACCTATCATACTTTCTATGTCTGACATCCTGATGTTAATATACCCATAAAACTGCACAACAAATGGATAACAACCGAGGAGCATCATATGTAAGGTAGATGAAATAATTGCTCTGCGTCTATCTCTAAAGATTCTTATTATGAAAATAAGAGTCCCTTATATCATCATTACAAAAATAGAATGTGTACTCTTAAGGTGAAGAAGAAGAAGAAGAAAAACGATCAGACAGTATACAAATAATAATTATAACTAGTCAAAATACAAGACACTACATTCCCTAGATTGTTAGTTGAATCACCCAATAAGTAGAACTATTTTATAAATGATCTCAAACTGAGAATGATATTTTGAATTCACTTGGTGTTGTTTACTTCTACTTTCGTAACAAGAGACTGGTCAATCGCAGTCCTAAATATCAATGGGAAGATACAAGTGAATTTAAGACGTCACCCCATTGCACAAGAAAGTGGCTGTCAGGACTCAGTTACTAAGTTGATGACGTGATGGCGTTTGAAGCGAACGGTACTGGGTTTGAGTCCCACAGTGAACATCAACTCTGAAATGCAAATACATCCAGCTGACGAGTCCCAAATTAGACGAAAAGCGCGTCCTTGATTCCACTATTATTCACTATCCATCTTTGCTGAGAATGATATTTATTTATTTTTCATTTTAGACACAAATGACTATAACAAACAGTCGAACAAATTCCATTTACTTAAACAGAAATGAACAGTAAGTGTATTTCTTAAAATATTTAATTTATATGAAAAGAAATACAGTTTTTTAAGCAGTATGGTTTGTTTTTTAAACATAATTTTAGTGGATAGTTTATTGTTCAAGTTGATTTTAATTAGTAAAATATTTTCATTCATAAGACAAGATTCTTGTTTTGTGTAACTCTATCAGTGTTTCACTTAATTCGAAACTTCTTGTTTAGATATAACTGCACTTGGATAATTTTGAATGTTAACAATGATGAAGCTGAAGTCTGGATTACGTGTAAAACTGCGAATACTTAGTTGTATTGTTTGTTTGAATCTTCCGTTTGATGTTTAAGACGGCGATTGACTCGTCTCCTAGTAGCTTTCGTGACTCAATGGTTAAGTGGATAACGTGATGGCGTTTAGAGCGAACGATACTGGATCCGAGTCCCGGAGTGAACATTTAATCTGAAATGCAGGTACATCCAGATGACGAGTCCCAGATAGGACGAAACGCACATCCTGGATTCACTGCTAACCACCGTCCATATTTGCTTATAAATATGTATAAAAAATTCACTAATACAAATGGAGTTTTTAAAACTTGTCACTTCATTATTGTTTAAAAGTAAATCTTGTCAAATAAGTTTTTCTATTTTGAGATTCAGCCATAATACATAGAGATATGGTTTTCTATGAACATATAAGTGTCAATTTATTTCAAAGATAAATCTTTACAGGTTTAAATGATCATATAGACCTCTCATTTGGTATACCTAAACACTGTGTTAAACCTTATCAACACTGATACTCTGTTGTCATAAAATACAACAAACATTTAGACGATAATGACTTCAAATAAAAGTTTCTGAACCTTTCTTACTATTAAACTATTTATGGAAATCGTATTCATAGTAAATTTTTAGGTGTGTATTTCTTCGAGCTGTGGTGTGAACCATGTTATGCAAACATTTATATAGATGAAATTATCATCTTATACAGCCTGGTTATTGTAACACCTAAAGTGTTTCTATTTTGGAGCAGATTAGATAAACTTACGAAATTTTAAATGTTGTGTTAATAATACCTTCTATGAAAAGTAGTTGTTTGTTCAATCTGTAGTTGGGAACTTGTAAATTTCTTGAACAATATCTATGGTAATAACAATCGTCATTTTCAAAGGTTTCTTCAATTAACTAATCTGAAAGCAATTTTTTCTTTAAAGTTCAGAGTATTTCACTCAAGCTAATATATTATTACAGATAATTGGTAGTACCAGATAGAAAACTCTATGAGGGATCATTTACAGCTTAAATAAACTAGTGGCAATGTCGCAAACTGGGTCATATGTTCAAATTCCATAGAGAGCATCAAATTCCTTAAGAATGAGATAGTGTTCTTTCCTAACTACACCTAAACAGAATACGCATGAAGTTCGGTTACCTTGACGAGTAATTCAATTCTCAATATAATAGATTAGAATGGATCATCACTGAGGGCTTAACAAGTATCATATTCGTCATCATGTTCTAATCAGCCAATGTAACCAGTAAATTGTTTCTGCTTTACATAATTCTACAGTACTTCACACTTTGTAAAGAAAAAAATAAGCTGTGAATTATCGACTGCTTAATCTATACCCCCAATAGTTTCTTTACCATGTGCTCACTAGTGAATAGCTTCGTGAGAAAATTCACGGAGTTCTGGTGGGAAGCCGTGACCAGTGGAGCTAATCCGTTTCGGGTAGAGACAGGTATCTACCTCAGTACAATGGAAGATGGTCGCACAATTTCGTGGATTGGTTGAGGTTAGACATTAACACCGTTGGCTGCCGGCTCAGTGGTGCAGTAGGTTAGGCTGAGACCGACGGCCACGGGTTCGAATCCCGCGAGCGGGGTAGTGGATGCACACTGCTAAGGAGTCCCACGATAGGACGAAACGGCCGTTTAGTGCTTCCAGGTTTTCAATGGTGTTCTAACATCAATCAGTTCATGATCTCAATTAGAAACTTAATAATCTCCACAACCACTATACTGATAATTTCTTTACAGTTAACAAGCTTAAGAATAATTCTTTTGGATGATAAAATATTGATATTTTTGTACTGTTTGTTTTTGTTTTGTTTTTTATTTTACAAACCTCACTGAAGCTTCTTACTTGAACTTCGAAGTATAATTTCTCAACCAACAGCTGTTGTACGTTTATGTGCTTCTTTATCAAATACAAGTTTAAATTACCAACAACTCAAAATATCAAAACCAACATCCTATTTGATATCAATTAAATCAAATGCGAATTCAGAGAAACAAGTATGTGTACCATAGATGTATTATTGTTATGATCATTATTGTGTGTATGAAATAAACCTTAAAATTAATTGAATATTTTTCAATTTTTAATGTATCAATTGAATCAATTCAAATGATTTCTTTTAAAGAATTTATTCTGTTTCTCCCTATTCTTATTGAACTTCATCATAGACATTTTTTTAGAGATAACAAGTTGATCGTCTGACGCTGAATGATAACTTGTGAATTAGAGAGTTAAAATAAAGTTAGACGCACCCAAACAAAAGTGCATAATCATTCTATGAAGTCGCTGACTTGTAGACAACGTAGCATACGTAGATGCAGATTACCTAAGATCCGGACGATCATAATAAACACTCGTTAAAGACGTTTGATGACATGACTCGGGATCCACCACTGTACCGTCGACTTATTCAATCTGTGTCTTCCCTTGAATCTTAAATTTTACAAGTATCTTATTATTTCTATTCCTCTATTTCACGCTTCCTCCTTGAATAGTATTGTTTGTTCATGACATTTTCTACCACTACTAATATTGTTACTAGTACTTCTACTACTCTAGCATTTGTCTTGATGGTTTAACATAACTCTCCAAATATGCTGTGATAACTTCGGCAGATGTATTTATATGCCATGTCCTAGATTTTTTATGGCTAACTGAACTATCTCATGTGAGGAACTAATAGAAACCCGTTAGTACTAAATAATTAGTTCGTTCAGTTGAAGATAACTGAGCAGTGGTAAACTAGGGATCAAATTCGGGACATTTAGGTTTTGAAAGGTTAACCCATTACCATTATATCCCCAGGTTGAAATTCAGGGGTTTACAGTTCCCAATTCAGTCATTTCCTGATAAAGCTTACTTCTGTTTACTGTTTTAAATGAATTACTGTCATACTATTGATTTTTATTAATCATTCCCTACATGACTGTGTTTATCCATAAATAAGTAATTTCTTATTTCACTTCATAGGTCATAGATCATTCAGCTCTGGTGAACTCATCAATTATACCAATAGCTGAGATCCAAACAATCAGTATACCAACGGCTGCTACACAGTATAAGCTGTGTTTATTTTATTCGTGTACATGTAAGTGATGTGATTTCAATATTTATTAATATAAGGATGACAAGCGCATTCTCTTATTAATTTAGTTGTTAGGACGTTCGACGTAACAGATCTAGGATAATTGTTCTGAGTAAGAGAGAGAGAAAGAGTGAAACCTGATGTCAATATCCAGTTATATGAAAAATTTTGTCCTCTTCATTTCGAATTTTAGTACATAAATTAAGCAACTTGAAGATATGTTTTAAAAACCAACGATATATGATAAAAACACATTATTAATTAGAGAGGGGTTTTGTGGATATTATAGTAATTTAATTGAAGCTAGACCACCATGGACTGCTGAGGAGTCCCATACTAGGACGATACGGCGGTCTAGTGCTTCCAGGTTTTCCATAGTGTTCTAGCTTCAGTTAACTCATGATCTCAACAATTAAATATCATTAATTGCCTGTTAAGCAGAAATTCATTGGTCAGTTCATGTATTGAAATCATCATTATCTTTCTATTTAATCAGTATTCTCTTCACTCGCTTCACAAAAGTCAGGTCAAATGATAATTTAGTTACTAATAACTTATAGATTATTTGTGTAAAGCTACTCAATAGAAGAAAATTCCCATTATGAAGTGAAATCAACCCCAGAAGTTTAGAGTAAGATCATGTGTTAGTAGCCAATATTTAACATTGAATAAAATCCTAACCTTTGAAGAATTCAATATGGATTCTGTACAAACACTTCTAAGAAATTATTCATTCTTTCAAAACTTCACTTGATATGTTTTTGATAATCACTTACCTAAGTAAACAACTCACTGAAACGAACACATTTGATTCGTATTATTTACAATATCAGTAGTATAGCATTACACTCAACTTAAAAAAACTGTAAAATAATGTATTCTGTAATTAATATATCATGCAAAATTATATTTACAGCGCCTTTTCCAGTCCAAAATCCAAACGTTGATTTAATTAGTCAAGAGATTAGTGAAAAATTGAACGGTTCTTCTATGAAAACAAAAGTCGTACAAATAACTAATGATTATTTGGTTCTTCAAATAACTTTTCCTGAAGAGTTTGGTATGTAAATAATGATGGCTTTGATTATTGGTTATTTTATGTACTGTACAACTACTAGTAATTAATTCATAAATTAACAGATATTATTTTGATATTTTTTTAATTAACGAAGTGATTTCATCTAGACCATCAGTGAAAATTAGTATGCACTGAATAGATGCCTCGTCCTTCAATAGGAATTCTCAGATGTGCACATCCACGATTGAGCCACAAGGAATCGAATTCAGAACCTTCAGTATCATGCGTGAATGCTTACTATCTAAACCATCTACCGAGTCTTCAATGGTGTATATGTGTAACTTCAACCAATCCTCGCATAATATCGCGTAAACATCTACTACTTGCAGTGAATAACTGTCTCTCATCCAACATGGTTGAACTCCACGGGTCGCGACCTCTCACTAGAACCCCACAAATTATATCTTATAGCTAATCACCAGTGAATTTTTAAAAGTGATAGTTTTTGGATCATGAATTGATTTTGGTTAGATCATTACCGAAAATCGTTATTCACTGCTGTGAAAATTTTATAACCTCCACAATGACTTATACTGAAAATGCATTTTTACTTCGAAAGTCAATGGACACATCACAGTAGTATCAACAAGTATTTATATAGAATAATACACTAAAGTGAATGGTAATTGATAGCTAAAAGTTTCCAACTACTGTATTTAATGAACTAACATCAAATACTCTAATTAAATGGAACAGTAGTAATTTATTTTGATTTATGAATAGATGAACACAATTTATAGTTGACATAAGAACTAACCATTAAGGATTTTTATTTATTCAGTATGTAATGTGCATGATACTACATCATAAATCGAACGAAACCTCCGTTCAGTGCTTCCAGATTTTCAGTGGTGATCTAACATTGATCCATTCATGATATCAATCTAAATTCAACAATTTCCACAACCCTATACTGATAAATAGAACATAATCAAGAAAATGTAATTCAAATATGAAAATGTGGTTTTAAAACTATCTCTTGAATGATTCCATAAAGAAGTGGGCAAGTTAAATCAAATACTTAACTATTTCAAATTAGAAGTAATTTTACAAAATCTTCATAATTACAAAACTGTTCGTTTAAAATACAAATATGTTAAGGATCATTATCATCAAGCATAATATAGGTTAGTAAAACATTCTTATGGCTCCCAAATGCCCTGGTACGGCCGAGGTTGGAGAGAGTCAACTCTCTCTCTCACGGGATGCTCTCACATGGCCACGCATATACAGCCACTGCCAGGGAATTCCTACTCATTGCCTTCTCGTGGCGGGGCTATTGTTCACAAAATTCAGAGGACGAAAAGTGAATGTCCGACGCTTTACCCGGGTTGGTGGATACGGAAAATTTACCTAGGGGGCTGGAAAATCCTGATTCCAAACCAGTGGTTCACGTGAGCTCCAGGATTCTAAGGAAACAAATGGCGTATGAACCTACTGTTGATCACCGTCTACCACGGGACTGCATCTCCTAACATTGCTCCACTGCCTTGGGTATTATATCTTTAGGACAAAGGTTCGGAGGGTGGCCACCTAAGAAAAGCACGTGCTTTGGTGTGAGCACCCGGACAGTATCACAGCCCACACTCAAATCAAGTGACTTATGTAGCGCATATGTATTCATTGTTTGAATATTCTCAATAATTTGCACTGTATGCTATTCAAATTTCATGGTAAGTATTTAAAGGATAACCATTGATTAGTAATTTTCTTTTCAAACTGTAAACTTTACAAGCTACCATAGTTTCATTTTAATTTACAAAACTACAAGTTAATAATCCTATAAGTCTTTGAAGTGTTCTTATTGTAGATTATGACCACAGTGTTATGAACTAAGTCTTCTTACATTTTGATTACAATTTTTTATTGTTAACTAATAGTTATTAATGTTAATTTTCTTAAGTATGAAAAGATAATAAGGCACATAGATATCCAATTGCCCATAACAGTAATCACATAAAATAAAGTTGATTAAGCTTGTATGTCAAACTCTAATGTATGTTATTTATGCTAATTTGATTTATACTACATTAATTATTATAATAAAGGTGATATGCCACTGTTGAATGTACAAAGCTTTCCGGAAACAATCAACAAATCACAGGTTAATGAAACTGTACAAGGTATGACAGGATTTTCAAAGACAATTAGACCATCCTATGGCGGTATGTACTCATATATGACCTATACACTTGACAGTACTGAAAATGAAGTAAGTAAATATAATACTACGATATTTTGCAAACTTTTTGAGGTGAAAATTCGTTATCTGATATTATATTATTTGGTCGATTATGAAGTTTTGTATTTTAAAATTAATTTCATTATGTCTAATCGTGTCATTATTATTTTTATTATAGATTCGACTAGCATATCTCAATCTTGGCTCATCATGGTGTCCTTCTAAGTTGATTAACCCTACATTTAAATATGCAGTTTTAGATGATTTCGAAACATCAACACTTAGTACTGTTACAACAGAAACGGTTGCATTTTGTGGTCGACAATCTGCTTTAAATTTATTTACCTACCAATTTGCTCAACTTATCTCGGTTAACACCAATCCTTATGTAAGTTGATTATTCTTGATGGAACAGTGTTTTGTGTTGTAATAGAGTTCTTATAATTTAAGGAAATACTTAACTTTGGCTACTATAAATAAGTTGTTATCAGAAACTTTTCCAATCAATAGTTGACTACACAATATGTATTGATTTCCTATCAATTAAATTATCAGCTGATTAGATTATTGTAATGATAAGATTCTATAATTATTCTTACGGTTCCTTACTCAAATGGCAGTATGAATATCATTTACAAATCATCAACTACTTTAAGAAAAAACGCTAAAGCAAATATCCCACAGACCTATCAACCATTTGAGAATAATACACACAAAAATGAACCGATCGACTTAGAGCTAAGATATTAAAAAGTATGGACCAAGAGTTAATAAAAATTATCAGTATGTGACTGTGAAGATCATTATGTTTTTGATTGAAATCATCAACCGGTTGGTGTTAGGCCACCATTGAAAACCTGGAAGAACTCGAACGCCGTTTCTTGTACTCACTAGTGACTAGTTTCGTGAGGGAATTCTCGGAGTTCTAGTGAGAATCCGTGACCACTGGAGCTAATCAGTTTCGGGTAGAGACAGGTATCTACTTCAGTACAATGAGAGATGGTGGCAAAATTCCATGGATTGGTTGAGGTTAAATATTAACACCGTTGGATGCCAGCCGGCTCAGTGGTGTAGAGGTTAAGCATTCGTGCTCTAGACTGGGTTCGAATTTCGTAAGTGGTGTCGTGGATGCGCACTTCTTTGGAGTCTGACAATAAGACGAAACGGCCGTTTAGTGCTTTCAGGTTTTTAATGGAATCTAACATCGATTGTTTCATGATGTCAATCAAAAAAATATTAAAAACTTAGATAATTCAAATACACTGTGTCAAGCTAGTATTATAGGGTTTTTTTCTACAATGGATCATGTTCATAATGGTAGATAAACATCAGTTGGAAATATTATATTATTATATCCTGATATTTTATTCATTATAACCACTTTATTATAATCTAAGTTGAAATTATATTTTCTGTTAAACCAGCAGATATCCAGCTGATCTGATTACAACTGATGGTTTGATATTAAAACAACTAATAAATTCAAAGAAACAGAAATATTTGAAATGATAATTCAGTGCGTAGTGATCTAGAATATTCCATTATTAATATACAGAAATGAATGATTAAAATTTTGGTCAGAAATTAAATTCATCGTATAAGTGTTAGGTTAAATGGACTCAATAGCTGAGTGACAGTAACATGTTAAGAGTTTCAAAAGAAAAATTCTGGATTTGGATTCCACAATCCACATCAACTTCATGATACAGGTTCATCTACCTGATGAATCCGAAATGGGGCAAAACGAATTTTCTGGATTCCATTGCTAGTCAAAGACAATGAAAAGACAAGTTTTCCTTGAATAATAAAGATAAGTTATTTATAGCTGAGATGCAAAGCTACGAAATAGAGTTGGTTCGTCTCATTCAGCGAATTTCGTTGTTCTTAGTTTCTAGAAATCCACCAAAGAATCAAGTTACATGGAGTATAATTGGTTTTCATTTTATTTCTATGGTACAGATAGAAAAATTGAACTTAATTCAGCCTGAATTATTATTTTTTGTTGTTAGACTGACAAATATTCTTCAATATAGTTTGCATCACCTCCTATTACTTATCAGTAAAGATTTGAAATCGAGATTATTCGTTAGCTGTTTTGCACTATTATGTAACACCTCGCAATAATACACTCAAAACTCAAGAGTCGCAAGGAATACTGGCGATTGCACCATCTTAGGTTAAGTGGACGTCTAACAACTTACATTTATAACTTCAGTTAACTAGTGATATTACGCAACTGTTACCTTATTTTTCATCACTGAGTGAAACAACTATCCAGAATTTGATTGTTTAAAGAACCGGAAAACAATCAATCATTATACTGAATGGCTATGTTAATTCACAATGCTAAATATTTATACTAATTAGAATGTATTCCATCGTATATCACTTATAATTTTGTCTTTTTTTTACAAACATATTTATAGTTATGTTTTGCAATAAAAGGAAAAACGAGAAACAGTATAAATTTCTTATACAATGCTATTGGTGTAACATCTCGTTTATTGAAACAAACATTAACCTATTCAATTGATCTTACACAGCAAGATGAAAATTCGTAAGTTGATTTCTTCTTGTTGAATTAAATGCTACATTTGAACATTTTAAGATGACTAATGAGTTTATAGGTATGAATACCAAGGTTGGACGTGATACACAATCTTTATAAGCAAAGATGAACGGTGACTAACACTGGAATCAAGGACGCGCGTCTCGTCTAATTTGGGACTCGTCAGCTGGATGTACCTACATCTCAGAGCTGATGTCCACTCTGGGACTCGAACCCAATAACATTCACCTCAAACGCTATCGCTTTATCCACTCAGCTACTGAGTCCTGATAGCCACTTGCTTGTGAAATGGGGTGAATTTAAATTCACTTGGTATAGTTTTGCTTGAATTAACACAATATCAAGGTAATAGACACAGTATGCTAGTATGCCAATAACAGACTGATCAATTGCAGTCTTAAACCTCAATGGGAAGATTCAAATAAAACAATACCAACTGAGTTGGACTTGATAGTTTAAAATAAATTGAGCATTAGGTAATGAGTTAATAATAAACATAGTTTCTTGTTATTATCCCAATGAGTAAACAAATTGTATTTCTAATGTTTCGGGACTTAATGTAAGCCACTTCTTCAGAGTAAGTAAATAACCGAAATTTCGCTTAACAGAACTTTTTAAAATTAAATGAAAGTTTCATAACTTAAATATTACTGACTGAGTGGATGTTAAGTAAAACAGAAGTGAAATACTGCTTATAAGAAGAATACCTTATGTATGTATTATTTGTAGATTATCTAGTTAATTATCTAAATAATCCACAAAACCCCTTTCTGTTAATAATAAGAATTGTTTAAATAAAAAAGAATTCACTAAATACGAGAGTAACTGGTTGTTTAGACCTTTTACAAAAAAGCAAACAAATAAACAAATATATTTGAAGTTAAATATATGAATCGTTGGCTACTGACTAAGTGGTCTAATTCTGAAATGTTTTTTATCACAAAACTTGAAGATCCTATATTCAATCCACTGTGGGATCGTCTGTTCACAATCTCCATGAGTTCAACGCTAATATAAAATAACTATTTAGGGCTTCCTGGTTTCTAATGCTTTCCTAACTAAGATCAGCCAGTGATATTAACCAAACAATTTAATGGTTTCTACAAACCCTAACAATAGCAAACATTTTCACTCAGCAAAATAATGGGAAAGCAGTAAATACAGTTACTTAGTTGAAAGAAGTTAAAGAATGTTTCCAAGTGGTGTGAAGTAAACTGGGATATAAAACTTTATTCTTTGTATGAAGTAGATTTTTAGAACTATTTAGTTACACTATAGTACAGGAAACTACTTTTATTATCAGTGTCACGAAAAATAATAGTTAATAAATCAACGGAATAATCACCTACTGACTTAAATATCCTACTACTTATATATCCTCAAGAAGCTTACTTCATCAGATTATTAACTTGATTTTATCAATACCCATTATCATTTTCAGGGTGAGTAAATAGATAATAATATAAGAAGTGACTGTTACCGGAAAGACATTTATTTGAATTGACCTCAGTAAATCCTTGAAAAAACCACATGTACGATGAAACGTACATTTAAAACTTTGTTTCCTATCACATTAAATATTGTCACTATATTACTTACTAACGCCTGATACCCTCCGTAGAGGAGCATAGGCCACCTATCAGCATTCTCCATCCAACTCTATCATGGACAATCCTTGCCAGTTCTCTCCAATCGATAGTCATTCTTTCAATGTCTGCTCCCAATTCCCGAAACAGTCAACTGTTCTATCGTCCTCCTATTTTACGTTTACACTCAGCATTCCGATTTGGCGCTTACCTCGTGATGCAGTTTTGATGATTTCCGAAATATATGTCCTATCGACCTCCAATGTCTTTTCCTAATTACCTATTCAGATGGAAGATGGTTTGTTCTCTCTCACAATAAGCTGTTTCTGATTATATCTGGCCAGTGGACATTGAGTGTTTTGAGTAGATAATTGTTTATAAATACTTGTACGTTTTTGATCATGGTTGTGGTAGTTCTCCAAGTTTCAGTTCTATACAGTAGAACTATCTCGACGTTCGAATTGAAGATTCTGACTCTGATTTCGGTTGATAGTTCCATATGTTGGGTTCCATATGTCCTTCACTTGTATGAACCTTATCCTTGCTTTGCCAATTCTTCCCTTCCTGTCTGCATCAAATCCTCCACGTTCATCGATGATGCTGCTCTAGTATGTGCAAGATTCCACCTCTTGGAGAGTTTCTCCACCAAGTGTGATTGTAATGATGTTCGTTGTGTTGTATTTCAGGATGTTGCGTTTTTCGTTTTTTATGTTGAGGCCTACTGTTGTAGAGGCTGACGATACACTATCTGTCTTCACTTACATTTGTTGGTGTGTATGTAACAGAAGACTTGAGTCATCTGGGAATTCCAAACCGTTTAGTTGCATCTATGTTGTCCATTATATTCCATGCTTCCTCATGAGATGTGAAGGTCAGACTATGTAAAGACACAATTTATCTTGCATAAACTTATCTATGAATAACTGTTTCTCTAATCTTTATACGAAATACTAAATTTGATAGACTTTGAATGTGATCTTAGTGGTCATTAAGAAGTAATCAAAGGCATACTCCATTGTCACGAGACTCGATCCAATTCAAATTTGTAATAAGTTCGATAGTTTAATTGACTTAATTTTCAAATATTAACCATCTAAAAGTAGTCACTAGTAAACTCCATTTATA